>NW_028126258.1:0-730322 GCF_965194825.1 Balaenoptera physalus | reverse complement strand
GAGATTTGGGACCCATGCGATGGGTAGCACGCAGTATTACTTTAAAGGGTCTGCGTTTGCTCACCCAACCTCACCAAACCTCTCAGCCCCAAGAGTGTCCACCCTTATGTCTCATCCAGCTGTGGGTCTAGATATGGTCAATCCAGGTTGCATCACAGCCCCTGAACGAATTGTGTAAGAATTTCTCTCTCTTTCCCTGTCTTTGTTTCATGGGTTTTTAAAAGTAATTTATTTTTATAATGGGGTTTAGCTGCTTTTCACGGCTGTGTTTAGGCCTCTTTACACCCACTTGACACACTAACAGAGAGATATCAATACATAGGTTTTAAGATTATTACTGGTCAGATATATTCTTGTGCGGTGAATCGGGCGTGTTGAGTCCAGTTCTCTGAGCAAGGAGTAGGTCTTGTCTATTCCATATTGGGTTTATGGAACGGTATCTGAGCTAATTTGAAACTCTTGTTTTATGTATCACCCCACCTCACCTTTCCCGTTAAGCAGCCATAGTGTGTTTTCTGCATGTGTGACTCTCTTCTGTTTTGTAATTCAGTTCAAGTGTAACGGTTTTTACATTCCCTCTATAAGTGACACCTTATGAGAAGTGTCCTTTTCTGTGTGACTTATTTCACTTAGAATCGTCTTACCTAAATCCACTCATCATGCTGCTACTAGCCTTATGACATTGATTTCATGGCTGAGTGATATTCCATTGTACATAAAGACCACAACTTTTTTATCCATTTTTCGCTTTCCTGGGATATTTAAGGTGGAAGGAAGTGGAGGTCCTTGTCAACAGAGCAGCCCTAAACTTTGGGGTGCTTGTGTCTTGCTGATTTTCAATTTTCCCGCTTTATCCCCCCATGCGTGGAAGTGCCCTATGCTCTCTAAGCTGTGTTTTTTAGATGTTTCAGGACACACCGTACACTTCTCCAGAGTGGCTGTTGGCAATTTACATCCCGCCCATCGGTGTAGCAAGGCTCCCATTTCTCCATGGCCTGTCCTGCATTTCTGGTTTTGACACTTTTTTCAGCATGGCCCTTTGGACCGATGGGAAGCGAGACTTCTTTGTCGCGCTGATTTGCCTTTCCAGGTTGCTTGGTTGGCCAAAAAGGGCGTATGCGTTTTTTCCTGAATATATTCAGGAAAAAACGCATACGCCCTTTTTGGCCAAGGGCAGCATTGTCAACGTTTTGCCGCTTTTCATGTGCTTTAAAGGCGATTCGAATCTACCTCCTGAAATCTGTTTCCTGCAATTCTGCCTTGATTTCTAATCCTCTTCTTTGCCTTCCCTCAATATATTTGTGGACGAGAGTTATCATTTATAACTCTGCAGGTTTGTGAATTGCAGTGCCCTGAAGCTCCATTTTACAAGTCGCTTTTTTGGGAGCCGGCCGCAAAAGCGCCGGATGGCTTCAGGCCCTGTTCTGGTTCCGGGGGGCAGGCTGAGCCTGTGGTTAATTCTTCTTCCTGATGGGAAAATAGAGTGACCTGTGCCTGTCCCAACACCAAGAGCTAGTCTCTCATTGGTTCCCCGTCTTCCCGTTCATCCTCAGGACAAATTGCAACCTGTACGGAACAGGAGGTTAAAGGTGCTGAGGCTCCAAGTAGGGAGATTGCTAGTAAAGTGGCTGGAATGGCGAACCCGAGCACAAGGAGATGAGAAATGAGGTGCGTTTTAGAAACCTTTCCCCATCACACGGTGTACCATCTTCTGGGTTTCTCATGCATGTTTTCGATGTAGGAAGATGCCCTTGAACCTGGAGATTTGGGACCCATGCGATGGGTAGCACGCAGTATTACTTTAAAGGGTCTGCGTTTGCTCACCCAACCTCACCAAACCTCTCAGCCCCAAGAGTGTCCACCCTTATGTCTCATCCAGCTGTGGGTCTAGATATGGTCAATCCAGGTTGCATCACAGCCCCTGAACGAATTGTGTAAGAATTTCTCTCTCTTTCCCTGTCTTTGTTTCATGGGTTTTTAAAAGTAATTTATTTTTATAATGGGGTTTAGCTGCTTTTCACGGCTGTGTTTAGGCCGCTTTACACCCACTTGACACACTAACAGAGAGATATCAATACATAGGTTTTAAAGATTATTACTGGTCAGATATATTCTTGTGCGGTGAATCGGGCGTGTTGAGTCCAGTTCTCTGAGCAAGGAGTAGGTCTTGTCTATTCCATATTGGGTTTATGGAACGGTATCTGAGCTAATTTGAAACTCTTGTTTTATGTATCACCCCACCTCACCTTTCCCGTTAAGCAGCCATAGTGTGTTTTCTGCATGTGTGACTCTGTTCTGTTTTGTAATTCAGTTCAAGTGTAACGGTTTTTACATTCCCTCTATAAGTGACACCTTATGAGAAGTGTCCTTTTCTGTGTGACTTATTTCACTTAGAATCGTCTTACCTAAATCCACTCATCATGCTGCTACTAGCCTTATGACATTGATTTCATGGCTGAGTGATATTCCATTGTACATAAGGACCACAACTTTTTTATCCATTTTTCGCTTTCCTGGGATATTTAAGGTGGAAGGAAGTGGAGGTCCTTGTCAACAGAGCAGCCCTAAACTTTGGGGTGCTTGTGTCTTGCTGATTTTCAATTTTCCCGCTTTATCCCCCCATGCGTGGAAGTGCCCTATGCTCTCTAAGCTGTGTTTTTTAGATGTTTCAGGACACACCGTACACTTCTCCAGAGTGGCTGTTGGCAATTTACATCCCGCCCATCGGTGTAGCAAGGCTCCCATTTCTCCATGGCCTGTCCTGCATTTCTGGTTTTGACACTTTTTTCAGCATGGCCCTTTGGACCGATGGGAAGCGAGACTTCTTTGTCGCGCTGATTTGCCTTTCCAGGTTGCTTGGTTGGCCAAAAAGGGCGTATGCTTTTTTTCCTGAATATATTCAGGAAAAAACGCATACGCCCTTTTTGGCCAAGGGCATCATTGTCAACGTTTTGCCGCTTTTCATGTGCTTTAAAGGCGATTCGAATCTACCTCCTGAAATCTGTTTCCTGCAATTCTGCCTTGATTTCTAATCCTCTTCTTTGCCTTCCCTCAATATATTTGTGGACGAGAGTTATCATTTATAACTCTGCAGGTTTGTGAATTGCAGTGCCCTGAAGCTCCATTTTACAAGTCGCTTTTTTGGGAGCCGGCCGCAAAAGCGCCGGATGGCTTCAGGCCCTGTTCTGGTTCCGGGGGGCAGGCTGAGCCTGTGGTTAATTCTTCTTCCTGATGGGAAAATAGAGTGACCTGTGCCTGTCCCAACACCAAGAGCTAGTCTCTCATTGGTTCCCCGTCTTCCCGTTCATCCTCAGGACAAATTGCAACCTGTACGGAACAGGAGGTTAAAGGTGCTGAGGCTCCAAGTAGGGAGATTGCTAGTAAAGTGGCTGGAATGGCGAACCCGAGCACAAGGAGATGAGAAATGAGGTGCGTTTTAGAAACCTTTCCCCATCACACGGTGTACCATCTTCTGGGTTTCTCATGCATGTTTTCGATGTAGGAAGATGCCCTTGAACCTGGAGATTTGGGACCCATGCGATGGGTAGCACGCAGTATTACTTTAAAGGGTCTGCGTTTGCTCACCCAACCTCACCAAACCTCTCAGCCCCAAGAGTGTCCACCCTTATGTCTCATCCAGCTGTGGGTCTAGATATGGTCAATCCAGGTTGCATCACAGCCCCTGAACGAATTGTGTAAGAATCTCTCTCTCTTTCCCTGTCTTTGTTTCATGGGTTTTTAAAAGTAATTTATTTTTATAATGGGGTTTAGCTGCTTTTCACGGCTGTGTTTAGGCCACTTTACACCCACTTGACACACTAACAGAGAGATATCAATACATAGGTTTTAAGATTATTACTGGTCAGATATATTCTTGTGCGGTGAATCGGGCGTGTTGAGTCCAGTTCTCTGAGCAAGGAGTAGGTCTTGTCTATTCCATATTGGGTTTATGGAACGGTATCTGAGCTAATTTGAAACTCTTGTTTTATGTATCACCCCACCTCACCTTTCCCGTTAAGCAGCCATAGTGTGTTTTCTGCATGTGTGACTCTGTTCTGTTTTGTAATTCAGTTCAAGTGTAACGGTTTTTACATTCCCTCTATAAGTGACACCTTATGAGAAGTGTCCTTTTCTGTGTGACTTATTTCACTTAGAATCGTCTTACCTAAATCCACTCATCATGCTGCTACTAGCCTTATGACATTGGTTTCATGGCTGAGTGATATTCCATTGTACATAAGGACCACAACTTTTTTATCCATTTTTCGCTTTCCTGGGATATTTAAGGTGGAAGGAAGTGGAGGTCCTTGTCAACAGAGCAGCCCTAAACTTTGGGGTGCTTGTGTCTTGCTGATTTTCAATTTTCCCGCTTTATCCCCCCATGCGTGGAAGTGCCCTATGCTCTCTAAGCTGTGTTTTTTAGATGTTTCAGGACACACCGTACACTTCTCCAGAGTGGCTGTTGGCAATTTACATCCCGCCCATCGGTGTAGCAAGGCTCCCATTTCTCCATGGCCTGTCCTGCATTTCTGGTTTGACACTTTTTTCAGCATGGCCCTTTGGACCGATGGGAAGCGAGACTTCTTTGTCGCGCTGATTTGCCTTTCCAGGTTGCTTGGTTGGCCAAAAAGTGCGTATGCGTTTTTTCCTGAATATATTCAGGAAAAAACGCATACGCCCTTTTTGGCCAAGGGCATCATTGTCAACGTTTTGCCGCTTTTCATGTGCTTTAAAGGCGATTCGAATCTACCTCCTGAAATCTGTTTCCTGCAATTCTGCCTTGATTTCTAATCCTCTTCTTTGCCTTCCCTCAATATATTTGTGGACGAGAGTTATCATTTATAACTCTGCAGGTTTGTGAATTGCAGTGCCCTGAAGCTCCATTTTACAAAGTCGCTTTTTTGGAGCCGGCCGCAAAAGCGCAGGATGGCTTCAGGCCCTGTTCTGGTTCCGGGGGGCAGGCTGAGCCTGTGGTTAATTCTTCTTCCTTATGGGAAAATAGAGTGACCTGTGCCTGTCCCAACACCAAGAGCTAGTCTCTCATTGGTTCCCCGTCTTCCCGTTCATCCTCAGGACAAATTGCAACCTGTACGGAACAGGAGGTTAAAGGTGCTGAGGCTCCAAGTAGGGAGATTGCTAGTAAAGTGGCTGGAATGGCGAACCCGAGCACAAGGAGATGAGAAATGAGGTGCGTTTTAGAAACCTTTCCCCATCACACGGTGTACCATCTTCTGGGTTTCTCATGCATGTTTTCGATGTAGGAAGATGCCCTTGAACCTGGAGATTTGGGACCCATGCGATGGGTAGCACGCAGTATTACTTTAAAGGGTCTGCGTTTGCTCACCCAACCTCACCAAACCTCTCAGCCCCAAGAGTGTCCACCCTTATGTCTCATCCAGCTGTGGGTCTAGATATGGTCAATCCAGGTTGCATCACAGCCCCTGAACGAATTGTGTAAGAATTTCTCTCTCTTTCCCTGTCTTTGTTTCATGGGTTTTTAAAAGTAATTTATTTTTATAATGGGGTTTAGCTGCTTTTCACGGCTGTGTTTAGGCCGCTTTACACCCACTTGACACACTAACAGAGAGATATCAATACATAGGTTTTAAGATTATTACTGGTCAGATATATTCTTGTGCGGTGAATCGGGCGTGTTGAGTCCAGTTCTCTGAGCAAGGAGTAGGTCTTGTCTATTCCATATTGGGTTTATGGAACGGTATCTGAGCTAATTTGAAACTCTTGTTTTATGTATCACCCCACCTCACCTTTCCCGTTAAGCAGCCATAGTGTGTTTTCTGCATGTGTGACTCTGTTCTGTTTTGTAATTCAGTTCAAGTGTAACGGTTTTTACATTCCCTCTATAAGTGACACCTTATGAGAAGTGTCCTTTTCTGTGTGACTTATTTCACTTAGAATCGTCTTACCTAAATCCACTCATCATGCTGCTACTAGCCTTATGACATTGATTTCATGGCTGAGTGATATTCCATTGTACATAAGGACCACAACTTTTTTATCCATTTTTCGCTTTCCTGGGATATTTAAGGTGGAAGGAAGTGGAGGTCCTTGTCAACAGAGCAGCCCTAAACTTTGGGGTGCTTGTGTCTTGCTGATTTTCAATTTTCCCCGCTTTATCCCCCCATGCGTGGAAGTGCCCTATGCTCTCTAAGCTGTGTTTTTTAGATGTTTCAGGACACACCGTACACTTCTCCAGAGTGGCTGTTGGCAATTTACATCCCGCCCATCGGTGTAGCAAGGCTCCCATTTCTCCATGGCCTGTCCTGCATTTCTGGTTTTGACACTTTTTTCAGCATGGCCCTTTGACCGATGGGAAGCGAGACTTCTTTGTAGCGCTGATTTGCCTTTCCAGGTTGCTTGGTTGGCCAAAAAGGGCGTATGCGTTTTTTCCTGAATATATTCAGGAAAAAACGCATACGCCCTTTTTGGCCAAGGGCATCATTGTCAACGTTTTGCCGCTTTTCATGTGCTTTAAAGGCGATTCGAATCTACCTCCTGAAATCTGTTTCCTGCAATTCTGCCTTGATTTCTAATCCTCTTCTTTGCCTTCCCTCAATATATTTGTGGACGAGAGTTATCATTTATAACTCTGCAGGTTTGTGAATTGCAGTGCCCTGAAGCTCCATTTTACAAGTCGCTTTTTTGGGAGCCGGCCGCAAAAGCGCCGGATGGCTTCAGGCCCTGTTCTGGTTCCGGGGGGCAGGCTGAGCCTGTGGTTAATTCTTCTTCCTGATGGGAAAATAGAGTGACCTGTGCCTGTCCCAACACCAAGAGCTAGTCTCTCATTGGTTCCCCGTCTTCCCGTTCATCCTCAGGACAAATTGCAACCTGTACTGAACAGGAGGTTAAAGGTGCTGAGGCTCCAAGTAGGGAGATTGCTAGTAAAGTGGCTGGAATGGCGAACCCGAGCACAAGGAGATGAGAAATGAGGTGCGTTTTAGAAACCTTTCCCCATCACACGGTGTACCATCTTCTGGGTTTCTCCTGCATGTTTTCGATGTAGGAAGATGCCCTTGAACCTGGAGATTTGGGACCCATGCGATGGGTAGCACGCAGTATTACTTTAAAGGGTCTGCGTTTGCTCACCCAACCTCACCAAACCTCTCAGCCCCAAGAGTGTCCACCCTTATGTCTCATCCAGCTGTGGGTCTAGATATGGTCAATCCAGGTTGCATCACAGCCCCTGAACGAATTGTGTAAGAATTTCTCTCTCTTTCCCTGTCTTTGTTTCATGGGTTTTTAAAAGTAATTTATTTTTATAATGGGGTTTAGCTGCTTTTCACGGCTGTGTTTAGGCCGCTTTACACCCACTTGACACACTAACAGAGAGATATCAATACATAGGTTTTAAGATTATTACTGGTCAGATATATTCTTGTGCGGTGAATCGGGCGTGTTGAGTCCAGTTCTCTGAGCAAGGAGTAGGTCTTGTCTATTCCATATTGGGTTTATGGAACGGTATCTGAGCTAATTTGAAACTCTTGTTTTATGTATCACCCCACCTCACCTTTCCCGTTAAGCAGCCATAGTGTGTTTTCTGCATGTGTGACTCTGTTCTGTTTTGTAATTCAGTTCAAGTGTAACGGTTTTTACATTCCCTCTATAAGTGACACCTTATGAGAAGTGTCCTTTTCTGTGTGACTTATTTCACTTAGAATCGTCTTACCTAAATCCACTCATCATGCTGCTACTAGCCTTATGACATTGATTTCATGGCTGAGTGATATTCCATTGTACATAAGGACCACAACTTTTTTATCCATTTTTCGCTTTCCTGGGATATTTAAGGTGGAAGGAAGTGGAGGTCCTTGTCAACAGAGCAGCCCTAAACTTTGGGGTGCTTGTGTCTTGCTGATTTTCAATTTTCCCGCTTTATCCCCCCATGCGTGGAAGTGCCCTATGCTCTCTAAGCTGTGTTTTTTAGATGTTTCAGGACACACCGTACACTTCTCCAGAGTGGCTGTTGGCAATTTACATCCCGCCCATCGGTGTAGCAAGGCTCCCATTTCTCCATGGCCTGTCCTGCATTTCTGGTTTTGACACTTTTTTCAGCATGGCCCTTTGGACCGATGGGAAGCGAGACTTCTTTGTCGCGCTGATTTGCCTTTCCAGGTTGCTTGGTTGGCCAAAAAGGGCGTATGCGTTTTTTCCTGAATATATTCAGGAAAAAACGCATACGCCCTTTTTGGCCAAGGGCAGCATTGTCAACGTTTTGCCGCTTTTCATGTGCTTTAAAGGCGATTCGAATCTACCTCCTGAAATCTGTTTCCTGCAATTCTGCCTTGATTTGTAATCCTCTTCTTTGCCTTCCCTCAATATATTTGTGGACGAGAGTTATCATTTATAACTCTGCAGGTTTGTGAATTGCAGTGCCCTGAAGCTCCATTTTACAAGTCGCTTTTTTGGGAGCCGGCCGCAAAAGCGCAGGATGGCTTCAGGCCCTGTTCTGGTTCCGGGGGGCAGGCTGAGCCTGTGGTTAATTCTTCTTCCTGATGGGAAAATAGAGTGACCTGTGCCTGTCCCAACACCAAGAGCTAGTCTCTCATTGGTTCCCCGTCTTCCCGTTCATCCTCAGGACAAATTGCAACCTGTACGGAACAGGAGGTTAAAGGTGCTGATGCTCCAAGTAGGGAGATTGCTAGTAAAGTGGCTGGAATGGCGAACCCGAGCACAAGGAGATGAGAAATGAGGTGCGTTTTAGAAACCTTTCCCCATCACACGGTGTACCATCTTCTGGGTTTCTCATGCATGTTTTCGATGTAGGAAGATGCCCTTGAACCTGGAGATTTGGGACCCATGCGATGGGTAGCACGCAGTATTACTTTAAAGGGTCTGCGTTTGCTCACCCAACCTCACCAAACCTCTCAGCCCCAAGAGTGTCCACCCTTATGTCTCATCCAGCTGTGGGTCTAGATATGGTCAATCCAGGTTGCATCACAGCCCCTGAACGAATTGTGTAAGAATTTCTCTCTCTTTCCCTGTCTTTGTTTCATGGGTTTTTAAAAGTAATTTATTTTTATAATGGGGTTTAGCTGCTTTTCACGGCTGTGTTTAGGCCTCTTTACACCCACTTGACACACTAACAGAGAGATATCAATACATAGGTTTTAAGATTATTACTGGTCAGATATATTCTTGTGCGGTGAATCGGGCGTGTTGAGTCCAGTTCTCTGAGCAAGGAGTAGGTCTTGTCTATTCCATATTGGGTTTATGGAACGGTATCTGAGCTAATTTGAAACTCTTGTTTTATGTATCACCCCACCTCACCTTTCCCGTTAAGCAGCCATAGTGTGTTTTCTGCATGTGTGACTCTCTTCTGTTTTGTAATTCAGTTCAAGTGTAACGGTTTTTACATTCCCTCTATAAGTGACACCTTATGAGAAGTGTCCTTTTCTGTGTGACTTATTTCACTTAGAATCGTCTTACCTAAATCCACTCATCATGCTGCTACTAGCGTTATGACATTGATTTCATGGCTGAGTGATATTCCATTGTACATAAAGACCACAACTTTTTTATCCATTTTTCGCTTTCCTGGGATATTTAAGGTGGAAGGAAGTGGAGGTCCTTGTCAACAGAGCAGCCCTAAACTTTGGGGTGCTTGTGTCTTGCTGATTTTCAATTTTCCCGCTTTATCCCCCCATGCGTGGAAGTGCCCTATGCTCTCTAAGCTGTGTTTTTTAGATGTTTCAGGACACACCGTACACTTCTCCAGAGTGGCTGTTGGCAATTTACATCCCGCCCATCGGTGTAGCAAGGCTCCCATTTCTCCATGGCCTGTCCTGCATTTCTGGTTTTGACACTTTTTTCAGCATGGCCCTTTGGACCGATGGGAAGCGAGACTTCTTTGTCGCGCTGATTTGCCTTTCCAGGTTGCTTGGTTGGCCAAAAAGGGCGTATGCGTTTTTTCCTGAATATATTCAGGAAAAAACGCATACGCCCTTTTTGGCCAAGGGCAGCATTGTCAACGTTTTGCCGCTTTTCATGTGCTTTAAAGGCGATTCGAATCTACCTCCTGAAATCTGTTTCCTGCAATTCTGCCTTGATTTGTAATCCTCTTCTTTGCCTTCCCTCAATATATTTGTGGACGAGAGTTATCATTTATAACTCTGCAGGTTTGTGAATTGCAGTGCCCTGAAGCTCCATTTTACAAGTCGCTTTTTTGGGAGCCGGCCGCAAAAGCGCAGGATGGCTTCAGGCCCTGTTCTGGTTCCGGGGGGCAGGCTGAGCCTGTGGTTAATTCTTCTTCCTGATGGGAAAATAGAGTGACCTGTGCCTGTCCCAACACCAAGAGCTAGTCTCTCATTGGTTCCCCGTCTTCCCGTTCATCCTCAGGACAAATTGCAACCTGTACGGAACAGGAGGTTAAAGGTGCTGATGCTCCAAGTAGGGAGATTGCTAGTAAAGTGGCTGGAATGGCGAACCCGAGCACAAGGAGATGAGAAATGAGGTGCGTTTTAGAAACCTTTCCCCATCACACGGTGTACCATCTTCTGGGTTTCTCATGCATGTTTTCGATGTAGGAAGATGCCCTTGAACCTGGAGATTTGGGACCCATGCGATGGGTAGCACGCAGTATTACTTTAAAGGGTCTGCGTTTGCTCACCCAACCTCACCAAACCTCTCAGCCCCAAGAGTGTCCACCCTTATGTCTCATCCAGCTGTGGGTCTAGATATGGTCAATCCAGGTTGCATCACAGCCCCTGAACGAATTGTGTAAGAATTTCTCTCTCTTTCCCTGTCTTTGTTTCATGGGTTTTTAAAAGTAATTTATTTTTATAATGGGGTTTAGCTGCTTTTCACGGCTGTGTTTAGGCCTCTTTACACCCACTTGACACACTAACAGAGAGATATCAATACATAGGTTTTAAGATTATTACTGGTCAGATATATTCTTGTGCGGTGAATCGGGCGTGTTGAGTCCAGTTCTCTGAGCAAGGAGTAGGTCTTGTCTATTCCATATTGGGTTTATGGAACGGTATCTGAGCTAATTTGAAACTCTTGTTTTATGTATCACCCCACCTCACCTTTCCCGTTAAGCAGCCATAGTGTGTTTTCTGCATGTGTGACTCTCTTCTGTTTTGTAATTCAGTTCAAGTGTAACGGTTTTTACATTCCCTCTATAAGTGACACCTTATGAGAAGTGTCCTTTTCTGTGTGACTTATTTCACTTAGAATCGTCTTACCTAAATCCACTCATCATGCTGCTACTAGCCTTATGACATTGATTTCATGGCTGAGTGATATTCCATTGTACATAAAGACCACAACTTTTTTATCCATTTTTCGCTTTCCTGGGATATTTAAGGTGGAAGGAAGTGGAGGTCCTTGTCAACAGAGCAGCCCTAAACTTTGGGGTGCTTGTGTCTTGCTGATTTTCAATTTTCCCGCTTTATCCCCCCATGCGTGGAAGTGCCCTATGCTCTCTAAGCTGTGTTTTTTAGATGTTTCAGGACACACCGTACACTTCTCCAGAGTGGCTGTTGGCAATTTACATCCCGCCCATCGGTGTAGCAAGGCTCCCATTTCTCCATGGCCTGTCCTGCATTTCTGGTTTTGACACTTTTTTCAGCATGGCCCTTTTGACCGATGGGAAGCGAGACTTCTTTGTCGCGCTGATTTGCCTTTCCAGGTTGCTTGGTTGGCCAAAAAGGGCGTATGCGTTTTTTCCTGAATATATTCAGGAAAAAACGCATACGCCCTTTTTGGCCAAGGGCATCATTGTCAACGTTTTGCCGCTTTTCATGTGCTTTAAAGGCGATTCGAATCTACCTCCTGAAATCTGTTTCCTGCAATTCTGCCTTGATTTCTAATCATCTTCTTTGCCTTCCCTCAATATATTTGTGGACGAGAGTTATCATTTATAACTCTGCAGGTTTGTGAATTGCAGTGCCCTGAAGCTCCATTTTACAAGTTGCTTTTTTGGGAGCCGGCCGCAAAAGCGCAGGATGGCTTCAGGCCCTGTTCTGGTTCCGGGGGGCAGGCTGAGCCTGTGGTTAATTCTTCTTCCTGATGGGAAAATAGAGTGACCTGTGCCTGTCCCAACACCAAGAGCTAGTCTCTCATTGGTTCCCCGTCTTCCCGTTCATCCTCAGGACAAATTGCAACCTGTACGGAACAGGAGGTTAAAGGTGCTGATGCTCCAAGTAGGGAGATTGCTAGTAAAGTGGCTGGAATGGCGAACCCGAGCACAAGGAGATGAGAAATGAGGTGCGTTTTAGAAACCTTTCCCCATCACACGGTGTACCATCTTCTGGGTTTCTCATGCATGTTTTCGATGTAGGAAGATGCCCTTGAACCTGGAGGTTTGGGACCCATGCGATGGGTAGCACGCAGTATTACTTTAAAGGGTCTGCGTTTGCTCACCCAACCTCACCAAACCTCTCAGCCCCAAGAGTGTCCACCCTTATGTCTCATCCAGCTGTGGGTCTAGATATGGTCAATCCAGGTTGCATCACAGCCCCTGAACGAATTCTGTAAGAATTTCTCTCTCTTTCCCTGTCTTTGTTTCATGGGTTTTTAAAAGTAATTTATTTTTATAATGGGGTTTAGCTGCTTTTCACGGCTGTGTTTAGGCCGCTTTACACCCACTTGACACACTAACAGAGAGATATCAATACATAGGTTTTAAGATTATTACTGGTCAGATATATTCTTGTGCAGTGAATCGGGCGTGTTGAGTCCAGTTCTCTGAGCAAGGAGTAGGTCTTGTCTATTCCATATTGGGTTTATGGAACGGTATCTGAGCTAATTTGAAACTCTTGTTTTATGTATCACCCCACCTCACCTTTCCCGTTAAGCAGCCATAGTGTGTTTTCTGCATGTGTGACTCTCTTCTGTTTTGTAATTCAGTTCAAGTGTAACGGTTTTTACATTCCCTCTATAAGTGACACCTTATGAGAAGTGTCCTTTTCTGTGTGACTTATTTCACTTAGAATCGTCTTACCTAAATCCACTCATCATGCTGCTACTAGCCTTATGACATTGATTTCATGGCTGAGTGATATTCCATTGTACATAAGGACCACAACTTTTTTATCCATTTTTCGCTTTCCTGGGATATTTAAGGTGGAAGGAAGTGGAGGTCCTTGTCAACAGAGCAGCCCTAAACTTTGGGGTGCTTGTGTCTTGCTGATTTTCAATTTTCCCGCTTTATCCCCCCATGCGTGGAAGTGCCCTATGCTCTCTAAGCTGTGTTTTTTAGATGTTTCAGGACACACCGTACACTTCTCCAGAGTGGCTGTTGGCAATTTACATCCCGCCCATCGGTGTAGCAAGGCTCCCATTTCTCCATGGCCTGTCCTGCATTTCTGGTTTTGACACTTTTTTCAGCATGGCCCTTTGGACCGATGGGAAGCGAGACTTCTTTGTCGCGCTGATTTGCCTTTCCAGGTTGCTTGGTTGGCCAAAAAGGGCGTATGCGTTTTTTCCTGAATATATTCAGGAAAAAACGCATACGCCCTTTTTGGCCAAGGGCAGCATTGTCAACGTTTTGCCGCTTTTCATGTGCTTTAAAGGCGATTCGAATCTACCTCCTGAAATCTGTTTCCTGCAATTCTGCCTTGATTTCTAATCCTCTTCTTTGCCTTCCCTCAATATATTTGTGGACGAGAGTTATCATTTATAACTCTGCAGGTTTGTGAATTGCAGTGCCCTGAAGCTCCATTTTACAAGTTGCTTTTTTGGGAGCCGGGCGCAAAAGCGCAGGATGGCTTCAGGCCCTGTTCTGGTTCCGGGGGGCAGGCTGAGCCTGTGGTTAATTCTTCTTCCTGATGGGAAAATAGAGTGACCTGTGCCTGTCCCAACACCAAGAGCTAGTCTCTCATTGGTTCCCCATCTTCCCGTTCATCCTCAGGACAAATTGCAACCTGTACGGAACAGGAGGTTAAAGGTGCTGATGCTCCAAGTAGGGAGATTGCTAGTAAAGTGGCTGGAATGGCGAACCCGAGCACAAGGAGATGAGAAATGAGGTGCGTTTTAGAAACCTTTCCCCATCACACGGTGTACCATCTTCTGGGTTTCTCATGCATGTTTTCGATGTAGGAAGATGCCCTTGAACCTGGAGGTTTGGGACCCATGCGATGGGTAGCACGCAGTATTACTTTAAAGGGTCTGCGTTTGCTCACCCAACCTCACCAAACCTCTCAGCCCCAAGAGTGTCCACCCTTATGTCTCATCCAGCTGTGTGTCTAGATATGGTCAATCCAGGTTGCATCACAGCCCCTGAACGAATTCTGTAAGAATTTCTCTCTCTTTCCCTGTCTTTGTTTCATGGGTTTTTAAAAGTAATTTATTTTTATAATGGGGTTTAGCTGCTTTTCACGGCTGTGTTTAGGCCGCTTTACACCCACTTGACACACTAACAGAGAGATATCAATACATAGGTTTTAAGATTATTACTGGTCAGATATATTCTTGTGCAGTGAATCGGGCGTGTTGAGTCCAGTTCTGTGAGCAAGGAGTAGGTCTTGTCTATTCCATATTGGGTTTATGGAACGGTATCTGAGCTAATTTGAAACTCTTGTTTTATGTATCACCCCACCTCACCTTTCCCGTTAAGCAGCCATAGTGTGTTTTCTGCATGTGTGACTCTCTTCTGTTTTGTAATTCAGTTCAAGTGTAACGGTTTTTACATTCCCTCTATAAGTGACACCTTATGAGAAGTGTCCTTTTCTGTGTGACTTATTTCACTTAGAATCGTCTTACCTAAATCCACTCATCATGCTGCTACTAGCCTTATGACATTGATTTCATGGCTGAGTGATATTCCATTGTACATAAGGACCACAACTTTTTTATCCATTTTTCGCTTTCCTGGGATATTTAAGGTGGAAGGAAGTGGAGGTCCTTGTCAACAGAGCAGCCCTAAACTTTGGGGTGCTTGTGTCTTGCTGATTTTCAATTTTCCCGCTTTATCCCCCCATGCGTGGAAGTGCCCTATACTCTCTAAGCTGTGTTTTTTAGATGTTTCAGGACACACCGTATACTTCTCCAGAGTGGCTGTTCGCAATTTACATCCCGCCCATCGGTGTAGCAAGGCTCCCATTTCTCCATGGCCTGTCCTGCATTTCTGGTTTTGACACTTTTTTCAGCATGGCCCTTTGGACCGATGGGAAGCGAGACTTGTTTGTCGCGCTGATTTGCCTTTCCAGGTTGCTTGGTTGGCCAAAAAGGGCGTATGCGTTTTTTCCTGAATATATTCAGGAAAAAACGCATACGCCCTTTTTGGCCAAGGGCAGCATTGTCAACGTTTTGCCGCTTTTCATGTGCTTTAAAGGCGATTCGAATCTACCTCCTGAAATCTGTTTCCTGCAATTCTGCCTTGATTTCTAATCCTCTTCTTTGCCTTCCCTCAATATATTTGTGGACGAGAGTTATCATTTATAACTCTGCAGGTTTGTGAATTGCAGTGCCCTGAAGCTCCATTTTACAAGTCGCTTTTTTGGGAGCCGGCCGCAAAAGCGCAGGATGGCTTCAGGCCCTGTTCTGGTTCCGGGTGGCAGGCTGAGCCTGTGGTTAATTCTTCTTCCTGATGGGAAAATAGAGTGACCTGTGCCTGTCCCAACACCAAGAGCTAGTCTCTCATTGGTTCCCCGTCTTCCCGTTCATCCTCAGAACAAATTGCAACCTGTACGGAACAGGAGGTTAAAGGTGCTGATGCTCCAAGTAGGGAGATTGCTAGTAAAGTGGCTGGAATGGCGAACCCGAGCACAAGGAGATGAGAAATGAGGTGCGTTTTAGAAACCTTTCCCCATCACACGGTGTACCATCTTCTGGGTTTCTCATGCATGTTTTCGATGTAGGAAGATGCCCTTGAACCTGGAGATTTGGGACCCATGCGATGGGTAGCACGCAGTATTACTTTAAAGGGTCTGCGTTTGCTCACCCAACCTCACCAAACCTCTCAGCCCCAAGAGTGTCCACCCTTATGTCTCATCCAGCTGTGGGTCTAGATATGGTCAATCCAGGTTGCATCACAGCCCCTGAACGAATTGTGTAAGAATTTCTCTCTCTTTCCCTGTCTTTGTTTCATGGGTTTTTAAAAGTAATTTATTTTTATAATGGGGTTTAGCTGCTTTTCACGGCTGTGTTTAGGCCTCTTTACACCCACTTGACACACTAACAGAGAGATATCAATACATAGGTTTTAAGATTATTACTGGTCAGATATATTCTTGTGCGGTGAATCGGGCGTGTTGAGTCCAGTTCTCTGAGCAAGGAGTAGGTCTTGTCTATTCCATATTGCGTTTATGGAACGGTATCTGAGCTAATTTGAAACTCTTGTTTTATGTATCACCCCACCTCACCTTTCCCGTTAAGCAGCCATAGTGTGTTTTCTGCATGTGTGACTCTCTTCTGTTTTGTAATTCAGTTCAAGTGTAACGGTTTTTACATTCCCTCTATAAGTGACACCTTATGAGAAGTGTCCTTTTCTGTGTGACTTATTTCACTTAGAATCGTCTTACCTAAATCCACTCATCATGCTGCTACTAGCCTTATGACATTGATTTCATGGCTGAGTGATATTCCATTGTACATAAGGACCACAACTTTTTTATCCATTTTTCGCTTTCCTGGGATATTTAAGGTGGAAGGAAGTGGAGGTCCTTGTCAACAGAGCAGCCCTAAACTTTGGGGTGCTTGTGTCTTGCTGATTTTCAATTTTCCCGCTTTATCCCCCCATGCGTGGAAGTGCCCTATGCTCTCTAAGCTGTGTTTTTTAGATGTTTCAGGACACACCGTACACTTCTCCAGAGTGGCTGTTGGCAATTTACATCCCGCCCATCGGTGTAGCAAGGCTCCCATTTCTCCATGGCCTGTCCTGCATTTCTGGTTTTGACACTTTTTTCAGCATGGCCCTTTTGACCGATGGGAAGCGAGACTTCTTTGTCGCGCTGATTTGCCTTTCCAGGTTGCTTGGTTGGCCAAAAAGGGCGTATGCGTTTTTTCCTGAATATATTCAGGAAAAAACGCATACGCCCTTTTTGGCCAAGGGCAGCATTGTCAACGTTTTGCCGCTTTTCATGTGCTTTAAAGGCGATTCGAATCTACCTCCTGAAATCTGTTTCCTGCAATTCTGCCTTGATTTCTAATCCTCTTCTTTGCCTTCCCTCAATATATTTGTGGACGAGAGTTATCATTTATAACTCTGCAGGTTTGTGAATTGCAGTGTCCTGAAGCTCCATTTTACAAGTCGCTTTTTTGGGAGCCGGCCGCAAAAGCGCAGGATGGCTTCAGGCCCTGTTCTGGTTCCGGGGGGCAGGCTGAGCCTGTGGTTAATTCTTCTTCCTGATGGGAAAATAGAGTGACCTGTGCCTGTCCCAACACCAAGCGCTAGTCTCCCATTGGTTCCCCGTCTTCCCGTTCATCCTCAGGAAAAATTGCAACCTGTACGGAACAGGAGGTTAAAGGTGCTGATGCTCCAAGTAGGGAGATTGCTAGTAAAGTGGCTGGAATGGCGAACCCGAGCACAAGGAGATGAGAAATGAGGTGCGTTTTAGAAACCTTTCCCCATCACACGGTGTACCATCTTCTGGGTTTCTCATGCATGTTTTCGATGTAGGAAGATGCCCTTGAACCTGGAGGTTTGGGACCCATGCGATGGGTAGCACGCAGTATTACTTTAAAGGGTCTGCGTTTGCTCACCCAACCTCACCAAACCTCTCAGCCCCAAGAGTGTCCACCCTTATGTCTCATCCAGCTGTGGGTCTAGATATGGTCAATCCAGGTTGCATCACAGCCCCTGAACGAATTGTGTAAGAATTTCTCTCTCTTTCCCTGTCTTTGTTTCATGGGTTTTGAAAAGTAATTTATTTTTATAATGGGGTTTAGCTGCTTTTCACGGCTGTGTTTAGGCCGCTTTACACCCACTTGACACACTAACAGAGAGATATCAATACATAGGTTTTAAGATTATTACTGGTCAGATATATTCTTGTGCGGTGAATCGGGCGTGTTGAGTCCAGTTCTCTGAGCAAGGAGTAGGTCTTGTCTATTCCATATTGGGTTTATGGAACGGTATCTGAGCTAATTTGAAACTCTTGTTTTATGTATCACCCCACCTCACCTTTCCCGTTAAGCAGCCATAGTGTGTTTTCTGCATGTGTGACTCTGTTCTGTTTTGTAATTCAGTTCAAGTGTAACGGTTTTTACATTCCCTCTATAAGTGACACCTTATGAGAAGTGTCCTTTTCTGTGTGACTTATTTCACTTAGAATCGTCTTACCTAAATCCACTCATCATGCTGCTACTAGCCTTATGACATTGATTTCATGGCTGAGTGATATTCCATTGTACATAAGGACCACAACTTTTTTATCCATTTTTCGCTTTCCTGGGATATTTAAGGTGGAAGGAAGTGGAGGTCCTTGTCAACAGAGCAGCCCTAAACTTTGGGGTGCTTGTGTCTTGCTGATTTTCAATTTTCCCGCTTTATCCCCCCATGCGTGGAAGTGCCCTATGCTCTCTAAGCTGTGTTTTTTAGATGTTTCAGGACACACCGTACACTTCTCCAGAGTGGCTGTTGGCAATTTACATCCCGCCCATCGGTGTAGCAAGGCTCCCATTTCTCCATGGCCTGTCCTGCATTTCTGGTTTTGACACTTTTTTCAGCATGGCCCTTTGGACCGATGGGAAGCGAGACTTCTTTGTCGCGCTGATTTGCCTTTCCAGGTTGCTTGGTTGGCCAAAAAGGGCGTATGCGTTTTTTCCTGAATATATTCAGGAAAAAACGCATACGCCCTTTTTGGCCAAGGGCAGCATTGTCAACGTTTTGCCGCTTTTCATGTGCTTTAAAGGCGATTCGAATCTACCTCCTGAAATCTGTTTCCTGCAATTCTGCCTTGATTTCTAATCCTCTTCTTTGCCTTCCCTCAATATATTTGTGGACGAGAGTTATCATTTATAACTCTGCAGGTTTGTGAATTGCAGTGCCCTGAAGCTCCATTTTACAAGTCGCTTTTTTGGGAGCCGGCCGCAAAAGCGCCGGATGGCTTCAGGCCCTGTTCTGGTTCCGGGGGGCAGGCTGAGCCTGTGGTTAATTCTTCTTCCTGATGGGAAAATAGAGTGACCTGTGCCTGTCCCAACACCAAGAGCTAGTCTCTCATTGGTTCCCCGTCTTCCCGTTCATCCTCAGGACAAATTGCAACCTGTACGGAACAGGAGGTTAAAGGTGCTGATGCTCCAAGTAGGGAGATTGCTAGTAAAGTGGCTGGAATGGCGAACCCGAGCACAAGGAGATGAGAAATGAGGTGCGTTTTAGAAACCTTTCCCCATCACACGGTGTACCATCTTCTGGGTTTCTCATGCATGTTTTCGATGTAGGAAGATGCCCTTGAACCGGGAGGTTTGGGACCCATGCGATGGGTAGCACGCAGTATTACTTTAAAGGGTCTGCGTTTGCTCACCCAACCTCACCAAACCTCTCAGCCCCAAGAGTGTCCACCCTTATGTCTCATCCAGCTGTGGGTCTAGATATGGTCAATCCAGGTTGCATCACAGCCCCTGAACGAATTCTGTAAGAATTTCTCTCTCTTTCCCTGTCTTTGTTTCATGGGTTTTTAAAAGTAATTTATTTTTATAATGGGGTTTAGCTGCTTTTCACGGCTGTGTTTAGGCCGCTTTACACCCACTTGACACACTAACAGAGAGATATCAATACATAGGTTTTAAGATTATTACTGGTCAGATATATTCTTGTGCGGTGAATCGGGCGTGTTGAGTCCAGTTCTCTGAGCAAGGAGTAGGTCTTGTCTATTCCATATTGGGTTTATGGAACGGTATCTGAGCTAATTTGAAACTCTTGTTTTATGTATCACCCCACCTCACCTTTCCCGTTAAGCAGCCATAGTGTGTTTTCTGCATGTGTGACTCTGTTCTGTTTTGTAATTCAGTTCAAGTGTAACGGTTTTTACATTCCCTCTATAAGTGACACCTTATGAGAAGTGTCCTTTTCTGTGTGACTTATTTCACTTAGAATCGTCTTACCTAAATCCACTCATCATGCTGCTACTAGCCTTATGACATTGATTTCATGGCTGAGTGATATTCCATTGTACATAAGGACCACAACTTTTTTATCCATTTTTCGCTTTCCTGGGATATTTAAGGTGGAAGGAAGTGGAGGTCCTTGTCAACAGAGCAGCCCTAAACTTTGGGGTGCTTGTGTCTTGCTGATTTTCAATTTTCCCGCTTTATCCCCCCATGCGTGGAAGTGCCCTATGCTCTCTAAGCTGTGTTTTTTAGATGTTTCAGGACACACCGTACACTTCTCCAGAGTGGCTGTTGGCAATTTACATCCCGCCCATCGGTGTAGCAAGGCTCCCATTTCTCCATGGCCTGTCCTGCATTTCTGGTTTTGACACTTTTTTCAGCATGGCCCTTTGGACCGATGGGAAGCGAGACTTCTTTGTCGCGCTGATTTGCCTTTCCAGGTTGCTTGGTTGGCCAAAAAGGGCGTATGCGTTTTTTCCTGAATATATTCAGGAAAAAACGCATACGCCCTTTTTGGCCAAGGGCATCATTGTCAACGTTTTGCCGCTTTTCCTGTGCTTGAAAGGCGATTCGAATCTACCTCCTGAAATCTGTTTCCTGCAATTCTGCCTTGATTTCTAATCCTCTTCTTTGCCTTCCCTCAATATATTTGTGGACGAGAGTTATCATTTATAACTCTGCAGGTTTGTGAATTGCAGTGCCCTGAAGCTCCATTTTACAAGTCGCTTTTTTGGGAGCCGGCCGCAAAAGCGCCGGATGGCTTCAGGCCCTGTTCTGGTTCCGGGGGGCAGGCTGAGCCTGTGGTTAATTCTTCTTCCTGATGGGAAAATAGAGTGACCTGTGCCTGTCCCAACACCAAGAGCTAGTCTCTCATTGGTTCCCCGTCTTCCCGTTCATCCTCAGGACAAATTGCAACCTGTACGGAACAGGAGGTTAAAGGTGCTGATGCTCCAAGTAGGGAGATTGCTAGTAAAGTGGCTGGAATGGCGAACCCGAGCACAAGGAGATGAGAAATGAGGTGCGTTTTAGAAACCTTTCCCCATCACACGGTGTACCATCTTCTGGGTTTCTCATGCATGTTTTCGATGTAGGAAGATGCCCTTGAACCTGGAGGTTTGGGACCCATGCGATGGGTAGCACGCAGTATTACTTTAAAGGGTCTGCGTTTGCTCACCCAACCTCACCAAACCTCTCAGCCCCAAGAGTGTCCACCCTTATGTCTCATCCAGCTGTGGGTCTAGATATGGTCAATCCAGGTTGCATCACAGCCCCTGAACGAATTCTGTAAGAATTTCTCTCTCTTTCCCTGTCTTTGTTTCATGGGTTTTTAAAAGTAATTTATTTTTATAATGGGGTTTAGCTGCTTTTCACGGCTGTGTTTAGGCCGCTTTACACCCACTTGACACACTAACAGAGAGATATCAATACATAGGTTTTAAGATTATTACTGGTCAGATATATTCTTGTGCAGTGAATCGGGCGTGTTGAGTCCAGTTCTCTGAGCAAGGAGTAGGTCTTGTCTATTCCATATTGGGTTTATGGAACGGTATCTGAGCTAATTTGAAACTCTTGTTTTATGTATCACCCCACCTCACCTTTCCCGTTAAGCAGCCATAGTGTGTTTTCTGCATGTGTGACTCTCTTCTCTTTTGTAATTCAGTTCAAGTGTAACGGTTTTTACATTCCCTCTATAAGTGACACCTTATGAGAAGTGTCCTTTTCTGTGTGACTTATTTCACTTAGAATCGTCTTACCTAAATCCACTCATCATGCTGCTACTAGCCTTATGACATTGATTTCATGGCTGAGTGATATTCCATTGTACATAAGGACCACAACTTTTTTATCCATTTTTCGCTTTCCTGGGATATTTAAGGTGGAAGGAAGTGGAGGTCCTTGTCAACAGAGCAGCCCTAAACTTTGGGGTGCTTGTGTCTTGCTGATTTTCAATTTTCCCGCTTTATCCCCCCATGCGTGGAAGTGCCCTATGCTCTCTAAGCTGTGTTTTTTAGATGTTTCAGGACACACCGTACACTTCTCCAGAGTGGCTGTTGGCAATTTACATCCCGCCCATCGGTGTAGCAAGGCTCCCATTTCTCCATGGCCTGTCCTGCATTTCTGGTTTTGACACTTTTTTCAGCATGGCCCTTTGGACCGATGGGAAGCGAGACTTCTTTGTCGCGCTGATTTGCCTTTCCAGGTTGCTTGGTTGGCCAAAAAGGGCGTATGCGTTTTTTCCTGAATATATTCAGGAAAAAACGCATACGCCCTTTTTGGCCAAGGGCAGCATTGTCAACGTTTTGCTGCTTTTCATGTGCTTTAAAGGCGATTCGAATCTACCTCCTGAAATCTGTTTCCTGCAATTCTGCCTTGATTTCTAATCCTCTTCTTTGCCTTCCCTCAATATATTTGTGGACGAGAGTTATCATTTATAACTCTGCAGGTTTGTGAATTGCAGTGTCCTGAAGCTCCATTTTACAAGTCGCTTTTTTGGGAGCCGGCCGCAAAAGCGCAGGATGGCTTCAGGCCCTGTTCTGGTTCCGGGGGGCAGGCTGAGCCTGTGGTTAATTCTTCTTCCTGATGGGAAAATAGAGTGACCTGTGCCTGTCCCAACACCAAGCGCTAGTCTCCCATTGGTTCCCCGTCTTCCCGTTCATCCTCAGGAAAAATTGCAACCTGTACGGAACAGGAGGTTAAAGGTGCTGATGCTCCAAGTAGGGAGATTGCTAGTAAAGTGGCTGGAATGGCGAACCCGAGCACAAGGAGATGAGAAATGAGGTGCGTTTTAGAAACCTTTCCCCATCACACGGTGTACCATCTTCTGGGTTTCTCATGCATGTTTTCGATGTAGGAAGATGCCCTTGAACCTGGAGGTTTGGGACCCATGCGATGGGTAGCACGCAGTATTACTTTAAAGGGTCTGCGTTTGCTCACCCAACCTCACCAAAGCTCTCAGCCCCAAGAGTGTCCACCCTTATGTCTCATCCAGCTGTGGGTCTAGATATGGTCAATCCAGGTTGCATCACAGCCCCTGAACGAATTGTGTAAGAATTTCTCTCTCTTTCCCTGTCTTTGTTTCATGGGTTTTGAAAAGTAATTTATTTTTATAATGGGGTTTAGCTGCTTTTCACGGCTGTGTTTAGGCCGCTTTACACCCACTTGACACACTAACAGAGAGATATCAATACATAGGTTTTAAGATTATTACTGGTCAGATATATTCTTGTGCGGTGAATCGGGCGTGTTGAGTCCAGTTCTCTGAGCAAGGAGTAGGTCTTGTCTATTCCATATTGGGTTTATGGAACGGTATCTGAGCTAATTTGAAACTCTTGTTTTATGTATCACCCCACCTCACCTTTCCCGTTAAGCAGCCATAGTGTGTTTTCTGCATGTGTGACTCTGTTCTGTTTTGTAATTCAGTTCAAGTGTAACGGTTTTTACATTCCCTCTATAAGTGACACCTTATGAGAAGTGTCCTTTTCTGTGTGACTTATTTCACTTAGAATCGTCTTACCTAAATCCACTCATCATGCTGCTACTAGCCTTATGACATTGATTTCATGGCTGAGTGATATTCCATTGTACATAAGGACCACAACTTTTTTATCCATTTTTCGCTTTCCTGGGATATTTAAGGTGGAAGGAAGTGGAGGTCCTTGTCAACAGAGCAGCCCTAAACTTTGGGGTGCTTGTGTCTTGCTGATTTTCAATTTTCCCGCTTTATCCCCCCATGCGTGGAAGTGCCCTATGCTCTCTAAGCTGTGTTTTTTAGATGTTTCAGGACACACCGTACACTTCTCCAGAGTGGCTGTTGGCAATTTACATCCCGCCCATCGGTGTAGCAAGGCTCCCATTTCTCCATGGCCTGTCCTGCATTTCTGGTTTTGACACTTTTTTCAGCATGGCCCTTTGGACCGATGGGAAGCGAGACTTCTTTGTCGCGCTGATTTGCCTTTCCAGGTTGCTTGGTTGGCCAAAAAGGGCGTATGCGTTTTTTCCTGAATATATTCAGGAAAAAACGCATACGCCCTTTTTGGCCAAGGGCATCATTGTCAACGTTTTGCCGCTTTTCCTGTGCTTGAAAGGCGATTCGAATCTACCTCCTGAAATCTGTTTCCTGCAATTCTGCCTTGATTTCTAATCCTCTTCTTTGCCTTCCCTCAATATATTTGTGGACGAGAGTTATCATTTATAACTCTGCAGGTTTGTGAATTGCAGTGCCCTGAAGCTCCATTTTACAAGTCGCTTTTTTGGGAGCCGGCCGCAAAAGCGCCGGATGGCTTCAGGCCCTGTTCTGGTTCCGGGGGGCAGGCTGAGCCTGTGGTTAATTCTTCTTCCTGATGGGAAAATAGAGTGACCTGTGCCTGTCCCAACACCAAGAGCTAGTCTCTCATTGGTTCCCCGTCTTCCCGTTCATCCTCAGGACAAATTGCAACCTGTACGGAACAGGAGGTTAAAGGTGCTGATGCTCCAAGTAGGGAGATTGCTAGTAAAGTGGCTGGAATGGCGAACCCGAGCACAAGGAGATGAGAAATGAGGTGCGTTTTAGAAACCTTTCCCCATCACACGGTGTACCATCTTCTGGGTTTCTCATGCATGTTTTCGATGTAGGAAGATGCCCTTGAACCGGGAGGTTTGGGACCCATGCGATGGGTAGCACGCAGTATTACTTTAAAGGGTCTGCGTTTGCTCACCCAACCTCACCAAACCTCTCAGCCCCAAGAGTGTCCACCCTTATGTCTCATCCAGCTGTGGGTCTAGATATGGTCAATCCAGGTTGCATCACAGCCCCTGAACGAATTCTGTAAGAATTTCTCTCTCTTTCCCTGTCTTTGTTTCATGGGTTTTTAAAAGTAATTTATTTTTATAATGGGGTTTAGCTGCTTTTCACGGCTGTGTTTAGGCCGCTTTACACCCACTTGACACACTAACAGAGAGATATCAATACATAGGTTTTAAGATTATTACTGGTCAGATATATTCTTGTGCGGTGAATCGGGCGTGTTGAGTCCAGTTCTCTGAGCAAGGAGTAGGTCTTGTCTATTCCATATTGGGTTTATGGAACGGTATCTGAGCTAATTTGAAACTCTTGTTTTATGTATCACCCCACCTCACCTTTCCCGTTAAGCAGCCATAGTGTGTTTTCTGCATGTGTGACTCTGTTCTGTTTTGTAATTCAGTTCAAGTGTAACGGTTTTTACATTCCCTCTATAAGTGACACCTTATGAGAAGTGTCCTTTTCTGTGTGACTTATTTCACTTAGAATCGTCTTACCTAAATCCACTCATCATGCTGCTACTAGCCTTATGACATTGATTTCATGGCTGAGTGATATTCCATTGTACATAAGGACCACAACTTTTTTATCCATTTTTCGCTTTCCTGGGATATTTAAGGTGGAAGGAAGTGGAGGTCCTTGTCAACAGAGCAGCCCTAAACTTTGGGGTGCTTGTGTCTTGCTGATTTTCAATTTTCCCGCTTTATCCCCCCATGCGTGGAAGTGCCCTATGCTCTCTAAGCTGTGTTTTTTAGATGTTTCAGGACACACCGTACACTTCTCCAGAGTGGCTGTTGGCAATTTACATCCCGCCCATCGGTGTAGCAAGGCTCCCATTTCTCCATGGCCTGTCCTGCATTTCTGGTTTTGACACTTTTTTCAGCATGGCCCTTTTGACCGATGGGAAGCGAGACTTCTTTGTCGCGCTGATTTGCCTTTCCAGGTTGCTTGGTTGGCCAAAAAGGGCGTATGCGTTTTTTCCTGAATATATTCAGGAAAAAACGCATACGCCCTTTTTGGCCAAGGGCAGCATTGTCAACGTTTTGCCGCTTTTCATGTGCTTTAAAGGCGATTCGAATCTACCTCCTGAAATCTGTTTCCTGCAATTCTGCCTTGATTTCTAATCCTCTTCTTTGCCTTCCCTCAATATATTTGTGGACGAGAGTTATCATTTATAACTCTGCAGGTTTGTGAATTGCAGTGCCCTGAAGCTCCATTTTACAAGTCGCTTTTTTGGGAGCCGGCCGCAAAAGCGCAGGATGGCTTCAGGCCCTGTTCTGGTTCCGGGGGGCAGGCTGAGCCTGTGGTTAATTCTTCTTCCTGATGGGAAAATAGAGTGACCTGTGCCTGTCCCAACACCAAGAGCTAGTCTCTCATTGGTTCCCCATCTTCCCGTTCATCCTCAGGACAAATTGCAACCTGTACGGAACAGGAGGTTAAAGGTGCTGATGCTCCAAGTAGGGAGATTGCTAGTAAAGTGGCTGAAATGGCGAACCCGAGCACAAGGAGATGAGAAATGAGGTGCGTTTTAGAAACCTTTCCCCATCACACGGTGTACCATCTTCTGGGTTTCTCATGCATGTTTTCGATGTAGGAAGATGCCCTTGAACCGGGAGGTTTGGGACCCATGCGATGGGTAGCACGCAGTATTACTTTAAAGGGTCTGCGTTTGCTCACCCAACCTCACCAAACCTCTCAGCCCCAAGAGTGTCCACCCTTATGTCTCATCCAGCTGTGGGTCTAGATATGGTCAATCCAGGTTGCATCACAGCCCCTGAACGAATTCTGTAAGAATTTCTCTCTCTTTCCCTGTCTTTGTTTCATGGGTTTTTAAAAGTAATTTATTTTTATAATGGGGTTTAGCTGCTTTTCACGGCTGTGTTTAGGCCGCTTTACACCCACTTGACACACTAACAGAGAGATATCAATACATAGGTTTTAAGATTATTACTGGTCAGATATATTCTTGTGCGGTGAATCGGGCGTGTTGAGTCCAGTTCTCTGAGCAAGGAGTAGGTCTTGTCTATTCCATATTGGGTTTATGGAACGGTATCTGAGCTAATTTGAAACTCTTGTTTTATGTATCACCCCACCTCACCTTTCCCGTTAAGCAGCCATAGTGTGTTTTCTGCATGTGTGACTCTGTTCTGTTTTGTAATTCAGTTCAAGTGTAACGGTTTTTACATTCCCTCTATAAGTGACACCTTATGAGAAGTGTCCTTTTCTGTGTGACTTATTTCACTTAGAATCGTCTTACCTAAATCCACTCATCATGCTGCTACTAGCCTTATGACATTGATTTCATGGCTGAGTGATATTCCATTGTACATAAGGACCACAACTTTTTTATCCATTTTTCGCTTTCCTGGGATATTTAAGGTGGAAGGAAGTGGAGGTCCTTGTCAACAGAGCAGCCCTAAACTTTGGGGTGCTTGTGTCTTGCTGATTTTCAATTTTCCCGCTTTATCCCCCCATGCGTGGAAGTGCCCTATGCTCTCTAAGCTGTGTTTTTTAGATGTTTCAGGACACACCGTACACTTCTCCAGAGTGGCTGTTGGCAATTTACATCCCGCCCATCGGTGTAGCAAGGCTCCCATTTCTCCATGGCCTGTCCTGCATTTCTGGTTTTGACACTTTTTTCAGCATGGCCCTTTGGACCGATGGGAAGCGAGACTTCTTTGTCGCGCTGATTTGCCTTTCCAGGTTGCTTGGTTGGCCAAAAAGGGCGTATGCGTTTTTTCCTGAATATATTCAGGAAAAAACGCATACGCCCTTTTTGGCCAAGGGCATCATTGTCAACGTTTTGCCGCTTTTCCTGTGCTTGAAAGGCGATTCGAATCTACCTCCTGAAATCTGTTTCCTGCAATTCTGCCTTGATTTCTAATCCTCTTCTTTGCCTTCCCTCAATATATTTGTGGACGAGAGTTATCATTTATAACTCTGCAGGTTTGTGAATTGCAGTGCCCTGAAGCTCCATTTTACAAGTCGCTTTTTTGGGAGCCGGCCGCAAAAGCGCAGGATGGCTTCAGGCCCTGTTCTGGTTCCGGGGGGCAGGCTGAGCCTGTGGTTAATTCTTCTTCCTGATGGGAAAATAGACTGACCTGTGCCTGTCCCAACACCAAGAGCTAGTCTCTCATTGGTTCCCCGTCTTCCCGTTCATCCTCAGGACAAATTGCAACCTGTACGGAACAGGAGGTTAAAGGTGCTGATGCTCCAAGTAGGGAGATTGCTAGTAAAGTGGCTGGAATGGCGAACCCGAGCACAAGGAGATGAGAAATGAGGTGCGTTTTAGAAACCTTTCCCCATCACACGGTGTACCATCTTCTGGGTTTCTCATGCATGTTTTCGATGTAGGAAGATGCCCTTGAACCTGGAGATTTGGGACCCATGCGATGGGTAGCACGCAGTATTACTTTAAAGGGTCTGCGTTTGCTCACCCAACCTCACCAAACCTCTCAGCCCCAAGAGTGTCCACCCTTATGTCTCATCCAGCTGTGGGTCTAGATATGGTCAATCCAGGTTGCATCACAGCCCCTGAACGAATTGTGTAAGAATTTCTCTCTCTTTCCCTGTCTTTGTTTCATGGGTTTTTAAAAGTAATTTATTTTTATAATGGGGTTTAGCTGCTTTTCACGGCTGTGTTTAGGCCGCTTTACACCCACTTGACACACTAACAGAGAGATATCAATACATAGGTTTTAAGATTATTACTGGTCAGATATATTCTTGTGCGGTGAATCGGGCGTGTTGAGTCCAGTTCTCTGAGCAAGGAGTAGGTCTTGTCTATTCCATATTGGGTTTATGGAACGGTATCTGAGCTAATTTGAAACTCTTGTTTTATGTATCACCCCACCTCACCTTTCCCGTTAAGCAGCCATAGTGTGTTTTCTGCATGTGTGACTCTCTTCTGTTTTGTAATTCAGTTCAAGTGTAACGGTTTTTACATTCCCTCTATAAGTGACACCTTATGAGAAGTGTCCTTTTCTGTGTGACTTATTTCACTTAGAATCGTCTTACCTAAATCCACTCATCATGCTGCTACTAGCCTTATGACATTGATTTCATGGCTGAGTGATATTCCATTGTACATAAGGACCACAACTTTTTTATCCATTTTTCGCTTTCCTGGGATATTTAAGGTGGAAGGAAGTGGAGGTCCTTGTCAACAGAGCAGCCCTAAACTTTGGGGTGCTTGTGTCTTGCTGATTTTCAATTTTCCCGCTTTATCCCCCCATGCGTGGAAGTGCCCTATGCTCTCTAAGCTGTGTTTTTTAGATGTTTCAGGACACACCGTACACTTCTCCAGAGTGGCTGTTGGCAATTTACATCCCGCCCATCGGTGTAGCAAGGCTCCCATTTCTCCATGGCCTGTCCTGCATTTCTGGTTTTGACACTTTTTTCAGCATGGCCCTTTGGACCGATGGGAAGCGAGACTTCTTTGTCGCGCTGATTTGCCTTTCCAGGTTGCTTGGTTGGCCAAAAAGGGCGTATGCGTTTTTTCCTGAATATATTCAGGAAAAAACGCATACGCCCTTTTTGGCCAAGGGCAGCATTGTCAACGTTTTGCCGCTTTTCATGTGCTTTAAAGGCGATTCGAATCTACCTCCTGAAATCTGTTTCCTGCAATTCTGCCTTGATTTCTAATCCTCTTCTTTGCCTTCCCTCAATATATTTGTGGACGAGAGTTATCATTTATAACTCTGCAGGTTTGTGAATTGCAGTGCCCTGAAGCTCCATTTTACAAGTCGCTTTTTTGGGAGCCGGCCGCAAAAGCACCGGATGGCTTCAGGCCCTGTTCTGGTTCCGGGGGGCAGGCTGAGCCTGTGGTTAATTCTTCTTCCTGATGGGAAAATAGAGTGACCTGTGCCTGTCCCAACACCAAGAGCTAGTCTCTCATTGGTTCCCCGTCTTCCCGTTCATCCTCAGGACAAATTGCAACCTGTACGGAACAGGAGGTTAAAGGTGCTGATGCTCCAAGTAGGGAGATTGCTAGTAAAGTGGCTGGAATGGCGAACCCGAGCACAAGGAGATGAGAAATGAGGTGCGTTTTAGAAACCTTTCCCCATCACACGGTGTACCATCTTCTGGGTTTCTCATGCATGTTTTCGATGTAGGAAGATGCCCTTGAACCTGGAGATTTGGGACCCATGCGATGGGTAGCACGCAGTATTACTTTAAAGGGTCTGCGTTTGCTCACCCAACCTCACCAAACCTCTCAGCCCCAAGAGTGTCCACCCTTATGTCTCATCCAGCTGTGGGTCTAGATATGGTCAATCCAGGTTGCATCACAGCCCCTGAACGAATTGTGTAAGAATTTCTCTCTCTTTCCCTGTCTTTGTTTCATGGGTTTTTAAAAGTAATTTATTTTTATAATGGGGTTTAGCTGCTTTTCACGGCTGTGTTTAGGCCGCTTTACACCCACTTGACACACTAACAGAGAGATATCAATAAATAGGTTTTAAGATTATTACTGGTCAGATATATTCTTGTGCGGTGAATCGGGCGTGTTGAGTCCAGTTCTCTGAGCAAGGAGTAGGTCTTGTCTATTCCATATTGGGTTTATGGAACGGTATCTGAGCTAATTTGAAACTCTTGTTTTATGTATCACCCCACCTCACCTTTCCCGTTAAGCAGCCATAGTGTGTTTTCTGCATGTGTGACTCTCTTCTGTTTTGTAATTCAGTTCAAGTGTAACGGTTTTTACATTCCCTCTATAAGTGACACCTTATGAGAAGTGTCCTTTTCTGTGTGACTTATTTCACTTAGAATCGTCTTACCTAAATCCACTCATCATGCTGCTACTAGCCTTATGACATTGATTTCATGGCTGAGTGATATTCCATTGTACATAAGGACCACAACTTTTTTATCCATTTTTCGCTTTCCTGGGATATTTAAGGTGGAAGGAAGTGGAGGTCCTTGTCAACAGAGCAGCCCTAAACTTTGGGGTGCTTGTGTCTTGCTGATTTTCAATTTTCCCGCTTTATCCCCCCATGCGTGGAAGTGCCCTATGCTCTCTAAGCTGTGTTTTTTAGATGTTTCAGGACACACCGTACACTTCTCCAGAGTGGCTGTTGGCAATTTACATCCCGCCCATCGGTGTAGCAAGGCTCCCATTTCTCCATGGCCTGTCCTGCATTTCTGGTTTTGACACTTTTTTCAGCATGGCCCTTTGGACCGATGGGAAGCGAGACTTCTTTGTCGCGCTGATTTGCCTTTCCAGGTTGCTTGGTTGGCCAAAAAGGGCGTATGCGTTTTTTCCTGAATATATTCAGGAAAAAACGCATACGCCCTTTTTGGCCAAGGGCAGCATTGTCAACGTTTTGCCGCTTTTCATGTGCTTTAAAGGCGATTCGAATCTACCTCCTGAAATCTGTTTCCTGCAATTCTGCCTTGATTTCTAATCCTCTTCTTTGCCTTCCCTCAATATATTTGTGGACGAGAGTTATCATTTATAACTCTGCAGGTTTGTGAATTGCAGTGCCCTGAAGCTCCATTTTACAAGTCGCTTTTTTGGGAGCCGGCCGCAAAAGCGCAGGATGGCTTCAGGCCCTGTTCTGGTTCCGGGGGGCAGGCTGAGCCTGTGGTTAATTCTTCTTCCTGATGGGAAAATAGAGTGACCTGTGCCTGTCCCAACACCAAGAGCTAGTCTCTCATTGGTTCCCCGTCTTCCCGTTCATCCTCAGGACAAATTGCAACCTGTACGGAACAGGAGGTTAAAGGTGCTGATGCTCCAAGTAGGGAGATTGCTAGTAAAGTGGCTGGAATGGCGAACCCGAGCACAAGGAGATGAGAAATGAGGTGCGTTTTAGAAACCTTTCCCCATCACACGGTGTACCATCTTCTGGGTTTCTCATGCATGTTTTCGATGTAGGAAGATGCCCTTGAACCTGGAGATTTGGGACCCATGCGATGGGTAGCACGCAGTATTACTTTAAAGGGTCTGCGTTTGCTCACCCAACCTCACCAAACCTCTCAGCCCCAAGAGTGTCCACCCTTATGTCTCATCCAGCTGTGGGTCTAGATATGGTCAATCCAGGTTGCATCACAGCCCCTGAACGAATTCTGTAAGAATTTCTCTCTCTTTCCCTGTCTTTGTTTCATGGGTTTTTAAAAGTAATTTATTTTTATAATGGGGTTTAGCTGCTTTTCACGGCTGTGTTTAGGCCGCTTTACACCCACTTGACACACTAACAGAGAGATATCAATACATAGGTTTTAAGATTATTACTGGTCAGATATATTCTTGTGCGGTGAATCGGGCGTGTTGAGTCCAGTTCTCTGAGCAAGGAGTAGGTCTTGTCTATTCCATATTGGGTTTATGGAACGGTATCTGAGCTAATTTGAAACTCTTGTTTTATGTATCACCCCACCTCACCTTTCCCGTTAAGCAGCCATAGTGTGTTTTCTGCATGTGTGACTCTGTTCTGTTTTGTAATTCAGTTCAAGTGTAACGGTTTTTACATTCCCTCTATAAGTGACACCTTATGAGAAGTGTCCTTTTCTGTGTGACTTATTTCACTTAGAATCGTCTTACCTAAATCCACTCATCATGCTGCTACTAGCCTTATGACATTGATTTCATGGCTGAGTGATATTCCATTGTACATAAGGACCACAACTTTTTTATCCATTTTTCGCTTTCCTGGGATATTTAAGGTGGAAGGAAGTGGAGGTCCTTGTCAACAGAGCAGCCCTAAACTTTGGGGTGCTTGTGTCTTGCTGATTTTCAATTTTCCCGCTTTATCCCCCCATGCGTGGAAGTGCCCTATGCTCTCTAAGCTGTGTTTTTTAGATGTTTCAGGACACACCGTACACTTCTCCAGAGTGGCTGTTGGCAATTTACATCCCGCCCATCGGTGTAGCAAGGCTCCCATTTCTCCATGGCCTGTCCTGCATTTCTGGTTTTGACACTTTTTTCAGCATGGCCCTTTTGACCGATGGGAAGCGAGACTTCTTTGTCGCGCTGATTTGCCTTTCCAGGTTGCTTGGTTGGCCAAAAAGGGCGTATGCGTTTTTTCCTGAATATATTCAGGAAAAAACGCATACGCCCTTTTTGGCCAAGGGCAGCATTGTCAACGATTTGCCGCTTTTCATGTGCTTTAAAGGCGATTCGAATCTACCTCCTGAAATCTGTTTCCTGCAATTCTGCCTTGATTTCTAATCCTCTTCTTTGCCTTCCCTCAATATATTTGTGGACGAGAGTTATCATTTATAACTCTGCAGGTTTGTGAATTGCAGTGCCCTGAAGCTCCATTTTACAAGTCGCTTTTTTGGGAGCCGGCCGCAAAAGCGCAGGATGGCTTCAGGCCCTGTTCTGGTTCCGGGGGGCAGGCTGAGCCTGTGGTTAATTCTTCTTCCTGATGGGAAAATAGAGTGACCTGTGCCTGTCCCAACACCAAGAGCTAGTCTCTCATTGGTTCCCCATCTTCCCGTTCATCCTCAGGACAAATTGCAACCTGTACGGAACAGGAGGTTAAAGGTGCTGATGCTCCAAGTAGGGAGATTGCTAGTAAAGTGGCTGGAATGGCGAACCCGAGCACAAGGAGATGAGAAATGAGGTGCGTTTTAGAAACCTTTCCCCATCACACGGTGTACCATCTTCTGGGTTTCTCATGCATGTTTTCGATGTAGGAAGATGCCCTTGAACCGGGAGGTTTGGGACCCATGCGATGGGTAGCACGCAGTATTACTTTAAAGGGTCTGCGTTTGCTCACCCAACCTCACCAAACCTCTCAGCCCCAAGAGTGTCCACCCTTATGTCTCATCCAGCTGTGGGTCTAGATATGGTCAATCCAGGTTGCATCACAGCCCCTGAACGAATTCTGTAAGAATTTCTCTCTCTTTCCCTGTCTTTGTTTCATGGGTTTTTAAAAGTAATTTATTTTTATAATGGGGTTTAGCTGCTTTTCACGGCTGTGTTTAGGCCGCTTTACACCCACTTGACACACTAACAGAGAGATATCAATACATAGGTTTTAAGATTATTACTGGTCAGATATATTCTTGTGCGGTGAATCGGGCGTGTTGAGTCCAGTTCTCTGAGCAAGGAGTAGGTCTTGTCTATTCCATATTGGGTTTATGGAACGGTATCTGAGCTAATTTGAAACTCTTGTTTTATGTATCACCCCACCTCACCTTTCCCGTTAAGCAGCCATAGTGTGTTTTCTGCATGTGTGACTCTGTTCTGTTTTGTAATTCAGTTCACGTGTAACGGTTTTTACATTCCCTCTATAAGTGACACCTTATGAGAAGTGTCCTTTTCTGTGTGACTTATTTCACTTAGAATCGTCTTACCTAAATCCACTCATCATGCTGCTACTAGCCTTATGACATTGATTTCATGGCTGAGTGATATTCCATTGTACATAAGGACCACAACTTTTTTATCCATTTTTCGCTTTCCTGGGATATTTAAGGTGGAAGGAAGTGGAGGTCCTTGTCAACAGAGCAGCCCTAAACTTTGGGGTGCTTGTGTCTTGCTGATTTTCAATTTTCCCGCTTTATCCCCCCATGCGTGGAAGTGCCCTATGCTCTCTAAGCTGTGTTTTTTAGATGTTTCAGGACACACCGTACACTTCTCCAGAGTGGCTGTTGGCAATTTACATCCCGCCCATCGGTGTAGCAAGGCTCCCATTTCTCCATGGCCTGTCCTGCATTTCTGGTTTTGACACTTTTTTCAGCATGGCCCTTTGGACCGATGGGAAGCGAGACTTCTTTGTCGCGCTGATTTGCCTTTCCAGGTTGCTTGGTTGGCCAAAAAGGGCGTATGCGTTTTTTCCTGAATATATTCAGGAAAAAACGCATACGCCCTTTTTGGCCAAGGGCATCATTGTCAACGTTTTGCCGCTTTTCCTGTGCTTGAAAGGCGATTCGAATCTACCTCCTGAAATCTGTTTCCTGCAATTCTGCCTTGATTTCTAATCCTCTTCTTTGCCTTCCCTCAATATATTTGTGGACGAGAGTTATCATTTATAACTCTGCAGGTTTGTGAATTGCAGTGCCCTGAAGCTCCATTTTACAAGTCGCTTTTTTGGGAGCCGGCCGCAAAAGCGCAGGATGGCTTCAGGCCCTGTTCTGGTTCCGGGGGGCAGGCTGAGCCTGTGGTTAATTCTTCTTCCTGATGGGAAAATAGACTGACCTGTGCCTGTCCCAACACCAAGAGCTAGTCTCTCATTGGTTCCCCGTCTTCCCGTTCATCCTCAGGACAAATTGCAACCTGTACGGAACAGGAGGTTAAAGGTGCTGATGCTCCAAGTAGGGAGATTGCTAGTAAAGTGGCTGGAATGGCGAACCCGAGCACAAGGAGATGAGAAATGAGGTGCGTTTTAGAAACCTTTCCCCATCACACGGTGTACCATCTTCTGGGTTTCTCATGCATGTTTTCGATGTAGGAAGATGCCCTTGAACCTGGAGATTTGGGACCCATGCGATGGGTAGCACGCAGTATTACTTTAAAGGGTCTGCGTTTGCTCACCCAACCTCACCAAACCTCTCAGCCCCAAGAGTGTCCACCCTTATGTCTCATCCAGCTGTGGGTCTAGATATGGTCAATCCAGGTTGCATCACAGCCCCTGAACGAATTGTGTAAGAATTTCTCTCTCTTTCCCTGTCTTTGTTTCATGGGTTTTTAAAAGTAATTTATTTTTATAATGGGGTTTAGCTGCTTTTCACGGCTGTGTTTAGGCCGCTTTACACCCACTTGACACACTAACAGAGAGATATCAATACATAGGTTTTAAGATTATTACTGGTCAGATATATTCTTGTGCGGTGAATCGGGCGTGTTGAGTCCAGTTCTCTGAGCAAGGAGTAGGTCTTGTCTATTCCATATTGGGTTTATGGAACGGTATCTGAGCTAATTTGAAACTCTTGTTTTATGTATCACCCCACCTCACCTTTCCCGTTAAGCAGCCATAGTGTGTTTTCTGCATGTGTGACTCTCTTCTGTTTTGTAATTCAGTTCAAGTGTAACGGTTTTTACATTCCCTCTATAAGTGACACCTTATGAGAAGTGTCCTTTTCTGTGTGACTTATTTCACTTAGAATCGTCTTACCTAAATCCACTCATCATGCTGCTACTAGCCTTATGACATTGATTTCATGGCTGAGTGATATTCCATTGTACATAAGGACCACAACTTTTTTATCCATTTTTCGCTTTCCTGGGATATTTAAGGTGGAAGGAAGTGGAGGTCCTTGTCAACAGAGCAGCCCTAAACTTTGGGGTGCTTGTGTCTTGCTGATTTTCAATTTTCCCGCTTTATCCCCCCATGCGTGGAAGTGCCCTATGCTCTCTAAGCTGTGTTTTTTAGATGTTTCAGGACACACCGTACACTTCTCCAGAGTGGCTGTTGGCAATTTACATCCCGCCCATCGGTGTAGCAAGGCTCCCATTTCTCCATGGCCTGTCCTGCATTTCTGGTTTTGACACTTTTTTCAGCATGGCCCTTTTGACCGATGGGAAGCGAGACTTCTTTGTCGCGCTGATTTGCCTTTCCAGGTTGCTTGGTTGGCCAAAAAGGGCGTATGCGGTTTTTCCTGAATATATTCAGGAAAAAACGCATACGCCCTTTTTGGCCAAGGGCAGCATTGTCAACGATTTGCCGCTTTTCATGTGCTTTAAAGGCGATTCGAATCTACCTCCTGAAATCTGTTTCCTGCAATTCTGCCTTGATTTCTAATCCTCTTCTTTGCCTTCCCTCAATATATTTGTGGACGAGAGTTATCATTTATAACTCTGCAGGTTTGTGAATTGCAGTGCCCTGAAGCTCCATTTTACAAGTCGCTTTTTTGGGAGCCGGCCGCAAAAGCGCAGGATGGCTTCAGGCCCTGTTCTGGTTCCGGGGGGCAGGCTGAGCCTGTGGTTAATTCTTCTTCCTGATGGGAAAATAGAGTGACCTGTGCCTGTCCCAACACCAAGAGCTAGTCTCTCATTGGTTCCCCATCTTCCCGTTCATCCTCAGGACAAATTGCAACCTGTACGGAACAGGAGGTTAAAGGTGCTGATGCTCCAAGTAGGGAGATTGCTAGTAAAGTGGCTGGAATGGCGAACCCGAGCACAAGGAGATGAGAAATGAGGTGCGTTTTAGAAACCTTTCCCCATCACACGGTGTACCATCTTCTGGGTTTCTCATGCATGTTTTCGATGTAGGAAGATGCCCTTGAACCGGGAGGTTTGGGACCCATGCGATGGGTAGCACGCAGTATTACTTTAAAGGGTCTGCGTTTGCTCACCCAACCTCACCAAACCTCTCAGCCCCAAGAGTGTCCACCCTTATGTCTCATCCAGCTGTGGGTCTAGATATGGTCAATCCAGGTTGCATCACAGCCCCTGAACGAATTCTGTAAGAATTTCTCTCTCTTTCCCTGTCTTTGTTTCATGGGTTTTTAAAAGTAATTTATTTTTATAATGGGGTTTAGCTGCTTTTCACGGCTGTGTTTAGGCCGCTTTACACCCACTTGACACACTAACAGAGAGATATCAATACATAGGTTTTAAGATTATTACTGGTCAGATATATTCTTGTGCGGTGAATCGGGCGTGTTGAGTCCAGTTCTCTGAGCAAGGAGTAGGTCTTGTCTATTCCATATTGGGTTTATGGAACGGTATCTGAGCTAATTTGAAACTCTTGTTTTATGTATCACCCCACCTCACCTTTCCCGTTAAGCAGCCATAGTGTGTTTTCTGCATGTGTGACTCTGTTCTGTTTTGTAATTCAGTTCAAGTGTAACGGTTTTTACATTCCCTCTATAAGTGACACCTTATGAGAAGTGTCCTTTTCTGTGTGACTTATTTCACTTAGAATCGTCTTACCTAAATCCACTCATCATGCTGCTACTAGCCTTATGACATTGATTTCATGGCTGAGTGATATTCCATTGTACATAAGGACCACAACTTTTTTATCCATTTTTCGCTTTCCTGGGATATTTAAGGTGGAAGGAAGTGGAGGTCCTTGTCAACAGAGCAGCCCTAAACTTTGGGGTGCTTGTGTCTTGCTGATTTTCAATTTTCCCGCTTTATCCCCCCATGCGTGGAAGTGCCCTATGCTCTCTAAGCTGTGTTTTTTAGATGTTTCAGGACACACCGTACACTTCTCCAGAGTGGCTGTTGGCAATTTACATCCCGCCCATCGGTGTAGCAAGGCTCCCATTTCTCCATGGCCTGTCCTGCATTTCTGGTTTTGACACTTTTTTCAGCATGGCCCTTTGGACCGATGGGAAGCGAGACTTCTTTGTCGCGCTGATTTGCCTTTCCAGGTTGCTTGGTTGGCCAAAAAGGGCGTATGCGTTTTTTCCTGAATATATTCAGGAAAAAACGCATACGCCCTTTTTGGCCAAGGGCATCATTGTCAACGTTTTGCCGCTTTTCCTGTGCTTGAAAGGCGATTCGAATCTACCTCCTGAAATCTGTTTCCTGCAATTCTGCCTTGATTTCTAATCCTCTTCTTTGCCTTCCCTCAATATATTTGTGGACGAGAGTTATCATTTATAACTCTGCAGGTTTGTGAATTGCAGTGCCCTGAAGCTCCATTTTACAAGTCGCTTTTTTGGGAGCCGGCCGCAAAAGCGCAGGATGGCTTCAGGCCCTGTTCTGGTTCCGGGGGGCAGGCTGAGCCTGTGGTTAATTCTTCTTCCTGATGGGAAAATAGACTGACCTGTGCCTGTCCCAACACCAAGAGCTAGTCTCTCATTGGTTCCCCGTCTTCCCGTTCATCCTCAGGACAAATTGCAACCTGTACGGAACAGGAGGTTAAAGGTGCTGATGCTCCAAGTAGGGAGATTGCTAGTAAAGTGGCTGGAATGGCGAACCCGAGCACAAGGAGATGAGAAATGAGGTGCGTTTTAGAAACCTTTCCCCATCACACGGTGTACCATCTTCTGGGTTTCTCATGCATGTTTTCGATGTAGGAAGATGCCCTTGAACCTGGAGATTTGGGACCCATGCGATGGGTAGCACGCAGTATTACTTTAAAGGGTCTGCGTTTGCTCACCCAACCTCACCAAACCTCTCAGCCCCAAGAGTGTCCACCCTTATGTCTCATCCAGCTGTGGGTCTAGATATGGTCAATCCAGGTTGCATCACAGCCCCTGAACGAATTGTGTAAGAATTTCTCTCTCTTTCCCTGTCTTTGTTTCATGGGTTTTTAAAAGTAATTTATTTTTATAATGGGGTTTAGCTGCTTTTCACGGCTGTGTTTAGGCCGCTTTACACCCACTTGACACACTAACAGAGAGATATCAATACATAGGTTTTAAGATTATTACTGGTCAGATATATTCTTGTGCGGTGAATCGGGCGTGTTGAGTCCAGTTCTCTGAGCAAGGAGTAGGTCTTGTCTATTCCATATTGGGTTTATGGAACGGTATCTGAGCTAATTTGAAACTCTTGTTTTATGTATCACCCCACCTCACCTTTCCCGTTAAGCAGCCATAGTGTGTTTTCTGCATGTGTGACTCTCTTCTGTTTTGTAATTCAGTTCAAGTGTAACGGTTTTTACATTCCCTCTATAAGTGACACCTTATGAGAAGTGTCCTTTTCTGTGTGACTTATTTCACTTAGAATCGTCTTACCTAAATCCACTCATCATGCTGCTACTAGCCTTATGACATTGATTTCATGGCTGAGTGATATTCCATTGTACATAAGGACCACAACTTTTTTATCCATTTTTCGCTTTCCTGGGATATTTAAGGTGGAAGGAAGTGGAGGTCCTTGTCAACAGAGCAGCCCTAAACTTTGGGGTGCTTGTGTCTTGCTGATTTTCAATTTTCCCGCTTTATCCCCCCATGCGTGGAAGTGCCCTATGCTCTCTAAGCTGTGTTTTTTAGATGTTTCAGGACACACCGTACACTTCTCCAGAGTGGCTGTTGGCAATTTACATCCCGCCCATCGGTGTAGCAAGGCTCCCATTTCTCCATGGCCTGTCCTGCATTTCTGGTTTTGACACTTTTTTCAGCATGGCCCTTTGGACCGATGGGAAGCGAGACTTCTTTGTCGCGCTGATTTGCCTTTCCAGGTTGCTTGGTTGGCCAAAAAGGGCGTATGCGTTTTTTCCTGAATATATTCAGGAAAAAACGCATACGCCCTTTTTGGCCAAGGGCAGCATTGTCAACGATTTGCCGCTTTTCATGTGCTTTAAAGGCGATTCGAATCTACCTCCTGAAATCTGTTTCCTGCAATTCTGCCTTGATTTCTAATCCTCTTCTTTGCCTTCCCTCAATATATTTGTGGACGAGAGTTATCATTTATAACTCTGCAGGTTTGTGAATTGCAGTGCCCTGAAGCTCCATTTTACAAGTCGCTTTTTTGGGAGCCGGCCGCAAAAGCACCGGATGGCTTCAGGCCCTGTTCTGGTTCCGGGGGGCAGGCTGAGCCTGTGGTTAATTCTTCTTCCTGATGGGAAAATAGAGTGACCTGTGCCTGTCCCAACACCAAGAGCTAGTCTCTCATTGGTTCCCCGTCTTCCCGTTCATCCTCAGGACAAATTGCAACCTGTACGGAACAGGAGGTTAAAGGTGCTGATGCTCCAAGTAGGGAGATTGCTAGTAAAGTGGCTGGAATGGCGAACCCGAGCACAAGGAGATGAGAAATGAGGTGCGTTTTAGAAACCTTTCCCCATCACACGGTGTACCATCTTCTGGGTTTCTCATGCATGTTTTCGATGTAGGAAGATGCCCTTGAACCTGGAGATTTGGGACCCATGCGATGGGTAGCACGCAGTATTACTTTAAAGGGTCTGCGTTTGCTCACCCAACCTCACCAAACCTCTCAGCCCCAAGAGTGTCCACCCTTATGTCTCATCCAGCTGTGGGTCTAGATATGGTCAATCCAGGTTGCATCACAGCCCCTGAACGAATTGTGTAAGAATTTCTCTCTCTTTCCCTGTCTTTGTTTCATGGGTTTTTAAAAGTAATTTATTTTTATAATGGGGTTTAGCTGCTTTTCACGGCTGTGTTTAGGCCGCTTTACACCCACTTGACACACTAACAGAGAGATATCAATAAATAGGTTTTAAGATTATTACTGGTCAGATATATTCTTGTGCGGTGAATCGGGCGTGTTGAGTCCAGTTCTCTGAGCAAGGAGTAGGTCTTGTCTATTCCATATTGGGTTTATGGAACGGTATCTGAGCTAATTTGAAACTCTTGTTTTATGTATCACCCCACCTCACCTTTCCCGTTAAGCAGCCATAGTGTGTTTTCTGCATGTGTGACTCTGTTCTGTTTTGTAATTCAGTTCAAGTGTAACGGTTTTTACATTCCCTCTATAAGTGACACCTTATGAGAAGTGTCCTTTTCTGTGTGACTTATTTCACTTAGAATCGTCTTACCTAAATCCACTCATCATGCTGCTACTAGCCTTATGACATTGATTTCATGGCTGAGTGATATTCCATTGTACATAAGGACCACAACTTTTTTATCCATTTTTCGCTTTCCTGGGATATTTAAGGTGGAAGGAAGTGGAGGTCCTTGTCAACAGAGCAGCCCTAAACTTTGGGGTGCTTGTGTCTTGCTGATTTTCAATTTTCCCGCTTTATCCCCCCATGCGTGGAAGTGCCCTATGCTCTCTAAGCTGTGTTTTTGAGATGTTTCAGGACACACCGTACACTTCTCCAGAGTGGCTGTTGGCAATTTACATCCCGCCCATCGGTGTAGCAAGGCTCCCATTTCTCCATGGCCTGTCCTGCATTTCTGGTTTTGACACTTTTTTCAGCATGGCCCTTTGGACCGATGGGAAGCGAGACTTCTTTGTCGCGCTGATTTGCCTTTCCAGGTTGCTTGGTTGGCCAAAAAGGGCGTATGCGTTTTTTCCTGAATATATTCAGGAAAAAACGCATACGCCCTTTTTGGCCAAGGGCAGCATTGTCAACGTTTTGCCGCTTTTCATGTGCTTTAAAGGCGATTCGAATCTACCTCCTGAAATCTGTTTCCTGCAATTCTGCCTTGATTTCTAATCCTCTTCTTTGCCTTCCCTCAATATATTTGTGGACGAGAGTTATCATTTATAACTCTGCAGGTTTGTGAATTGCAGTGCCCTGAAGCTCCATTTTACAAGTCGCTTTTTTGGGAGCCGGCCGCAAAAGCGCAGGATGGCTTCAGGCCCTGTTCTGGTTCCGGGGGGCAGGCTGAGCCTGTGGTTAATTCTTCTTCCTGATGGGAAAATAGAGTGACCTGTGCCTGTCCCAACACCAAGAGCTAGTCTCTCATTGGTTCCCCGTCTTCCCGTTCATCCTCAGGACAAATTGCAACCTGTACGGAACAGGAGGTTAAAGGTGCTGATGCTCCAAGTAGGGAGATTGCTAGTAAAGTGGCTGGAATGGCGAACCCGAGCACAAGGAGATGAGAAATGAGGTGCGTTTTAGAAACCTTTCCCCATCACACGGTGTACCATCTTCTGGGTTTCTCATGCATGTTTTCGATGTAGGAAGATGCCCTTGAACCTGGAGATTTGGGACCCATGCGATGGGTAGCACGCAGTATTACTTTAAAGGGTCTGCGTTTGCTCACCCAACCTCACCAAACCTCTCAGCCCCAAGAGTGTCCACCCTTATGTCTCATCCAGCTGTGGGTCTAGATATGGTCAATCCAGGTTGCATCACAGCCCCTGAACGAATTGTGTAAGAATTTCTCTCTCTTTCCCTGTCTTTGTTTCATGGGTTTTTAAAAGTAATTTATTTTTATAATGGGGTTTAGCTGCTTTTCACGGCTGTGTTTAGGCCTCTTTACACCCACTTGACACACTAACAGAGAGATATCAATACATAGGTTTTAAGATTATTACTGGTCAGATATATTCTTGTGCGGTGAATCGGGCGTGTTGAGTCCAGTTCTCTGAGCAAGGAGTAGGTCTTGTCTATTCCATATTGGGTTTATGGAACGGTATCTGAGCTAATTTGAAACTCTTGTTTTATGTATCACCCCACCTCACCTTTCCCGTTAAGCAGCCATAGTGTGTTTTCTGCATGTGTGACTCTGTTCTGTTTTGTAATTCAGTTCAAGTGTAACGGTTTTTACATTCCCTCTATAAGTGACACCTTATGAGAAGTGTCCTTTTCTGTGTGACTTATTTCACTTAGAATCGTCTTACCTAAATCCACTCATCATGCTGCTACTAGCCTTATGACATTGATTTCATGGCTGAGTGATATTCCATTGTACATAAGGACCACAACTTTTTTATCCATTTTTCGCTTTCCTGGGATATTTAAGGTGGAAGGAAGTGGAGGTCCTTGTCAACAGAGCAGCCCTAAACTTTGGGGTGCTTGTGTCTTGCTGATTTTCAATTTTCCCGCTTTATCCCCCCATGCGTGGAAGTGCCCTATGCTCTCTAAGCTGTGTTTTTGAGATGTTTCAGGACACACCGTACACTTCTCCAGAGTGGCTGTTGGCAATTTACATCCCGCCCATCGGTGTAGCAAGGCTCCCATTTCTCCATGGCCTGTCCTGCATTTCTGGTTTTGACACTTTTTTCAGCATGGCCCTTTTGACCGATGGGAAGCGAGACTTCTTTGTCGCGCTGATTTGCCTTTCCAGGTTGCTTGGTTGGCCAAAAAGGGCGTATGCGTTTTTTCCTGAATATATTCAGGAAAAAACGCATACGCCCTTTTTGGCCAAGGGCAGCATTGTCAACGTTTTGCCGCTTTTCATGTGCTTTAAAGGCGATTCGAATCTACCTCCTGAAATCTGTTTCCTGCAATTCTGCCTTGATTTCTAATCCTCTTCTTTGCCTTCCCTCAATATATTTGTGGACGAGAGTTATCATTTATAACTCTGCAGGTTTGTGAATTGCAGTGCCCTGAAGCTCCATTTTACAAGTCGCTTTTTTGGGAGCCGGCCGCAAAAGCGCAGGATGGCTTCAGGCCCTGTTCTGGTTCCGGGGGGCAGGCTGAGCCTGTGGTTAATTCTTCTTCCTGATGGGAAAATAGAGTGACCTGTGCCTGTCCCAACACCAAGAGCTAGTCTCTCATTGGTTCCCCATCTTCCCGTTCATCCTCAGGACAAATTGCAACCTGTACGGAACAGGAGGTTAAAGGTGCTGATGCTCCAAGTAGGGAGATTGCTAGTAAAGTGGCTGGAATGGCGAACCCGAGCACAAGGAGATGAGAAATGAGGTGCGTTTTAGAAACCTTTCCCCATCACACGGTGTACCATCTTCTGGGTTTCTCATGCATGTTTTCGATGTAGGAAGATGCCCTTGAACCGGGAGGTTTGGGACCCATGCGATGGGTAGCACGCAGTATTACTTTAAAGGGTCTGCGTTTGCTCACCCAACCTCACCAAACCTCTCAGCCCCAAGAGTGTCCACCCTTATGTCTCATCCAGCTGTGGGTCTAGATATGGTCAATCCAGGTTGCATCACAGCCCCTGAACGAATTCTGTAAGAATTTCTCTCTCTTTCCCTGTCTTTGTTTCATGGGTTTTTAAAAGTAATTTATTTTTATAATGGGGTTTAGCTGCTTTTCACGGCTGTGTTTAGGCCGCTTTACACCCACTTGACACACTAACAGAGAGATATCAATACATAGGTTTTAAGATTATTACTGGTCAGATATATTCTTGTGCGGTGAATCGGGCGTGTTGAGTCCAGTTCTCTGAGCAAGGAGTAGGTCTTGTCTATTCCATATTGGGTTTATGGAACGGTATCTGAGCTAATTTGAAACTCTTGTTTTATGTATCACCCCACCTCACCTTTCCCGTTAAGCAGCCATAGTGTGTTTTCTGCATGTGTGACTCTGTTCTGTTTTGTAATTCAGTTCAAGTGTAACGGTTTTTACATTCCCTCTATAAGTGACACCTTATGAGAAGTGTCCTTTTCTGTGTGACTTATTTCACTTAGAATCGTCTTACCTAAATCCACTCATCATGCTGCTACTAGCCTTATGACATTGATTTCATGGCTGAGTGATATTCCATTGTACATAAGGACCACAACTTTTTTATCCATTTTTCGCTTTCCTGGGATATTTAAGGTGGAAGGAAGTGGAGGTCCTTGTCAACAGAGCAGCCCTAAACTTTGGGGTGCTTGTGTCTTGCTGATTTTCAATTTTCCCGCTTTATCCCCCCATGCGTGGAAGTGCCCTATGCTCTCTAAGCTGTGTTTTTTAGATGTTTCAGGACACACCGTACACTTCTCCAGAGTGGCTGTTGGCAATTTACATCCCGCCCATCGGTGTAGCAAGGCTCCCATTTCTCCATGGCCTGTCCTGCATTTCTGGTTTTGACACTTTTTTCAGCATGGCCCTTTGGACCGATGGGAAGCGAGACTTCTTTGTCGCGCTGATTTGCCTTTCCAGGTTGCTTGGTTGGCCAAAAAGGGCGTATGCGTTTTTTCCTGAATATATTCAGGAAAAAACGCATACGCCCTTTTTGGCCAAGGGCATCATTGTCAACGTTTTGCCGCTTTTCCTGTGCTTGAAAGGCGATTCGAATCTACCTCCTGAAATCTGTTTCCTGCAATTCTGCCTTGATTTCTAATCCTCTTCTTTGCCTTCCCTCAATATATTTGTGGACGAGAGTTATCATTTATAACTCTGCAGGTTTGTGAATTGCAGTGCCCTGAAGCTCCATTTTACAAGTCGCTTTTTTGGGAGCCGGCCGCAAAAGCGCAGGATGGCTTCAGGCCCTGTTCTGGTTCCGGGGGGCAGGCTGAGCCTGTGGTTAATTCTTCTTCCTGATGGGAAAATAGACTGACCTGTGCCTGTCCCAACACCAAGAGCTAGTCTCTCATTGGTTCCCCGTCTTCCCGTTCATCCTCAGGACAAATTGCAACCTGTACGGAACAGGAGGTTAAAGGTGCTGATGCTCCAAGTAGGGAGATTGCTAGTAAAGTGGCTGGAATGGCGAACCCGAGCACAAGGAGATGAGAAATGAGGTGCGTTTTAGAAACCTTTCCCCATCACACGGTGTACCATCTTCTGGGTTTCTCATGCATGTTTTCGATGTAGGAAGATGCCCTTGAACCTGGAGATTTGGGACCCATGCGATGGGTAGCACGCAGTATTACTTTAAAGGGTCTGCGTTTGCTCACCCAACCTCACCAAACCTCTCAGCCCCAAGAGTGTCCACCCTTATGTCTCATCCAGCTGTGGGTCTAGATATGGTCAATCCAGGTTGCATCACAGCCCCTGAACGAATTGTGTAAGAATTTCTCTCTCTTTCCCTGTCTTTGTTTCATGGGTTTTTAAAAGTAATTTATTTTTATAATGGGGTTTAGCTGCTTTTCACGGCTGTGTTTAGGCCGCTTTACACCCACTTGACACACTAACAGAGAGATATCAATACATAGGTTTTAAGATTATTACTGGTCAGATATATTCTTGTGCGGTGAATCGGGCGTGTTGAGTCCAGTTCTCTGAGCAAGGAGTAGGTCTTGTCTATTCCATATTGGGTTTATGGAACGGTATCTGAGCTAATTTGAAACTCTTGTTTTATGTATCACCCCACCTCACCTTTCCCGTTAAGCAGCCATAGTGTGTTTTCTGCATGTGTGACTCTCTTCTGTTTTGTAATTCAGTTCAAGTGTAACGGTTTTTACATTCCCTCTATAAGTGACACCTTATGAGAAGTGTCCTTTTCTGTGTGACTTATTTCACTTAGAATCGTCTTACCTAAATCCACTCATCATGCTGCTACTAGCCTTATGACATTGATTTCATGGCTGAGTGATATTCCATTGTACATAAGGACCACAACTTTTTTATCCATTTTTCGCTTTCCTGGGATATTTAAGGTGGAAGGAAGTGGAGGTCCTTGTCAACAGAGCAGCCCTAAACTTTGGGGTGCTTGTGTCTTGCTGATTTTCAATTTTCCCGCTTTATCCCCCCATGCGTGGAAGTGCCCTATGCTCTCTAAGCTGTGTTTTTTAGATGTTTCAGGACACACCGTACACTTCTCCAGAGTGGCTGTTGGCAATTTACATCCCGCCCATCGGTGTAGCAAGGCTCCCATTTCTCCATGGCCTGTCCTGCATTTCTGGTTTTGACACTTTTTTCAGCATGGCCCTTTGGACCGATGGGAAGCGAGACTTCTTTGTCGCGCTGATTTGCCTTTCCAGGTTGCTTGGTTGGCCAAAAAGGGCGTATGCGTTTTTTCCTGAATATATTCAGGAAAAAACGCATACGCCCTTTTTGGCCAAGGGCATCATTGTCAACGTTTTGCCGCTTTTCATGTGCTTTAAAGGCGATTCGAATCTACCTCCTGAAATCTGTTTCCTGCAATTCTGCCTTGATTTCTAATCCTCTTCTTTGCCTTCCCTCAATATATTTGTGGACGAGAGTTATCATTTATAACTCTGCAGGTTTGTGAATTGCAGTGCCCTGAAGCTCCATTTTACAAGTCGCTTTTTTGGGAGCCGGCCGCAAAAGCGCAGGATGGCTTCAGGCCCTGTTCTGGTTCCGGGGGGCAGGCTGAGCCTGTGGTTAATTCTTCTTCCTGATGGGAAAATAGAGTGACCTGTGCCTGTCCCAACACCAAGAGCTAGTCTCTCATTGGTTCCCCGTCTTCCCGTTCATCCTCAGGACAAATTGCAACCTGTACGGAACAGGAGGTTAAAGGTGCTGATGCTCCAAGTAGGGAGATTGCTAGTAAAGTGGCTGGAATGGCGAACCCGAGCACAAGGAGATGAGAAATGAGGTGCGTTTTAGAAACCTTTCCCCATCACACGGTGTACCATCTTCTGGGTTTCTCATGCATGTTTTCGATGTAGGAAGATGCCCTTGAACTTGGAGATTTGGGACCCATGCGATGGGTAGCACGCAGTATTACTTTAAAGGGTCTGCGTTTGCTCACCCAACCTCACCAAACCTCTCAGCCCCAAGAGTGTCCACCCTTATGTCTCATCCAGCTGTGGGTCTAGATATGGTCAATCCAGGTTGCATCACAGCCCCTGAACGAATTGTGTAAGAATTTCTCTCTCTTTCCCTGTCTTTGTTTCATGGGTTTTTAAAAGTAATTTATTTTTATAATGGGGTTTAGCTGCTTTTCACGGCTGTGTTTAGGCCGCTTTACACCCACTTGACACACTAACAGAGAGATATCAATACATAGGTTTTAAGATTATTACTGGTCAGATATATTCTTGTGCGGTGAATCGGGCGTGTTGAGTCCAGTTCTCTGAGCAAGGAGTAGGTCTTGTCTATTCCATATTGGGTTTATGGAACGGTATCTGAGCTAATTTGAAACTCTTGTTTTATGTATCACCCCACCTCACCTTTCCCGTTAAGCAGCCATAGTGTGTTTTCTGCATGTGTGACTCTCTTCTGTTTTGTAATTCAGTTCAAGTGTAACGGTTTTTACATTCCCTCTATAAGTGACACCTTATGAGAAGTGTCCTTTTCTGTGTGACTTATTTCACTTAGAATCGTCTTACCTAAATCCACTCATCATGCTGCTACTAGCCTTATGACATTGATTTCATGGCTGAGTGATATTCCATTGTACATAAGGACCACAACTTTTTTATCCATTTTTCGCTTTCCTGGGATATTTAAGGTGGAAGGAAGTGGAGGTCCTTGTCAACAGAGCAGCCCTAAACTTTGGGGTGCTTGTGTCTTGCTGATTTTCAATTTTCCCGCTTTATCCCCCCATGCGTGGAAGTGCCCTATGCTCTCTAAGCTGTGTTTTTTAGATGTTTCAGGACACACCGTACACTTCTCCAGAGTGGCTGTTGGCAATTTACATCCCGCCCATCGGTGTAGCAAGGCTCCCATTTCTCCATGGCCTGTCCTGCATTTCTGGTTTTGACACTTTTTTCAGCATGGCCCTTTGGACCGATGGGAAGCGAGACTTCTTTGTCGCGCTGATTTGCCTTTCCAGGTTGCTTGGTTGGCCAAAAAGGGCGTATGCGTTTTTTCCTGAATATATTCAGGAAAAAACGCATACGCCCTTTTTGGCCAAGGGCATCATTGTCAACGTTTTGCCGCTTTTCATGTGCTTTAAAGGCGATTCGAATCTACCTCCTGAAATCTGTTTCCTGCAATTCTGCCTTGATTTCTAATCCTCTTCTTTGCCTTCCCTCAATATATTTGTGGACGAGAGTTATCATTTATAACTCTGCAGGTTTGTGAATTGCAGTGCCCTGAAGCTCCATTTTACAAGTCGCTTTTTTGGGAGCCGGCCGCAAAAGCGCAGGATGGCTTCAGGCCCTGTTCTGGTTCCGGGGGGCAGGCTGAGCCTGTGGTTAATTCTTCTTCCTGATGGGAAAATAGAGTGACCTGTGCCTGTCCCAACACCAAGAGCTAGTCTCTCATTGGTTCCCCGTCTTCCCGTTCATCCTCAGGACAAATTGCAACCTGTACGGAACAGGAGGTTAAAGGTGCTGATGCTCCAAGTAGGGAGATTGCTAGTAAAGTGGCTGGAATGGCGAACCCGAGCACAAGGAGATGAGAAATGAGGTGCGTTTTAGAAACCTTTCCCCATCACACGGTGTACCATCTTCTGGGTTTCTCATGCATGTTTTCGATGTAGGAAGATGCCCTTGAACCTGGAGATTTGGGACCCATGCGATGGGTAGCACGCAGTATTACTTTAAAGGGTCTGCGTTTGCTCACCCAACCTCACCAAACCTCTCAGCCCCAAGAGTGTCCACCCTTATGTCTCATCCAGCTGTGGGTCTAGATATGGTCAATCCAGGTTGCATCACAGCCCCTGAACGAATTGTGTAAGAATTTCTCTCTCTTTCCCTGTCTTTGTTTCATGGGTTTTTAAAAGTAATTTATTTTTATAATGGGGTTTAGCTGCTTTTCACGGCTGTGTTTAGGCCGCTTTACACCCACTTGACACACTAACAGAGAGATATCAATAAATAGGTTTTAAGATTATTACTGGTCAGATATATTCTTGTGCGGTGAATCGGGCGTGTTGAGTCCAGTTCTCTGAGCAAGGAGTAGGTCTTGTCTATTCCATATTGGGTTTATGGAACGGTATCTGAGCTAATTTGAAACTCTTGTTTTATGTATCACCCCACCTCACCTTTCCCGTTAAGCAGCCATAGTGTGTTTTCTGCATGTGTGACTCTGTTCTGTTTTGTAATTCAGTTCAAGTGTAACGGTTTTTACATTCCCTCTATAAGTGACACCTTATGAGAAGTGTCCTTTTCTGTGTGACTTATTTCACTTAGAATCGTCTTACCTAAATCCACTCATCATGCTGCTACTAGCCTTATGACATTGATTTCATGGCTGAGTGATATTCCATTGTACATAAGGACCACAACTTTTTTATCCATTTTTCGCTTTCCTGGGATATTTAAGGTGGAAGGAAGTGGAGGTCCTTGTCAACAGAGCAGCCCTAAACTTTGGGGTGCTTGTGTCTTGCTGATTTTCAATTTTCCCGCTTTATCCCCCCATGCGTGGAAGTGCCCTATGCTCTCTAAGCTGTGTTTTTTAGATGTTTCAGGACACACCGTACACTTCTCCAGAGTGGCTGTTGGCAATTTACATCCCGCCCATCGGTGTAGCAAGGCTCCCATTTCTCCATGGCCTGTCCTGCATTTCTGGTTTTGACACTTTTTTCAGCATGGCCCTTTGGACCGATGGGAAGCGAGACTTCTTTGTCGCGCTGATTTGCCTTTCCAGGTTGCTTGGTTGGCCAAAAAGGGCGTATGCGTTATTTCCTGAATATATTCAGGAAAAAACGCATACGCCCTTTTTGGCCAAGGGCATCATTGTCAACGTTTTGCCGCTTTTCATGTGCTTTAAAGGCGATTCGAATCTACCTCCTGAAATCTGTTTCCTGCAATTCTGCCTTGATTTCTAATCCTCTTCTTTGCCTTCCCTCAATATATTTGTGGACGAGAGTTATCATTTATAACTCTGCAGGTTTGTGAATTGCAGTGCCCTGAAGCTCCATTTTACAAGTCGCTTTTTTGGGAGCCGGCCGCAAAAGCGCCGGATGGCTTCAGGCCCTGTTCTGGTTCCGGGGGGCAGGCTGAGCCTGTGGTTAATTCTTCTTCCTGATGGGAAAATAGAGTGACCTGTGCCTGTCCCAACACCAAGAGCTAGTCTCTCATTGGTTCCCCGTCTTCCCGTTCATCCTCAGGACAAATTGCAACCTGTACGGAACAGGAGGTTAAAGGTGCTGATGCTCCAAGTAGGGAGATTGCTAGTAAAGTGGCTGGAATGGCGAACCCGAGCACAAGGAGATGAGAAATGAGGTGCGTTTTAGAAACCTTTCCCCATCACACGGTGTACCATCTTCTGGGTTTCTCATGCATGTTTTCGATGTAGGAAGATGCCCTTGAACCTGGAGATTTGGGACCCATGCGATGGGTAGCACGCAGTATTACTTTAAAGGGTCTGCGTTTGCTCACCCAACCTCACCAAACCTCTCAGCCCCAAGAGTGTCCACCCTTATGTCTCATCCAGCTGTGGGTCTAGATATGGTCAATCCAGGTTGCATCACAGCCCCTGAACGAATTGTGTAAGAATTTCTCTCTCTTTCCCTGTCTTTGTTTCATGGGTTTTTAAAAGTAATTTATTTTTATAATGGGGTTTAGCTGCTTTTCACGGCTGTGTTTAGGCCGCTTTACACCCACTTGACACACTAACAGAGAGATATCAATAAATAGGTTTTAAGATTATTACTGGTCAGATATATTCTTGTGCGGTGAATCGGGCGTGTTGAGTCCAGTTCTCTGAGCAAGGAGTAGGTCTTGTCTATTCCATATTGGGTTTATGGAACAGTATCTGAGCTAATTTGAAACTCTTGTTTTATGTATCACCCCACCTCACCTTTCCCGTTAAGCAGCCATAGTGTGTTTTCTGCATGTGTGACTCTCTTCTGTTTTGTAATTCAGTTCAAGTGTAACGGTTTTTACATTCCCTCTATAAGAGACACCTTATGAGAAGTGTCCTTTTCTGTGTGACTTATTTCACTTAGAATCGTCTTACCTAAATCCACTCATCATGCTGCTACTAGCCTTATGACATTGATTTCATGGCTGAGTGATATTCCATTGTACATAAGGACCACAACTTTTTTATCCATTTTTCGCTTTCCTGGGATATTTAAGGTGGAAGGAAGTGGAGGTCCTTGTCAACAGAGCAGCCCTAAACTTTGGGGTGCTTGTGTCTTGCTGATTTTCAATTTTCCCGCTTTATCCCCCCATGCGTGGAAGTGCCCTACGCTCTCTAAGCTGTGTTTTTGAGATGTTTCAGGACACACCGTACACTTCTCCAGAGTGGCTGTTGGCAATTTACATCCCGCCCATCAGTGTAGCAAGGCTCCCATTTCTCCATGGCCTGTCCTGCATTTCTGGTTTTGACACTTTTTTCAGCATGGCCCTTTGGACCGATGGGAAGCGAGACTTCTTTGTCGCGCTGATTTGCCTTTCCAGGTTGCTTGGTTGGCCAAAAAGGGCGTATGCGTTTTTTCCTGAATATATTCAGGAAAAAACGCATACGCCCTTTTTGGCCAAGGGCATCATTGTCAACGTTTTGCCGCTTTTCATGTGCTTTAAAGGCGATTCGAATCTACCTCCTGAAATCTGTTTCCTGCAATTCTGCCTTGATTTCTAATCCTCTTCTTTGCCTTCCCTCAATATATTTGTGGACGAGAGTTATCATTTATAACTCTGCAGGTTTGTGAATTGCAGTGACCTGAAGCTCCATTTTACAAGTCGCTTTTTTGGGAGCCGGCCGCAAAAGCGCAGGATGGCTTCAGGCCCTGTTCTGGTTCCGGGGGGCAGGCTGAGCCTGTGGTTAATTCTTCTTCCTGATGGGAAAATAGAGTGACCTGTGCCTGTCCCAACACCAAGAGCTAGTCTCTCATTGGTTCCTGTCTTCCCGTTCATCCTCAGGACAAATTGCAACCTGTACGGAACAGGAGGTTAAAGGTGCTGATGCTCCAAGTAGGGAGATTACTAGTAAAGTGGCTGGAATGGCGAACCCGAGCACAAGGAGATGAGAAATGAGGTGCGTTTTAGAAACCTTTCCCCATCACATGGTGTACCATCTTCTGGGTTTCTCATGCATGTTTTCGATGTAGGAAGATGCCCTTGAACCTGGAGATTTGGGACCCATGCGATGGGTAGCACGCAGTATTACTTTAAAGGGTCTGCGTTTGCTCACCCAACCTCACCAAACCTCTCAGGCCCAAGAGTGTCCACCCTTATGTCTCATCCAGCTGTGGGTCTAGATATGGTCAATCCAGGTTGCATCACAGCCCCTGAACGAATTGTGTAAGAATTTCTCTCTCTTTCCCTGTCTTTGTTTCATGGGTTTTTAAAAGTAATTTATTTTTATAATGGGGTTTAGCTGCTTTTCACGGCTGTGTTTAGGCCGCTTTACACCCATTTGACACACTAACAGAGAGATATCAATACATAGGTTTTAAGATTATTACTGGTCAGATATATTCTTGTGCGGTGAATCGGGCGTGTTGAGTCCAGTTCTCTGAGCAAGGAGTAGGTCTTGTCTATTCCATATTGGGTTTATGGAACGGTATCTGAGCTAATTTGAAACTCTTGTTTTATGTATCACCCCACCTCACCTTTCCCGTTAAGCAGCCATAGTGTGTTTTCTGCATGTGTGACTCTCTTCTGTTTTGTAATTCAGTTCAAGTGTAACGGTTTTTACATTCCCTCTATAAGTGACACCTTATGAGAAGTGTCCTTTTCTGTGTGACTTATTTCACTTAGAATCGTCTTACCTAAATCCACTCATCATGCTGCTACTAGCCTTATGACATTGATTTCATGGCTGAGTGATATTCCATTGTACATAAGGACCACAACTTTTTTATCCATTTTTCGCTTTCCTGGGATATTTAAGGTGGAAGGAAGTGGAGATCCTTGTCAACAGAGCAGCCCTAAACTTTGGGGTGCTTGTGTCTTGCTGATTTTCAATTTTCCCGCTTTATCCCCCCATGCGTGGAAGTGCCCTATGCTCTCTAAGCTGTGTTTTTTCGATGTTTCGGGACACACAGTACACTTCTCCATAGTGGCTGTTGGCAATTTACATCCTGACTCTCAGCGTAGCACGGCTCCCATTTCTCCATGGCCTGTCCTGCATTTCTGGTTTTGACACTTTTTTCAGCATGGCCCTTTTGACCGATGGGAAGCGAGACTTCTTTGTAGCGCTGATTTGCCTTTCCAGGTTGCTTGGTTGGCCAAAAAGGGCGTATGCGTTTTTTCCTGAATATATTCAGGAAGAAACGCATACGCCCTTTTTGACCATGGGCATCATTGTCGACGTTTTGCCGCTTTTCATGTGCTTTAAAGGCGATTCGAATCTACCTCCTGACATCTGTTTCCTGCAATTCTACCTTGCTTTCAAATCCTCTTCGTTGCCTTCAATCAAGATATTTGTGAACGAGAGTTATCATTTACAACTCTGCAGGTTTGTTAATTGCAGTTCCCCTGAGCTCCATTTTTCAACTCGCTTTTTTGGGAGCTGGCCGCAAAAGCGCAGGATGGCATCAGGCCCTATTCTGGTTCCGGGCGGCAGGCTGAGCCTGCGGTTAATTCTTCTTCCTGATGGGAAAATAGAGTGACCTGTGCCTGTCCCAACACCTAGAGCTAGTCTCTCATTGGCTCCCATTCTTCCCGTTCATACTCAGGACAAATTGCAACCTGTACGGAACAGGAGGTTAAAGGTCCTGATTCTCCAAGGAGGGAGATTGTTAGTAAAGCGGCTGGAATGGCGAACCCGAGCACAAGGAGATGAGAAATGAGGTGCGTTTTAGAAACCTTTCCCGGTCACACGGTCTACCACCTTCTGGGTTTCTCATGCATGTTTTCGATATAGGAAGATGCCCTTGAACCTGGAGATTTGGGACCCATGCGATGGGTAACAGGCAGTAGTACTTTAAAGGCTCAGTGTTTGCTCACCCAACCTCACCAAATCTCTCAGCCCCGAGAGTATCCACCCTTACGTCTTATCCAGCTGTGGGTCTAGATATGGTCATTCCAGGTGGCATCACAGCCCCTGAACGAATTTTGTAAGAATTTCTCTCTCTTTCACTGTCTTTGTTTCACGGGTTTTTAAAATTAATTTATTCTTATAATGGGGTTTAGCTGCTTTTCACGGCTGTGTTTATGCCGCTTTACACCCACTTGACTCACTTTCAGAGAGATATAAATTCATAGGTTTTAAGATTCTTACTAATCAGATATATTCTTGTGCGGTGAATAGGGGGTGTTGAGTCCAGTTCACTGAGCAAGGAGTAGGTCTTTCTATTACATATTGGGTTTATGGAACGGTATCTCAGCTAATTTGAAACCCTTGTTTTATGCATCACCCCACCTCACCTTTCCCGTTAAGCAGCCATAGTGTGTTTTGTAAACGTGTGACTCTGTTTTGTTTTGTAATTCAGTTCAATTGTAGCGGTTTTTACATTCCCTCTATAAGTGATAGCTTATGATAAGTGTCTTTTTCTGTGTGACTTATTTCACTTAGAATTGTCGTACCTAAATCCACTCATCATGCTGCTATTAGCCTTATGACATTGATTTCATGGCTGAGTTATATTCCATTGTACATAAGGACCACCACTTCTTTATCCATTTTTCTCTTTCATGGGATATTTAAGGTGTCATGAAGTGGAGGTTCTTGTCAACAGAGCAGCCCTAAACTTTGGGGAGCCTCTGTCTTGCTGATTTTTAGTTTTCCCAATTTATACGCCCATGAGTTGAAGTGCCCTATGCGCTCTAAACTGTGTTTTTTCGATGTTTCAGGACACACCGTACACTTCTCCAGAGTGGCTGTTGGCAATTTACATCCCGCCCATCAGCATAGCAAGGCTCCCATTTCTCCATGGCCTGTCCTGCATTTCTGGTTTTGACACTTTTCTCAGCATGGCCCTTTTGACCGATGAGAAGCGAGACTTCTTTGGAGCGCTGATTTGCCTTTCCAGGTTGCTTGGTTGGCCAAAAAGGGCGTATGCGTTTTTTCCTGAATATATTCAGGAAAAAACGCATACGTCCTTTTTGGCCAAGGGCATCATTGTCGACGTTTTGCCGTTTTTCATGTGCTTTAAAGGCGATTCGAATCTACCTCCTGAAATCTGTTTCCTGCAATTCTGCCTTGATTTCTAATCCTCTTCTTTGCCTTCCCTCAATATATTTGTGGACGAGAGTTATCATTTATAACTCTGCAGGTTTGTGAATTGCAGTGCCCTGAAGCTCCATCTTACAAGTCGCTTTTTTGGGAGCCGGCCGCAAAAGCGCAGGATGGCTTCAGGCCCTGTTCTGGTTCCGGGGGGCAGGCTGAGCCTGTGGTTAATTCTTCTTCCTGATGGGAAAATAGAGTGACCTGTGCCTGTCCCAACACCAAGAGCTAGTCTCTCATTGGTTCCCCGTCTTCCCGTTCATCCTCAGGACAAATTGCAACCTGTACGGAACAGGAGGTTAAAGGTGCTGATGCTCCAAGTAGGGAGATTGCTAGTAAAGTGGCTGGAATGGCGAACCCGAGCACAAGGAGATGAGAAATGAGGTGCGTTTTAGAAACCTTTCCCCATCACACGGTGTACCATCTTCTGGGTTTCTCATGCATGTTTTCGATGTAGGAAGATGCCCTTGAACCTGGAGATTTGGGACCCATGCGATGGGTAGCACGCAGTATTACTTTAAAGGGTCTGCGTTTGCTCACCCAACCTCACCAAACCTCTCAGCCCCAAGAGTGTCCACCCTTATGTCTCATCCAGCTGTGGGTCTAGATATGGTCAATCCAGGTTGCATCACAGCCCCTGAACGAATTGTGTAAGAATTTCTCTCTCTTTCCCTGTCTTTGTTTCATGGGTTTTTAAAAGTAATTTATTTTTATAATGGGGTTTAGCTGCTTTTCACGGCTGTGTTTAGGCCTCTTTACACCCACTTGACACACTAACAGAGAGATATCAATACATAGGTTTTAAGATTATTACTGGTCAGATATATTCTTGTGCGGTGAATCGGGCGTGTTGAGTCCAGTTCTCTGAGCAAGGAGTAGGTCTTGTCTATTCCATATTGGGTTTATGGAACGGTATCTGAGCTAATTTGAAACTCTTGTTTTATGTATCACCCCACCTCACCTTTCCCGTTAAGCAGCCATAGTGTGTTTTCTGCATGTGTGACTCTGTTCTGTTTTGTAATTCAGTTCAAGTGTAACGGTTTTTACATTCCCTCTATAAGTGACACCTTATGAGAAGTGTCCTTTTCTGTGTGACTTATTTCACTTAGAATCGTCTTACCTAAATCCACTCATCATGCTGCTACTAGCCTTATGACATTGATTTCATGGCTGAGTGATATTCCATTGTACATAAGGACCACAACTTTTTTATCCATTTTTCGCTTTCCTGGGATATTTAAGGTGGAAGGAAGTGGAGGTCCTTGTCAACAGAGCAGCCCTAAACTTTGGGGTGCTTGTGTCTTGCTGATTTTCAATTTTCCCGCTTTATCCCCCCATGCGTGGAAGTGCCCTATGCTCTCTAAGCTGTGTTTTTTAGATGTTTCAGGACACACCGTACACTTCTCCAGAGTGGCTGTTGGCAATTTACATCCCGCCCATCGGTGTAGCAAGGCTCCCATTTCTCCATGGCCTGTCCTGCATTTCTGGTTTTGACACTTTTTTCAGCATGGCCCTTTTGACCGATGGGAAGCGAGACTTCTTTGTCGCGCTGATTTGCCTTTCCAGGTTGCTTGGTTGGCCAAAAAGGGCGTATGCGTTTTTTCCTGAATATATTCAGGAAAAAACGCATACGCCCTTTTTGGCCAAGGGCAGCATTGTCAACGTTTTGCCGCTTTTCATGTGCTTTAAAGGCGATTCGAATCTACCTCCTGAAATCTGTTTCCTGCAATTCTGCCTTGATTTCTAATCCTCTTCTTTGCCTTCCCTCAATATATTTGTGGACGAGAGTTATCATTTATAACTCTGCAGGTTTGTGAATTGCAGTGCCCTGAAGCTCCATTTTACAAGTCGCTTTTTTGGGAGCCGGCCGCAAAAGCGCAGGATGGCTTCAGGCCCTGTTCTGGTTCCGGGGGGCAGGCTGAGCCTGTGGTTAATTCTTCTTCCTGATGGGAAAATAGAGTGACCTGTGCCTGTCCCAACACCAAGAGCTAGTCTCTCATTGGTTCCCCGTCTTCCCGTTCATCCTCAGGACAAATTGCAACCTGTACGGAACAGGAGGTTAAAGGTGCTGATGCTCCAAGTAGGGAGATTGCTAGTAAAGTGGCTGGAATGGCGAACCTGAGCACAAGGAGATGAGAAATGAGGTGCGTTTTAGAAACCTTTCCCCATCACACGGTGTACCATCTTCTGGGTTTCTCATGCATGTTTTCGATGTAGGAAGATGCCCTTGAACCTGGAGATTTGGGACCCATGCGATGGGTAGCACGCAGTATTACTTTAAAGGGTCTGCGTTTGCTCACCCAACCTCACCAAACCTCTCAGCCCCAAGAGTGTCCACCCTTATGTCTCATCCAGCTGTGGGTCTAGATATGGTCAATCCAGGTTGCATCACAGCCCCTGAACGAATTGTGTAAGAATTTCTCTCTCTTTCCCTGTCTTTGTTTCATGGGTTTTTAAAAGTAATTTATTTTTATAATGGGGTTTAGCTGCTTTTCACGGCTGTGTTTAGGCCTCTTTACACCCACTTGACACACTAACAGAGAGATATCAATACATAGGTTTTAAGATTATTACTGGTCAGATATATTCTTGTGCGGTGAATCGGGCGTGTTGAGTCCAGTTCTCTGAGCAAGGAGTAGGTCTTGTCTATTCCATATTGGGTTTATGGAACGGTATCTGAGCTAATTTGAAACTCTTGTTTTATGTATCACCCCACCTCACCTTTCCCGTTAAGCAGCCATAGTGTGTTTTCTGCATGTGTGACTCTCTTCTGTTTTGTAATTCAGTTCAAGTGTAACGGTTTTTACATTCCCTCTATAAGTGACACCTTATGAGAAGTGTCCTTTTCTGTGTGACTTATTTCACTTAGAATCGTCTTACCTAAATCCACTCATCATGCTGCTACTAGCCTTATGACATTGATTTCATGGCTGAGTGATATTCCATTGTACATAAGGACCACAACTTTTTTATCCATTTTTCGCTTTCCTGGGATATTTAAGGTGGAAGGAAGTGGAGGTCCTTGTCAACAGAGCAGCCCTAAACTTTGGGGTGCTTGTGTCTTGCTGATTTTCAATTTTCCCGCTTTATCCCCCCATGCGTGGAAGTGCCCTATGCTCTCTAAGCTGTGTTTTTTAGATGTTTCAGGACACACCGTACACTTCTCCAGAGTGGCTGTTGGCAATTTACATCCCGCCCATCGGTGTAGCAAGGCTCCCATTTCTCCATGGCCTGTCCTGCATTTCTGGTTTTGACACTTTTTTCAGCATGGCCCTTTTGACCGATGGGAAGCGAGACTTCTTTGTCGCGCTGATTTGCCTTTCCAGGTTGCTTGGTTGGCCAAAAAGGGCGTATGCGTTTTTTCCTGAATATATTCAGGAAAAAACGCATACGCCCTTTTTGGCCAAGGGCAGCATTGTCAACGTTTTGCCGCTTTTCATGTGCTTTAAAGGCGATTCGAATCTACCTCCTGAAATCTGTTTCCTGCAATTCTGCCTTGATTTCTAATCCTCTTCTTTGCCTTCCCTCAATATATTTGTGGACGAGAGTTATCATTTATAACTCTGCAGGTTTGTGAATTGCAGTGCCCTGAAGCTCCATTTTACAAGTCGCTTTTTTGGGAGCCGGCCGCAAAAGCGCAGGATGGCTTCAGGCCCTGTTCTGGTTCCGGGGGGCAGGCTGAGCCTGTGGTTAATTCTTCTTCCTGATGGGAAAATAGAGTGACCTGTGCCTGTCCCAACACCAAGAGCTAGTCTCTCATTGGTTCCCCGTCTTCCCGTTCATCCTCAGGACAAATTGCAACCTGTACGGAACAGGAGGTTAAAGGTGCTGATGCTCCAAGTAGGGAGATTGCTAGTAAAGTGGCTGGAATGGCGAACCCGAGCACAAGGAGATGAGAAATGAGGTGCGTTTTAGAAACCTTTCCCCATCACACGGTGTACCATCTTCTGGGTTTCTCATGCATGTTTTCGATGTAGGAAGATGCCCTTGAACCGGGAGGTTTGGGACCCATGCGATGGGTAGCACGCAGTATTACTTTAAAGGGTCTGCGTTTGCTCACCCAACCTCACCAAACCTCTCAGCCCCAAGAGTGTCCACCCTTATGTCTCATCCAGCTGTGGGTCTAGATATGGTCAATCCAGGTTGCATCACAGCCCCTGAACGAATTCTGTAAGAATTTCTCTCTCTTTCCCTGTCTTTGTTTCATGGGTTTTTAAAAGTAATTTATTTTTATAATGGGGTTTAGCTGCTTTTCACGGCTGTGTTTAGGCCGCTTTACACCCACTTGACACACTAACAGAGAGATATCAATACATAGGTTTTAAGATTATTACTGGTCAGATATATTCTTGTGCAGTGAATCGGGCGTGTTGAGTCCAGTTCTCTGAGCAAGGAGTAGGTCTTGTCTATTCCATATTGGGTTTATGGAACGGTATCTGAGCTAATTTGAAACTCTTGTTTTATGTATCACCCCACCTCACCTTTCCCGTTAAGCAGCCATAGTGTGTTTTCTGCATGTGTGACTCTCTTCTGTTTTGTAATTCAGTTCAAGTGTAACGGTTTTTACATTCCCTCTATAAGTGACACCTTATGAGAAGTGTCCTTTTCTGTGTGACTTATTTCACTTAGAATCGTCTTACCTAAATCCACTCATCATGCTGCTACTAGCCTTATGACATTGATTTCATGGCTGAGTGATATTCCATTGTACATAAGGACCACAACTTTTTTATCCATTTTTCGCTTTCCTGGGATATTTAAGGTGGAAGGAAGTGGAGGTCCTTGTCAACAGAGCAGCCCTAAACTTTGGGGTGCTTGTGTCTTGCTGATTTTCAATTTTCCCGCTTTATCCCCCAATGCGTGGAAGTGCCCTATGCTCTCTAAGCTGTGTTTTTTAGATGTTTCAGGACACACCGTACACTTCTCCAGAGTGGCTGTTGGCAATTTACATCCCGCCCATCGGTGTAGCAAGGCTCCCATTTCTCCATGGCCTGTCCTGCATTTCTGGTTTTGACACTTTTTTCAGCATGGCCCTTTGGACCGATGGGAAGCGAGACTTCTTTGTCGCGCTGATTTGCCTTTCCAGGTTGCTTGGTTGGCCAAAAAGGGCGTATGCGTTTTTTCCTGAATATATTCAGGAAAAAACGCATACGCCCTTTTTGGCCAAGGGCATCATTGTCAACGTTTTGCCGCTTTTCATGTGCTTTAAAGGCGATTCGAATCTACCTCCTGAAATCTGTTTCCTGCAATTCTGCCTTGATTTCTAATCCTCTTCTTTGCCTTCCCTCAATATATTTGTGGACGAGAGTTATCATTTATAACTCTGCAGGTTTGTGAATTGCAGTGCCCTGAAGCTCCATTTTACAAGTCGCTTTTTTGGGAGCCGGCCGCAAAAGCGCAGGATGGCTTCAGGCCCTGTTCTGGTTCCGGGGGGCAGGCTGAGCCTGTGGTTAATTCTTCTTCCTGATGGGAAAATAGAGTGACCTGTGCCTGTCCCAACACCAAGAGCTAGTCTCTCATTGGTTCCCCGTCTTCCCGTTCATCCTCAGGACAAATTGCAACCTGTACGGAACAGGAGGTTAAAGGTGCTGATGCTCCAAGTAGGGAGATTGCTAGTAAAGTGGCTGGAATGGCGAACCCGAGCACAAGGAGATGAGAAATGAGGTGCGTTTTAGAAACCTTTCCCCATCACACGGTGTACCATCTTCTGGGTTTCTCATGCATGTTTTCGATGTAGGAAGATGCCCTTGAACCTGGAGATTTGGGACCCATGCGATGGGTAGCACGCAGTATTACTTTAAAGGGTCTGCGTTTGCTCACCCAACCTCACCAAACCTCTCAGCCCCAAGAGTGTCCACCCTTATGTCTCATCCAGCTGTGGGTCTAGATATGGTCAATCCAGGTTGCATCACAGCCCCTGAACGAATTGTGTAAGAATTTCTCTCTCTTTCCCTGTCTTTGTTTCATGGGTTTTTAAAAGTAATTTATTTTTATAATGGGGTTTAGCTGCTTTTCACGGCTGTGTTTAGGCCGCTTTACACCCACTTGACACACTAACAGAGAGATATCAATACATAGGTTTTAAGATTATTACTGGTCAGATATATTCTTGTGCGGTGAATCGGGCGTGTTGAGTCCAGTTCTCTGAGCAAGGAGTAGGTCTTGTCTATTCCATATTGGGTTTATGGAACGGTATCTGAGCTAATTTGAAACTCTTGTTTTATGTATCACCCCACCTCACCTTTCCCGTTAAGCAGCCATAGTGTGTTTTCTGCATGTGTGACTCTCTTCTGTTTTGTAATTCAGTTCAAGTGTAACGGTTTTTACATTCCCTCTATAAGTGACACCTTATGAGAAGTGTCCTTTTCTGTGTGACTTATTTCACTTAGAATCGTCTTACCTAAATCCACTCATCATGCTGCTACTAGCCTTATGACATTGATTTCATGGCTGAGTGATATTCCATTGTACATAAGGACCACAACTTTTTTATCCATTTTTCGCTTTCCTGGGATATTTAAGGTGGAAGGAAGTGGAGGTCCTTGTCAACAGAGCAGCCCTAAACTTTGGGGTGCTTGTGTCTTGCTGATTTTCAATTTTCCCGCTTTATCCCCCCATGCGTGGAAGTGCCCTATGCTCTCTAAGCTGTGTTTTTGAGATGTTTCAGGACACACCGTACACTTCTCCAGAGTGGCTGTTGGCAATTTACATCCCGCCCATCGGTGTAGCAAGGCTCCCATTTCTCCATGGCCTGTCCTGCATTTCTGGTTTTGACACTTTTTTCAGCATGGCTCTTTGGACCGATGGGAAGCGAGACTTCTTTGTCGCGCTGATTTGCCTTTCCAGGTTGCTTGGTTGGCCAAAAAGGGCGTATGCGTTTTTTCCTGAATATATTCAGGAAAAAACGCATACGCCCTTTTTGGCCAAGGGCATCATTGTCAACGTTTTGCCGCTTTTCATGTGCTTTAAAGGCGATTCGAATCTACCTCCTGAAATCTGTTTCCTGCAATTCTGCCTTGATTTCTAATCCTCTTCTTTGCCTTCCCTCAATATATTTGTGGACGAGAGTTATCATTTATAACTCTGCAGGTTTGTGAATTGCAGTGCCCTGAAGCTCCATTTTACAAGTCGCTTTTTTGGGAGCCGGCCGCAAAAGCGCAGGATGGCTTCAGGCCCTGTTCTGGTTCCGGGGGGCAGGCTGAGCCTGTGGTTAATTCTTCTTCCTGATGGGAAAATAGAGTGACCTGTGCCTGTCCCAACACCAAGAGCTAGTCTCTCATTGGTTCCCCGTCTTCCCGTTCATCCTCAGGACAAATTGCAACCTGTACGGAACAGGAGGTTAAAGGTGCTGATGCTCCAAGTAGGGAGATTGCTAGTAAAGTGGCTGGAATGGCGAACCCGAGCACAAGGAGATGAGAAATGAGGTGCGTTTTAGAAACCTTTCCCCATCACACGGTGTACCATCTTCTGGGTTTCTCATGCATGTTTTCGATGTAGGAAGATGCCCTTGAACCTGGAGATTTGGGACCCATGCGATGGGTAGCACGCAGTATTACTTTAAAGGGTCTGCGTTTGCTCACCCAACCTCACCAAACCTCTCAGCCCCAAGAGTGTCCACCCTTATGTCTCATCCAGCTGTGGGTCTAGATATGGTCAATCCAGGTTGCATCACAGCCCCTGAACGAATTGTGTAAGAATTTCTCTCTCTTTCCCTGTCTTTGTTTCATGGGTTTTTAAAAGTAATTTATTTTTATAATGGGGTTTAGCTGCTTTTCACGGCTGTGTTTAGGCCGCTTTACACCCACTTGACACACTAACAGAGAGATATCAATACATAGGTTTTAAGATTATTACTGGTCAGATATATTCTTGTGCGGTGAATCGGGCGTGTTGAGTCCAGTTCTCTGAGCAAGGAGTAGGTCTTGTCTATTCCATATTGGGTTTATGGAACGGTATCTGAGCTAATTTGAAACTCTTGTTTTATGTATCACCCCACCTCACCTTTCCCGTTAAGCAGCCATAGTGTGTTTTCTGCATGTGTGACTCTCTTCTGTTTTGTAATTCAGTTCAAGTGTAACGGTTTTTACATTCCCTCTATAAGTGACACCTTATGAGAAGTGTCCTTTTCTGTGTGACTTATTTCACTTAGAATCGTCTTACCTAAATCCACTCATCATGCTGCTACTAGCCTTATGACATTGATTTCATGGCTGAGTGATATTCCATTGTACATAAGGACCACAACTTTTTTATCCATTTTTCGCTTTCCTGGGATATTTAAGGTGGAAGGAAGTGGAGGTCCTTGTCAACAGAGCAGCCCTAAACTTTGGGGTGCTTGTGTCTTGCTGATTTTCAATTTTCCCGCTTTATCCCCCCATGCGTGGAAGTGCCCTATGCTCTCTAAGCTGTGTTTTTGAGATGTTTCAGGACACACCGTACACTTCTCCAGAGTGGCTGTTGGCAATTTACATCCCGCCCATCGGTGTAGCAAGGCTCCCATTTCTCCATGGCCTGTCCTGCATTTCTGGTTTTGACACTTTTTTCAGCATGGCCCTTTGGACCGATGGGAAGCGAGACTTCTTTGTCGCGCTGATTTGCCTTTCCAGGTTGCTTGGTTGGCCAAAAAGGGCGTATGCGTTTTTTCCTGAATATATTCAGGAAAAAACGCATACGCCCTTTTTGGCCAAGGGCATCATTGTCAACGTTTTGCCGCTTTTCATGTGCTTTAAAGGCGATTCGAATCTACCTCCTGAAATCTGTTTCCTGCAATTCTGCCTTGATTTCTAATCCTCTTCTTTGCCTTCCCTCAATATATTTGTGGACGAGAGTTATCATTTATAACTCTGCAGGTTTGTGAATTGCAGTGCCCTGAAGCTCCATTTTACATGTCGCTTTTTTGGGAGCCGGCCGCAAAAGCGCAGGATGGCTTCAGGCCCTGTTCTGGTTCCGGGGGGCAGGCTGAGCCTGTGGTTAATTCTTCTTCCTGATGGGAAAATAGAGTGACCTGTGCCTGTCCCAACACCAAGAGCTAGTCTCTCATTGGTTCCCCGTCTTCCCGTTCATCCTCAGGACAAATTGCAACCTGTACGGAACAGGAGGTTAAAGGTGCTGATGCTCCAAGTAGGGAGATTGCTAGTAAAGTGGCTGGAATGGCGAACCCGAGCACAAGGAGATGAGAAATGAGGTGCGTTTTAGAAACCTTTCCCCATCACACGGTGTACCATCTTCTGGGTTTCTCATGCATGTTTTCGATGTAGGAAGATGCCCTTGAACCTGGAGATTTGGGACCCATGCGATGGGTAGCACGCAGTATTACTTTAAAGGGTCTGCGTTTGCTCACCCAACCTCACCAAACCTCTCAGCCCCAAGAGTGTCCACCCTTATGTCTCATCCAGCTGTGGGTCTAGATATGGTCAATCCAGGTTGCATCACAGCCCCTGAACGAATTGTGTAAGAATTTCTCTCTCTTTCCCTGTCTTTGTTTCATGGGTTTTTAAAAGTAATTTATTTTTATAATGGGGTTTAGCTGCTTTTCACGGCTGTGTTTAGGCCGCTTTACACCCACTTGACACACTAACAGAGAGATATCAATACATAGGTTTTAAGATTATTACTGGTCAGATATATTCTTGTGCGGTGAATCGGGCGTGTTGAGTCCAGTTCTCTGAGCAAGGAGTAGGTCTTGTCTATTCCATATTGGGTTTATGGAACGGTATCTGAGCTAATTTGAAACTCTTGTTTTATGTATCACCCCACCTCACCTTTCCCGTTAAGCAGCCATAGTGTGTTTTCTGCATGTGTGACTCTCTTCTGTTTTGTAATTCAGTTCAAGTGTAACGGTTTTTACATTCCCTCTATAAGTGACACCTTATGAGAAGTGTCCTTTTCTGTGTGACTTATTTCACTTAGAATCGTCTTACCTAAATCCACTCATCATGCTGCTACTAGCCTTATGACATTGATTTCATGGCTGAGTGATATTCCATTGTACATAAGGACCACAACTTTTTTATCCATTTTTCGCTTTCCTGGGATATTTAAGGTGGAAGGAAGTGGAGGTCCTTGTCAACAGAGCAGCCCTAAACTTTGGGGTGCTTGTGTCTTGCTGATTTTCAATTTTCCCGCTTTATCCCCCCATGCGTGGAAGTGCCCTATGCTCTCTAAGCTGTGTTTTTTAGATGTTTCAGGACACACCGTACACTTCTCCAGAGTGGCTGTTGGCAATTTACATCCCGCCCATCGGTGTAGCAAGGCTCCCATTTCTCCATGGCCTGTCCTGCATTTCTGGTTTTGACACTTTTTTCAGCATGGCCCTTTGGACCGATGGGAAGCGAGACTTCTTTGTCGCGCTGATTTGCCTTTCCAGGTTGCTTGGTTGGCCAAAAAGGGCGTATGCGTTTTTTCCTGAATATATTCAGGAAAAAACGCATACGCCCTTTTTGGCCAAGGGCAGCATTGTCAACGTTTTGCCGCTTTTCATGTGCTTTAAAGGCGATTCGAATCTACCTCCTGAAATCTGTTTCCTGCAATTCTGCCTTGATTTCTAATCCTCTTCTTTGCCTTCCCTCAATATATTTGTGGACGAGAGTTATCATTTATAACTCTGCAGGTTTGTGAATTGCAGTGCCCTGAAGCTCCATTTTACAAGTCGCTTTTTTGGGAGCCGGCCGCAAAAGCGCAGGATGGCTTCAGGCCCTGTTCTGGTTCCGGGGGGCAGGCTGAGCCTGTGGTTAATTCTTCTTCCTGATGGGAAAATAGAGTGACCTGTGCCTGTCCCAACACCAAGAGCTAGTCTCTCATTGGTTCCCCATCTTCCCGTTCATCCTCAGGACAAATTGCAACCTGTACGGAACAGGAGGTTAAAGGTGCTGATGCTCCAAGTAGGGAGATTGCTAGTAAAGTGGCTGGAATGGCGAACCCGAGCACAAGGAGATGAGAAATGAGGTGCGTTTTAGAAACCTTTCCCCATCACACGGTGTACCATCTTCTGGGTTTCTCATGCATGTTTTCGATGTAGGAAGATGCCCTTGAACCGGGAGGTTTGGGACCCATGCGATGGGTAGCACGCAGTATTACTTTAAAGGGTCTGCGTTTGCTCACCCAACCTCACCAAACCTCTCAGCCCCAAGAGTGTCCACCCTTATGTCTCATCCAGCTGTGGGTCTAGATATGGTCAATCCAGGTTGCATCACAGCCCCTGAACGAATTCTGTAAGAATTTCTCTCTCTTTCCCTGTCTTTGTTTCATGGGTTTTTAAAAGTAATTTATTTTTATAATGGGGTTTAGCTGCTTTTCACGGCTGTGTTTAGGCCGCTTTACACCCACTTGACACACTAACAGAGAGATATCAATACATAGGTTTTAAGATTATTACTGGTCAGATATATTCTTGTGCGGTGAATCGGGCGTGTTGAGTCCAGTTCTCTGAGCAAGGAGTAGGTCTTGTCTATTCCATATTGGGTTTATGGAACGGTATCTGAGCTAATTTGAAACTCTTGTTTTATGTATCACCCCACCTCACCTTTCCCGTTAAGCAGCCATAGTGTGTTTTCTGCATGTGTGACTCTGTTCTGTTTTGTAATTCAGTTCAAGTGTAACGGTTTTTACATTCCCTCTATAAGTGACACCTTATGAGAAGTGTCCTTTTCTGTGTGACTTATTTCACTTAGAATCGTCTTACCTAAATCCACTCATCATGCTGCTACTAGCCTTATGACATTGATTTCATGGCTGAGTGATATTCCATTGTACATAAGGACCACAACTTTTTTATCCATTTTTCGCTTTCCTGGGATATTTAAGGTGGAAGGAAGTGGAGGTCCTTGTCAACAGAGCAGCCCTAAACTTTGGGGTGCTTGTGTCTTGCTGATTTTCAATTTTCCCGCTTTATCCCCCCATGCGTGGAAGTGCCCTATGCTCTCTAAGCTGTGTTTTTTAGATGTTTCAGGACACACCGTACACTTCTCCAGAGTGGCTGTTGGCAATTTACATCCCGCCCATCGGTGTAGCAAGGCTCCCATTTCTCCATGGCCTGTCCTGCATTTCTGGTTTTGACACTTTTTTCAGCATGGCCCTTTGGACCGATGGGAAGCGAGACTTCTTTGTCGCGCTGATTTGCCTTTCCAGGTTGCTTGGTTGGCCAAAAAGGGCGTATGCGTTTTTTCCTGAATATATTCAGGAAAAAACGCATACGCCCTTTTTGGCCAAGGGCATCATTGTCAACGTTTTGCCGCTTTTCCTGTGCTTGAAAGGCGATTCGAATCTACCTCCTGAAATCTGTTTCCTGCAATTCTGCCTTGATTTCTAATCCTCTTCTTTGCCTTCCCTCAATATATTTGTGGACGAGAGTTATCATTTATAACTCTGCAGGTTTGTGAATTGCAGTGCCCTGAAGCTCCATTTTACAAGTCGCTTTTTTGGGAGCCGGCCGCAAAAGCGCAGGATGGCTTCAGGCCCTGTTCTGGTTCCGGGGGGCAGGCTGAGCCTGTGGTTAATTCTTCTTCCTGATGGGAAAATAGACTGACCTGTGCCTGTCCCAACACCAAGAGCTAGTCTCTCATTGGTTCCCCGTCTTCCCGTTCATCCTCAGGACAAATTGCAACCTGTACGGAACAGGAGGTTAAAGGTGCTGATGCTCCAAGTAGGGAGATTGCTAGTAAAGTGGCTGGAATGGCGAACCCGAGCACAAGGAGATGAGAAATGAGGTGCGTTTTAGAAACCTTTCCCCATCACACGGTGTACCATCTTCTGGGTTTCTCATGCATGTTTTCGATGTAGGAAGATGCCCTTGAACCTGGAGATTTGGGACCCATGCGATGGGTAGCACGCAGTATTACTTTAAAGGGTCTGCGTTTGCTCACCCAACCTCACCAAACCTCTCAGCCCCAAGAGTGTCCACCCTTATGTCTCATCCAGCTGTGGGTCTAGATATGGTCAATCCAGGTTGCATCACAGCCCCTGAACGAATTGTGTAAGAATTTCTCTCTCTTTCCCTGTCTTTGTTTCATGGGTTTTTAAAAGTAATTTATTTTTATAATGGGGTTTAGCTGCTTTTCACGGCTGTGTTTAGGCCGCTTTACACCCACTTGACACACTAACAGAGAGATATCAATACATAGGTTTTAAGATTATTACTGGTCAGATATATTCTTGTGCGGTGAATCGGGCGTGTTGAGTCCAGTTCTCTGAGCAAGGAGTAGGTCTTGTCTATTCCATATTGGGTTTATGGAACGGTATCTGAGCTAATTTGAAACTCTTGTTTTATGTATCACCCCACCTCACCTTTCCCGTTAAGCAGCCATAGTGTGTTTTCTGCATGTGTGACTCTCTTCTGTTTTGTAATTCAGTTCAAGTGTAACGGTTTTTACATTCCCTCTATAAGTGACACCTTATGAGAAGTGTCCTTTTCTGTGTGACTTATTTCACTTAGAATCGTCTTACCTAAATCCACTCATCATGCTGCTACTAGCCTTATGACATTGATTTCATGGCTGAGTGATATTCCATTGTACATAAGGACCACAACTTTTTTATCCATTTTTCGCTTTCCTGGGATATTTAAGGTGGAAGGAAGTGGAGGTCCTTGTCAACAGAGCAGCCCTAAACTTTGGGGTGCTTGTGTCTTGCTGATTTTCAATTTTCCCGCTTTATCCCCCCATGCGTGGAAGTGCCCTATGCTCTCTAAGCTGTGTTTTTTAGATGTTTCAGGACACACCGTACACTTCTCCAGAGTGGCTGTTGGCAATTTACATCCCGCCCATCGGTGTAGCAAGGCTCCCATTTCTCCATGGCCTGTCCTGCATTTCTGGTTTTGACACTTTTTTCAGCATGGCCCTTTGGACCGATGGGAAGCGAGACTTCTTTGTCGCGCTGATTTGCCTTTCCAGGTTGCTTGGTTGGCCAAAAAGGGCGTATGCGTTTTTTCCTGAATATATTCAGGAAAAAACGCATACGCCCTTTTTGGCCAAGGGCATCATTGTCAACGTTTTGCCGCTTTTCATGTGCTTTAAAGGCGATTCGAATCTACCTCCTGAAATCTGTTTCCTGCAATTCTGCCTTGATTTCTAATCCTCTTCTTTGCCTTCCCTCAATATATTTGTGGACGAGAGTTATCATTTATAACTCTGCAGGTTTGTGAATTGCAGTGCCCTGAAGCTCCATTTTACAAGTCGCTTTTTTGGGAGCCGGCCGCAAAAGCGCAGGATGGCTTCAGGCCCTGTTCTGGTTCCGGGGGGCAGGCTGAGCCTGTGGTTAATTCTTCTTCCTGATGGGAAAATAGAGTGACCTGTGCCTGTCCCAACACCAAGAGCTAGTCTCTCATTGGTTCCCCGTCTTCCCGTTCATCCTCAGGACAAATTGCAACCTGTACGGAACAGGAGGTTAAAGGTGCTGATGCTCCAAGTAGGGAGATTGCTAGTAAAGTGGCTGGAATGGCGAACCCGAGCACAAGGAGATGAGAAATGAGGTGCGTTTTAGAAACCTTTCCCCATCACACGGTGTACCATCTTCTGGGTTTCTCATGCATGTTTTCGATGTAGGAAGATGCCCTTGAACTTGGAGATTTGGGACCCATGCGATGGGTAGCACGCAGTATTACTTTAAAGGGTCTGCGTTTGCTCACCCAACCTCACCAAACCTCTCAGCCCCAAGAGTGTCCACCCTTATGTCTCATCCAGCTGTGGGTCTAGATATGGTCAATCCAGGTTGCATCACAGCCCCTGAACGAATTGTGTAAGAATTTCTCTCTCTTTCCCTGTCTTTGTTTCATGGGTTTTTAAAAGTAATTTATTTTTATAATGGGGTTTAGCTGCTTTTCACGGCTGTGTTTAGGCCGCTTTACACCCACTTGACACACTAACAGAGAGATATCAATACATAGGTTTTAAGATTATTACTGGTCAGATATATTCTTGTGCGGTGAATCGGGCGTGTTGAGTCCAGTTCTCTGAGCAAGGAGTAGGTCTTGTCTATTCCATATTGGGTTTATGGAACGGTATCTGAGCTAATTTGAAACTCTTGTTTTATGTATCACCCCACCTCACCTTTCCCGTTAAGCAGCCATAGTGTGTTTTCTGCATGTGTGACTCTCTTCTGTTTTGTAATTCAGTTCAAGTGTAACGGTTTTTACATTCCCTCTATAAGTGACACCTTATGAGAAGTGTCCTTTTCTGTGTGACTTATTTCACTTAGAATCGTCTTACCTAAATCCACTCATCATGCTGCTACTAGCCTTATGACATTGATTTCATGGCTGAGTGATATTCCATTGTACATAAGGACCACAACTTTTTTATCCATTTTTCGCTTTCCTGGGATATTTAAGGTGGAAGGAAGTGGAGGTCCTTGTCAACAGAGCAGCCCTAAACTTTGGGGTGCTTGTGTCTTGCTGATTTTCAATTTTCCCGCTTTATCCCCCCATGCGTGGAAGTGCCCTATGCTCTCTAAGCTGTGTTTTTTAGATGTTTCAGGACACACCGTACACTTCTCCAGAGTGGCTGTTGGCAATTTACATCCCGCCCATCGGTGTAGCAAGGCTCCCATTTCTCCATGGCCTGTCCTGCATTTCTGGTTTTGACACTTTTTTCAGCATGGCCCTTTGGACCGATGGGAAGCGAGACTTCTTTGTCGCGCTGATTTGCCTTTCCAGGTTGCTTGGTTGGCCAAAAAGGGCGTATGCGTTTTTTCCTGAATATATTCAGGAAAAAACGCATACGCCCTTTTTGGCCAAGGGCATCATTGTCAACGTTTTGCCGCTTTTCATGTGCTTTAAAGGCGATTCGAATCTACCTCCTGAAATCTGTTTCCTGCAATTCTGCCTTGATTTCTAATCCTCTTCTTTGCCTTCCCTCAATATATTTGTGGACGAGAGTTATCATTTATAACTCTGCAGGTTTGTGAATTGCAGTGCCCTGAAGCTCCATTTTACAAGTCGCTTTTTTGGGAGCCGGCCGCAAAAGCGCAGGATGGCTTCAGGCCCTGTTCTGGTTCCGGGGGGCAGGCTGAGCCTGTGGTTAATTCTTCTTCCTGATGGGAAAATAGAGTGACCTGTGCCTGTCCCAACACCAAGAGCTAGTCTCTCATTGGTTCCCCGTCTTCCCGTTCATCCTCAGGACAAATTGCAACCTGTACGGAACAGGAGGTTAAAGGTGCTGATGCTCCAAGTAGGGAGATTGCTAGTAAAGTGGCTGGAATGGCGAACCCGAGCACAAGGAGATGAGAAATGAGGTGCGTTTTAGAAACCTTTCCCCATCACACGGTGTACCATCTTCTGGGTTTCTCATGCATGTTTTCGATGTAGGAAGATGCCCTTGAACCTGGAGATTTGGGACCCATGCGATGGGTAGCACGCAGTATTACTTTAAAGGGTCTGCGTTTGCTCACCCAACCTCACCAAACCTCTCAGCCCCAAGAGTGTCCACCCTTATGTCTCATCCAGCTGTGGGTCTAGATATGGTCAATCCAGGTTGCATCACAGCCCCTGAACGAATTGTGTAAGAATTTCTCTCTCTTTCCCTGTCTTTGTTTCATGGGTTTTTAAAAGTAATTTATTTTTATAATGGGGTTTAGCTGCTTTTCACGGCTGTGTTTAGGCCGCTTTACACCCACTTGACACACTAACAGAGAGATATCAATAAATAGGTTTTAAGATTATTACTGGTCAGATATATTCTTGTGCGGTGAATCGGGCGTGTTGAGTCCAGTTCTCTGAGCAAGGAGTAGGTCTTGTCTATTCCATATTGGGTTTATGGAACGGTATCTGAGCTAATTTGAAACTCTTGTTTTATGTATCACCCCACCTCACCTTTCCCGTTAAGCAGCCATAGTGTGTTTTCTGCATGTGTGACTCTGTTCTGTTTTGTAATTCAGTTCAAGTGTAACGGTTTTTACATTCCCTCTATAAGTGACACCTTATGAGAAGTGTCCTTTTCTGTGTGACTTATTTCACTTAGAATCGTCTTACCTAAATCCACTCATCATGCTGCTACTAGCCTTATGACATTGATTTCATGGCTGAGTGATATTCCATTGTACATAAGGACCACAACTTTTTTATCCATTTTTCGCTTTCCTGGGATATTTAAGGTGGAAGGAAGTGGAGGTCCTTGTCAACAGAGCAGCCCTAAACTTTGGGGTGCTTGTGTCTTGCTGATTTTCAATTTTCCCGCTTTATCCCCCCATGCGTGGAAGTGCCCTATGCTCTCTAAGCTGTGTTTTTTAGATGTTTCAGGACACACCGTACACTTCTCCAGAGTGGCTGTTGGCAATTTACATCCCGCCCATCGGTGTAGCAAGGCTCCCATTTCTCCATGGCCTGTCCTGCATTTCTGGTTTTGACACTTTTTTCAGCATGGCCCTTTGGACCGATGGGAAGCGAGACTTCTTTGTCGCGCTGATTTGCCTTTCCAGGTTGCTTGGTTGGCCAAAAAGGGCGTATGCGTTATTTCCTGAATATATTCAGGAAAAAACGCATACGCCCTTTTTGGCCAAGGGCATCATTGTCAACGTTTTGCCGCTTTTCATGTGCTTTAAAGGCGATTCGAATCTACCTCCTGAAATCTGTTTCCTGCAATTCTGCCTTGATTTCTAATCCTCTTCTTTGCCTTCCCTCAATATATTTGTGGACGAGAGTTATCATTTATAACTCTGCAGGTTTGTGAATTGCAGTGCCCTGAAGCTCCATTTTACAAGTCGCTTTTTTGGGAGCCGGCCGCAAAAGCGCCGGATGGCTTCAGGCCCTGTTCTGGTTCCGGGGGGCAGGCTGAGCCTGTGGTTAATTCTTCTTCCTGATGGGAAAATAGAGTGACCTGTGCCTGTCCCAACACCAAGAGCTAGTCTCTCATTGGTTCCCCGTCTTCCCGTTCATCCTCAGGACAAATTGCAACCTGTACGGAACAGGAGGTTAAAGGTGCTGATGCTCCAAGTAGGGAGATTGCTAGTAAAGTGGCTGGAATGGCGAACCCGAGCACAAGGAGATGAGAAATGAGGTGCGTTTTAGAAACCTTTCCCCATCACACGGTGTACCATCTTCTGGGTTTCTCATGCATGTTTTCGATGTAGGAAGATGCCCTTGAACCTGGAGATTTGGGACCCATGCGATGGGTAGCACGCAGTATTACTTTAAAGGGTCTGCGTTTGCTCACCCAACCTCACCAAACCTCTCAGCCCCAAGAGTGTCCACCCTTATGTCTCATCCAGCTGTGGGTCTAGATATGGTCAATCCAGGTTGCATCACAGCCCCTGAACGAATTGTGTAAGAATTTCTCTCTCTTTCCCTGTCTTTGTTTCATGGGTTTTTAAAAGTAATTTATTTTTATAATGGGGTTTAGCTGCTTTTCACGGCTGTGTTTAGGCCGCTTTACACCCACTTGACACACTAACAGAGAGATATCAATAAATAGGTTTTAAGATTATTACTGGTCAGATATATTCTTGTGCGGTGAATCGGGCGTGTTGAGTCCAGTTCTCTGAGCAAGGAGTAGGTCTTGTCTATTCCATATTGGGTTTATGGAACAGTATCTGAGCTAATTTGAAACTCTTGTTTTATGTATCACCCCACCTCACCTTTCCCGTTAAGCAGCCATAGTGTGTTTTCTGCATGTGTGACTCTCTTCTGTTTTGTAATTCAGTTCAAGTGTAACGGTTTTTACATTCCCTCTATAAGAGACACCTTATGAAAAGTGTCCTTTTCTGTGTGACTTATTTCACTTAGAATCGTCTTACCTAAATCCACTCATCATGCTGCTACTAGCCTTATGACATTGATTTCATGGCTGAGTGATATTCCATTGTACATAAGGACCACAACTTTTTTATCCATTTTTCGCTTTCCTGGGATATTTAAGGTGGAAGGAAGTGGAGGTCCTTGTCAACAGAGCAGCCCTAAACTTTGGGGTGCTTGTGTCTTGCTGATTTTCAATTTTCCCGCTTTATCCCCCCATGCGTGGAAGTGCCCTACGCTCTCTAAGCTGTGTTTTTGAGATGTTTCAGGACACACCGTACACTTCTCCAGAGTGGCTGTTGGCAATTTACATCCCGCCCATCAGTGTAGCAAGGCTCCCATTTCTCCATGGCCTGTCCTGCATTTCTGGTTTTGACACTTTTTTCAGCATGGCCCTTTGGACCGATGGGAAGCGAGACTTCTTTGTCGCGCTGATTTGCCTTTCCAGGTTGCTTGGTTGGCCAAAAAGGGCGTATGCGTTTTTTCCTGAATATATTCAGGAAAAAACGCATACGCCCTTTTTGGCCAAGGGCATCATTGTCAACGTTTTGCCGCTTTTCATGTGCTTTAAAGGCGATTCGAATCTACCTCCTGAAATCTGTTTCCTGCAATTCTGCCTTGATTTCTAATCCTCTTCTTTGCCTTCCCTCAATATATTTGTGGACGAGAGTTATCATTTATAACTCTGCAGGTTTGTGAATTGCAGTGACCTGAAGCTCCATTTTACAAGTCGCTTTTTTGGGAGCCGGCCGCAAAAGCGCAGGATGGCTTCAGGCCCTGTTCTGGTTCCGGGGGGCAGGCTGAGCCTGTGGTTAATTCTTCTTCCTGATGGGAAAATAGAGTGACCTGTGCCTGTCCCAACACCAAGAGCTAGTCTCTCATTGGTTCCTGTCTTCCCGTTCATCCTCAGGACAAATTGCAACCTGTACGGAACAGGAGGTTAAAGGTGCTGATGCTCCAAGTAGGGAGATTACTAGTAAAGTGGCTGGAATGGCGAACCCGAGCACAAGGAGATGAGAAATGAGGTGCGTTTTAGAAACCTTTCCCCATCACATGGTGTACCATCTTCTGGGTTTCTCATGCATGTTTTCGATGTAGGAAGATGCCCTTGAACCTGGAGATTTGGGACCCATGCGATGGGTAGCACGCAGTATTACTTTAAAGGGTCTGCGTTTGCTCACCCAACCTCACCAAACCTCTCAGGCCCAAGAGTGTCCACCCTTATGTCTCATCCAGCTGTGGGTCTAGATATGGTCAATCCAGGTTGCATCACAGCCCCTGAACGAATTGTGTAAGAATTTCTCTCTCTTTCCCTGTCTTTGTTTCATGGGTTTTTAAAAGTAATTTATTTTTATAATGGGGTTTAGCTGCTTTTCACGGCTGTGTTTAGGCCGCTTTACACCCATTTGACACACTAACAGAGAGATATCAATACATAGGTTTTAAGATTATTACTGGTCAGATATATTCTTGTGCGGTGAATCGGGCGTGTTGAGTCCAGTTCTCTGAGCAAGGAGTAGGTCTTGTCTATTCCATATTGGGTTTATGGAACGGTATCTGAGCTAATTTGAAACTCTTGTTTTATGTATCACCCCACCTCACCTTTCCCGTTAAGCAGCCATAGTGTGTTTTCTGCATGTGTGACTCTCTTCTGTTTTGTAATTCAGTTCAAGTGTAACGGTTTTTACATTCCCTCTATAAGTGACACCTTATGAGAAGTGTCCTTTTCTGTGTGACTTATTTCACTTAGAATCGTCTTACCTAAATCCACTCATCATGCTGCTACTAGCCTTATGACATTGATTTCATGGCTGAGTGATATTCCATTGTACATAAGGACCACAACTTTTTTATCCATTTTTCGCTTTCCTGGGATATTTAAGGTGGAAGGAAGTGGAGATCCTTGTCAACAGAGCAGCCCTAAACTTTGGGGTGCTTGTGTCTTGCTGATTTTCAATTTTCCCGCTTTATCCCCCCATGCGTGGAAGTGCCCTATGCTCTCTAAGCTGTGTTTTTTCGATGTTTCGGGACACACAGTACACTTCTCCATAGTGGCTGTTGGCAATTTACATCCTGACTCTCAGCGTAGCACGGCTCCCATTTCTCCATGGCCTGTCCTGCATTTCTGGTTTTGACACTTTTTTCAGCATGGCCCTTTTGACCGATGGGAAGCGAGACTTCTTTGTAGCGCTGATTTGCCTTTCCAGGTTGCTTGGTTGGCCAAAAAGGGCGTATGCGTTTTTTCCTGAATATATTCAGGAAGAAACGCATACGCCCTTTTTGACCATGGGCATCATTGTCGACGTTTTGCCGCTTTTCATGTGCTTTAAAGGCGATTCGAATCTACCTCCTGACATCTGTTTCCTGCAATTCTACCTTGCTTTCAAATCCTCTTCGTTGCCTTCAATCAAGATATTTGTGAACGAGAGTTATCATTTACAACTCTGCAGGTTTGTTAATTGCAGTTCCCCTGAGCTCCATTTTTCAACTCGCTTTTTTGGGAGCTGGCCGCAAAAGCGCAGGATGGCATCAGGCCCTATTCTGGTTCCGGGCGGCAGGCTGAGCCTGCGGTTAATTCTTCTTCCTGATGGGAAAATAGAGTGACCTGTGCCTGTCCCAACACCTAGAGCTAGTCTCTCATTGGCTCCCATTCTTCCCGTTCATACTCAGGACAAATTGCAACCTGTACGGAACAGGAGGTTAAAGGTCCTGATTCTCCAAGGAGGGAGATTGTTAGTAAAGCGGCTGGAATGGCGAACCCGAGCACAAGGAGATGAGAAATGAGGTGCGTTTTAGAAACCTTTCCCGGTCACACGGTCTACCACCTTCTGGGTTTCTCATGCATGTTTTCGATATAGGAAGATGCCCTTGAACCTGGAGATTTGGGACCCATGCGATGGGTAACAGGCAGTAGTACTTTAAAGGCTCAGTGTTTGCTCACCCAACCTCACCAAATCTCTCAGCCCCGAGAGTATCCACCCTTACGTCTTATCCAGCTGTGGGTCTAGATATGGTCATTCCAGGTGGCATCACAGCCCCTGAACGAATTTTGTAAGAATTTCTCTCTCTTTCACTGTCTTTGTTTCACGGGTTTTTAAAATTAATTTATTCTTATAATGGGGTTTAGCTGCTTTTCACGGCTGTGTTTATGCCGCTTTACACCCACTTGACTCACTTTCAGAGAGATATAAATTCATAGGTTTTAAGATTCTTACTAATCAGATATATTCTTGTGCGGTGAATAGGGGGTGTTGAGTCCAGTTCACTGAGCAAGGAGTAGGTCTTTCTATTACATATTGGGTTTATGGAACGGTATCTCAGCTAATTTGAAACCCTTGTTTTATGCATCACCCCACCTCACCTTTCCCGTTAAGCAGCCATAGTGTGTTTTGTAAACGTGTGACTCTGTTTTGTTTTGTAATTCAGTTCAATTGTAGCGGTTTTTACATTCCCTCTATAAGTGATAGCTTATGATAAGTGTCTTTTTCTGTGTGACTTATTTCACTTAGAATTGTCGTACCTAAATCCACTCATCATGCTGCTATTAGCCTTATGACATTGATTTCATGGCTGAGTTATATTCCATTGTACATAAGGACCACCACTTCTTTATCCATTTTTCTCTTTCATGGGATATTTAAGGTGTCATGAAGTGGAGGTTCTTGTCAACAGAGCAGCCCTAAACTTTGGGGAGCCTCTGTCTTGCTGATTTTTAGTTTTCCCAATTTATACGCCCATGAGTTGAAGTGCCCTATGCGCTCTAAACTGTGTTTTTTCGATGTTTCAGGACACACCGTACACTTCTCCAGAGTGGCTGTTGGCAATTTACATCCCGCCCATCAGCATAGCAAGGCTCCCATTTCTCCATGGCCTGTCCTGCATTTCTGGTTTTGACACTTTTCTCAGCATGGCCCTTTTGACCGATGAGAAGCGAGACTTCTTTGGAGCGCTGATTTGCCTTTCCAGGTTGCTTGGTTGGCCAAAAAGGGCGTATGCGTTTTTTCCTGAATATATTCAGGAAAAAACGCATACGTCCTTTTTGGCCAAGGGCATCATTGTCGACGTTTTGCCGTTTTTCATGTGCTTTAAAGGCGATTCGAATCTACCTCCTGAAATCTGTTTCCTGCAATTCTGCCTTGATTTCTAATCCTCTTCTTTGCCTTCCCTCAATATATTTGTGGACGAGAGTTATCATTTATAACTCTGCAGGTTTGTGAATTGCAGTGCCCTGAAGCTCCATCTTACAAGTCGCTTTTTTGGGAGCCGGCCGCAAAAGCGCAGGATGGCTTCAGGCCCTGTTCTGGTTCCGGGGGGCAGGCTGAGCCTGTGGTTAATTCTTCTTCCTGATGGGAAAATAGAGTGACCTGTGCCTGTCCCAACACCAAGAGCTAGTCTCTCATTGGTTCCCCGTCTTCCCGTTCATCCTCAGGACAAATTGCAACCTGTACGGAACAGGAGGTTAAAGGTGCTGATGCTCCAAGTAGGGAGATTGCTAGTAAAGTGGCTGGAATGGCGAACCCGAGCACAAGGAGATGAGAAATGAGGTGCGTTTTAGAAACCTTTCCCCATCACACGGTGTACCATCTTCTGGGTTTCTCATGCATGTTTTCGATGTAGGAAGATGCCCTTGAACCTGGAGATTTGGGACCCATGCGATGGGTAGCACGCAGTATTACTTTAAAGGGTCTGCGTTTGCTCACCCAACCTCACCAAACCTCTCAGCCCCAAGAGTGTCCACCCTTATGTCTCATCCAGCTGTGGGTCTAGATATGGTCAATCCAGGTTGCATCACAGCCCCTGAACGAATTGTGTAAGAATTTCTCTCTCTTTCCCTGTCTTTGTTTCATGGGTTTTTAAAAGTAATTTATTTTTATAATGGGGTTTAGCTGCTTTTCACGGCTGTGTTTAGGCCTCTTTACACCCACTTGACACACTAACAGAGAGATATCAATACATAGGTTTTAAGATTATTACTGGTCAGATATATTCTTGTGCGGTGAATCGGGCGTGTTGAGTCCAGTTCTCTGAGCAAGGAGTAGGTCTTGTCTATTCCATATTGGGTTTATGGAACGGTATCTGAGCTAATTTGAAACTCTTGTTTTATGTATCACCCCACCTCACCTTTCCCGTTAAGCAGCCATAGTGTGTTTTCTGCATGTGTGACTCTGTTCTGTTTTGTAATTCAGTTCAAGTGTAACGGTTTTTACATTCCCTCTATAAGTGACACCTTATGAGAAGTGTCCTTTTCTGTGTGACTTATTTCACTTAGAATCGTCTTACCTAAATCCACTCATCATGCTGCTACTAGCCTTATGACATTGATTTCATGGCTGAGTGATATTCCATTGTACATAAGGACCACAACTTTTTTATCCATTTTTCGCTTTCCTGGGATATTTAAGGTGGAAGGAAGTGGAGGTCCTTGTCAACAGAGCAGCCCTAAACTTTGGGGTGCTTGTGTCTTGCTGATTTTCAATTTTCCCGCTTTATCCCCCCATGCGTGGAAGTGCCCTATGCTCTCTAAGCTGTGTTTTTTAGATGTTTCAGGACACACCGTACACTTCTCCAGAGTGGCTGTTGGCAATTTACATCCCGCCCATCGGTGTAGCAAGGCTCCCATTTCTCCATGGCCTGTCCTGCATTTCTGGTTTTGACACTTTTTTCAGCATGGCCCTTTTGACCGATGGGAAGCGAGACTTCTTTGTCGCGCTGATTTGCCTTTCCAGGTTGCTTGGTTGGCCAAAAAGGGCGTATGCGTTTTTTCCTGAATATATTCAGGAAAAAACGCATACGCCCTTTTTGGCCAAGGGCAGCATTGTCAACGTTTTGCCGCTTTTCATGTGCTTTAAAGGCGATTCGAATCTACCTCCTGAAATCTGTTTCCTGCAATTCTGCCTTGATTTCTAATCCTCTTCTTTGCCTTCCCTCAATATATTTGTGGACGAGAGTTATCATTTATAACTCTGCAGGTTTGTGAATTGCAGTGCCCTGAAGCTCCATTTTACAAGTCGCTTTTTTGGGAGCCGGCCGCAAAAGCGCAGGATGGCTTCAGGCCCTGTTCTGGTTCCGGGGGGCAGGCTGAGCCTGTGGTTAATTCTTCTTCCTGATGGGAAAATAGAGTGACCTGTGCCTGTCCCAACACCAAGAGCTAGTCTCTCATTGGTTCCCCGTCTTCCCGTTCATCCTCAGGACAAATTGCAACCTGTACGGAACAGGAGGTTAAAGGTGCTGATGCTCCAAGTAGGGAGATTGCTAGTAAAGTGGCTGGAATGGCGAACCTGAGCACAAGGAGATGAGAAATGAGGTGCGTTTTAGAAACCTTTCCCCATCACACGGTGTACCATCTTCTGGGTTTCTCATGCATGTTTTCGATGTAGGAAGATGCCCTTGAACCTGGAGATTTGGGACCCATGCGATGGGTAGCACGCAGTATTACTTTAAAGGGTCTGCGTTTGCTCACCCAACCTCACCAAACCTCTCAGCCCCAAGAGTGTCCACCCTTATGTCTCATCCAGCTGTGGGTCTAGATATGGTCAATCCAGGTTGCATCACAGCCCCTGAACGAATTGTGTAAGAATTTCTCTCTCTTTCCCTGTCTTTGTTTCATGGGTTTTTAAAAGTAATTTATTTTTATAATGGGGTTTAGCTGCTTTTCACGGCTGTGTTTAGGCCTCTTTACACCCACTTGACACACTAACAGAGAGATATCAATACATAGGTTTTAAGATTATTACTGGTCAGATATATTCTTGTGCGGTGAATCGGGCGTGTTGAGTCCAGTTCTCTGAGCAAGGAGTAGGTCTTGTCTATTCCATATTGGGTTTATGGAACGGTATCTGAGCTAATTTGAAACTCTTGTTTTATGTATCACCCCACCTCACCTTTCCCGTTAAGCAGCCATAGTGTGTTTTCTGCATGTGTGACTCTCTTCTGTTTTGTAATTCAGTTCAAGTGTAACGGTTTTTACATTCCCTCTATAAGTGACACCTTATGAGAAGTGTCCTTTTCTGTGTGACTTATTTCACTTAGAATCGTCTTACCTAAATCCACTCATCATGCTGCTACTAGCCTTATGACATTGATTTCATGGCTGAGTGATATTCCATTGTACATAAGGACCACAACTTTTTTATCCATTTTTCGCTTTCCTGGGATATTTAAGGTGGAAGGAAGTGGAGGTCCTTGTCAACAGAGCAGCCCTAAACTTTGGGGTGCTTGTGTCTTGCTGATTTTCAATTTTCCCGCTTTATCCCCCCATGCGTGGAAGTGCCCTATGCTCTCTAAGCTGTGTTTTTTAGATGTTTCAGGACACACCGTACACTTCTCCAGAGTGGCTGTTGGCAATTTACATCCCGCCCATCGGTGTAGCAAGGCTCCCATTTCTCCATGGCCTGTCCTGCATTTCTGGTTTTGACACTTTTTTCAGCATGGCCCTTTTGACCGATGGGAAGCGAGACTTCTTTGTCGCGCTGATTTGCCTTTCCAGGTTGCTTGGTTGGCCAAAAAGGGCGTATGCGTTTTTTCCTGAATATATTCAGGAAAAAACGCATACGCCCTTTTTGGCCAAGGGCAGCATTGTCAACGTTTTGCCGCTTTTCATGTGCTTTAAAGGCGATTCGAATCTACCTCCTGAAATCTGTTTCCTGCAATTCTGCCTTGATTTCTAATCCTCTTCTTTGCCTTCCCTCAATATATTTGTGGACGAGAGTTATCATTTATAACTCTGCAGGTTTGTGAATTGCAGTGCCCTGAAGCTCCATTTTACAAGTCGCTTTTTTGGGAGCCGGCCGCAAAAGCGCAGGATGGCTTCAGGCCCTGTTCTGGTTCCGGGGGGCAGGCTGAGCCTGTGGTTAATTCTTCTTCCTGATGGGAAAATAGAGTGACCTGTGCCTGTCCCAACACCAAGAGCTAGTCTCTCATTGGTTCCCCGTCTTCCCGTTCATCCTCAGGACAAATTGCAACCTGTACGGAACAGGAGGTTAAAGGTGCTGATGCTCCAAGTAGGGAGATTGCTAGTAAAGTGGCTGGAATGGCGAACCCGAGCACAAGGAGATGAGAAATGAGGTGCGTTTTAGAAACCTTTCCCCATCACACGGTGTACCATCTTCTGGGTTTCTCATGCATGTTTTCGATGTAGGAAGATGCCCTTGAACCGGGAGGTTTGGGACCCATGCGATGGGTAGCACGCAGTATTACTTTAAAGGGTCTGCGTTTGCTCACCCAACCTCACCAAACCTCTCAGCCCCAAGAGTGTCCACCCTTATGTCTCATCCAGCTGTGGGTCTAGATATGGTCAATCCAGGTTGCATCACAGCCCCTGAACGAATTCTGTAAGAATTTCTCTCTCTTTCCCTGTCTTTGTTTCATGGGTTTTTAAAAGTAATTTATTTTTATAATGGGGTTTAGCTGCTTTTCACGGCTGTGTTTAGGCCGCTTTACACCCACTTGACACACTAACAGAGAGATATCAATACATAGGTTTTAAGATTATTACTGGTCAGATATATTCTTGTGCAGTGAATCGGGCGTGTTGAGTCCAGTTCTCTGAGCAAGGAGTAGGTCTTGTCTATTCCATATTGGGTTTATGGAACGGTATCTGAGCTAATTTGAAACTCTTGTTTTATGTATCACCCCACCTCACCTTTCCCGTTAAGCAGCCATAGTGTGTTTTCTGCATGTGTGACTCTCTTCTGTTTTGTAATTCAGTTCAAGTGTAACGGTTTTTACATTCCCTCTATAAGTGACACCTTATGAGAAGTGTCCTTTTCTGTGTGACTTATTTCACTTAGAATCGTCTTACCTAAATCCACTCATCATGCTGCTACTAGCCTTATGACATTGATTTCATGGCTGAGTGATATTCCATTGTACATAAGGACCACAACTTTTTTATCCATTTTTCGCTTTCCTGGGATATTTAAGGTGGAAGGAAGTGGAGGTCCTTGTCAACAGAGCAGCCCTAAACTTTGGGGTGCTTGTGTCTTGCTGATTTTCAATTTTCCCGCTTTATCCCCCAATGCGTGGAAGTGCCCTATGCTCTCTAAGCTGTGTTTTTTAGATGTTTCAGGACACACCGTACACTTCTCCAGAGTGGCTGTTGGCAATTTACATCCCGCCCATCGGTGTAGCAAGGCTCCCATTTCTCCATGGCCTGTCCTGCATTTCTGGTTTTGACACTTTTTTCAGCATGGCCCTTTGGACCGATGGGAAGCGAGACTTCTTTGTCGCGCTGATTTGCCTTTCCAGGTTGCTTGGTTGGCCAAAAAGGGCGTATGCGTTTTTTCCTGAATATATTCAGGAAAAAACGCATACGCCCTTTTTGGCCAAGGGCATCATTGTCAACGTTTTGCCGCTTTTCATGTGCTTTAAAGGCGATTCGAATCTACCTCCTGAAATCTGTTTCCTGCAATTCTGCCTTGATTTCTAATCCTCTTCTTTGCCTTCCCTCAATATATTTGTGGACGAGAGTTATCATTTATAACTCTGCAGGTTTGTGAATTGCAGTGCCCTGAAGCTCCATTTTACAAGTCGCTTTTTTGGGAGCCGGCCGCAAAAGCGCAGGATGGCTTCAGGCCCTGTTCTGGTTCCGGGGGGCAGGCTGAGCCTGTGGTTAATTCTTCTTCCTGATGGGAAAATAGAGTGACCTGTGCCTGTCCCAACACCAAGAGCTAGTCTCTCATTGGTTCCCCGTCTTCCCGTTCATCCTCAGGACAAATTGCAACCTGTACGGAACAGGAGGTTAAAGGTGCTGATGCTCCAAGTAGGGAGATTGCTAGTAAAGTGGCTGGAATGGCGAACCCGAGCACAAGGAGATGAGAAATGAGGTGCGTTTTAGAAACCTTTCCCCATCACACGGTGTACCATCTTCTGGGTTTCTCATGCATGTTTTCGATGTAGGAAGATGCCCTTGAACTTGGAGATTTGGGACCCATGCGATGGGTAGCACGCAGTATTACTTTAAAGGGTCTGCGTTTGCTCACCCAACCTCACCAAACCTCTCAGCCCCAAGAGTGTCCACCCTTATGTCTCATCCAGCTGTGGGTCTAGATATGGTCAATCCAGGTTGCATCACAGCCCCTGAACGAATTGTGTAAGAATTTCTCTCTCTTTCCCTGTCTTTGTTTCATGGGTTTTTAAAAGTAATTTATTTTTATAATGGGGTTTAGCTGCTTTTCACGGCTGTGTTTAGGCCGCTTTACACCCACTTGACACACTAACAGAGAGATATCAATACATAGGTTTTAAGATTATTACTGGTCAGATATATTCTTGTGCGGTGAATCGGGCGTGTTGAGTCCAGTTCTCTGAGCAAGGAGTAGGTCTTGTCTATTCCATATTGGGTTTATGGAACGGTATCTGAGCTAATTTGAAACTCTTGTTTTATGTATCACCCCACCTCACCTTTCCCGTTAAGCAGCCATAGTGTGTTTTCTGCATGTGTGACTCTCTTCTGTTTTGTAATTCAGTTCAAGTGTAACGGTTTTTACATTCCCTCTATAAGTGACACCTTATGAGAAGTGTCCTTTTCTGTGTGACTTATTTCACTTAGAATCGTCTTACCTAAATCCACTCATCATGCTGCTACTAGCCTTATGACATTGATTTCATGGCTGAGTGATATTCCATTGTACATAAGGACCACAACTTTTTTATCCATTTTTCGCTTTCCTGGGATATTTAAGGTGGAAGGAAGTGGAGGTCCTTGTCAACAGAGCAGCCCTAAACTTTGGGGTGCTTGTGTCTTGCTGATTTTCAATTTTCCCGCTTTATCCCCCCATGCGTGGAAGTGCCCTATGCTCTCTAAGCTGTGTTTTTGAGATGTTTCAGGACACACCGTACACTTCTCCAGAGTGGCTGTTGGCAATTTACATCCCGCCCATCGGTGTAGCAAGGCTCCCATTTCTCCATGGCCTGTCCTGCATTTCTGGTTTTGACACTTTTTTCAGCATGGCCCTTTGGACCGATGGGAAGCGAGACTTCTTTGTCGCGCTGATTTGCCTTTCCAGGTTGCTTGGTTGGCCAAAAAGGGCGTATGCGTTTTTTCCTGAATATATTCAGGAAAAAACGCATACGCCCTTTTTGGCCAAGGGCATCATTGTCAACGTTTTGCCGCTTTTCATGTGCTTTAAAGGCGATTCGAATCTACCTCCTGAAATCTGTTTCCTGCAATTCTGCCTTGATTTCTAATCCTCTTCTTTGCCTTCCCTCAATATATTTGTGGACGAGAGTTATCATTTATAACTCTGCAGGTTTGTGAATTGCAGTGCCCTGAAGCTCCATTTTACAAGTCGCTTTTTTGGGAGCCGGCCGCAAAAGCGCAGGATGGCTTCAGGCCCTGTTCTGGTTCCGGGGGGCAGGCTGAGCCTGTGGTTAATTCTTCTTCCTGATGGGAAAATAGAGTGACCTGTGCCTGTCCCAACACCAAGAGCTAGTCTCTCATTGGTTCCCCGTCTTCCCGTTCATCCTCAGGACAAATTGCAACCTGTACGGAACAGGAGGTTAAAGGTGCTGATGCTCCAAGTAGGGAGATTGCTAGTAAAGTGGCTGGAATGGCGAACCCGAGCACAAGGAGATGAGAAATGAGGTGCGTTTTAGAAACCTTTCCCCATCACACGGTGTACCATCTTCTGGGTTTCTCATGCATGTTTTCGATGTAGGAAGATGCCCTTGAACCTGGAGATTTGGGACCCATGCGATGGGTAGCACGCAGTATTACTTTAAAGGGTCTGCGTTTGCTCACCCAACCTCACCAAACCTCTCAGCCCCAAGAGTGTCCACCCTTATGTCTCATCCAGCTGTGGGTCTAGATATGGTCAATCCAGGTTGCATCACAGCCCCTGAACGAATTGTGTAAGAATTTCTCTCTCTTTCCCTGTCTTTGTTTCATGGGTTTTTAAAAGTAATTTATTTTTATAATGGGGTTTAGCTGCTTTTCACGGCTGTGTTTAGGCCGCTTTACACCCACTTGACACACTAACAGAGAGATATCAATACATAGGTTTTAAGATTATTACTGGTCAGATATATTCTTGTGCGGTGAATCGGGCGTGTTGAGTCCAGTTCTCTGAGCAAGGAGTAGGTCTTGTCTATTCCATATTGGGTTTATGGAACGGTATCTGAGCTAATTTGAAACTCTTGTTTTATGTATCACCCCACCTCACCTTTCCCGTTAAGCAGCCATAGTGTGTTTTCTGCATGTGTGACTCTCTTCTGTTTTGTAATTCAGTTCAAGTGTAACGGTTTTTACATTCCCTCTATAAGTGACACCTTATGAGAAGTGTCCTTTTCTGTGTGACTTATTTCACTTAGAATCGTCTTACCTAAATCCACTCATCATGCTGCTACTAGCCTTATGACATTGATTTCATGGCTGAGTGATATTCCATTGTACATAAGGACCACAACTTTTTTATCCATTTTTCGCTTTCCTGGGATATTTAAGGTGGAAGGAAGTGGAGGTCCTTGTCAACAGAGCAGCCCTAAACTTTGGGGTGCTTGTGTCTTGCTGATTTTCAATTTTCCCGCTTTATCCCCCCATGCGTGGAAGTGCCCTATGCTCTCTAAGCTGTGTTTTTGAGATGTTTCAGGACACACCGTACACTTCTCCAGAGTGGCTGTTGGCAATTTACATCCCGCCCATCGGTGTAGCAAGGCTCCCATTTCTCCATGGCCTGTCCTGCATTTCTGGTTTTGACACTTTTTTCAGCATGGCCCTTTGGACCGATGGGAAGCGAGACTTCTTTGTCGCGCTGATTTGCCTTTCCAGGTTGCTTGGTTGGCCAAAAAGGGCGTATGCGTTTTTTCCTGAATATATTCAGGAAAAAACGCATACGCCCTTTTTGGCCAAGGGCATCATTGTCAACGTTTTGCCGCTTTTCATGTGCTTTAAAGGCGATTCGAATCTACCTCCTGAAATCTGTTTCCTGCAATTCTGCCTTGATTTCTAATCCTCTTCTTTGCCTTCCCTCAATATATTTGTGGACGAGAGTTATCATTTATAACTCTGCAGGTTTGTGAATTGCAGTGCCCTGAAGCTCCATTTTACAAGTCGCTTTTTTGGGAGCCGGCCGCAAAAGCGCCGGATGGCTTCAGGCCCTGTTCTGGTTCCGGGGGGCAGGCTGAGCCTGTGGTTAATTCTTCTTCCTGATGGGAAAATAGAGTGACCTGTGCCTGTCCCAACACCAAGAGCTAGTCTCTCATTGGTTCCCCGTCTTCCCGTTCATCCTCAGGACAAATTGCAACCTGTACGGAACAGGAGGTTAAAGGTGCTGATGCTCCAAGTAGGGAGATTGCTAGTAAAGTGGCTGGAATGGCGAACCCGAGCACAAGGAGATGAGAAATGAGGTGCGTTTTAGAAACCTTTCCCCATCACACGGTGCACCATCTTCTGGGTTTCTCATGCATGTTTTCGATGTAGGAAGATGCCCTTGAACCTGGAGATTTGGGACCCATGCGATGGGTAGCACGCAGTATTACTTTAAAGGGTCTGCGTTTGCTCACCCAACCTCACCAAACCTCTCAGCCCCAAGAGTGTCCACCCTTATGTCTCATCCAGCTGTGGGTCTAGATATGGTCAATCCAGGTTGCATCACAGCCCCTGAACGAATTGTGTAAGAATTTCTCTCTCTTTCCCTGTCTTTGTTTCATGGGTTTTTAAAAGTAATTTATTTTTATAATGGGGTTTAGCTGCTTTTCACGGCTGTGTTTAGGCCGCTTTACACCCACTTGACACACTAACAGAGAGATATCAATAAATAGGTTTAAAGATTATTACTGGTCAGATATATTCTTGTGCGGTGAATCGGGCGTGTTGAGTCCAGTTCTCTGAGCAAGGAGTAGGTCTTGTCTATTCCATATTGGGTTTATGGAACGGTATCTGAGCTAATTTGAAACTCTTGTTTTATGTGTCACCCCACCTCACCTTTCCCGTTAAGCAGCCATAGTGTGTTTTCTGCATGTGTGACTCTCTTCTGTTTTGTAATTCAGTTCAAGTGTAACGGTTTTTACATTCCCTCTATAAGTGACACCTTATGAGAAGTGTCCTTTTCTGTGTGACTTATTTCACTTAGAATCGTCTTACCTAAATCCACTCATCATGCTGCTACTAGCCTTATGACATTGATTTCATGGCTGAGTGATATTCCATTGTACATAAGGACCACAACTTTTTTATCCATTTTTCGCTTTCCTGGGATATTTAAGGTGGAAGGAAGTGGAGGTCCTTGTCAACAGAGCAGCCCTAAACTTTGGGGTGCTTGTGTCTTGCTGATTTTCAATTTTCCCGCTTTATCCCCCCATGCGTGGAAGTGCCCTATGCTCTCTAAGCTGTGTTTTTTAGATGTTTCAGGACACACCGTACACTTCTCCAGAGTGGCTGTTGGCAATTTACATCCCGCCCATCGGTGTAGCAAGGCTCCCATTTCTCCATGGCCTGTCCTGCATTTCTGGTTTTGACACTTTTTTCAGCATGGCCCTTTGGACCGATGGGAAGCGAGACTTCTTTGTCGCGCTGATTTGCCTTTCCAGGTTGCTTGGTTGGCCAAAAAGGGCGTATGCGTTATTTCCTGAATATATTCAGGAAAAAACGCATACACCCTTTTTGGCCAAGGGCATCATTGTCAACGTTTTGCCGCTTTTCATGTGCTTTAAAGGCGATTCGAATCTACCTCCTGAAATCTGTTTCCTGCAATTCTGCCTTGATTTCTAATCCTCTTCTTTGCCTTCCCTCAATATATTTGTGGACGAGAGTTATCATTTATAACTCTGCAGGTTTGTGAATTGCAGTGCCCTGAAGCTCCATTTTACAAGTCGCTTTTTTGGGAGCCGGCCGCAAAAGCGCCGGATGGCTTCAGGCCCTGTTCTGGTTCCGGGGGGCAGGCTGAGCCTGTGGTTAATTCTTCTTCCTGATGGGAAAATAGAGTGACCTGTGCCTGTCCCAACACCAAGAGCTAGTCTCTCATTGGTTCCCCGTCTTCCCGTTCATCCTCAGGACAAATTGCAACCTGTACGGAACAGGAGGTTAAAGGTGCTGATGCTCCAAGTAGGGAGATTGCTAGTAAAGTGGCTGGAATGGCGAACCCGAGCACAAGGAGATGAGAAATGAGGTGCGTTTTAGAAACCTTTCCCCATCACACGGTGTACCATCTTCTGGGTTTCTCATGCATGTTTTCGATGTAGGAAGATGCCCTTGAACCTGGAGATTTGGGACCCATGCGATGGGTAGCACGCAGTATTACTTTAAAGGGTCTGCGTTTGCTCACCCAACCTCACCAAACCTCTCAGCCCCAAGAGTGTCCACCCTTATGTCTCATCCAGCTGTGGGTCTAGATATGGTCAATCCAGGTTGCATCACAGCCCCTGAACGAATTGTGTAAGAATTTCTCTCTCTTTCCCTGTCTTTGTTTCATGGGTTTTTAAAAGTAATTTATTTTTATAATGGGGTTTAGCTGCTTTTCACGGCTGTGTTTAGGCCGCTTTACACCCACTTGACACACTAACAGAGAGATATCAATAAATAGGTTTTAAGATTATTACTGGTCAGATATATTCTTGTGCGGTGAATCGGGCGTGTTGAGTCCAGTTCTCTGAGCAAGGAGTAGGTCTTGTCTATTCCATATTGGGTTTATGGAACGGTATCTGAGCTAATTTGAAACTCTTGTTTTATGTATCACCCCACCTCACCTTTCCCGTTAAGCAGCCATAGTGTGTTTTCTGCATGTGTGACTCTCTTCTGTTTTGTAATTCAGTTCAAGTGTAACGGTTTTTACATTCCCTCTATAAGAGACACCTTATGAGAAGTGTCCTTTTCTGTGTGACTTATTTCACTTAGAATCGTCTTACCTAAATCCACTCATCATGCTGCTACTAGCCTTATGACATTGATTTCATGGCTGAGTGATATTCCATTGTACATAAGGACCACAACTTTTTTATCCATTTTTCGCTTTCCTGGGATATTTAAGGTGGAAGGAAGTGGAGGTCCTTGTCAACAGAGCAGCCCTAAACTTTGGGGTGCTTGTGTCTTGCTGATTTTCAATTTTCCCGCTTTATCCCCCCATGCGTGGAAGTGCCCTACGCTCTCTAAGCTGTGTTTTTGAGATGTTTCAGGACACACCGTACACTTCTCCAGAGTGGCTGTTGGCAATTTACATCCCGCCCATCAGTGTAGCAAGGCTCCCATTTCTCCATGGCCTGTCCTGCATTTCTGGTTTTGACACTTTTTTCAGCATGGCCCTTTGGACCGATGGGAAGCGAGACTTCTTTGTCGCGCTGATTTGCCTTTCCAGGTTGCTTGGTTGGCCAAAAAGGGCGTATGCGTTTTTTCCTGAATATATTCAGGAAAAAACGCATACGCCCTTTTTGGCCAAGGGCATCATTGTCAACGTTTTGCCGCTTTTCATGTGCTTTAAAGGCGATTCGAATCTACCTCCTGAAATCTGTTTCCTGCAATTCTGCCTTGATTTCTAATCCTCTTCTTTGCCTTCCCTCAATATATTTGTGGACGAGAGTTATCATTTATAACTCTGCAGGTTTGTGAATTGCAGTGACCTGAAGCTCCATTTTACAAGTCGCTTTTTTGGGAGCCGGCCGCAAAAGCGCAGGATGGCTTCAGGCCCTGTTCTGGTTCCGGGGGGCAGGCTGAGCCTGTGGTTAATTCTTCTTCCTGATGGGAAAATAGAGTGACCTGTGCCTGTCCCAACACCAAGAGCTAGTCTCTCATTGGTTCCTGTCTTCCCGTTCATCCTCAGGACAAATTGCAACCTGTACGGAACAGGAGGTTAAAGGTGCTGATGCTCCAAGTAGGGAGATTACTAGTAAAGTGGCTGGAATGGCGAACCCGAGCACAAGGAGATGAGAAATGAGGTGCGTTTTAGAAACCTTTCCCCATCACATGGTGTACCATCTTCTGGGTTTCTCATGCATGTTTTCGATGTAGGAAGATGCCCTTGAACCTGGAGATTTGGGACCCATGCGATGGGTAGCACGCAGTATTACTTTAAAGGGTCTGCGTTTGCTCACCCAACCTCACCAAACCTCTCAGGCCCAAGAGTGTCCACCCTTATGTCTCATCCAGCTGTGGGTCTAGATATGGTCAATCCAGGTTGCATCACAGCCCCTGAACGAATTGTGTAAGAATTTCTCTCTCTTTCCCTGTCTTTGTTTCATGGGTTTTTAAAAGTAATTTATTTTTATAATGGGGTTTAGCTGCTTTTCACGGCTGTGTTTAGGCCGCTTTACACCCATTTGACACACTAACAGAGAGATATCAATACATAGGTTTTAAGATTATTACTGGTCAGATATATTCTTGTGCGGTGAATCGGGCGTGTTGAGTCCAGTTCTCTGAGCAAGGAGTAGGTCTTGTCTATTCCATATTGGGTTTATGGAACGGTATCTGAGCTAATTTGAAACTCTTGTTTTATGTATCACCCCACCTCACCTTTCCCGTTAAGCAGCCATAGTGTGTTTTCTGCATGTGTGACTCTCTTCTGTTTTGTAATTCAGTTCAAGTGTAACGGTTTTTACATTCCCTCTATAAGTGACACCTTATGAGAAGTGTCCTTTTCTGTGTGACTTATTTCACTTAGAATCGTCTTACCTAAATCCACTCATCATGCTGCTACTAGCCTTATGACATTGATTTCATGGCTGAGTGATATTCCATTGTACATAAGGACCACAACTTTTTTATCCATTTTTCGCTTTCCTGGGATATTTAAGGTGGAAGGAAGTGGAGATCCTTGTCAACAGAGCAGCCCTAAACTTTGGGGTGCTTGTGTCTTGCTGATTTTCAATTTTCCCGCTTTATCCCCCCATGCGTGGAAGTGCCCTATGCTCTCTAAGCTGTGTTTTTTCGATGTTTCGGGACACACAGTACACTTCTCCATAGTGGCTGTTGGCAATTTACATCCTGACTCTCAGCGTAGCACGGCTCCCATTTCTCCATGGCCTGTCCTGCATTTCTGGTTTTGACACTTTTTTCAGCATGGCCCTTTTGACCGATGGGAAGCGAGACTTCTTTGTAGCGCTGATTTGCCTTTCCAGGTTGCTTGGTTGGCCAAAAAGGGCGTATGCGTTTTTTCCTGAATATATTCAGGAAGAAACGCATACGCCCTTTTTGACCATGGGCATCATTGTCGACGTTTTGCCGCTTTTCATGTGCTTTAAAGGCGATTCGAATCTACCCCCTGACATCTGTTTCCTGCAATTCTACCTTGCTTTCAAATCCTCTTCGTTGCCTTCAATCAAGATATTTGTGAACGAGAGTTATCATTTACAACTCTGCAGGTTTGTTAATTGCAGTTCCCCTGAGCTCCATTTTTCAACTCGCTTTTTTGGGAGTTGGCCGCAAAAGCGCAGGATGGCATCAGGCCCTATTCTGGTTCCGGGCGGCAGGCTGAGCCTGCGGTTAATTCTTCTTCCTGATGGGAAAATAGAGTGACCTGTGCCTGTCCCAACACCTAGAGCTAGTCTCTCATTGGCTCCCATTCTTCCCGTTCATACTCAGGACAAATTGCAACCTGTACGGAACAGGAGGTTAAAGGTCCTGATTCTCCAAGGAGGGAGATTGTTAGTAAAGCGGCTGGAATGGCGAACCCGAGCACAAGGAGATGAGAAATGAGGTGCGTTTTAGAAACCTTTCCCGGTCACACGGTCTACCACCTTCTGGGTTTCTCATGCATGTTTTCGATATAGGAAGATGCCCTTGAACCTGGAGATTTGGGACCCATGCGATGGGTAACAGGCAGTAGTACTTTAAAGGCTCAGTGTTTGCTCACCCAACCTCACCAAATCTCTCAGCCCCGAGAGTATCCACCCTTACGTCTTATCCAGCTGTGGGTCTAGATATGGTCATTCCAGGTGGCATCACAGCCCCTGAACGAATTTTGTAAGAATTTCTCTCTCTTTCACTGTCTTTGTTTCACGGGTTTTTAAAATTAATTTATTCTTATAATGGGGTTTAGCTGCTTTTCACGGCTGTGTTTATGCCGCTTTACACCCACTTGACTCACTTTCAGAGAGATATAAATTCATAGGTTTTAAGATTCTTACTAATCAGATATATTCTTGTGCGGTGAATAGGGGGTGTTGAGTCCAGTTCACTGAGCAAGGAGTAGGTCTTTCTATTACATATTGGGTTTATGGAACGGTATCTCAGCTAATTTGAAACCCTTGTTTTATGCATCACCCCACCTCACCTTTCCCGTTAAGCAGCCATAGTGTGTTTTGTAAACGTGTGACTCTGTTTTGTTTTGTAATTCAGTTCAATTGTAGCGGTTTTTACATTCCCTCTATAAGTGATAGCTTATGATAAGTGTCTTTTTCTGTGTGACTTATTTCACTTAGAATTGTCGTACCTAAATCCACTCATCATGCTGCTATTAGCCTTATGACATTGATTTCATGGCTGAGTTATATTCCATTGTACATAAGGACCACCACTTCTTTATCCATTTTTCTCTTTCATGGGATATTTAAGGTGTCATGAAGTGGAGGTTCTTGTCAACAGAGCAGCCCTAAACTTTGGGGAGCCTCTGTCTTGCTGATTTTTAGTTTTCCCAATTTATACGCCCATGAGTTGAAGTGCCCTATGCGCTCTAAACTGTGTTTTTTCGATGTTTCAGGACACACTGTACACTTCTCCAGAGTGGCTGTTGGCAATTTACATCCCGCCCATCAGCATAGCAAGGCTCCCATTTCTCCATGGCCTGTCCTGCATTTCTGGTTTTGACACTTTTCTCAGCATGGCCCTTTTGACCGATGAGAAGCGAGACTTCTTTGGAGCGATGATTTGCCTTTCCAGGTTGCTTGGTTGGCCAAAAAGGGCGTATGCGTTTTTTCCTGAATATATTCAGGAAAAAACGCATACGTCCTTTTTGGCCAAGGGCATCATTGTCGACGTTTTGCTGCTTTTCATGTACTTTAAAGGCGACGTGAATCTACCTCCTGAAATCTGTTTCCTGCAATTCTGCCTTGCTTTCAAATCCTCTTCGTTGCCTTCCCTCAATATATTTGTGGACGAGAGTTATCATTTATAACTCTGCCAGTTTGTGAATTGCAGTGCCCCTGAGCTCCATTTTTCAAATCGCTTTTTTGGGAGCTGGCCGCAAAAGCGCAAGATGGCCTCAGGCCCTATTCTGGTTCTGGGCAGCAGGCTGAGCCTGTGATTAATTCTTCTTCCTGTTGGGAAAATAGAGTGACCTGTGCCTGTCGCAACACCTAGAGCTAGTCTCTCATTGGCTCCCCCTCTTCCTGTTCATCCTCAGGACAAATTGCAAGCTGTACGGAACAGGAGGTTAAAGGTGCTGATTCTCCAAGGAGGGAGATTGCTAGTAAAGAGGCTGCAATGGCGAACCCGAGCACAAGGAGATGAGAAATGAGGTGCGTTTTAGAAACCTTTCCCAGTCACACGGTGTACCACCTTCTGGGTTTCTCATGCATGTTTTCGATGTAGGAACATGCCCTTGAACCTGGAGATTTGGGACCCATGGGATGGGTAACAGGCAGTATTACTTTAAGGCTCTGCGTTTGCTCCCCCAACCTCACCAAATCTCTCAGCCCCGAGAGTGTCCACCCTTATGTCTCATCCAGCTGTGGGTCTAGATATGGTCATTCCAGGTGGCATCACAGCCCCTGAACGAATTTTGTAAGAATTTCTCTCTCTTTCACTGTCTTTGTTTCACGGGTTTTTAAAATTAATTTATTCTTATAATGGGGTTTAGCTGCTTTTCACGGCTGTGTTTATGCCGCTTTACACCCACTTGACTCACTTTCAGAGAGATATAAATTCATAGGTTTTAAGATTCTTACTAATCAGATATATTCTTGTGCGGTGAATAGGGGGTGTTGAGTCCAGTTCACTGAGCAAGGAGTAGGTCTTTCTATTACATATTGGGTTTATGGAACGGTATCTCAGCTAATTTGAAACCCTTGTTTTATGCATCACCCCACCTCACCTTTCCCGTTAAGCAGCCATAGTGTGTTTTGTAAACGTGTGACTCTGTTTTGTTTTGTAATTCAGTTCAATTGTAGCGGTTTTTACATTCCCTCTATAAATGATAGCTTATGATAAGTGTCTTTTTCTGTGTGACTTATTTCACTTAGAATTGTCGTACCTAAATCCACTCATCATGCTGCTACTAGCCTTATGACATTGATTTCATGGCTGAGTGATATTCCATTGTATATAAGGACCACCACTTCTTTATCCATTTTTCTCTTTCCTGGGATATTTAAGGTGTCATGAAGTGGAGGTTCTTGTCAACAGAGCAGCCCTAAACTTTGGGGTGCCTGTGTCTTGCTGATTTTTCGTTTTCCCAATATATACGCACGTGAGTGGAAGTGCCCTATGCGCACTAAGCTGTGTTTTTTCGATGTTTCGGGACACACAGTACACTTCTCCATAGTGGCTGTTGGCAATTTACATCCTGACTATCAGCGTAGCAAGGCTCCCATTTCTCCATGGCCTGTCCTGCATTTCTGGTTTTGACACTTTTTTCAGCATGGCCCTTTTGACCGATGGGAAGCGAGACTTCTTTGTAGTGCTGATTTGCCTTTCCAGGTTGCTTGGTTGGCCAAAAAGGGCGTATGCGTTTTTTCCTGAATATATTCAGGAAGAAACGCATACACCCTTTTTGACCATGGGCATCATTGTCGACGTTTTGCCGCTTTTCATGTGCTTTAAAGGCGATTCGAATCTACCTCCTGACATCTGTTTCCTGCAATTCTACCTTGCTTTCAAATCCTCTTCGTTGCCTTCAATCAAGATATTTGTGAACGAGAGTTATCATTTACAACTCTGCAGGTTTGTTAATTGCAGTTCCCCTGAGCTCCATTTTTCAACTCGCTTTTTTGGGAGCTGGCCGCAAAAGCGCAGGATGGCATCAGGCCCTATTCTGGTTCCGGGCGGCAGGCTGAGCCTGTGGTTAATTCTTCTTCCTGATGGGAAAATAGAGTGACCTGTGCCTCTCCCAACACCTAGAGCTAGTCTCTCATTGGCTCCCATTCTTCCCGTTCATACTCAGGACAAATTGCAACCTGTACGGAACAGGAGGTTAAAGGTCCTGATTCTCCAAGGAGGGAGATTGCTAGTAAAGCGGCTGGAATGGCGAACCCGAGCACAAGGAGATGAGAAATGAGGTGCGTTTTAGAAACCTTTCCCGGTCACACGGTCTACCACCTTCTGGGTTTCTCATGCATGTTTTCGATATAGGAAGATGCCCTTGAACCTGGAGATTTGGGACTCATGCGATGGGTAACAGGCAGTAGTACTTTAAAGGCTCTGTGTTTGCTCACCCAACCTCACCAAATCTCTCAGCCCCGAGAGTATCCACCCTTACGTCTTATCCAGCTGTGGGTCTAGATATGGTCATTCCAGGTGGCATCACAGCCCCTGAACGAATTTTGTAAGAATTTCTCTCTCTTTCACTGTCTTTGTTTCACGGGTTTTTAAAATTAATTTATTCTTATAATGGGGTTTAGCTGCTTTTCACGGCTGTGTTTATGCCGCTTTACACCCACTTGACTCACATCCAGAGAGATATCAATACATAGGTTTTAAGATTCTTACTAGTCAGATATATTCTTGTGCGGTGAATAGGGGGTGTTGAGTCCAGTTCACTGAGCAAGGAGTAGGTCTTTCTATTACATATTGGGTTTATGGAACGGTATCTCAGCTAATTTGAAACCCTTGTTTTATGCATCACCCCACCTCACCTTTCCCGTTAAGCAGCCATAGTGTGTTTTGTAAACGTGTGACTCTGTTTTGTTTTGTAATTCAGTTCAATTGTAGCGGTTTTTACATTCCCTCTATAAGTGATAGCTTATGATAAGTGTCTTTTTCTGTGTGACTTATTTCACTTAGAATTGTCGTACCTAAATCCACTCATCATGCTGCTACTAGCCTTATGACATTGATTTCATGGCTGAGTGATATTCCATTGTACATAAGGACCACCACTTCTTTATCCATTTTTCTCTTTCATGGGATATTTAAGGTGTCATGAAGTGGAGGTTCTTGTCAACAGAGCAGCCCTAAACTTTGGGGAGCCTCTGTCTTGCTGATTTTTAGTTTTCCCAATTTATACGCCCATGAGTTGAAGTGCCCTATGCGCTCTAAGCTGTGTTTTTTCGATGTTTCAGGACACACCGTACACTTCTCCAGAGTGGCTGTTGGCAATTTACATCCCGCCCATCATCATAGCAAGGCTCCCATTTCTCCATGGCCTGTCCTGCATTTCTGGTTTTGACACTTTTCTCAGCATGGCCCTTTTGACCGATGAGAAGCGAGACTTCTTTGGAGCGCTGATTTGCCTTTCCAGGTTGCTTGGTTGGCCAAAAAGGGCGTATGCGTTTTTTCCTGAATATATTCAGGAAAAAACGCATACGTCCTTTTTGGCCAAGGGCATCATTGTCGACGTTTTGCCGTTTTTCATGTGCTTTAAAGGCGACGTGAATCTACCTCCTGAAATCTGTTTCCTGCAATTCTGCCTTGCTTTCAAATCCTCTTCGTTGCCTTCCCTCAATATATTTGTGGACGAGAGTTATCATTTATAACTCTGCCAGTTTGTGAATTGCAGTGCCCCTGAGCTCCATTTTTCAAATCGCTTTTTTGGGAGCTGGCCGCAAAAGCGCAAGATGGCCTCAGGCCCTATTCTGGTTCCGGGCAGCAGGCTGAGCCTGTGATTAATTCTTCTTCCTGTTGGGAAAATAGAGTGACCTGTGCCTGTCGCAACACCTAGAGCTAGTCTCTCATTGGCTCCCCCTCTTCCTGTTCATCCTCAGGACAAATTGCAAGCTGTACGGAACAGGAGGTTAAAGGTGCTGATTCTCCAAGGAGGGAGATTGCTAGTAAAGAGGCTGGAATGGCGAACCCGAGCACAAGGAGATGAGAAATGAGGTGCGTTTTAGAAACCTTTCCCAGTCACACGGTGTACCACCTTCTGGGTTTCTCATGCATGTTTTCGATGTAGGAACATGCCCTTGAACCTGGAGATTTGGGACCCATGGGATGGGTAACAGGCAGTATTACTTTAAGGCTCTGCGTTTGCTCCCCCAACCTCACCAAATCTCTCAGCCCCGAGAGTGTCCACCCTTATGTCTCATCCAGCTGTGGGTCTAGATATGGTCATTCCAGGTGGCATCACAGCCCCTGAACGAATTTTGTAAGAATTTCTCTCTCTTTCACTGTCTTTGTTTCACGGGTTTTTAAAATTAATTTATTCTTATAATGGGGTTTAGCTGCTTTTCACGGCTGTGTTTATGCCGCTTTACACCCACTTGACTCACTGTCAGAGAGATATAAATTCATAGGTTTTAAGATTCTTACTAATCAGATATATTCTTGTGCGGTGAATAGGGGGTGTTGAGTCCAGTTCACTGAGCAAGGAGTAGGTCTTTCTATTACATATTGGGTTTATGGAACGGTATCTCAGCTAATTTGAAACCCTTGTTTTATGCATCACCCCACCTCACCTTTCCCGTTAAGCAGCCATAGTGTGTTTTGTAAACGTGTGACTCTGTTTTGTTTTGTAATTCAGTTCAATTGTAGCGGTTTTTACATTCCCTCTATAAATGATAGCTTATGATAAGTGTCTTTTTCTGTGTGACTTATTTCACTTAGAATTGTCATACCTAAATCCACTCATCATGCTGCTACTAGCCTTATGACATTGATTTCATGGCTGAGTGATATTCCATTGTATATAAGGACCACCACTTCTTTATCCATTTTTCTCTTTCCTGGGATATTTAAGGTGTCATGAAGTGGAGGTTCTTGTCAACAGAGCAGCCGTAAACTTTGGGGTGCCTGTGTCTTGCTGATTTTTCGTTTTCCCAATATATACGCACGTGAGTGGAAGTGCCCTATGCGCACTAAGCTGTGTTTTTTCGATGTTTCGGGACACACAGTACACTTCTCCATAGTGGCTGTTGGCAATTTACATCCTGACTATCAGCGTAGCAAGGCTCCCATTTCTCCATGGCCTGTCCTGCATTTCTGGTTTTGACACTTTTTTCAGCATGGCCCTTTTGACCGATGGGAAGCGAGACTTCTTTGGAGCGCTGATTTGCCTTTCCAGGTTGCTTGGTTGGCCAAAAAGGGCGTATGCGTTTTTTCCTGAATATATTCAGGAAGAAACGCATACGCCCTTTTTGACCATGGGCATCATTGTCAACGTTTTGCCGCTTTTCATGTGCTTTAAAGGCGATTCGAATCTACCTCCTGACATCTGTTTCCTGCAATTCTACCTTGCTTTCAAATCCTCTTCGTTGCCTTCAATCAAGATATTTGTGAACGAGAGTTATCATTTACAACTCTGCAGGTTTGTTAATTGCAGTTCCCCTGAGCTCCATTTTTCAACTCGCTTTTTTGGGAGCTGGCCGCAAAAGCGCAGGATGGCATCAGGCCCTATTCTGGTTCCGGGCGGCAGGCTGAGCCTGTGGTTAATTCTTCTTCCTGATGGGAAAATAGAGTGACCTGTGCCTGTCCCAACACCTAGAGCTAGTCTCTCATTGGCTCCCATTCTTCCCGTTCATACTCAGGACAAATTGCAACCTGTACGGAACAGGAGGTTAAAGGTCCTGATTCTCCAAGGAGGGAGATTGCTAGTAAAGCGGCTGGAATGGCGAACCCGAGCACAAGGAGATGAGAAATGAGGTGCGTTTTAGAAACCTTTCCCGGTCACACGGTCTACCACCTTCTGGGTTTCTCATGCATGTTTTCGATATAGGAAGATGCCCTTGAACCTGGAGATTTGGGACCCATGCGATGGGTAACAGGCAGTAGTACTTTAAAGGCTCTGTGTTTGCTCACCCAACCTCACCAAATCTCTCAGCCCCGAGAGTATCCACCCTTACGTCTTATCCAGCTGTGGGTCTAGATATGGTCATTCCAGGTGGCATCACAGCCCCTGAACGAATTTTGTAAGAATTTCTCTCTCTTTCACTGTCTTTGTTTCACGGGTTTTTAAAATTAATTTATTCTTATAATGGGGTTTAGCTGCTTTTCACGGCTGTGTTTATGCCGCTTTACACCCATTTGACTCACATCCAGAGAGATATCAATACATAGGTTTTAAGATTCTTACTAGTCAGATATATTCTTGTGCGGTGAATAGGGGGTGTTGAGTCCAGTTCACTGAGCAAGGAGTAGGTCTTTCTATTACATATTGGGTTTATGGAACGGTATCTCAGCTAATTTGAAACCCTTGTTTTATGCATCACCCCACCTCACCTTTCCCGTTAAGCAGCCATAGTGTGTTTTGTAAACGTGTGACTCTGTTTTGTTTTGTAATTCCGTTCAATTGTAGCGGTTTTTACATTCCCTCTATAAGTGATAGCTTATGATAAGTGTCTTTTTCTGTGTGACTTATTTCACTTAGAATTGTCGTACCTAAATCCACTCATCATGCTGCTACTAGCCTTATGACATTGATTTCATGGCTGAGTGATATTCCATTGTACATAAGGACCACCACTTCTTTATCCATTTTTCTCTTTCATGGGATATTTAAGGTGTCATGAAGTGGAGGTTCTTGTCAACAGAGCAGCCCTAAACTTTGGGGAGCCTCTGTCTTGCTGATTTTTAGTTTTCCCAATTTATACGCCCATGAGTTGAAGTGCCCTATGCGCTCTAAGCTGTGTTTTTTCGATGTTTCAGGACACACCGTACACTTCTCCAGAGTGGCTGTTGGCAATTTACATCCCGCCCATCAGCATAGCAAGGCTCCCATTTCTCCATGGCCTGTCCTGCATTTCTGGTTTTGACACTTTTCTCAGCATGGACCTTTTGACCGATGAGAAGCGAGACTTCTTTGGAGCGATGATTTGCCTTTCCAGGTTGCTTGGTTGGCCAAAAAGGGCGTATGCGTTTTTTCCTGAATATATTCAGGAAAAAACGCATACGCCCTTTTTGGCCAAGGGCATCATTGTCAACGTTTTGCCGCTTTTCATGTGCTTTAAAGGCAATTCGAATCTACCTCCTGAAATCTGTTTCCTGCAATTCTGCCTTGATTTCTAATCCTCTTCTTTGCCTTCCCTCAATATATTTGTGGACGAGAGTTATCATTTATAACTCTGCAGGTTTGTGAATTGCAGTGCCCTGAAGCTCCATTTTACAAGTCGCTTTTTTGGGAGCCGGCCGCAAAAGCGCAGGATGGCTTCAGGCCCTGTTCTGGTTCCGGGGGGCAGGCTGAGCCTGTGGTTAATTCTTCTTCCTGATGGGAAAATAGACTGACCTGTGCCTGTCCCAACACCAAGAGCTAGTCTCTCATTGGTTCCCCGTCTTCCCGTTCATCCTCAGGACAAATTGCAACCTGTACGGAACAGGAGGTTAAAGGTGCTGATGCTCCAAGTAGGGAGATTGCTAGTAAAGTGGCTGGAATGGCGAACCCGAGCACAAGGAGATGAGAAATGAGGTGCGTTTTAGAAACCTTTCCCCATCACACGGTGTACCATCTTCTGGGTTTCTCATGCATGTTTTCGATGTAGGAAGATGCCCTTGAACCTGGAGATTTGGGACCCATGCGATGGGTAGCACGCAGTATTACTTTAAAGGGTCTGCGTTTGCTCACCCAACCTCACCAAACCTCTCAGCCCCAAGAGTGTCCACCCTTATGTCTCATCCAGCTGTGGGTCTAGATATGGTCAATCCAGGTTGCATCAGAGCCCCTGAACGAATTGTGTAAGAATTTCTCTCTCTTTCCCTGTCTTTGTTTCATGGGTTTTTAAAAGTAATTTATTTTTATAATGGGGTTTAGCTGCTTTTCACGGCTGTGTTTAGGCCGCTTTACACCCACTTGACACACTAACAGAGAGATAACAATACATAGGTTTTAAGATTATTACTGGTCAGATATATTCTTGTGCGGTGAATCGGGCGTGTTGAGTCCAGTTCTCTGAGCAAGGAGTAGGTCTTGTCTATTCCATATTGGGTTTATGGAACGGTATCTGAGCTAATTTGAAACTCTTGTTTTATGTATCACCCCACCTCACCTTTCCCGTTAAGCAGCCATAGTGTGTTTTCTGCATGTGTGACTCTCTTCTGTTTTGTAATTCAGTTCAAGTGTAACGGTTTTTACATTCCCTCTATAAGTGACACCTTATGAGAAGTGTCCTTTTCTGTGTGACTTATTTCACTTAGAATCGTCTTACCTAAATCCACTCATCATGCTGCTACTAGCCTTATGACATTGATTTCATGGCTGAGTGATATTCCATTGTACATAAGGACCACAACTTTTTTATCCATTTTTCGCTTTCCTGGGATATTTAAGGTGGAAGGAAGTGGAGGTCCTTGTCAACAGAGCAGCCCTAAACATTGGGGTGCTTGTGTCTTGCTGATTTTCAATTTTCCCGCTTTATCCCCCCATGCGTGGAAATGCCCTATGCTCTCTAAGCTGTGTTTTTTAGATGTTTCAGGACACACCGTACACTTCTCCAGAGTGGCTGTTGGCAATTTACATCCCGCCCATCGGTGTAGCAAGGCTCCCATTTCTCCATGGCCTGTCCTGCATTTCTGGTTTTGACACTTTTTTCAGCATGGCCCTTTGGAACGATGGGAAGCGAGACTTCTTTGTCGCGCTGATTTGCCTTTCCAGGTTGCTTGGTTGGCCAAAAAGGGCGTATGCGTTTTTTCCTGAATATATTCAGGAAAAAACGCATACGCCCTTTTTGGCCAAGGGCATCATTGTCAACGTTTTGCCGCTTTTCATGTGCTTTAAAGGCGATTCGAATCTACCTCCTGAAATCTGTTTCCTGCAATTCTGCCTTGATTTCTAATCCTCTTCTTTGCCTTCCCTCAATATATTTGTGGACGAGAGTTATCATTTATAACTCTGCAGGTTTGTGAATTGCAGTGCCCTGAAGCTCCATTTTACAAGTCGCTTTTTTGGGAGCCGGCCGCAAAAGCGCCGGATGGCTTCAGGCCCTGTTCTGGTTCCGGGGGGCAGGCTGAGCCTGTGGTTAATTCTTCTTCCTGATGGGAAAATAGAGTGACCTGTGCCTGTCCCAACACCAAGAGCTAGTCTCTCATTGGTTCCCCGTCTTCCCGTTCATCCTCAGGACAAATTGCAACCTGTACGGAACAGGAGGTTAAAGGTGCTGATGCTCCAAGTAGGGAGATTGCTAGTAAAGTGGCTGGAATGGCGAACCCGAGCACAAGGAGATGAGAAATGAGGTGCGTTTTAGAAACCTTTCCCCATCACACGGTGTACCATCTTCTGGGTTTCTCATGCATGTTTTCGATGTAGGAAGATGCCCTTGAACCTGGAGATTTGGGACCCATGCGATGGGTAGCACGCAGTATTACTTTAAAGGGTCTGCGTTTGCTCACCCAACCTCACCAAACCTCTCAGCCCCAAGAGTGTCCACCCTTATGTCTCATCCAGCTGTGGGTCTAGATATGGTCAATCCAGGTTGCATCACAGCCCCTGAACGAATTGTGTAAGAATTTCTCTCTGTTTCCCTGTCTTTGTTTCATGGGTTTTTAAAAGTAATTTATTTTTATAATGGGGTTTAGCTGCTTTTCACGGCTGTGTTTAGGCCGCTTTACACCCACTTGACACACTAACAGAGAGATATCAATAAATAGGTTTTAAGATTATTACTGGTCAGATATATTCTTGTGCGGTGAATCCGGCGTGTTGAGTCCAGTTCTCTGAGCAAGGAGTAGGTCTTGTCTATTCCATATTGGGTTTATGGAACGCTTTCTGAGCTAATTTGAAACTCTTGTTTTATGTATCACCCCACCTCACCTTTCCCGTTAAGCAGCCATAGTGTGTTTTCTGCATGTGTGACTCTCTTCTGTTTTGTAATTCAGTTCAAGTGTAACGGTTTTTACATTCCCTCTATAAGAGACACCTTATGAGAAGTGTCCTTTTCTGTGTGACTTATTTCACTTAGAATCGTCTTACCTAAATCCACTCATCATGCTGCTAATAGCCTTATGACATTGATTTCATGGCTGAGTGATATTCCATTGTACATAAGGACCACAACTTTTTTATCCATTTTTCGCTTTCCTGGGATATTTAAGGTGGAAGGAAGTGGAGGTCCTTGTCAACAGAGCAGCCCTAAACTTTGGGGTGCTTGTGTCTTGCTGATTTTCAATTTTCCCGCTTTATCCCCCCATGCGTGGAAGTGCCCTATGCTCTCTAAGCTGTGTTTTTTAGATGTTTCAGGACACACCGTACACTTCTCCAGAGTGGCTGTTGGCAATTTACATCCCGCCCATCAGTGTAGCAAGGCTCCCATTTCTCCATGGCCTGTCCTGCATTTCTGGTTTTGACACTTTTTTCAGCATGGCCCTTTGGACCGATGGGAAGCGAGACTTCTTTGTCGCGCTGATTTGCCTTTCCAGGTTGCTTGGTTGGCCAAAAAGGGCGTATGCGTTTTTTCCTGAATATATTCAGGAAAAAACGCATACGCCCTTTTTGGCCAAGGGCATCATTGTCAACGTTTTGCCGCTTTTCATGTGCTTTAAAGGCGATTCGAATCTACCTCCTGAAATCTGTTTCCTGCAATTCTGCCTTGATTTCTAATCCTCTTCTTTGCCTTCCCTCAATATATTTGTGGACGAGAGTTATCATTTATAACTCTGCAGGTTTGTGAATTGCAGTGCCCTGAAGCTCCATTTTACAAGTCGCTTTTTTGGGAGCCGGCCGCAAAAGCGCAGGATGGCTTCAGGCCCTGTTCTGGTTCCGGGGGGCAGGCTGAGCCTGTGGTTAATTCTTCTTCCTGATGGGAAAATAGAGTGACCTGTGCCTGTCCCAACACCAAGAGCTAGTCTCTCATTGGTTCCCCGTCTTCCCGTTCATCCTCAGGACAAATTGCAACCTGTACGGAACAGGAGGTTAAAGGTGCTGATGCTCCAAGTAGGGAGATTACTAGTAAAGTGGCTGGAATGGCGAACCCGAGCACAAGGAGATGAGAAATGAGGTGCGTTTTAGAAACCTTTCCCCATCACATGGTGTACCATCTTCTGGGTTTCTCATGCATGTTTTCGATGTAGGAAGATGCCCTTGAACCTGGAGATTTGGGACCCATGCGATGGGTAGCACGCAGTATTACTTTAAAGGGTCTGCGTTTGCTCACCCAACCTCACCAAACCTCTCAGGCCCAAGAGTGTCCACCCTTATGTCTCATCCAGCTGTGGGTCTAGATATGGTCAATCCAGGTTGCATCACAGCCCCTGAACGAATTGTGTAAGAATTTCTCTCTCTTTCCCTGTCTTTGTTTCATGGGTTTTTAAAAGTAATTTATTTTTATAATGGGGTTTAGCTGCTTTTCACGGCTGTGTTTAGGCCGCTTTACACCCACTTGACACACTAACAGAGAGATATCAATACATAGGTTTTAAGATTATTACTGGTCAGATATATTCTTGTGCGGTGAATCGGGCGTGTTGAGTCCAGTTCTCTGAGCAAGGAGTAGGTCTTGTCTATTCCATATTGGGTTTATGGAACGGTATCTGAGCTAATTTGAAACTCTTGTTTTATGTATCACCCCACCTCACCTTTCCCGTTAAGCAGCCATAGTGTGTTTTCTGCATGTGTGACTCTCTTCTGTTTTGTAATTCAGTTCAAGTGTAACGGTTTTTACATTCCCTCTATAAGTGACACCTTATGAGAAGTGTCCTTTTCTGTGTGACTTATTTCACTTAGAATCGTCTTACCTAAATCCACTCATCATGCTGCTACTAGCCTTATGACATTGATTTCATGGCTGAGTGATATTCCATTGTACATAAGGACCACAACTTTTTTATCCATTTTTCGCTTTCCTGGGATATTTAAGGTGGAAGGAAGTGGAGATCCTTGTCAACAGAGCAGCCCTAAACTTTGGGGTGCTTGTGTCTTGCTGATTTTCAATTTTCCCGCTTTATCCCCCCATGCGTGGAAGTGCCCTATGCTCTCTAAGCTGTGTTTTTTCGATGTTTCGGGACACACAGTACACTTCTCCATAGTGGCTGTTGGCAATTTACATCCTGACTCTCAGCGTAGCACGGCTCCCATTTCTCCATGGCCTGTCCTGCATTTCTGGTTTTGACACTTTTTTCAGCATGGCCCTTTTGACCGATGGGAAGCGAGACTTCTTTGTAGCGCTGATTTGCCTTTCCAGGTTGCTTGGTTGGCCAAAAAGGGCGTATGCGTTTTTTCCTGAATATATTCAGGAAGAAACGCATACGCCCTTTTTGACCATGGGCATCATTGTCGACGTTTTGCCGCTTTTCATGTGCTTTAAAGGCGATTCGAATCTACCTCCTGACATCTGTTTCCTGCAATTCTACCTTGCTTTCAAATCCTCTTCGTTGCCTTCAATCAAGATATTTGTGAACGAGAGTTATCATTTACAACTCTGCAGGTTTGTTAATTGCAGTTCCCCTGAGCTCCATTTTTCAACTCGCTTTTTTGGGAGCTGGCCGCAAAAGCGCAGGATGGCATCAGGCCCTATTCTGGTTCCGGGCGGCAGGCTGAGCCTGTGGTTAATTCTTCTTCCTGATGGGAAAATAGAGTGACCTGTGCCTGTCCCAACACCTAGAGCTAGTCTCTCATTGGCTCCCATTCTTCCCGTTCATACTCAGGACAAATTGCAACCTGTACGGAACAGGAGGTTAAAGGTCCTGATTCTCCAAGGAGGGAGATTGCTAGTAAAGCGGCTGGAATGGCGAACCCGAGCACAAGGAGATGAGAAATGAGGTGCGTTTTAGAAACCTTTCCCGGTCACACGGTCTACCACCTTCTGGGTTTCTCATGCATGTTTTCGATATAGGAAGATGCCCTTGAACCTGGAGATTTGGGACCCATGCGATGGGTAACAGGCAGTAGTACTTTAAAGGCTCTGTGTTTGCTCACCCAACCTCACCAAATCTCTCAGCCCCGAGAGTATCCACCCTTACGTCTTATCCAGCTGTGGGTCTAGATATGGTCATTCCAGGTGGCATCACAGCCCCTGAACGAATTTTGTAAGAATTTCTCTCTCTTTCACTGTCTTTGTTTCACGGGTTTTTAAAATTAATTTATTCTTATAATGGGGTTTAGCTGCTTTTCACGGCTGTGTTTATGCCGCTTTACACCCACTTGACTCACATCCAGAGAGATATCAATACATAGGTTTTAAGATTCTTACTAGTCAGATATATTCTTGTGCGGTGAATAGGGGGTGTTGAGTCCAGTTCACTGAGCAAGGAGTAGGTCTTTCTATTACATATTGGGTTTATGGAACGGTATCTCAGCTAATTTGAAACCCTTGTTTTATGCATCACCCCACCTCACCTTTCCCGTTAAGCAGCCATAGTGTGTTTTGTAAACGTGTGACTCTGTTTTGTTTTGTAATTCAGTTCAATTGTAGCGGTTTTTACATTCCCTCTATAAGTGATAGCTTATGATAAGTGTCTTTTTCTGTGTGACTTATTTCACTTAGAATTGTCGTACCTAAATCCACTCATCATGCTGCTACTAGCCTTATGACATTGATTTCATGGCTGAGTGATATTCCATTGTACATAAGGACCACCACTTCTTTATCCATTTTTCTCTTTCATGGGATATTTAAGGTGTCATGAAGTGGAGGTTCTTGTCAACAGAGCAGCCCTAAACTTTGGGGAGCCTCTGTCTTGCTGATTTTTAGTTTTCCCAATTTATACGCCCATGAGTTGAAGTGCCCTATGCGCTCTAAGCTGTGTTTTTTCGATGTTTCAGGACACACCGTACACTTCTCCAGAGTGGCTGTTGGCAATTTACATCCCGCCCATCATCATAGCAAGGCTCCCATTTCTCCATGGCCTGTCCTGCATTTCTGGTTTTGACACTTTTCTCAGCATGGCCCTTTTGACCGATGAGAAGCGAGACTTCTTTGGAGCGATGATTTGCCTTTCCAGGTTGCTTGGTTGGCCAAAAAGGGCGTATGCGTTTTTTCCTGAATATATTCAGGAAAAAACGCATACGTCCTTTTTGGCCAAGGGCATCATTGTCGACGTTTTGCCGTTTTTCATGTGCTTTAAAGGCGACGTGAATCTACCTCCTGAAATCTGTTTCCTGCAATTCTGCCTTGCTTTCAAATCCTCTTCGTTGCCTTCCCTCAATATATTTGTGGACGAGAGTTATCATTTATAACTCTGCCAGTTTGTGAATTGCAGTGCCCCTGAGCTCCATTTTTCAAATCGCTTTTTTGGGAGCTGGCCGCAAAAGCGCAAGATGGCCTCAGGCCCTATTCTGGTTCCGGGCAGCAGGCTGAGCCTGTGATTAATTCTTCTTCCTGTTGGGAAAATAGAGTGACCTGTGCCTGTCGCAACACCTAGAGCTAGTCTCTCATTGGCTCCCCCTCTTCCTGTTCATCCTCAGGACAAATTGCAAGCTGTACGGAACAGGAGGTTAAAGGTGCTGATTCTCCAAGGAGGGAGATTGCTAGTAAAGAGGATGGAATGGCGAACCCGAGCACAAGGAGATGAGAAATGAGGTGCGTTTTAGAAACCTTTCCCAGTCACACGGTGTACCACCTTCTGGGTTTCTCATGCATGTTTTCGATGTAGGAACATGCCCTTGAACCTGGAGATTTGGGACCCATGGGATGGGTAACAGGCAGTATTACTTTAAGGCTCTGCGTTTGCTCCCCCAACCTCACCAAATCTCTCAGCCCCGAGAGTATCCACCCTTATGTCTCATCCAGCTGTGGGTCTAGATATGGTCATTCCAGGTGGCATCACAGCCCCTGAACGAATTTTGTAAGAATTTCTCTCTCTTTCACTGTCTTTGTTTCACGGGTTTTTAAAATTAATTTATTCTTATAATGGGGTTTAGCCGCTTTTCACGGCTGTGTTTATGCCGCTTTACACCCACTTGACTCACTTTCAGAGAGATATAAATTCATAGGTTTTAAGATTCTTACTAATCAGATATATTCTTGTGCGGTGAATAGGGGGTGTTGAGTCCAGTTCACTGAGCAAGGAGTAGGTCTTTCTATTACATATTGGGTTTATGGAACGGTATCTCAGCTAATTTGAAACCCTTGTTTTATGCATTACCCCACCTCACCTTTCCCGTTAAGCAGCCATAGTGTGTTTTGTAAACGTGTGACTCTGTTTTGTTTTGTAATTCAGTTCAATTGTAGCGGTTTTTACATTCCCTCTATAAATGATAGCTTATGATAAGTGTCTTTTTCTGTGTGACTTATTTCACTTAGAATTGTCGTACCTAAATCCACTCATCATGCTGCTACTAGCCTTATGACATTGATTTCATGGCTGAGTGATATTCCATTGTATATAAGGACCACCACTTCTTTATCCATTTTTCTCTTTCCTGGGATATTTAAGGTGTCATGAAGTGGAGGTTCTTGTCAACAGAGCAGCCCTAAACTTTGGGGTGCCTGTGTCTTGCTGATTTTTCGTTTTCCCAATATATACGCACGTGAGTGGAAGTGCCCTATGCGCACTAAGCTGTGTTTTTTCGATGTTTCGGGACACACAGTACACTTCTCCATAGTGGCTGTTGGCAATTTACATCCTGACTATCAGCGTAGCAAGGCTCCCATTTCTCCATGGCCTGTCCTGCATTTCTGGTTTTGACACTTTTTTCAGCATGGCCCTTTTGACCGATGGGAAGCGAGACTTCTTTGTAGTGCTGATTTGCCTTTCCAGGTTGCTTGGTTGGCCAAAAAGGGCGTATGCGTTTTTTCCTGAATATATTCAGGAAGAAACGCATACACCCTTTTTGACCATGGGCATCATTGTCGACGTTTTGCCGCTTTTCATGTGCTTTAAAGGCGATTCGAATCTACCTCCTGACATCTGTTTCCTGCAATTCTACCTTGCTTTCAAATCCTCTTCGTTGCCTTCAATCAAGATATTTGTGAACGAGAGTTATCATTTACAACTCTGCAGGTTTGTTAATTGCAGTTCCCCTGAGCTCCATTTTTCAACTCGCTTTTTTGGGAGCTGGCCGCAAAAGCGCAGGATGGCATCAGGCCCTATTCTGGTTCCGGGCGGCAGGCTGAGCCTGTGGTTAATTCTTCTTCCTGATGGGAAAATAGAGTGACCTGTGCCTGTCCCAACACCTAGAGCTAGTCTCTCATTGGCTCCCATTCTTCCCGTTCATACTCAGGACAAATTGCAACCTGTACGGAACAGGAGGTTAAAGGTCCTGATTCTCCAAGGAGGGAGATTGCTAGTAAAGCGGCTGGAATGGCGAACCCGAGCACAAGGAGATGAGAAATGAGGTGCGTTTTAGAAACCTTTCCCGGTCACACGGTCTACCACCTTCTGGGTTTCTCATGCATGTTTTCGATATAGGAAGATGCCCTTGAACCTGGAGATTTGGGACCCATGCGATGGGTAACAGGCAGTAGTACTTTAAAGGCTCTGTGTTTGCTCACCCAACCTCACCAAATCTCTCAGCCCCGAGAGTATCCACCCTTACGTCTTATCCAGCTGTGGGTCTAGATATGGTCATTCCAGGTGGCATCACAGCCCCTGAACGAATTTTGTAAGAATTTCTCTCTCTTTCACTGTCTTTGTTTCACGGGTTTTTAAAATTAATTTATTCTTATAATGGGGTTTAGCCGCTTTTCACGGCTGTGTTTATGCCGCTTTACACCCACTTGACTCACTTTCAGAGAGATATAAATTCATAGGTTTTAAGATTCTTACTAATCAGATATATTCTTGTGCGGTGAATAGGGGGTGTTGAGTCCAGTTCACTGAGCAAGGAGTAGGTCTTTCTATTACATATTGGGTTTATGGAACGGTATCTCAGCTAATTTGAAACCCTTGTTTTATGCATTACCCCACCTCACCTTTCCCGTTAAGCAGCCATAGTGTGTTTTGTAAACGTGTGACTCTGTTTTGTTTTGTAATTCAGTTCAATTGTAGCGGTTTTTACATTCCCTCTATAAATGATAGCTTATGATAAGTGTCTTTTTCTGTGTGACTTATTTCACTTAGAATTGTCGTACCTAAATCCACTCATCATGCTGCTACTAGCCTTATGACATTGATTTCATGGCTGAGTGATATTCCATTGTATATAAGGACCACCACTTCTTTATCCATTTTTCTCTTTCCTGGGATATTTAAGGTGTCATGAAGTGGAGGTTCTTGTCAACAGAGCAGCCCTAAACTTTGGGGTGCCTGTGTCTTGCTGATTTTTCGTTTTCCCAATATATACGCACGTGAGTGGAAGTGCCCTATGCGCACTAAGCTGTGTTTTTTCGATGTTTCGGGACACACAGTACACTTCTCCATAGTGGCTGTTGGCAATTTACATCCTGACTATCAGCGTAGCAAGGCTCCCATTTCTCCATGGCCTGTCCTGCATTTCTGGTTTTGACACTTTTTTCAGCATGGCCCTTTTGACCGATGGGAAGCGAGACTTCTTTGTAGTGCTGATTTGCCTTTCCAGGTTGCTTGGTTGGCCAAAAAGGGCGTATGCGTTTTTTCCTGAATATATTCAGGAAGAAACGCATACACCCTTTTTGACCATGGGCATCATTGTCGACGTTTTGCCGCTTTTCATGTGCTTTAAAGGCGATTCGAATCTACCTCCTGACATCTGTTTCCTGCAATTCTACCTTGCTTTCAAATCCTCTTCGTTGCCTTCAATCAAGATATTTGTGAACGAGAGTTATCATTTACAACTCTGCAGGTTTGTTAATTGCAGTTCCCCTGAGCTCCATTTTTCAACTCGCTTTTTTGGGAGCTGGCCGCAAAAGCGCAGGATGGCATCAGGCCCTATTCTGGTTCCGGGCGGCAGGCTGAGCCTGTGGTTAATTCTTCTTCCTGATGGGAAAATAGAGTGACCTGTGCCTGTCCCAACACCTAGAGCTAGTCTCTCATTGGCTCCCATTCTTCCCGTTCATACTCAGGACAAATTGCAACCTGTACGGAACAGGAGGTTAAAGGTCCTGATTCTCCAAGGAGGGAGATTGCTAGTAAAGCGGCTGGAATGGCGAACCCGAGCACAAGGAGATGAGAAATGAGGTGCGTTTTAGAAACCTTTCCCGGTCACACGGTCTACCACCTTCTGGGTTTCTCATGCATGTTTTCGATATAGGAAGATGCCCTTGAACCTGGAGATTTGGGACCCATGCGATGGGTAACAGGCAGTAGTACTTTAAAGGCTCTGTGTTTGCTCACCCAACCTCACCAAATCTCTCAGCCCCGAGAGTATCCACCCTTACGTCTTATCCAGCTGTGGGTCTAGATATGGTCATTCCAGGTGGCATCACAGCCCCTGAACGAATTTTGTAAGAATTTCTCTCTCTTTCACTGTCTTTGTTTCACGGGTTTTTAAAATTAATTTATTCTTATAATGGGGTTTAGCTGCTTTTCACGGCTGTGTTTATGCCGCTTTACACCCACTTGACTCACATCCAGAGAGATATCAATACATAGGTTTTAAGATTCTTACTAGTCAGATATATTCTTGTGCGGTGAATAGGGGGTGTTGAGTCCAGTTCACTGAGCAAGGAGTAGGTCTTTCTATTACATATTGGGTTTATGGAACGGTATCTCAGCTAATTTGAAACCCTTGTTTTATGCATCACCCCACCTCACCTTTCCCGTTAAGCAGCCATAGTGTGTTTTGTAAACGTGTGACTCTGTTTTGTTTTGTAATTCAGTTCAATTGTAGCGGTTTTTACATTCCCTCTATAAGTGATAGCTTATGATAAGTGTCTTTTTCTGTGTGACTTATTTCACTTAGAATTGTCGTACCTAAATCCACTCATCATGCTGCTACTAGCCTTATGACATTGATTTCATGGCTGAGTGATATTCCATTGTACATAAGGACCACCACTTCTTTATCCATTTTTCTCTTTCATGGGATATTTAAGGTGTCATGAAGTGGAGGTTCTTGTCAACAGAGCAGCCCTAAACTTTGGGGAGCCTCTGTCTTGCTGATTTTTAGTTTTCCCAATTTATACGCCCATGAGTTGAAGTGCCCTATGCGCTCTAAGCTGTGTTTTTTCGATGTTTCAGGACACACCGTACACTTCTCCAGAGTGGCTGTTGGCAATTTACATCCCGCCCATCATCATAGCAAGGCTCCCATTTCTCCATGGCCTGTCCTGCATTTCTGGTTTTGACACTTTTCTCAGCATGGCCCTTTTGACCGATGAGAAGCGAGACTTCTTTGGAGCGATGATTTGCCTTTCCAGGTTGCTTGGTTGGCCAAAAAGGGCGTATGCGTTTTTTCCTGAATATATTCAGGAAAAAACGCATACGTCCTTTTTGGCCAAGGGCATCATTGTCGACGTTTTGCCGTTTTTCATGTGCTTTAAAGGCGACGTGAATCTACCTCCTGAAATCTGTTTCCTGCAATTCTGCCTTGCTTTCAAATCCTCTTCGTTGCCTTCCCTCAATATATTTGTGGACGAGAGTTATCATTTATAACTCTGCCAGTTTGTGAATTGCAGTGCCCCTGAGCTCCATTTTTCAAATCGCTTTTTTGGGAGCTGGCCGCAAAAGCGCAAGATGGCCTCAGGCCCTATTCTGGTTCCGGGCAGCAGGCTGAGCCTGTGATTAATTCTTCTTCCTGTTGGGAAAATAGAGTGACCTGTGCCTGTCGCAACACCTAGAGCTAGTCTCTCATTGGCTCCCCCTCTTCCTGTTCATCCTCAGGACAAATTGCAAGCTGTACGGAACAGGAGGTTAAAGGTGCTGATTCTCCAAGGAGGGAGATTGCTAGTAAAGAGGATGGAATGGCGAACCCGAGCACAAGGAGATGAGAAATGAGGTGCGTTTTAGAAACCTTTCCCAGTCACACGGTGTACCACCTTCTGGGTTTCTCATGCATGTTTTCGATGTAGGAACATGCCCTTGAACCTGGAGATTTGGGACCCATGGGATGGGTAACAGGCAGTATTACTTTAAGGCTCTGCGTTTGCTCCCCCAACCTCACCAAATCTCTCAGCCCCGAGAGTGTCCACCCTTATGTCTCATCCAGCTGTGGGTCTAGATATGGTCATTCCAGGTGGCATCACAGCCCCTGAACGAATTTTGTAAGAATTTCTCTCTCTTTCACTGTCTTTGTTTCACGGGTTTTTAAAATTAATTTATTCTTATAATGGGGTTTAGCTGCTTTTCACGGCTGTGTTTATGCCGCTTTACATCCACTTGACTCACTTTCAGAGAGATATAAATTCATAGGTTTTAAGATTCTTACTAATCAGATATATTCTTGTGCGGTGAATAGGGGGTGTTGAGTCCAGTTCACTGAGCAAGGAGTAGGTCTTTCTATTACATATTGGGTTTATGGAACGGTATCTCAGCTAATTTGAAACCCTTGTTTTATGCATCACCCCACCTCACCTTTCCCGTTAAGCAGCCATAGTGTGTTTTGTAAACGTGTGACTCTGTTTTGTTTTGTAATTCAGTTCAATTGTAGCGGTTTTTACATTCCCTCTATAAATGATAGCTTATGATAAGTGTCTTTTTCTGTGTGACTTATTTCACTTAGAATTGTCGTACCTAAATCCACTCATCATGCTGCTACTAGCCTTATGACATTGATTTCATGGCTGAGTGATATTCCATTGTATATAAGGACCACCACTTCTTTATCCATTTTTCTCTTTCCTGGGATATTTAAGGTGTCATGAAGTGGAGGTTCTTGTCAACAGAGCAGCAGTAAACTTTGGGGTGCCTGTGTCTTGCTGATTTTTCGTTTTCCCAATATATACGCACGTGAGTGGAAGTGCCCTATGCGCACTAAGCTGTGTTTTTTCGATGATTCGGGACACACAGTACACTTCTCCATAGTGGCTGTTGGCAATTTACATCCTGACTATCAGCGTAGCAAGGCTCCCATTTCTCCATGGCCTGTCCTGCATTTCTGGTTTTGACACTTTTTTCAGCATGGCCCTTTTGACCGATGGGAAGCGAGACTTCTTTGTAGCGCTGATTTGCCTTTCCAGGTTGCTTGGTTGGCCAAAAAGGGCGTATGCGTTTTTTCCTGAATATATTCAGGAAGAAACGCATACGCCCTTTTTGACCATGGGCATCATTGTCGACGTTTTGCCGCTTTTCATGTGCTTTAAAGGCGATTCGAATCTACCTCCTGACATCTGTTTCCTGCAATTCTACCTTGCTTTCAAATCCTCTTCGTTGCCTTCAATCAAGATATTTGTGAACGAGAGTTATCATTTACAACTCTGCAGGTTTGTTAATTGCAGTTCCCCTGAGCTCCATTTTTCAACTCGCTTTTTTGGGAGCTGGCCGCAAAAGCGCAGGATGGCATCAGGCCCTATTCTGGTTCCGGGCGGCAGGCTGAGCCTGTGGTTAATTCTTCTTCCTGATGGGAAAATAGAGTGACCTGTGCCTGTCCCAACACCTAGAGCTAGTCTCTCATTGGCTCCCATTCTTCCCGTTCATACTCAGGACAAATTGCAACCTGTACGGAACAGGAGGTTAAAGGTCCTGATTCTCCAAGGAGGGAGATTGCTAGTAAAGCGGCTGGAATGGCGAACCCGAGCACAAGGAGATGAGAAATGAGGTGCGTTTTAGAAACCTTTCCCGGTCACACGGTCTACCACCTTCTGGGTTTCTCATGCATGTTTTCGATATAGGAAGATGCCCTTGAACCTGGAGATTTGGGACCCATGCGATGGGTAACAGGCAGTAGTACTTTAAAGGCTCTGTGTTTGCTCACCCAACCTCACCAAATCTCTCAGCCCCGAGAGTATCCACCCTTACGTCTTATCCAGCTGTGGGTCTAGATATGGTCATTCCAGGTGGCATCACAGCCCCTGAACGAATTTTGTAAGAATTTCTCTCTCTTTCACTGTCTTTGTTTCACGGGTTTTTAAAATTAATTTATTCTTATAATGGGGTTTAGCTGCTTTTCACGGCTGTGTTTATGCCGCTTTACACCCACTTGACTCACATCCAGAGAGATATCAATACATAGGTTTTAAGATTCTTACTAGTCAGATATATTCTTGTGCGGTGAATAGGGGGTGTTGAGTCCAGTTCACTGAGCAAGGAGTAGGTCTTTCTATTACATATTGGGTTTATGGAACGGTATCTCAGCTAATTTGAAACCCTTGTTTTATGCATCACCCCACCTCACCTTTCCCGTTAAGCAGCCATAGTGTGTTTTGTAAACGTGTGACTCTGTTTTGTTTTGTAATTCAGTTCAATTGTAGCGGTTTTTACATTCCCTCTATAAGTGATAGCTTATGATAAGTGTCTTTTTCTGTGTGACTTATTTCACTTAGAATTGTCGTACCTAAATCCACTCATCATGCTGCTACTAGCCTTATGACATTGATTTCATGGCTGAGTGATATTCCATTGTACATAAGGACCACCACTTCTTTATCCATTTTTCTCTTTCATGGGATATTTAAGGTGTCATGAAGTGGAGGTTCTTGTCAACAGAGCAGCCCTAAACTTTGGGGAGCCTCTGTCTTGCTGATTTTTAGTTTTCCCAATTTATACGCCCATGAGTTGAAGTGCCCTATGCGCTCTAAGCTGTGTTTTTTCGATGTTTCAGGACACACCGTACACTTCTCCAGAGTGGCTGTTGGCAATTTACATCCCGCCCATCATCATAGCAAGGCTCCCATTTCTCCATGGCCTGTCCTGCATTTCTGGTTTTGACACTTTTCTCAGCATGGCCCTTTTGACCGATGAGAAGCGAGACTTCTTTGGAGCGATGATTTGCCTTTCCAGGTTGCTTGGTTGGCCAAAAAGGGCGTATGCGTTTTTTCCTGAATATATTCAGGAAAAAACGCATACGTCCTTTTTGGCCAAGGGCATCATTGTCGACGTTTTGCCGTTTTTCATGTGCTTTAAAGGCGACGTGAATCTACCTCCTGAAATCTGTTTCCTGCAATTCTGCCTTGCTTTCAAATCCTCTTCGTTGCCTTCCCTCAATATATTTGTGGACGAGAGTTATCATTTATAACTCTGCCAGTTTGTGAATTGCAGTGCCCCTGAGCTCCATTTTTCAAATCGCTTTTTTGGGAGCTGGCCGCAAAAGCGCAAGATGGCCTCAGGCCCTATTCTGGTTCCGGGCAGCAGGCTGAGCCTGTGATTAATTCTTCTTCCTGTTGGGAAAATAGAGTGACCTGTGCCTGTCGCAACACCTAGAGCTAGTCTCTCATTGGCTCCCCCTCTTCCTGTTCATCCTCAGGACAAATTGCAAGCTGTACGGAACAGGAGGTTAAAGGTGCTGATTCTCCAAGGAGGGAGATTGCTAGTAAAGAGGATGGAATGGCGAACCCGAGCACAAGGAGATGAGAAATGAGGTGCGTTTTAGAAACCTTTCCCAGTCACACGGTGTACCACCTTCTGGGTTTCTCATGCATGTTTTCGATGTAGGAACATGCCCTTGAACCTGGAGATTTGGGACCCATGGGATGGGTAACAGGCAGTATTACTTTAAGGCTCTGCGTTTGCTCCCCCAACCTCACCAAATCTCTCAGCCCCGAGAGTGTCCACCCTTATGTCTCATCCAGCTGTGGGTCTAGATATGGTCATTCCAGGTGGCATCACAGCCCCTGAACGAATTTTGTAAGAATTTCTCTCTCTTTCACTGTCTTTGTTTCACGGGTTTTTAAAATTAATTTATTCTTATAATGGGGTTTAGCTGCTTTTCACGGCTGTGTTTATGCCGCTTTACATCCACTTGACTCACTTTCAGAGAGATATAAATTCATAGGTTTTAAGATTCTTACTAATCAGATATATTCTTGTGCGGTGAATAGGGGGTGTTGAGTCCAGTTCACTGAGCAAGGAGTAGGTCTTTCTATTACATATTGGGTTTATGGAACGGTATCTCAGCTAATTTGAAACCCTTGTTTTATGCATCACCCCACCTCACCTTTCCCGTTAAGCAGCCATAGTGTGTTTTGTAAACGTGTGACTCTGTTTTGTTTTGTAATTCAGTTCAATTGTAGCGGTTTTTACATTCCCTCTATAAATGATAGCTTATGATAAGTGTCTTTTTCTGTGTGACTTATTTCACTTAGAATTGTCGTACCTAAATCCACTCATCATGCTGCTACTAGCCTTATGACATTGATTTCATGGCTGAGTGATATTCCATTGTATATAAGGACCACCACTTCTTTATCCATTTTTCTCTTTCCTGGGATATTTAAGGTGTCATGAAGTGGAGGTTCTTGTCAACAGAGCAGCAGTAAACTTTGGGGTGCCTGTGTCTTGCTGATTTTTCGTTTTCCCAATATATACGCACGTGAGTGGAAGTGCCCTATGCGCACTAAGCTGTGTTTTTTCGATGATTCGGGACACACAGTACACTTCTCCATAGTGGCTGTTGGCAATTTACATCCTGACTATCAGCGTAGCAAGGCTCCCATTTCTCCATGGCCTGTCCTGCATTTCTGGTTTTGACACTTTTTTCAGCATGGCCCTTTTGACCGATGGGAAGCGAGACTTCTTTGTAGCGCTGATTTGCCTTTCCAGGTTGCTTGGTTGGCCAAAAAGGGCGTATGCGTTTTTTCCTGAATATATTCAGGAAGAAACGCATACGCCCTTTTTGACCATGGGCATCATTGTCGACGTTTTGCCGCTTTTCATGTGCTTTAAAGGCGATTCGAATCTACCTCCTGACATCTGTTTCCTGCAATTCTACCTTGCTTTCAAATCCTCTTCGTTGCCTTCAATCAAGATATTTGTGAACGAGAGTTATCATTTACAACTCTGCAGGTTTGTTAATTGCAGTTCCCCTGAGCTCCATTTTTCAACTCGCTTTTTTGGGAGCTGGCCGCAAAAGCGCAGGATGGCATCAGGCCCTATTCTGGTTCCGGGCGGCAGGCTGAGCCTGTGGTTAATTCTTCTTCCTGATGGGAAAATAGAGTGACCTGTGCCTGTCCCAACACCTAGAGCTAGTCTCTCATTGGCTCCCATTCTTCCCGTTCATACTCAGGACAAATTGCAACCTGTACGGAACAGGAGGTTAAAGGTCCTGATTCTCCAAGGAGGGAGATTGCTAGTAAAGCGGCTGGAATGGCGAACCCGAGCACAAGGAGATGAGAAATGAGGTGCGTTTTAGAAACCTTTCCCGGTCACACGGTCTACCACCTTCTGGGTTTCTCATGCATGTTTTCGATATAGGAAGATGCCCTTGAACCTGGAGATTTGGGACCCATGCGATGGGTAACAGGCAGTAGTACTTTAAAGGCTCTGTGTTTGCTCACCCAACCTCACCAAATCTCTCAGCCCCGAGAGTATCCACCCTTACGTCTTATCCAGCTGTGGGTCTAGATATGGTCATTCCAGGTGGCATCACAGCCCCTGAACGAATTTTGTAAGAATTTCTCTCTCTTTCACTGTCTTTGTTTCACGGGTTTTTAAAATTAATTTATTCTTATAATGGGGTTTAGCTGCTTTTCACGGCTGTGTTTATGCCGCTTTACACCCACTTGACTCACATCCAGAGAGATATCAATACATAGGTTTTAAGATTCTTACTAGTCAGATATATTCTTGTGCGGTGAATAGGGGGTGTTGAGTCCAGTTCACTGAGCAAGGAGTAGGTCTTTCTATTACATATTGGGTTTATGGAACGGTATCTCAGCTAATTTGAAACCCTTGTTTTATGCATCACCCCACCTCACCTTTCCCGTTAAGCAGCCATAGTGTGTTTTGTAAACGTGTGACTCTGTTTTGTTTTGTAATTCAGTTCAATTGTAGCGGTTTTTACATTCCCTCTATAAGTGATAGCTTATGATAAGTGTCTTTTTCTGTGTGACTTATTTCACTTAGAATTGTCGTACCTAAATCCACTCATCATGCTGCTACTAGCCTTATGACATTGATTTCATGGCTGAGTGATATTCCATTGTACATAAGGACCACCACTTCTTTATCCATTTTTCTCTTTCATGGGATATTTAAGGTGTCATGAAGTGGAGGTTCTTGTCAACAGAGCAGCCCTAAACTTTGGGGAGCCTCTGTCTTGCTGATTTTTAGTTTTCCCAATTTATACGCCCATGAGTTGAAGTGCCCTATGCGCTCTAAGCTGTGTTTTTTCGATGTTTCAGGACACACCGTACACTTCTCCAGAGTGGCTGTTGGCAATTTACATCCCGCCCATCATCATAGCAAGGCTCCCATTTCTCCATGGCCTGTCCTGCATTTCTGGTTTTGACACTTTTCTCAGCATGGCCCTTTTGACCGATGAGAAGCGAGACTTCTTTGGAGCGATGATTTGCCTTTCCAGGTTGCTTGGTTGGCCAAAAAGGGCGTATGCGTTTTTTCCTGAATATATTCAGGAAAAAACGCATACGTCCTTTTTGGCCAAGGGCATCATTGTCGACGTTTTGCCGTTTTTCATGTGCTTTAAAGGCGACGTGAATCTACCTCCTGAAATCTGTTTCCTGCAATTCTGCCTTGCTTTCAAATCCTCTTCGTTGCCTTCCCTCAATATATTTGTGGACGAGAGTTATCATTTATAACTCTGCCAGTTTGTGAATTGCAGTGCCCCTGAGCTCCATTTTTCAAATCGCTTTTTTGGGAGCTGGCCGCAAAAGCGCAAGATGGCCTCAGGCCCTATTCTGGTTCCGGGCAGCAGGCTGAGCCTGTGATTAATTCTTCTTCCTGTTGGGAAAATAGAGTGACCTGTGCCTGTCGCAACACCTAGAGCTAGTCTCTCATTGGCTCCCCCTCTTCCTGTTCATCCTCAGGACAAATTGCAAGCTGTACGGAACAGGAGGTTAAAGGTGCTGATTCTCCAAGGAGGGAGATTGCTAGTAAAGAGGATGGAATGGCGAACCCGAGCACAAGGAGATGAGAAATGAGGTGCGTTTTAGAAACCTTTCCCAGTCACACGGTGTACCACCTTCTGGGTTTCTCATGCATGTTTTCGATGTAGGAACATGCCCTTGAACCTGGAGATTTGGGACCCATGGGATGGGTAACAGGCAGTATTACTTTAAGGCTCTGCGTTTGCTCCCCCAACCTCACCAAATCTCTCAGCCCCGAGAGTGTCCACCCTTATGTCTCATCCAGCTGTGGGTCTAGATATGGTCATTCCAGGTGGCATCACAGCCCCTGAACGAATTTTGTAAGAATTTCTCTCTCTTTCACTGTCTTTGTTTCACGGGTTTTTAAAATTAATTTATTCTTATAATGGGGTTTAGCTGCTTTTCACGGCTGTGTTTATGCCGCTTTACATCCACTTGACTCACTTTCAGAGAGATATAAATTCATAGGTTTTAAGATTCTTACTAATCAGATATATTCTTGTGCGGTGAATAGGGGGTGTTGAGTCCAGTTCACTGAGCAAGGAGTAGGTCTTTCTATTACATATTGGGTTTATGGAACGGTATCTCAGCTAATTTGAAACCCTTGTTTTATGCATCACCCCACCTCACCTTTCCCGTTAAGCAGCCATAGTGTGTTTTGTAAACGTGTGACTCTGTTTTGTTTTGTAATTCAGTTCAATTGTAGCGGTTTTTACATTCCCTCTATAAATGATAGCTTATGATAAGTGTCTTTTTCTGTGTGACTTATTTCACTTAGAATTGTCGTACCTAAATCCACTCATCATGCTGCTACTAGCCTTATGACATTGATTTCATGGCTGAGTGATATTCCATTGTATATAAGGACCACCACTTCTTTATCCATTTTTCTCTTTCCTGGGATATTTAAGGTGTCATGAAGTGGAGGTTCTTGTCAACAGAGCAGCAGTAAACTTTGGGGTGCCTGTGTCTTGCTGATTTTTCGTTTTCCCAATATATACGCACGTGAGTGGAAGTGCCCTATGCGCACTAAGCTGTGTTTTTTCGATGATTCGGGACACACAGTACACTTCTCCATAGTGGCTGTTGGCAATTTACATCCTGACTATCAGCGTAGCAAGGCTCCCATTTCTCCATGGCCTGTCCTGCATTTCTGGTTTTGACACTTTTTTCAGCATGGCCCTTTTGACCGATGGGAAGCGAGACTTCTTTGTAGCGCTGATTTGCCTTTCCAGGTTGCTTGGTTGGCCAAAAAGGGCGTATGCGTTTTTTCCTGAATATATTCAGGAAGAAACGCATACGCCCTTTTTGACCATGGGCATCATTGTCGACGTTTTGCCGCTTTTCATGTGCTTTAAAGGCGATTCGAATCTACCTCCTGACATCTGTTTCCTGCAATTCTACCTTGCTTTCAAATCCTCTTCGTTGCCTTCAATCAAGATATTTGTGAACGAGAGTTATCATTTACAACTCTGCAGGTTTGTTAATTGCAGTTCCCCTGAGCTCCATTTTTCAACTCGCTTTTTTGGGAGCTGGCCGCAAAAGCGCAGGATGGCATCAGGCCCTATTCTGGTTCCGGGCGGCAGGCTGAGCCTGTGGTTAATTCTTCTTCCTGATGGGAAAATAGAGTGACCTGTGCCTGTCCCAACACCTAGAGCTAGTCTCTCATTGGCTCCCATTCTTCCCGTTCATACTCAGGACAAATTGCAACCTGTACGGAACAGGAGGTTAAAGGTCCTGATTCTCCAAGGAGGGAGATTGCTAGTAAAGCGGCTGGAATGGCGAACCCGAGCACAAGGAGATGAGAAATGAGGTGCGTTTTAGAAACCTTTCCCGGTCACACGGTCTACCACCTTCTGGGTTTCTCATGCATGTTTTCGATATAGGAAGATGCCCTTGAACCTGGAGATTTGGGACCCATGCGATGGGTAACAGGCAGTAGTACTTTAAAGGCTCTGTGTTTGCTCACCCAACCTCACCAAATCTCTCAGCCCCGAGAGTATCCACCCTTACGTCTTATCCAGCTGTGGGTCTAGATATGGTCATTCCAGGTGGCATCACAGCCCCTGAACGAATTTTGTAAGAATTTCTCTCTCTTTCACTGTCTTTGTTTCACGGGTTTTTAAAATTAATTTATTCTTATAATGGGGTTTAGCTGCTTTTCACGGCTGTGTTTATGCCGCTTTACACCCACTTGACTCACATCCAGAGAGATATCAATACATAGGTTTTAAGATTCTTACTAGTCAGATATATTCTTGTGCGGTGAATAGGGGGTGTTGAGTCCAGTTCACTGAGCAAGGAGTAGGTCTTTCTATTACATATTGGGTTTATGGAACGGTATCTCAGCTAATTTGAAACCCTTGTTTTATGCATCACCCCACCTCACCTTTCCCGTTAAGCAGCCATAGTGTGTTTTGTAAACGTGTGACTCTGTTTTGTTTTGTAATTCAGTTCAATTGTAGCGGTTTTTACATTCCCTCTATAAGTGATAGCTTATGATAAGTGTCTTTTTCTGTGTGACTTATTTCACTTAGAATTGTCGTACCTAAATCCACTCATCATGCTGCTACTAGCCTTATGACATTGATTTCATGGCTGAGTGATATTCCATTGTACATAAGGACCACCACTTCTTTATCCATTTTTCTCTTTCATGGGATATTTAAGGTGTCATGAAGTGGAGGTTCTTGTCAACAGAGCAGCCCTAAACTTTGGGGAGCCTCTGTCTTGCTGATTTTTAGTTTTCCCAATTTATACGCCCATGAGTTGAAGTGCCCTATGCGCTCTAAGCTGTGTTTTTTCGATGTTTCAGGACACACCGTACACTTCTCCAGAGTGGCTGTTGGCAATTTACATCCCGCCCATCATCATAGCAAGGCTCCCATTTCTCCATGGCCTGTCCTGCATTTCTGGTTTTGACACTTTTCTCAGCATGGCCCTTTTGACCGATGAGAAGCGAGACTTCTTTGGAGCGATGATTTGCCTTTCCAGGTTGCTTGGTTGGCCAAAAAGGGCGTATGCGTTTTTTCCTGAATATATTCAGGAAAAAACGCATACGTCCTTTTTGGCCAAGGGCATCATTGTCGACGTTTTGCCGTTTTTCATGTGCTTTAAAGGCGACGTGAATCTACCTCCTGAAATCTGTTTCCTGCAATTCTGCCTTGCTTTCAAATCCTCTTCGTTGCCTTCCCTCAATATATTTGTGGACGAGAGTTATCATTTATAACTCTGCCAGTTTGTGAATTGCAGTGCCCCTGAGCTCCATTTTTCAAATCGCTTTTTTGGGAGCTGGCCGCAAAAGCGCAAGATGGCCTCAGGCCCTATTCTGGTTCCGGGCAGCAGGCTGAGCCTGTGATTAATTCTTCTTCCTGTTGGGAAAATAGAGTGACCTGTGCCTGTCGCAACACCTAGAGCTAGTCTCTCATTGGCTCCCCCTCTTCCTGTTCATCCTCAGGACAAATTGCAAGCTGTACGGAACAGGAGGTTAAAGGTGCTGATTCTCCAAGGAGGGAGATTGCTAGTAAAGAGGATGGAATGGCGAACCCGAGCACAAGGAGATGAGAAATGAGGTGCGTTTTAGAAACCTTTCCCAGTCACACGGTGTACCACCTTCTGGGTTTCTCATGCATGTTTTCGATGTAGGAACATGCCCTTGAACCTGGAGATTTGGGACCCATGGGATGGGTAACAGGCAGTATTACTTTAAGGCTCTGCGTTTGCTCCCCCAACCTCACCAAATCTCTCAGCCCCGAGAGTGTCCACCCTTATGTCTCATCCAGCTGTGGGTCTAGATATGGTCATTCCAGGTGGCATCACAGCCCCTGAACGAATTTTGTAAGAATTTCTCTCTCTTTCACTGTCTTTGTTTCACGGGTTTTTAAAATTAATTTATTCTTATAATGGGGTTTAGCTGCTTTTCACGGCTGTGTTTATGCCGCTTTACATCCACTTGACTCACTTTCAGAGAGATATAAATTCATAGGTTTTAAGATTCTTACTAATCAGATATATTCTTGTGCGGTGAATAGGGGGTGTTGAGTCCAGTTCACTGAGCAAGGAGTAGGTCTTTCTATTACATATTGGGTTTATGGAACGGTATCTCAGCTAATTTGAAACCCTTGTTTTATGCATCACCCCACCTCACCTTTCCCGTTAAGCAGCCATAGTGTGTTTTGTAAACGTGTGACTCTGTTTTGTTTTGTAATTCAGTTCAATTGTAGCGGTTTTTACATTCCCTCTATAAATGATAGCTTATGATAAGTGTCTTTTTCTGTGTGACTTATTTCACTTAGAATTGTCGTACCTAAATCCACTCATCATGCTGCTACTAGCCTTATGACATTGATTTCATGGCTGAGTGATATTCCATTGTATATAAGGACCACCACTTCTTTATCCATTTTTCTCTTTCCTGGGATATTTAAGGTGTCATGAAGTGGAGGTTCTTGTCAACAGAGCAGCAGTAAACTTTGGGGTGCCTGTGTCTTGCTGATTTTTCGTTTTCCCAATATATACGCACGTGAGTGGAAGTGCCCTATGCGCACTAAGCTGTGTTTTTTCGATGATTCGGGACACACAGTACACTTCTCCATAGTGGCTGTTGGCAATTTACATCCTGACTATCAGCGTAGCAAGGCTCCCATTTCTCCATGGCCTGTCCTGCATTTCTGGTTTTGACACTTTTTTCAGCATGGCCCTTTTGACCGATGGGAAGCGAGACTTCTTTGTAGCGCTGATTTGCCTTTCCAGGTTGCTTGGTTGGCCAAAAAGGGCGTATGCGTTTTTTCCTGAATATATTCAGGAAGAAACGCATACGCCCTTTTTGACCATGGGCATCATTGTCGACGTTTTGCCGCTTTTCATGTGCTTTAAAGGCGATTCGAATCTACCTCCTGACATCTGTTTCCTGCAATTCTACCTTGCTTTCAAATCCTCTTCGTTGCCTTCAATCAAGATATTTGTGAACGAGAGTTATCATTTACAACTCTGCAGGTTTGTTAATTGCAGTTCCCCTGAGCTCCATTTTTCAACTCGCTTTTTTGGGAGCTGGCCGCAAAAGCGCAGGATGGCATCAGGCCCTATTCTGGTTCCGGGCGGCAGGCTGAGCCTGTGGTTAATTCTTCTTCCTGATGGGAAAATAGAGTGACCTGTGCCTGTCCCAACACCTAGAGCTAGTCTCTCATTGGCTCCCATTCTTCCCGTTCATACTCAGGACAAATTGCAACCTGTACGGAACAGGAGGTTAAAGGTCCTGATTCTCCAAGGAGGGAGATTGCTAGTAAAGCGGCTGGAATGGCGAACCCGAGCACAAGGAGATGAGAAATGAGGTGCGTTTTAGAAACCTTTCCCGGTCACACGGTCTACCACCTTCTGGGTTTCTCATGCATGTTTTCGATATAGGAAGATGCCCTTGAACCTGGAGATTTGGGACCCATGCGATGGGTAACAGGCAGTAGTACTTTAAAGGCTCTGTGTTTGCTCACCCAACCTCACCAAATCTCTCAGCCCCGAGAGTATCCACCCTTACGTCTTATCCAGCTGTGGGTCTAGATATGGTCATTCCAGGTGGCATCACAGCCCCTGAACGAATTTTGTAAGAATTTCTCTCTCTTTCACTGTCTTTGTTTCACGGGTTTTTAAAATTAATTTATTCTTATAATGGGGTTTAGCTGCTTTTCACGGCTGTGTTTATGCCGCTTTACACCCACTTGACTCACATCCAGAGAGATATCAATACATAGGTTTTAAGATTCTTACTAGTCAGATATATTCTTGTGCGGTGAATAGGGGGTGTTGAGTCCAGTTCACTGAGCAAGGAGTAGGTCTTTCTATTACATATTGGGTTTATGGAACGGTATCTCAGCTAATTTGAAACCCTTGTTTTATGCATCACCCCACCTCACCTTTCCCGTTAAGCAGCCATAGTGTGTTTTGTAAACGTGTGACTCTGTTTTGTTTTGTAATTCAGTTCAATTGTAGCGGTTTTTACATTCCCTCTATAAGTGATAGCTTATGATAAGTGTCTTTTTCTGTGTGACTTATTTCACTTAGAATTGTCGTACCTAAATCCACTCATCATGCTGCTACTAGCCTTATGACATTGATTTCATGGCTGAGTGATATTCCATTGTACATAAGGACCACCACTTCTTTATCCATTTTTCTCTTTCATGGGATATTTAAGGTGTCATGAAGTGGAGGTTCTTGTCAACAGAGCAGCCCTAAACTTTGGGGAGCCTCTGTCTTGCTGATTTTTAGTTTTCCCAATTTATACGCCCATGAGTTGAAGTGCCCTATGCGCTCTAAGCTGTGTTTTTTCGATGTTTCAGGACACACCGTACACTTCTCCAGAGTGGCTGTTGGCAATTTACATCCCGCCCATCATCATAGCAAGGCTCCCATTTCTCCATGGCCTGTCCTGCATTTCTGGTTTTGACACTTTTCTCAGCATGGCCCTTTTGACCGATGAGAAGCGAGACTTCTTTGGAGCGATGATTTGCCTTTCCAGGTTGCTTGGTTGGCCAAAAAGGGCGTATGCGTTTTTTCCTGAATATATTCAGGAAAAAACGCATACGTCCTTTTTGGCCAAGGGCATCATTGTCGACGTTTTGCCGTTTTTCATGTGCTTTAAAGGCGACGTGAATCTACCTCCTGAAATCTGTTTCCTGCAATTCTGCCTTGCTTTCAAATCCTCTTCGTTGCCTTCCCTCAATATATTTGTGGACGAGAGTTATCATTTATAACTCTGCCAGTTTGTGAATTGCAGTGCCCCTGAGCTCCATTTTTCAAATCGCTTTTTTGGGAGCTGGCCGCAAAAGCGCAAGATGGCCTCAGGCCCTATTCTGGTTCCGGGCAGCAGGCTGAGCCTGTGATTAATTCTTCTTCCTGTTGGGAAAATAGAGTGACCTGTGCCTGTCGCAACACCTAGAGCTAGTCTCTCATTGGCTCCCCCTCTTCCTGTTCATCCTCAGGACAAATTGCAAGCTGTACGGAACAGGAGGTTAAAGGTGCTGATTCTCCAAGGAGGGAGATTGCTAGTAAAGAGGATGGAATGGCGAACCCGAGCACAAGGAGATGAGAAATGAGGTGCGTTTTAGAAACCTTTCCCAGTCACACGGTGTACCACCTTCTGGGTTTCTCATGCATGTTTTCGATGTAGGAACATGCCCTTGAACCTGGAGATTTGGGACCCATGGGATGGGTAACAGGCAGTATTACTTTAAGGCTCTGCGTTTGCTCCCCCAACCTCACCAAATCTCTCAGCCCCGAGAGTGTCCACCCTTATGTCTCATCCAGCTGTGGGTCTAGATATGGTCATTCCAGGTGGCATCACAGCCCCTGAACGAATTTTGTAAGAATTTCTCTCTCTTTCACTGTCTTTGTTTCACGGGTTTTTAAAATTAATTTATTCTTATAATGGGGTTTAGCTGCTTTTCACGGCTGTGTTTATGCCGCTTTACATCCACTTGACTCACTTTCAGAGAGATATAAATTCATAGGTTTTAAGATTCTTACTAATCAGATATATTCTTGTGCGGTGAATAGGGGGTGTTGAGTCCAGTTCACTGAGCAAGGAGTAGGTCTTTCTATTACATATTGGGTTTATGGAACGGTATCTCAGCTAATTTGAAACCCTTGTTTTATGCATCACCCCACCTCACCTTTCCCGTTAAGCAGCCATAGTGTGTTTTGTAAACGTGTGACTCTGTTTTGTTTTGTAATTCAGTTCAAATGTAGCGGTTTTTACATTCCCTCTATAAATGATAGCTTATGATAAGTGTCTTTTTCTGTGTGACTTATTTCACTTAGAATTGTCGTACCTAAATCCACTCATCATGCTGCTACTAGCCTTATGACATTGATTTCATGGCTGAGTGATATTCCATTGTATATAAGGACCACCACTTCTTTATCCATTTTTCTCTTTCCTGGGATATTTAAGGTGTCATGAAGTGGAGGTTCTTGTCAACAGAGCAGCAGTAAACTTTGGGGTGCCTGTGTCTTGCTGATTTTTCGTTTTCCCAATATATACGCACGTGAGTGGAAGTGCCCTATGCGCACTAAGCTGTGTTTTTTCGATGATTCGGGACACACAGTACACTTCTCCATAGTGGCTGTTGGCAATTTACATCCTGACTATCAGCGTAGCAAGGCTCCCATTTCTCCATGGCCTGTCCTGCATTTCTGGTTTTGACACTTTTTTCAGCATGGCCCTTTTGACCGATGGGAAGCGAGACTTCTTTGTAGCGCTGATTTGCCTTTCCAGGTTGCTTGGTTGGCCAAAAAGGGCGTATGCGTTTTTTCCTGAATATATTCAGGAAGAAACGCATACGCCCTTTTTGACCATGGGCATCATTGTCGACGTTTTGCCGCTTTTCATGTGCTTTAAAGGCGATTCGAATCTACCTCCTGACATCTGTTTCCTGCAATTCTACCTTGCTTTCAAATCCTCTTCGTTGCCTTCAATCAAGATATTTGTGAACGAGAGTTATCATTTACAACTCTGCAGGTTTGTTAATTGCAGTTCCCCTGAGCTCCATTTTTCAACTCGCTTTTTTGGGAGCTGGCCGCAAAAGCGCAGGATGGCATCAGGCCCTATTCTGGTTCCGGGCGGCAGGCTGAGCCTGTGGTTAATTCTTCTTCCTGATGGGAAAATAGAGTGACCTGTGCCTGTCCCAACACCTAAAGCTAGTCTCTCATTGGCTTCCCTTCTTCCCGTTCATACTCAGGACAAATTGCAACCTGTACGGAACAGGAGGTTAAAGGTCCTGATTCTCCAAGGAGGGAGATTGCTAGTAAAGCGGCTGGAATGGCGAACCCGAGCACAAGGAGATGAGAAATGAGGTGCGTTTTAGAAACCTTTCCCGGTCACACGGTCTACCACCTTCTGGGTTTCTCATGCATGTTTTCGATATAGGAAGATGCCCTTGAACCTGGAGATTTGGGACCCATGCGATGGGTAACAGGCAGTAGTACTTTAAAGGCTCTGTGTTTGCTCACCCAACCTCACCAAATCTCTCAGCCCCGAGAGTATCCACCCTTACGTCTTATCCAGCTGTGGGTCTAGATATGGTCATTCCAGGTGGCATCACAGCCCGTGAACGAATTTTGTAAGAATTTCTCTCTCTTTCACTGTCTTTGTTTCACGGGTTTTTAAAATTAATTTATTCTTATAATGGGGTTTAGCTGCTTTTCACGGCTGTGTTTATGCCGCTTTACACCCATTTGACTCACATCCAGAGAGATATCAATACAAAGGTTTTAAGATTCTTACTAGTCAGATATATTCTTGTGCGGTGAATAGGGGGTGTTGAGTCCAGTTCACTGAGCAAGGAGTAGGTCTTTCTATTACATATTGGGTTTATGGAACGGTATCTCAGCTAATTTGAAACCCTTGTTTTATGCATCACCCCACCTCACCTTTCCCGTTAAGCAGCCATAGTGTGTTTTGTAAACGTGTGACTCTGTTTTGTTTTGTAATTCAGTTCAATTGTAGCGGTTTTTACATTCCCTCTATAAGTGATAGCTTATGATAAGTGTCTTTTTCTGTGTGACTTATTTCACTTAGAATTGTCGTACCTAAATCCACTCATCATGCTGCTACTAGCCTTATGACATTGATTTCATGGCTGAGTGATATTCCATTGTACATAAGGACCACCACTTCTTTATCCATTTTTCTCTTTCATGGGATATTTAAGGTGTCATGAAGTGGAGGTTCTTGTCAACAGAGCAGCCCTAAACTTTGGGGAGCCTCTGTCTTGCTGATTTTTAGTTTTCCCAATTTATACGCCCATGAGTTGAAGTGCCCTATGCGCTCTAAGCTGTGTTTTTTCGATGTTTCAGGACACACCGTACACTTCTCCAGAGTGGCTGTTGGCAATTTACATCCCGCCCATCAGCATAGCAAGGCTCCCATTTCTCCATGGCCTGTCCTGCATTTCTGGTTTTGACACTTTTCTCAGCATGGCCCTTTTGACCGATGAGAAGCGAGACTTCTTTGGAGCGATGATTTGCCTTTCTAGGTTGCTTGGTTGGCCAAAAAGGGCGTATGCGTTTTTTCCTGAATATATTCAGGAAAAAACGCATACGCCCTTTTTGGCCAAGGGCATCATTGTCGACGTTTTGCCGTTTTTCATGTGCTTTAAAGGCGACGCGAATCTACCTCCTGAAATCTGTTTCCTGCAATTCTGCCTTGCTTTCAAATCCTCTTCGTTGCCTTCCCTCAATATATTTGTGGACGAGAGTTATCATTTATAACTCTGCCAGTTTGTGAATTGCAGTGCCCCTGAGCTCCATTTTTCAAATCGCTTTTTTGGGAGCCGGCCGCAAAAGCGCAAGATGGCCTCAGGCCCTATTCTGGTTCCGGGCAGCAGGCTGAGCCTGTGATTAATTCTTCTTCCTGTTGGGAAAATAGAGTGACCTGTGCCTGTCGCAACACCTAGAGCTAGTCTCTCATTGTCTCCCCCACTTCCTGTTCATCCTCAGGACAAATTGCAAGCTGTACGGAACAGGAGGTTAAAGGTGCTGATTCTCCAAGGAGGGAGATTGCTAGTAAAGAGGCTGGAATGGTGAACCCGAGCACAAGGAGATGAGAAATGAGGTGCGTTTTAGAAACCTTTCCCAGTCACACGGTGTACCACCTTCTGGGTTTCTCATGCATGTTTTCGATGTAGGAACATGCCCTTGAACCTGGAGATTTGGGACCCATGGGATGGGTAACAGGCAGTATTACTTTAAGGCTCTGCGTTTGCTCCCCCAACCTCACCAAATCTCTCAGCCCCGAGAGTGTCCACCCTTATGTCTCATCCAGCTGTGGGTCTAGATATGGTCATTCCAGGTGTCATCACAGCCCCTGAACGAATTTTGTAAGAATTTCTCTCTCTTTCACTTTCTTTGTTTCAAGGGTTTTTTAAATTAATTTATTCTTATAATGGGGTTTAGCTGCTTTTCACGGCTGTGTTTATGCCGCTTTACACCCACTTGACTCACTTTCAGAGGGATATAAATTCATAGGTTTTAAGATTCTTACTAGTCAGATATATTCTTGTGCGGTGAATAGGGGGTGTTGAGTCCAGTTCACTGAGCAAGGAGTAGGTCTTTCTATTACATATTGGGTTTATGGAACGGTATCTCAGCTAATTTGAAACCCTTGTTTTATGCATCACCCCACCTCACCTTTCCCGTTAAGCAGCCATAGTGTGTTTTCTAAACGTGTGACTCTGTTCTGTTTTGTAATTCTGTTCAATTGTAGCGGTTTTTACATTCCCTCTATAAGTGATAGCTTATGATAAGTGTCTTTTTCTGTGTGACTTATTTCACTTAGAATTGTCGTACCTAAATCCACTCATCATGCTGCTACTAGCCTTATGACATTGATTTCATGGCTGAGTGATATTCCATTGTACATAAGGACCACCACTTCTTTATCCATTTTTCTCTTTCCTGGGATATTTAAGGTGTCATGAAGTGGAGGTTCTTGTCAACAGAGCAGCCCTAAACTTTGGGGTGCCTGTGTGTTGCTGATTTTTAGTTTTCCCAATTTATACGCCCATGAGTTGAAGTGCCCTATGCGCTCTAAGCTGTGTTTTTTCGATGTTTCAGGACACACCGTACACTTCTCCAGAGTGGCTGTTGGCAATTTACATCCCGCCCATCAGCATAGCAAGGCTCCCATTTCTCCATGGCCTGTCCTGCATTTCTGGTTTTGACACTTTTCTCAGCATGGCCCTTTTGACCGATGAGAAGCGAGACTTCTTTGGAGCGATGATTTGCCTTTCCAGGTTGCTTGGTTGGCCAAAAAGGGCGTATGCGTTTTTTCCTGAATATATTCAGGAAAAAACGCATACGTCCTTTTTGGCCAAGGGCATCATTGTCGACGTTTTGCCGTTTTTCATGTGCTTTAAAGGCGACGTGAATCTACCTCCTGAAATCTGTTTCCTGCAATTCTGCCTTGCTTTCAAATCCTCTTCGTTGCCTTCCCTCAATATATTTGTGGACGAGAGTTATCATTTATAACTCTGCCAGTTTGTGAATTGCAGTGCCCCTGAGCTCCATTTTTCAAATCGCTTTTTTGGGAGCTGGCCGCAAAAGCGCAAGATGGCCTCAGGCCCTATTCTGGTTCCGGGCAGCAGGCTGAGCCTGTGATTAATTCTTCTTCCTGTTGGGAAAATAGAGTGACCTGTGCCTGTCGCAACACCTAGAGCTAGTCTCTCATTGGCTCCCCCTCTTCCTGTTCATCCTCAGGACAAATTGCAAGCTGTACGGAACAGGAGGTTAAAGGTGCTGATTCTCCAAGGAGGGAGATTGCTAGTAAAGAGGATGGAATGGCGAACCCGAGCACAAGGAGATGAGAAATGAGGTGCGTTTTAGAAACCTTTCCCAGTCACACGGTGTACCACCTTCTGGGTTTCTCATGCATGTTTTCGATGTAGGAACATGCCCTTGAACCTGGAGATTTGGGACCCATGGGATGGGTAACAGGCAGTATTACTTTAAGGCTCTGCGTTTGCTCCCCCAACCTCACCAAATCTCTCAGCCCCGAGAGTGTCCACCCTTATGTCTCATCCAGCTGTGGGTCTAGATATGGTCATTCCAGGTGGCATCACAGCCCCTGAACGAATTTTGTAAGAATTTCTCTCTCTTTCACTGTCTTTGTTTCACGGGTTTTTAAAATTAATTTATTCTTATAATGGGGTTTAGCTGCTTTTCACGGCTGTGTTTATGCCGCTTTACATCCACTTGACTCACTTTCAGAGAGATATAAATTCATAGGTTTTAAGATTCTTACTAATCAGATATATTCTTGTGCGGTGAATAGGGGGTGTTGAGTCCAGTTCACTGAGCAAGGAGTAGGTCTTTCTATTACATATTGGGTTTATGGAACGGTATCTCAGCTAATTTGAAACCCTTGTTTTATGCATCACCCCACCTCACCTTTCCCGTTAAGCAGCCATAGTGTGTTTTGTAAACGTGTGACTCTGTTTTGTTTTGTAATTCAGTTCAATTGTAGCGGTTTTTACATTCCCTCTATAAATGATAGCTTATGATAAGTGTCTTTTTCTGTGTGACTTATTTCACTTAGAATTGTCGTACCTAAATCCACTCATCATGCTGCTACTAGCCTTATGACATTGATTTCATGGCTGAGTGATATTCCATTGTATATAAGGACCACCACTTCTTTATCCATTTTTCTCTTTCCTGGGATATTTAAGGTGTCATGAAGTGGAGGTTCTTGTCAACAGAGCAGCAGTAAACTTTGGGGTGCCTGTGTCTTGCTGATTTTTCGTTTTCCCAATATATACGCACGTGAGTGGAAGTGCCCTATGCGCACTAAGCTGTGTTTTTTCGATGATTCGGGACACACAGTACACTTCTCCATAGTGGCTGTTGGCAATTTACATCCTGACTATCAGCGTAGCAAGGCTCCCATTTCTCCATGGCCTGTCCTGCATTTCTGGTTTTGACACTTTTTTCAGCATGGCCCTTTTGACCGATGGGAAGCGAGACTTCTTTGTAGCGCTGATTTGCCTTTCCAGGTTGCTTGGTTGGCCAAAAAGGGCGTATGCGTTTTTTCCTGAATATATTCAGGAAGAAACGCATACGCCCTTTTTGACCATGGGCATCATTGTCGACGTTTTGCCGCTTTTCATGTGCTTTAAAGGCGATTCGAATCTACCTCCTGACATCTGTTTCCTGCAATTCTACCTTGCTTTCAAATCCTCTTCGTTGCCTTCAATCAAGATATTTGTGAACGAGAGTTATCATTTACAACTCTGCAGGTTTGTTAATTGCAGTTCCCCTGAGCTCCATTTTTCAACTCGCTTTTTTGGGAGCTGGCCGCAAAAGCGCAGGATGGCATCAGGCCCTATTCTGGTTCCGGGCGGCAGGCTGAGCCTGTGGTTAATTCTTCTTCCTGATGGGAAAATAGAGTGACCTGTGCCTGTCCCAACACCTAAAGCTAGTCTCTCATTGGCTTCCCTTCTTCCCGTTCATACTCAGGACAAATTGCAACCTGTACGGAACAGGAGGTTAAAGGTCCTGATTCTCCAAGGAGGGAGATTGCTAGTAAAGCGGCTGGAATGGCGAACCCGAGCACAAGGAGATGAGAAATGAGGTGCGTTTTAGAAACCTTTCCCGGTCACACGGTCTACCACCTTCTGGGTTTCTCATGCATGTTTTCGATATAGGAAGATGCCCTTGAACCTGGAGATTTGGGACCCATGCGATGGGTAACAGGCAGTAGTACTTTAAAGGCTCTGTGTTTGCTCACCCAACCTCACCAAATCTCTCAGCCCCGAGAGTATCCACCCTTACGTCTTATCCAGCTGTGGGTCTAGATATGGTCATTCCAGGTGGCATCACAGCCCGTGAACGAATTTTGTAAGAATTTCTCTCTCTTTCACTGTCTTTGTTTCACGGGTTTTTAAAATTAATTTATTCTTATAATGGGGTTTAGCTGCTTTTCACGGCTGTGTTTATGCCGCTTTACACCCATTTGACTCACATCCGGAGAGATATCAATACAAAGGTTTTAAGATTCTTACTAGTCAGATATATTCTTGTGCGGTGAATAGGGGGTGTTGAGTCCAGTTCACTGAGCAAGGAGTAGGTCTTTCTATTACATATTGGGTTTATGGAACGGTATCTCAGCTAATTTGAAACCCTTGTTTTATGCATCACCCCACCTCACCTTTCCCGTTAAGCAGCCATAGTGTGTTTTGTAAACGTGTGACTCTGTTTTGTTTTGTAATTCAGTTCAATTGTAGCGGTTTTTACATTCCCTCTATAAGTGATAGCTTATGATAAGTGTCTTTTTCTGTGTGACTTATTTCACTTAGAATTGTCGTACCTAAATCCACTCATCATGCTGCTACTAGCCTTATGACATTGATTTCATGGCTGAGTGATATTCCATTGTACATAAGGACCACCACTTCTTTATCCATTTTTCTCTTTCCTGGGATATTTAAGGTGTCATGAAGTGGAGGTTCTTGTCAACAGAGCAGCCCTAAACTTTGGGGTGCCTGTGTGTTGCTGATTTTTAGTTTTCCCAATTTATACGCCCATGAGTGTAAGTGCCCTATGCGCTCTAAGCTGTGTTTTTTCGATGTTTCAGGACACACCGTACACTTCTCCAGAGTGGCTGTTGGCAATTTACATCCCGCCCATCAGCATAGCAAGGCTCCCATTTCTCCATGGCCTGTCCTGCATTTCTGGTTTTGACACTTTTCTCAGCATGGCCCTTTTGACCGATGAGAAGCGAGACTTCTTTGGAGCGATGATTTGCCTTTCCAGGTTGCTTGGTTGGCCAAAAAGGGCGTATGCGTTTTTTCCTGAATATATTCAGGAAAAAACGCATACGCCCTTTTTGGCCAAGGGCATCATTGTCGACGTTTTGCCGTTTTTCATGTGCTTTAAAGGCGACGCGAATCTACCTCCTGAAATCTGTTTCCTGCAATTCTGCCTTGCTTTCAAATCCTCTTCGTTGCCTTCCCTCAATATATTTGTGGACGAGAGTTATCATTTATAACTCTGCCAGTTTGTGAATTGCAGTGCCCCTGAGCTCCATTTTTCAAATCGCTTTTTTGGGAGCCGGCCGCAAAAGCGCAAGATGGCCTCAGGCCCTATTCTGGTTCCGGGCAGCAGGCTGAGCCTGTGATTAATTCTTCTTCCTGTTGGGAAAATAGAGTGACCTGTGCCTGTCGCAACACCTAGAGCTAGTCTCTCATTGTCTCCCCCACTTCCTGTTCATCCTCAGGACAAATTGCAAGCTGTACGGAACAGGAGGTTAAAGGTGCTGATTCTCCAAGGAGGGAGATTGCTAGTAAAGAGGCTGGAATGGTGAACCCGAGCACAAGGAGATGAGAAATGAGGTGCGTTTTAGAAACCTTTCCCAGTCACACGGTGTACCACCTTCTGGGTTTCTCATGCATGTTTTCGATGTAGGAACATGCCCTTGAACCTGGAGATTTGGGACCCATGGGATGGGTAACAGGCAGTATTACTTTAAGGCTCTGCGTTTGCTCCCCCAACCTCACCAAATCTCTCAGCCCCGAGAGTGTCCACCCTTATGTCTCATCCAGCTGTGGGTCTAGATATGGTCATTCCAGGTGTCATCACAGCCCCTGAACGAATTTTGTAAGAATTTCTCTCTCTTTCACTTTCTTTGTTTCAAGGGTTTTTTAAATTAATTTATTCTTATAATGGGGTTTAGCTGCTTTTCACGGCTGTGTTTATGCCGCTTTACACCCACTTGACTCACTTTCAGAGGGATATAAATTCATAGGTTTTAAGATTCTTACTAGTCAGATATATTCTTGTGCGGTGAATAGGGGGTGTTGAGTCCAGTTCACTGAGCAAGGAGTAGGTCTTTCTATTACATATTGGGTTTATGGAACGGTATCTCAGCTAATTTGAAACCCTTGTTTTATGCATCACCCCACCTCACCTTTCCCGTTAAGCAGCCATAGTGTGTTTTCTAAACGTGTGACTCTGTTCTGTTTTGTAATTCTGTTCAATTGTAGCGGTTTTTACATTCCCTCTATAAGTGATAGCTTATGATAAGTGTCTTTTTCTGTGTGACTTATTTCACTTAGAATTGTCGTACCTAAATCCACTCATCATGCTGCTACTAGCCTTATGACATTGATTTCATGGCTGAGTGATATTCCATTGTACATAAGGACCACCACTTCTTTATCCATTTTTCTCTTTCCTGGGATATTTAAGGTGTCATGAAGTGGAGGTTCTTGTCAACAGAGCAGCCCTAAACTTTGGGGTGCCTGTGTGTTGCTGATTTTTAGTTTTCCCAATTTATACGCCCATGAGTTGAAGTGCCCTATGCGCTCTAAGCTGTGTTTTTTCGATGTTTCAGGACACACCGTACACTTCTCCAGAGTGGCTGTTGGCAATTTACATCCCGCCCATCAGCATAGCAAGGCTCCCATTTCTCCATGGCCTGTCCTGCATTTCTGGTTTTGACACTTTTCTCAGCATGGCCCTTTTGACCGATGAGAAGCGAGACTTCTTTGGAGCGATGATTTGCCTTTCCAGGTTGCTTGGTTGGCCAAAAAGGGCGTATGCGTTTTTTCCTGAATATATTCAGGAAAAAACGCATACGTCCTTTTTGGCCAAGGGCATCATTGTCGACGTTTTGCTGCTTTTCATGTACTTTAAAGGCGACGTGAATCTACCTCCTGAAATCTGTTTCCTGCAATTCTGCCTTGCTTTCAAATCCTCTTCGTTGCCTTCCCTCAATATATTTGTGGACGAGAGTTATCATTTATAACTCTGCCAGTTTGTGAATTGCAGTGCCCCTGAGCTCCATTTTTCAAATCGCTTTTTTGGGAGCTGGCCGCAAAAGCGCAAGATGGCCTCAGGCCCTATTCTGGTTCCGGGCAGCAGGCTGAGCCTGTGATTAATTCTTCTTCCTGTTGGGAAAATAGAGTGACCTGTGCCTGTCGCAACACCTAGAGCTAGTCTCTCATTGGCTCCCCCTCTTCCTGTTCATCCTCAGGACAAATTGCAAGCTGTACGGAACAGGAGGTTAAAGGTGCTGATTCTCCAAGGAGGGAGATTGCTAGTAAAGAGGCTGGAATGGCGAACCCGAGCACAAGGAGATGAGAAATGAGGTGCGTTTTAGAAACCTTTCCCAGTCACACGGTGTACCACCTTCTGGGTTTCTCATGCATGTTTTCGATGTAGGAACATGCCCTTGAACCTGGAGATTTGGGACCCATGGGATGGGTAACAGGCAGTATTACTTTAAGGCTCTGCGTTTGCTCCCCCAACCTCACCAAATCTCTCAGCCCCGAGAGTATCCACCCTTATGTCTCATCCAGCTGTGGGTCTAGATATGGTCATTCCAGGTGGCATCACAGCCCCTGAACGAATTTTGTAAGAATTTCTCTCTCTTTCACTGTCTTTGTTTCACGGGTTTTTAAAATTAATTTATTCTTATAATGGGGTTTAGCTGCTTTTCACGGCTGTGTTTATGCCGCTTTACACCCACTTGACTCACTTTCAGAGAGATATAAATTCATAGGTTTTAAGATTCTTACTAATCAGATATATTCTTGTGCGGTGAATAGGGGGTGTTGAGTCCAGTTCACTGAGCAAGGAGTAGGTCTTTCTATTACATATTGGGTTTATGGAACGGTATCTCAGCTAATTTGAAACCCTTGTTTTATGCATTACCCCACCTCACCTTTCCCGTTAAGCAGCCATAGTGTGTTTTGTAAACGTGTGACTCTGTTTTGTTTTGTAATTCAGTTCAATTGTAGCGGTTTTTACATTCCCTCTATAAATGATAGCTTATGATAAGTGTCTTTTTCTGTGTGACTTATTTCACTTAGAATTGTCGTACCTAAATCCACTCATCATGCTGCTACTAGCCTTATGACATTGATTTCATGGCTGAGTGATATTCCATTGTATATAAGGACCACCACTTCTTTATCCATTTTTCTCTTTCCTGGGATATTTAAGGTGTCATGAAGTGGAGGTTCTTGTCAACAGAGCAGCCCTAAACTTTGGGGTGCCTGTGTCTTGCTGATTTTTCGTTTTCCCAATATATACGCACGTGAGTGGAAGTGCCCTATGCGCACTAAGCTGTGTTTTTTCGATGTTTCGGGACACACAGTACACTTCTCCATAGTGGCTGTTGGCAATTTACATCCTGACTATCAGCGTAGCAAGGCTCCCATTTCTCCATGGCCTGTCCTGCATTTCTGGTTTTGACACTTTTTTCAGCATGGCCCTTTTGACCGATGGGAAGCGAGACTTCTTTGTAGTGCTGATTTGCCTTTCCAGGTTGCTTGGTTGGCCAAAAAGGGCGTATGCGTTTTTTCCTGAATATATTCAGGAAGAAACGCATACACCCTTTTTGACCATGGGCATCATTGTCGACGTTTTGCCGCTTTTCATGTGCTTTAAAGGCGATTCGAATCTACCTCCTGACATCTGTTTCCTGCAATTCTACCTTGCTTTCAAATCCTCTTCGTTGCCTTCAATCAAGATATTTGTGAACGAGAGTTATCATTTACAACTCTGCAGGTTTGTTAATTGCAGTTCCCCTGAGCTCCATTTTTCAACTCGCTTTTTTGGGAGCTGGCCGCAAAAGCGCAGGATGGCATCAGGCCCTATTCTGGTTCCGGGCGGCAGGCTGAGCCTGTGGTTAATTCTTCTTCCTGATGGGAAAATAGAGTGACCTGTGCCTGTCCCAACACCTAGAGCTAGTCTCTCATTGGCTCCCATTCTTCCCGTTCATACTCAGGACAAATTGCAACCTGTACGGAACAGGAGGTTAAAGGTCCTGATTCTCCAAGGAGGGAGATTGCTAGTAAAGCGGCTGGAATGGCGAACCCGAGCACAAGGAGATGAGAAATGAGGTGCGTTTTAGAAACCTTTCCCGGTCACACGGTCTACCACCTTCTGGGTTTCTCATGCATGTTTTCGATATAGGAAGATGCCCTTGAACCTGGAGATTTGGGACCCATGCGATGGGTAACAGGCAGTAGTACTTTAAAGGCTCTGTGTTTGCTCACCCAACCTCACCAAATCTCTCAGCCCCGAGAGTATCCACCCTTACGTCTTATCCAGCTGTGGGTCTAGATATGGTCATTCCAGGTGGCATCACAGCCCCTGAACGAATTTTGTAAGAATTTCTCTCTCTTTCACTGTCTTTGTTTCACGGGTTTTTAAAATTAATTTATTCTTATAATGGGGTTTAGCTGCTTTTCACGGCTGTGTTTATGCCGCTTTACACCCACTTGACTCACATCCAGAGAGATATCAATACATAGGTTTTAAGATTCTTACTAGTCAGATATATTCTTGTGCGGTGAATAGGGGGTGTTGAGTCCAGTTCACTGAGCAAGGAGTAGGTCTTTCTATTACATATTGGGTTTATGGAACGGTATCTCAGCTAATTTGAAACCCTTGTTTTATGCATCACCCCACCTCACCTTTCCCGTTAAGCAGCCATAGTGTGTTTTGTAAACGTGTGACTCTGTTTTGTTTTGTAATTCAGTTCAATTGTAGCGGTTTTTACATTCCCTCTATAAGTGATAGCTTATGATAAGTGTCTTTTTCTGTGTGACTTATTTCACTTAGAATTGTCGTACCTAAATCCACTCATCATGCTGCTACTAGCCTTATGACATTGATTTCATGGCTGAGTGATATTCCATTGTACATAAGGACCACCACTTCTTTATCCATTTTTCTCTTTCATGGGATATTTAAGGTGTCATGAAGTGGAGGTTCTTGTCAACAGAGCAGCCCTAAACTTTGGGGAGCCTCTGTCTTGCTGATTTTTAGTTTTCCCAATTTATACGCCCATGAGTTGAAGTGCCCTATGCGCTCTAAGCTGTGTTTTTTCGATGTTTCAGGACACACCGTACACTTCTCCAGAGTGGCTGTTGGCAATTTACATCCCGCCCATCAGCATAGCAAGGCTCCCATTTCTCCATGGCCTGTCCTGCATTTCTGGTTTTGACACTTTTCTCAGCATGGCCCTTTTGACCGATGAGAAGCGAGACTTCTTTGGAGCGATGATTTGCCTTTCCAGGTTGCTTGGTTGGCCAAAAAGGGCGTATGCGTTTTTTCCTGAATATATTCAGGAAAAAACGCATACGTCCTTTTTGGCCAAGGGCATCATTGTCGACGTTTTGCTGCTTTTCATGTACTTTAAAGGCGACGTGAATCTACCTCCTGAAATCTGTTTCCTGCAATTCTGCCTTGCTTTCAAATCCTCTTCGTTGCCTTCCCTCAATATATTTGTGGACGAGAGTTATCATTTATAACTCTGCCAGTTTGTGAATTGCAGTGCCCCTGAGCTCCATTTTTCAAATCGCTTTTTTGGGAGCTGGCCGCAAAAGCGCAAGATGGCCTCAGGCCCTATTCTGGTTCCGGGCAGCAGGCTGAGCCTGTGATTAATTCTTCTTCCTGTTGGGAAAATAGAGTGACCTGTGCCTGTCGCAACACCTAGAGCTAGTCTCTCATTGGCTCCCCCTCTTCCTGTTCATCCTCAGGACAAATTGCAAGCTGTACGGAACAGGAGGTTAAAGGTGCTGATTCTCCAAGGAGGGAGATTGCTAGTAAAGAGGCTGGAATGGCGAACCCGAGCACAAGGAGATGAGAAATGAGGTGCGTTTTAGAAACCTTTCCCAGTCACACGGTGTACCACCTTCTGGGTTTCTCATGCATGTTTTCGATGTAGGAACATGCCCTTGAACCTGGAGATTTGGGACCCATGGGATGGGTAACAGGCAGTATTACTTTAAGGCTCTGCGTTTGCTCCCCCAACCTCACCAAATCTCTCAGCCCCGAGAGTATCCACCCTTATGTCTCATCCAGCTGTGGGTCTAGATATGGTCATTCCAGGTGGCATCACAGCCCCTGAACGAATTTTGTAAGAATTTCTCTCTCTTTCACTGTCTTTGTTTCACGGGTTTTTAAAATTAATTTATTCTTATAATGGGGTTTAGCTGCTTTTCACGGCTGTGTTTATGCCGCTTTACACCCACTTGACTCACTTTCAGAGAGATATAAATTCATAGGTTTTAAGATTCTTACTAATCAGATATATTCTTGTGCGGTGAATAGGGGGTGTTGAGTCCAGTTCACTGAGCAAGGAGTAGGTCTTTCTATTACATATTGGGTTTATGGAACGGTATCTCAGCTAATTTGAAACCCTTGTTTTATGCATTACCCCACCTCACCTTTCCCGTTAAGCAGCCATAGTGTGTTTTGTAAACGTGTGACTCTGTTTTGTTTTGTAATTCAGTTCAATTGTAGCGGTTTTTACATTCCCTCTATAAATGATAGCTTATGATAAGTGTCTTTTTCTGTGTGACTTATTTCACTTAGAATTGTCGTACCTAAATCCACTCATCATGCTGCTACTAGCCTTATGACATTGATTTCATGGCTGAGTGATATTCCATTGTATATAAGGACCACCACTTCTTTATCCATTTTTCTCTTTCCTGGGATATTTAAGGTGTCATGAAGTGGAGGTTCTTGTCAACAGAGCAGCCCTAAACTTTGGGGTGCCTGTGTCTTGCTGATTTTTCGTTTTCCCAATATATACGCACGTGAGTGGAAGTGCCCTATGCGCACTAAGCTGTGTTTTTTCGATGTTTCGGGACACACAGTACACTTCTCCATAGTGGCTGTTGGCAATTTACATCCTGACTATCAGCGTAGCAAGGCTCCCATTTCTCCATGGCCTGTCCTGCATTTCTGGTTTTGACACTTTTTTCAGCATGGCCCTTTTGACCGATGGGAAGCGAGACTTCTTTGTAGTGCTGATTTGCCTTTCCAGGTTGCTTGGTTGGCCAAAAAGGGCGTATGCGTTTTTTCCTGAATATATTCAGGAAGAAACGCATACACCCTTTTTGACCATGGGCATCATTGTCGACGTTTTGCCGCTTTTCATGTGCTTTAAAGGCGATTCGAATCTACCTCCTGACATCTGTTTCCTGCAATTCTACCTTGCTTTCAAATCCTCTTCGTTGCCTTCAATCAAGATATTTGTGAACGAGAGTTATCATTTACAACTCTGCAGGTTTGTTAATTGCAGTTCCCCTGAGCTCCATTTTTCAACTCGCTTTTTTGGGAGCTGGCCGCAAAAGCGCAGGATGGCATCAGGCCCTATTCTGGTTCCGGGCGGCAGGCTGAGCCTGTGGTTAATTCTTCTTCCTGATGGGAAAATAGAGTGACCTGTGCCTGTCCCAACACCTAGAGCTAGTCTCTCATTGGCTCCCATTCTTCCCGTTCATACTCAGGACAAATTGCAACCTGTACGGAACAGGAGGTTAAAGGTCCTGATTCTCCAAGGAGGGAGATTGCTAGTAAAGCGGCTGGAATGGCGAACCCGAGCACAAGGAGATGAGAAATGAGGTGCGTTTTAGAAACCTTTCCCGGTCACACGGTCTACCACCTTCTGGGTTTCTCATGCATGTTTTCGATATAGGAAGATGCCCTTGAACCTGGAGATTTGGGACCCATGCGATGGGTAACAGGCAGTAGTACTTTAAAGGCTCTGTGTTTGCTCACCCAACCTCACCAAATCTCTCAGCCCCGAGAGTATCCACCCTTACGTCTTATCCATCTGTGGGTCTAGATATGGTCATTCCAGGTGGCATCACAGCCCCTGAACGAATTTTGTAAGAATTTCTCTCTCTTTCACTGTCTTTGTTTCACGGGTTTTTAAAATTAATTTATTCTTATAATGGGGTTTAGCTGCTTTTCACGGCTGTGTTTATGCCGCTTTACACCCACTTGACTCACATCCAGAGAGATATCAATACATAGGTTTTAAGATTCTTACTAGTCAGATATATTCTTGTGCGGTGAATAGGGGGTGTTGAGTCCAGTTCACTGAGCAAGGAGTAGGTCTTTCTATTACATATTGGGTTTATGGAACGGTATCTCAGCTAATTTGAAACCCTTGTTTTATGCATCACCCCACCTCACCTTTCCCGTTAAGCAGCCATAGTGTGTTTTGTAAACGTGTGACTCTGTTTTGTTTTGTAATTCAGTTCAATTGTAGCGGTTTTTACATTCCCTCTATAAGTGATAGCTTATGATAAGTGTCTTTTTCTGTGTGACTTATTTCACTTAGAATTGTCGTACCTAAATCCACTCATCATGCTGCTACTAGCCTTATGACATTGATTTCATGGCTGAGTGATATTCCATTGTACATAAGGACCACCACTTCTTTATCCATTTTTCTCTTTCATGGGATATTTAAGGTGTCATGAAGTGGAGGTTCTTGTCAACAGAGCAGCCCTAAACTTTGGGGAGCCTCTGTCTTGCTGATTTTTAGTTTTCCCAATTTATACGCCCATGAGTTGAAGTGCCCTATGCGCTCTAAGCTGTGTTTTTTCGATGTTTCAGGACACACCGTACACTTCTCCAGAGTGGCTGTTGGCAATTTACATCCCGCCCATCATCATAGCAAGGCTCCCATTTCTCCATGGCCTGTCCTGCATTTCTGGTTTTGACACTTTTCTCAGCATGGCCCTTTTGACCGATGAGAAGCGAGACTTCTTTGGAGCGATGATTTGCCTTTCCAGGTTGCTTGGTTGGCCAAAAAGGGCGTATGCGTTTTTTCCTGAATATATTCAGGAAAAAACGCATACGTCCTTTTTGGCCAAGGGCATCATTGTCGACGTTTTGCCGTTTTTCATGTGCTTTAAAGGCGACGTGAATCTACCTCCTGAAATCTGTTTCCTGCAATTCTGCCTTGCTTTCAAATCCTCTTCGTTGCCTTCCCTCAATATATTTGTGGACGAGAGTTATCATTTATAACTCTGCCAGTTTGTGAATTGCAGTGCCCCTGAGCTCCATTTTTCAAATCGCTTTTTTGGGAGCTGGCCGCAAAAGCGCAAGATGGCCTCAGGCCCTATTCTGGTTCCGGGCAGCAGGCTGAGCCTGTGATTAATTCTTCTTCCTGTTGGGAAAATAGAGTGACCTGTGCCTGTCGCAACACCTAGAGCTAGTCTCTCATTGGCTCCCCCTCTTCCTGTTCATCCTCAGGACAAATTGCAAGCTGTACGGAACAGGAGGTTAAAGGTGCTGATTCTCCAAGGAGGGAGATTGCTAGTAAAGAGGATGGAATGGCGAACCCGAGCACAAGGAGATGAGAAATGAGGTGCGTTTTAGAAACCTTTCCCAGTCACACGGTGTACCACCTTCTGGGTTTCTCATGCATGTTTTCGATGTAGGAACATGCCCTTGAACCTGGAGATTTGGGACCCATGGGATGGGTAACAGGCAGTATTACTTTAAGGCTCTGCGTTTGCTCCCCCAACCTCACCAAATCTCTCAGCCCCGAGAGTGTCCACCCTTATGTCTCATCCAGCTGTGGGTCTAGATATGGTCATTCCAGGTGGCATCACAGCCCCTGAACGAATTTTGTAAGAATTTCTCTCTCTTTCACTGTCTTTGTTTCACGGGTTTTTAAAATTAATTTATTCTTATAATGGGGTTTAGCTGCTTTTCACGGCTGTGTTTATGCCGCTTTACATCCACTTGACTCACTTTCAGAGAGATATAAATTCATAGGTTTTAAGATTCTTACTAATCAGATATATTCTTGTGCGGTGAATAGGGGGTGTTGAGTCCAGTTCACTGAGCAAGGAGTAGGTCTTTCTATTACATATTGGGTTTATGGAACGGTATCTCAGCTAATTTGAAACCCTTGTTTTATGCATCACCCCACCTCACCTTTCCCGTTAAGCAGCCATAGTGTGTTTTGTAAACGTGTGACTCTGTTTTGTTTTGTAATTCAGTTCAATTGTAGCGGTTTTTACATTCCCTCTATAAATGATAGCTTATGATAAGTGTCTTTTTCTGTGTGACTTATTTCACTTAGAATTGTCGTACCTAAATCCACTCATCATGCTGCTACTAGCCTTATGACATTGATTTCATGGCTGAGTGATATTCCATTGTATATAAGGACCACCACTTCTTTATCCATTTTTCTCTTTCCTGGTATATTTAAGGTGTCATGAAGTGGAGGTTCTTGTCAACAGAGCAGCAGTAAACTTTGGGGTGCCTGTGTCTTGCTGATTTTTCGTTTTCCCAATATATACGCACGTGAGTGGAAGTGCCCTATGCGCACTAAGCTGTGTTTTTTCGATGATTCGGGACACACAGTACACTTCTCCATAGTGGCTGTTGGCAATTTACATCCTGACTATCAGCGTCGCAAGGCTCCCATTTCTCCATGGCCTGTCCTGCATTTCTGGTTTTGACACTTTTTTCAGCATGGCCCTTTTGACCGATGGGAAGCGAGACTTCTTTGTAGCGCTGATTTGCCTTTCCAGGTTGCTTGGTTGGCCAAAAAGGGCGTATGCGTTTTTTCCTGAATATATTCAGGAAGAAACGCATACGCCCTTTTTGACCATGGGCATCATTGTAGACGTTTTGCCGCTTTTCATGTGCTTTAAAGGCGATTCGAATCTACCTCCTGACATCTGTTTCCTGCAATTCTACCTTGCTTTCAAATCCTCTTCGTTGCCTTCAATCAAGATATTTGTGAACGAGAGTTATCATTTACAACTCTGCAGGTTTGTTAATTGCAGTTCCCCTGAGCTCCATTTTTCAACTCGCTTTTTTGGGAGCTGGCCGCAAAAGCGCAGGATGGCATCAGGCCCTATTCTGGTTCCGGGCGGCAGGCTGAGCCTGTGGTTAATTCTTCTTCCTGATGGGAAAATAGAGTGACCTGTGCCTGTCCCAACACCTAAAGCTAGTCTCTCATTGGCTTCCCTTCTTCCCGTTCATACTCAGGACAAATTGCAACCTGTACGGAACAGGAGGTTAAAGGTCCTGATTCTCCAAGGAGGGAGATTGCTAGTAAAGCGGCTGGAATGGCGAACCCGAGCACAAGGAGATGAGAAATGAGGTGCGTTTTAGAAACCTTTCCCGGTCACACGGTCTACCACCTTCTGGGTTTCTCATGCATGTTTTCGATATAGGAAGATGCCCTTGAACCTGGAGATTTGGGACCCATGCGATGAGTAACAGGCAGTAGTACTTTAAAGGCTCTGTGTTTGCTCACCCAACCTCACCAAATCTCTCAGCCCCGAGAGTATCCACCCTTACGTCTTATCCAGCTGTGGGTCTAGATATGGTCATTCCAGGTGGCATCACAGCCCGTGAACGAATTTTGTAAGAATTTCTCTCTCTTTCACTGTCTTTGTTTCACGGGTTTTTAAAATTAATTTATTCTTATAATGGGGTTTAGCTGCTTTTCACGGCTGTGTTTATGCCGCTTTACACCCATTTGACTCACATCCAGAGAGATATCAATACAAAGGTTTTAAGATTCTTACTAGTCAGATATATTCTTGTGCGGTGAATAGGGGGTGTTGAGTCCAGTTCACTGAGCAAGGAGTAGGTCTTTCTATTACATATTGGGTTTATGGAACGGTATCTCAGCTAATTTGAAACCCTTGTTTTATGCATCACCCCACCTCACCTTTCCCGTTAAGCAGCCATAGTGTGTTTTCTAAACGTGTGACTCTGTTCTGTTTTGTAATTCTGTTCAATTGTAGCGGTTTTTACATTCCCTCTATAAGTGATAGCTTATGATAAGTGTCTTTTTCTGTGTGACTTATTTCACTTAGAATTGTCGTACCTAAATCCACTCATCATGCTGCTACTAGCCTTATGACATTGATTTCATGGCTGAGTGATATTCCATTGTACATAAGGACCACCACTTCTTTATCCATTTTTCTCTTTCCTGGGATATTTAAGGTGTCATGAAGTGGAGGTTCTTGTCAACAGAGCAGCCCTAAACTTTGGGGTGCCTGTGTGTTGCTGATTTTTAGTTTTCCCAATTTATACGCCCATGAGTGTAAGTGCCCTATGCGCTCTAAGCTGTGTTTTTTCGATGTTTCAGGACACACCGTACACTTCTCCAGATTGGCTGTTGGCAATTTACATCCCGCCCATCAGCATAGCAAGGCTCCCATTTCTCCATGGCCTGTCCTGCATTTCTGGTTTTGACACTTTTCTCAGCATGGCCCTTTTGACCGATGAGAAGCGAGACTTCTTTGGAGCGCTGATTTGCCTTTCAAGGTTGCTTGGTTGGCCAAAAAGGGCGTATGCGTGTTTTCCTGAATATATTCAGGAAAACACGCATACGTCCTTTTTGGCCAAGGGCATCATTGTCGACGTTTTGCCGTTTTTCATGTGCTTTAAAGGCGACGCGAATCTACCTCCTGAAATCTGTTTCCTGCAATTCTGCCTTGCTTTCAAATCCTCTTCGTTGCCTTCCCTCAATATATTTGTGGACGAGAGTTATCATTTATAACTCTGCCGTTTTGTGAATTGCAGTGCCCCTGAGCTCCATTTTTCAACTCGCTTTTTTGGGAGCTGGCCGCAAAAGCGTAAGATGGCCTCAGGCCCTATTCTGGTTCCGGGCAGCAGGCTGAGCCTGTGATTAATTCTTCTTCCTGTTGGGAAAATAGAGTGACCTGTGCCTGTCCCAACACCTAGAGCTAGTCTCTCATTGGCTCCCCCTCTTCCTGATCATCCTCAGGACAAATTGCAAGCTGTACGGAACAGGAGGTTAAAGATGCTGATTCTCCAAGGAGGGAGATTGCTAGTAAAGCGGCTGGAATGGCGAACCTGAGCACAAGGAGATGAGAAATGAGGTGCGTTTTAGAAACCTTTCCCGGTCACACGGTGTACCACCTTCTGGGTTTCTCATGCATGTTTTCGATGTAGGAAGATGCCCTTGAACCTGGAGATTTGGGACCCTTGGGATGGGTAACAGGCAGTATTACTTTAAAGGCTCTGCGTTTGCTCCCCCAACCTCACCAAAACTCTCAGCCCCGAGAGTGTCCACCCTTATGTCTCATCCAGCTGTGGGTCTAGATATGGTCATTCCAGGTGGCATCACAACCCCTGAACGAATTTTGTAAGAATTTCTCTCTCTTTCACTTTCTTTGTTTCACGGGTTTCTAAAATTAATTTATTCTTATAATGGGGTTTAGCTGCTTTTCACGGCTGTGTTTCTGCCGCTTAACACCCACTTGACTCACTTTCAGAGAGATATAAATTCATAGGTTTTAAGATTCTTACTAATCAGATATATTCTTGTGCGGTGAATAGGGGGTGTTGAGTCCAGTTCACTGAGCAAGGAGTAGGTCTTTCTATTACATATTGGGTTTATGGAACGGTATCTCAGCTAATTTGAAACCCTTGTTTTATGCATCACCCCACCTCACCTTTCCCGTTAAGCAGCCATAGTGTGTTTTGTAAACGTGTGACTCTGTTTTGTTTTGTAATTCAGTTCAATTGTAGCGGTTTTTACATTCCCTCTATAAGTGATAGCTTATGATAAGTGTCTTTTTCTGTGTGACTTATTTCACTTAGAATTGTCGTACCTAAATCCACTCATCATGCTGCTACTAGCCTTATGACATTGATTTCATGGCTGAGTGATATTCCATTGTACATAAGGACCACCACTTCTTTATCCATTTTTCTCTTTCCTGGGATATTTAAGGTGTCATGAAGTGGAGGTTCTTGTCAACAGAGCAGCCCTAAACTTTGGGGTGCCTGTGTGTTGCTGATTTTTAGTTTTCCCAATTTATACGCCCATGAGTGTAAGTGCCCTATGCGTTCTAAGCTGTGTTTTTTCGATGTTTCAGGACACACCGTACACTTCTCCAGATTGGCTGTTGGCAATTTACATCCCGCCCATCAGCATAGCAAGGCTCCCATTTCTCCATGGCCTGTCCTGCATTTCTGGTTTTGACACTTTTCTCAGCATGGCCCTTTTGACCGATGAGAAGCGAGACTTCTTTGGAGCGCTGATTTGCCTTTCAAGGTTGCTTGGTTGGCCAAAAAGGGCGTATGCGTGTTTTCCTGAATATATTCAGGAAAAAACGCATACGTCCTTTTTGGCCAAGGGCAACATTGTCGACGTTTTGCCGTTTTTCATGTGCTTTAAAGGCGACGCGAATCTACCTCCTGAAATCTGTTTCCTGCAATTCTGCCTTGCTTTCAAATCCTCTTCGTTGCCTTCCCTCAATATATTTGTGGACGAGAGTTATCATTTATAACTCTGCCAGTTTGTGAATTGCAGTGCCCCTGAGCTCCATTTTTCAAATCGCTTTTTTGGGAGCTGGCCGCAAAAGCGCAAGATGGCCTCAGGCCCTATTCTGGTTCCGGGCAGCAGGCTGAGCCTGTGATTAATTCTTCTTCCTGTTGGGAAAATAGAGTGACCTGTGCCTGTCCCAACACCTAGAGCTAGTCTCTCATTGGCTCCCCCTCTTCCTGTTCATCCTCAGGACAAATTGCAAGCTGTACGGAACAGGAGGTTAAAGGTGCTGATTCTCCAAGGAGGGAGATTGCTAGTAAAGCGGCTGAAATGGCGAACCCGAGCACAAGGAGATGAGAAATGAGGTGCGTTTTAGAAACCTTTCCCGGTCACACGGTGTACCACCTTCTGGGTTTCTCATGCATGTTTTCGATGTAGGAAGATGCCCTTGAACCTGGAGATTTGGGACCCTTGGGATGGGTAACAGGCAGTATTACTTTAAAGGCTCTGCGTTTGCTCCCCCAACCTCACCAAATCTCTCAGCCCCGAGAGTGTCCACCCTTATGTCTCATCCAGCTGTGGGTCTAGATATGGTCATTCCAGGTGGCATCACAGCCCCTGAACGAATTTTGTAAGAATTTCTCTCTCTTTCACTTTCTTATTTTCACGGGTTTCTAAAATTAATTTATTCTTATAATGGGGTTTAGCTGCTTTTCACGGCTGTGTTTCTGCCGCTTAACACCCACTTGACTCACTTTCAGAGAGATATAAATTCATAGGTTTTAAGATTCTTACTAATCAGATATATTCTTGTGCGGTGAATAGGGGGTGTTGAGTCCAGTTCACTGAGCAAGGAGTAGATATTTCTATTACATATTGGGTTTATGGAACGGTATCTCAGCTAATTTGAAACCCTTGTTTTATGCATCACCCCACCTCACCTTTCCCGTTAAGCAGCCATAGTGTGTTTTGTAAACGTGTGACTCTGTTTTGTTTTGTAATTCAGTTCAATTGTAGCGGTTTTTACATTCCCTCTATAAGTGATAGCTTATGATAAGTGTCTTTTTCTGTGTGACTTATTTCACTTAGAATTGTCGTACCTAAATCCACTCATCATGCTGCTACTAGCCTTATGACATTGATTTCATGGCTGAGTGATATTCCATTGTACATAAGGACCACCACTTCTTTATCCATTTTTCTCTTTCCTGGGATATTTAAGGTGTCATGAAGTGGAGGTTCTTGTCAACAGAGCAGCCCTAAACTTTGGGGTGCCTGTGTGTTGCTGATTTTTAGTTTTCCCAATTTATACGCCCATGAGTGTAAGTGCCCTATGCGTTCTAAGCTGTGTTTTTTCGATGTTTCAGGACACACCGTACACTTCTCCAGATTGGCTGTTGGCAATTTACATCCCGCCCATCAGCATAGCAAGGCTCCCATTTCTCCATGGCCTGTCCTGCATTTCTGGTTTTGACACTTTTCTCAGCATGGCCCTTTTGACCGATGAGAAGCGAGACTTCTTTGGAGCGCTGATTTGCCTTTCAAGGTTGCTTGGTTGGCCAAAAAGGGCGTATGCGTGTTTTCCTGAATATATTCAGGAAAACACGCATACGTCCTTTTTGGCCAAGGGCATCATTGTCGACGTTTTGCCGTTTTTCATGTGCTTTAAAGGCGACGCGAATCTACCTCCTGAAATCTGTTTCCTGCAATTCTGCCTTGCTTTCAAATCCTCTTCGTTGCCTTCCCTCAATATATTTGTGGACGAGAGTTATCATTTATAACTCTGCCGTTTTGTGAATTGCAGTGCCCCTGAGCTCCATTTTTCAACTCGCTTTTTTGGGAGCTGGCCGCAAAAGCGTAAGATGGCCTCAGGCCCTATTCTGGTTCCGGGCAGCAGGCTGAGCCTGTGATTAATTCTTCTTCCTGTTGGGAAAATAGAGTGACCTGTGCCTGTCCCAACACCTAGAGCTAGTCTCTCATTGGCTCCCCCTCTTCCTGATCATCCTCAGGACAAATTGCAAGCTGTACGGAACAGGAGGTTAAAGATGCTGATTCTCCAAGGAGGGAGATTGCTAGTAAAGCGGCTGGAATGGCGAACCTGAGCACAAGGAGATGAGAAATGAGGTGCGTTTTAGAAACCTTTCCCGGTCACACGGTGTACCACTTTCTGGGTTTCTCATGCATGTTTTCGATGTAGGAAGATGCCCTTGAACCTGGAGATTTGGGACCCATGGGAATGGTAACAGGCAGTATTACTTTAAAGGCTCTGCGTTTGCTCCCCCAACCTCACCAAATCTCTCAGCCCCGAGAGTGTCCACCCTTATGTCTCATCCAGCTGTGGGTCTAGATATGGTCATTCCAGGTGTCATCACAGCCCGTGAACGAATTTTGTAAGAATTTCTCTCTCTTTCACTTTCTTTGTTTCAAGGGTTTTTAAAATTAATTTATTCTTATAATGGGGTTTAGCTGCTTTTCACGGCTGTGTTTATGCCGCTTTACACCCACTTGACTCACTTTCAGAGAGATATAAATTCATAGGTTTTAAGATTCTTACTAGTCAGATATATTCTTGTGCGGTGAATAGGGGGTGTTGAGTCCAGTTCACTGAGCAAGGAGTAGGTCTTTCTATTACATATTGTGTTTATGGAAAGGTATCTCAGCTAATTTGAAACCCTTGTTTTATGCATCACCCCACCTCACCTTTCCCGTTAAGCAGCCATAGTGTGTTTTCTAAACGTGTGACTCTGTTCTGTTTTGTAATTCTGTTCAATTGTAGCGGTTTTTACATTCCCTCTATAAGTGATAGCTTATGATAAGTGTCTTTTTCTGTGTGACTTATTTCACTTAGAATTGTCGTACCTAAATCCACTCATCATGCTGCTACTAGCCTTATGACATTGATTTCATGGCTGAGTGATATTCCATTGTACATAAGGACCACCACTTCTTTATCCATTTTTCTCTTTCCTGGGATATTTAAGGTGTCATGAAGTGGAGGTTCTTGTCAACAGAGCAGCCCTAAACTTTGGGGTGCCTGTGTGTTGCTGATTTTTAGTTTTCCCAATTTATACGCCCATGAGTGTAAGTGCCCTATGCGCTCTAAGCTGTGTTTTTTCGATGTTTCAGGACACACCGTACACTTCTCCAGAGTGGCTGTTGGCAATTTACATCCCGCCCATCAGCATAGCAAGGCTCCCATTTCTCCATGGCCTGTCCTGCATTTCTGGTTTTGACACTTTTCTCAGCATGGCCCTTTTGACCGATGAGAAGCGAGACTTCTTTGGAGCGCTGATTTGCCTTTCCAGGTTGCTTGGTTGGCCAAAAAGGACGTATGCGTTTTTTCCTGAATATATTCAGGAAAAAACGCATACGTCCTTTTTGGCCAAGGGCAACATTGTCGACGTTTTGCCGTTTTTCATGTGCTTTAAAGGCGACGCGAATCTACCTCCTGAAATCTGTTTCCTGCAATTCTGCCTTGCTTTCAAATCCTCTTCGTTGCCTTCCCTCAATATATTTGTGGACGAGAGTTATCATTTATAACTCTGCCAGTTTGTGAATTGCAGTGCCCCTGAGCTCCATTTTTCAAATCGCTTTTTTGGGAGCTGGCCGCAAAAGCGCAAGATGGCCTCAGGCCCTATTCTGGTTCCGGGCAGCAGGCTGAGCCTGTGATTAATTCTTCTTCCTGTTGGGAAAATAGAGTGACCTGTGCCTGTCCCAACACCTAGAGCTAGTCTCTCATTGGCTCCCCCTCTTCCTGTTCATCCTCAGGACAAATTGCAAGCTGTACGGAACAGGAGGTTAAAGGTGCTGATTCTCCAAGGAGGGAGATTGCTAGTAAAGCGGCTGGAATGGCGAACCCGAGCACAAGGAGATGAGAAATGAGGTGCGTTTTAGAAACCTTTCCCGGTCACACGGTGTACCACCTTCTGGGTTTCTCATGCATGTTTTCGATGTAGGAAGATGCCCTTGAACCTGGAGATTTGGGACCCTTGGGATGGGTAACAGGCAGTATTACTTTAAAGGCTCTGCGTTTGCTCCCCCAACCTCACCAAATCTCTCAGCCCCGAGAGTGTCCACCCTTATGTCTCATCCAGCTGTGGGTCTAGATATGGTCATTCCAGGTGGCATCACAGCCCCTGAACGAATTTTGTAAGAATTTCTCTCTCTTTCACTTTCTTATTTTCACGGGTTTCTAAAATTAATTTATTCTTATAATGGGGTTTAGCTGCTTTTCACGGCTGTGTTTATGCCGCTTAACACCCACTTGACTCACTTTCAGAGAGATATAAATTCATAGGTTTTAAGATTCTTACTAATCAGATATATTCTTGTGCGGTGAATAGGGGGTGTTGAGTCCAGTTCACTGAGCAAGGAGTAGGTCTTTCTATTACATATTGGGTTTATGGAACGGTATCTCAGCTAATTTGAAACCCTTGTTTTATGCATCACCCCACCTCACCTTTCCCGTTAAGCAGCCATAGTGTGTTTTGTAAACGTGTGACTCTGTTTTCTTTTGTAATTCAGTTCAATTGTAGCGGTTTTTACATTCCCTCTATAAGTGATAGCTTATGATAAGTGTCTTTTTCTGTGTGACTTATTTCACTTAGAATTGTCGTACCTAAATCCACTCATCATGCTGCTACTAGCCTTATGACATTGATTTCATGGCTGAGTGATATTCCATTGTACATAAGGACCACCACTTCTTTATCCATTTTTCTCTTTCCTGGGATATTTAAGGTGTCATGAAGTGGAGGTTCTTGTCAACAGAGCAGCCCTAAACTTTGGGGTGCCTGTGTGTTGCTGATTTTTAGTTTTCCCAATTTATACGCCCATGAGTGTAAGTGCCCTATGCGTTCTAAGCTGTGTTTTTTCGATGTTTCAGGACACACCGTACACTTCTCCAGATTGGCTGTTGGCAATTTACATCCCGCCCATCAGCATAGCAAGGCTCCCATTTCTCCATGGCCTGTCCTGCATTTCTGGTTTTGACACTTTTCTCAGCATGGCCCTTTTGACCGATGAGAAGCGAGACTTCTTTGGAGCGCTGATTTGCCTTTCAAGGTTGCTTGGTTGGCCAAAAAGGGCGTATGCGTTTTTTCCTGAATATATTCAGGAAAACACGCATACGTCCTTTTTGGCCAAGGGCATCATTGTCGACGTTTTGCCGTTTTTCATGTGCTTTAAAGGCGACGCGAATCTACCTCCTGAAATCTGTTTCCTGCAATTCTGCCTTGCTTTCAAATCCTCTTCGTTGCCTTCCCTCAATATATTTGTGGACGAGAGTTATCATTTATAACTCTGCCGTTTTGTGAATTGCAGTGCCCCTGAGCTCCATTTTTCAACTCGCTTTTTTGGGAGCTGGCCGCAAAAGCGTAAGATGGCCTCAGGCCCTATTCTGGTTCCGGGCAGCAGGCTGAGCCTGTGATTAATTCTTCTTCCTGTTGGGAAAATAGAGTGACCTGTGCCTGTCCCAACACCTAGAGCTAGTCTCTCATTGGCTCCCCCTCTTCCTGATCATCCTCAGGACAAATTGCAAGCTGTACGGAACAGGAGGTTAAAGATGCTGATTCTCCAAGGAGGGAGATTGCTAGTAAAGCGGCTGGAATGGCGAACCTGAGCACAAGGAGATGAGAAATGAGGTGCGTTTTAGAAACCTTTCCCGGTCACACGGTGTACCACTTTCTGGGTTTCTCATGCATGTTTTCGATGTAGGAAGATGCCCTTGAACCTGGAGATTTGGGACCCATGGGAATGGTAACAGGCAGTATTACTTTAAAGGCTCTGCGTTTGCTCCCCCAACCTCACCAAATCTCTCAGCCCCGAGAGTGTCCACCCTTATGTCTCATCCAGCTGTGGGTCTAGATATGGTCATTCCAGGTGTCATCACAGCCCGTGAACGAATTTTGTAAGAATTTCTCTCTCTTTCACTTTCTTTGTTTCAAGGGTTTTTAAAATTAATTTATTCTTATAATGGGGTTTAGCTGCTTTTCACGGCTGTGTTTATGCCGCTTTACACCCACTTGACTCACTTTCAGAGAGATATAAATTCATAGGTTTTAAGATTCTTACTAGTCAGATATATTCTTGTGCGGTGAATAGGGGGTGTTGAGTCCAGTTCACTGAGCAAGGAGTAGGTCTTTCTATTACATATTGTGTTTATGGAAAGGTATCTCAGCTAATTTGAAACCCTTGTTTTATGCATCACCCCACCTCACCTTTCCCGTTAAGCAGCCATAGTGTGTTTTCTAAACGTGTGACTCTGTTCTGTTTTGTAATTCTGTTCAATTGTAGCGGTTTTTACATTCCCTCTATAAGTGATAGCTTATGATAAGTGTCTTTTTCTGTGTGACTTATTTCACTTAGAATTGTCGTACCTAAATCCACTCATCATGCTGCTACTAGCCTTATGACATTGATTTCATGGCTGAGTGATATTCCATTGTACATAAGGACCACCACTTCTTTATCAATTTTTCTCTTTCCTGGGATATTTAAGGTGTCATGAAGTGGAGGTTCTTGTCAACAGAGCAGCCCTAAACTTTGGGGTGCCTCTGTCTTGCTGATTTTTAGTTTTCCCAATTTATACGCCCATGAGTTGAAGTGCCCTATGCGCTCTAAGCTGTGTTTTTTCGATGTTTCAGGACACACCGTACACTTCTCCAGAGTGGCTGTTGGCAATTTACATCCCGCCCATCAGCATAGCAAGGCTCCCATTTCTCCATGGCCTGTCCTGCATTTCTGGTTTTGACACTTTTCTCAGCATGGCCCTTTTGACCGATGAGAAGCGAGACTTCTTTGGAGCGCTGATTTGCCTTTCCAGGTTGCTTGGTTGGCCAAAAAGGACGTATGCGTTTTTTCCTGAATATATTCAGGAAAACACGCATACGTCCTTTTTGGCCAAGGGCAACATTGTCGACGTTTTGCCGTTTTTCATGTGCTTTAAAGGCGACGCGAATCTACCTCCTGAAATCTGTTTCCTGCAATTCTGCCTTGCTTTCAAATCCTCTTCGTTGCCTTCCCTCAATATATTTGTGGACGAGAGTTATCATTTATAACTCTGCCAGTTTGTGAATTGCAGTGCCCCTGAGCTCCATTTTTCAAATCGCTTTTTTGGGAGCTGGCCGCAAAAGCGCAAGATGGCCTCAGGCCCTATTCTGGTTCCGGGCAGCAGGCTGAGCCTGTGATTAATTCTTCTTCCTGTTGGGAAAATAGAGTGACCTGTGCCTGTCCCAACACCTAGAGTTAGTCTCTCATTGGCTCCCCCTCTTCCTGTTCATCCTCAGGACAAATTGCAAGCTGTACGGAACAGGAGGTTAAAGGTGCTGATTCTCCAAGGAGGGAGATTGCTAGTAAAGAGGCTGGAATGGCGAACCCGAGCACAAGGAGATGAGAAATGAGGTGCGTTTTAGAAACATTTCCCGGTCACACGGTGTACCACCTTCTGGGTTTCTCATGCATGTTTTCGATGTAGGAAGATGCCCTTGAACCTGGAGATTTGGGACCCTTGGGATGGGTAACAGGCAGTATTACTTTAAAGGCTCTGCGTTTGCTCCCCCAACCTCACCAAATCTCTCAGCCCCGAGAGTGTCCACCCTTATGTCTCATCCAGCTGTGGGTCTAGATATGGTCATTCCAGGTGGCATCACAGCCCCTGAACGAATTTTGTAAGAATTTCTCTCTCTTTCACTTTCTTATTTTCACGGGTTTCTAAAATTAATTTATTCTTATAATGGGGTTTAGCTGCTTTTCACGGCTGTGTTTATGCCGCTTAACACCCACTTGACTCACTTTCAGAGAGATATAAATTCATAGGTTTTAAGATTCTTACTAATCAGATATATTCTTGTGCGGTGAATAGGGGGTGTTGAGTCCAGTTCACTGAGCAAGGAGTAGGTCTTTCTATTACATATTGGGTTTATGGAACGGTATCTCAGCTAATTTGAAACCCTTGTTTTATGCATCACCCCACCTCACCTTTCCCGTTAAGCAGCCATAGTGTGTTTTGTAAACGTGTGACTCTGTTTTCTTTTGTAATTCAGTTCAATTGTAGCGGTTTTTACATTCCCTCTATAAGTGATAGCTTATGATAAGTGTCTTTTTCTGTGTGACTTATTTCACTTAGAATTGTCGTACCTAAATCCACTCATCATGCTGCTACTAGCCTTATGACATTGATTTCATGGCTGAGTGATATTCCATTGTACATAAGGACCACCACTTCTTTATCCATTTTTCTCTTTCCTGGGATATTTAAGGTGTCATGAAGTGGAGGTTCTTGTCAACAGAGCAGCCCTAAACTTTGGGGTGCCTGTGTGTTGCTGATTTTTAGTTTTCCCAATTTATACGCCCATGAGTGTAAGTGCCCTATGCGCTCTAAGCTGTGTTTTTTCGATGTTTCAGGACACACCGTACACTTCTCCAGATTGGCTGTTGGCAATTTACATCCCGCCCATCAGCATAGCAAGGCTCCCATTTCTCCATGGCCTGTCCTGCATTTCTGGTTTTGACACTTTTCTCAGCATGGCCCTTTTGACCGATGAGAAGCGAGACTTCTTTGGAGCGCTGATTTGCCTTTCAAGGTTGCTTGGTTGGCCAAAAAGGGCGTATGCGTTTTTTCCTGAATATATTCAGGAAAACACGCATACGTCCTTTTTGGCCAAGGGCATCATTGTCGACGTTTTGCCGTTTTTCATGTGCTTTAAAGGCGACGCGAATCTACCTCCTGAAATCTGTTTCCTGCAATTCTGCCTTGCTTTCAAATCCTCTTCGTTGCCTTCCCTCAATATATTTGTGGACGAGAGTTATCATTTATAACTCTGCCGTTTTGTGAATTGCAGTGCCCCTGAGCTCCATTTTTCAACTCGCTTTTTTGGGAGCTGGCCGCAAAAGCGTAAGATGGCCTCAGGCCCTATTCTGGTTCCGGGCAGCAGGCTGAGCCTGTGATTAATTCTTCTTCCTGTTGGGAAAATAGAGTGACCTGTGCCTGTCCCAACACCTAGAGCTAGTCTCTCATTGGCTCCCCCTCTTCCTGATCATCCTCAGGACAAATTGCAAGCTGTACGGAACAGGAGGTTAAAGATGCTGATTCTCCAAGGAGGGAGATTGCTAGTAAAGCGGCTGGAATGGCGAACCTGAGCACAAGGAGATGAGAAATGAGGTGCGTTTTAGAAACCTTTCCCGGTCACACGGTGTACCACTTTCTGGGTTTCTCATGCATGTTTTCGATGTAGGAAGATGCCCTTGAACCTGGAGATTTGGGACCCATGGGAATGGTAACAGGCAGTATTACTTTAAAGGCTCTGCGTTTGCTCCCCCAACCTCACCAAATCTCTCAGCCCCGAGAGTGTCCACCCTTATGTCTCATCCAGCTGTGGGTCTAGATATGGTCATTCCAGGTGTCATCACAGCCCGTGAACGAATTTTGTAAGAATTTCTCTCTCTTTCACTTTCTTTGTTTCAAGGGTTTTTAAAATTAATTTATTCTTATAATGGGGTTTAGCTGCTTTTCACGGCTGTGTTTATGCCGCTTTACACCCACTTGACTCACTTTCAGAGAGATATAAATTCATAGGTTTTAAGATTCTTACTAGTCAGATATATTCTTGTGCGGTGAATAGGGGGTGTTGAGTCCAGTTCACTGAGCAAGGAGTAGGTCTTCCTATTACATATTGTGTTTATGGAAAGGTATCTCAGCTAATTTGAAACCCTTGTTTTATGCATCACCCCACCTCACCTTTCCCGTTAAGCAGCCATAGTGTGTTTTCTAAACGTGTGACTCTGTTCTGTTTTGTAATTCTGTTCAATTGTAGCGGTTTTTACATTCCCTCTATAAGTGATAGCTTATGATAAGTGTCTTTTTCTGTGTGACTTATTTCACTTAGAATTGTCGTACCTAAATCCACTCATCATGCTGCTACTAGCCTTATGACATTGATTTCATGGCTGAGTGATATTCCATTGTACATAAGGACCACCACTTCTTTATCCATTTTTCTCTTTCCTGGGATATTTAAGGTGTCATGAAGTGGAGGTTCTTGTCAACAGAGCAGCCCTAAACTTTGGGGTGCCTGTGTGTTGCTGATTTTTAGTTTTCCCAATTTATACGCCCATGAGTGTAAGTGCCCTATGCGCTCTAAGCTGTGTTTTTTCGATGTTTCAGGACACACCGTACACTTCTCCAGATTGGCTGTTGGCAATTTACATCCCGCCCATCAGCATAGCAAGGCTCCCATTTCTCCATGGCCTGTCCTGCATTTCTGGTTTTGACACTTTTCTCAGCATGGCCCTTTTGACCGATGAGAAGCGAGACTTCTTTGGAGCGCTGATTTGCCTTTCAAGGTTGCTTGGTTGGCCAAAAAGGGCGTATGCGTGTTTTCCTGAATATATTCAGGAAAACACGCATACGTCCTTTTTGGCCAAGGGCATCATTGTCGACGTTTTGCCGTTTTTCATGTGCTTTAAAGGCGACGCGAATCTACCTCCTGAAATCTGTTTCCTGCAATTCTGCCTTGCTTTCAAATCCTCTTCGTTGCCTTCCCTCAATATATTTGTGGACGAGAGTTATCATTTATAACTCTGCCGTTTTGTGAATTGCAGTGCCCCTGAGCTCCATTTTTCAACTCGCTTTTTTGGGAGCTGGCCGCAAAAGCGTAAGATGGCCTCAGGCCCTATTCTGGTTCCGGGCAGCAGGCTGAGCCTGTGATTAATTCTTCTTCCTGTTGGGAAAATAGAGTGACCTGTGCCTGTCCCAACACCTAGAGCTAGTCTCTCATTGGCTCCCCCTCTTCCTGATCATCCTCAGGACAAATTGCAAGCTGTACGGAACAGGAGGTTAAAGATGCTGATTCTCCAAGGAGGGAGATTGCTAGTAAAGCGGCTGGAATGGCGAACCTGAGCACAAGGAGATGAGAAATGAGGTGCGTTTTAGAAACCTTTCCCGGTCACACGGTGTACCACCTTCTGGGTTTCTCATGCATGTTTTCGATGTAGGAAGATGCCCTTGAACCTGGAGATTTGGGACCCTTGGGATGGGTAACAGGCAGTATTACTTTAAAGGCTCTGCGTTTGCTCCCCCAACCTCACCAAAACTCTCAGCCCCGAGAGTGTCCACCCTTATGTCTCATCCAGCTGTGGGTCTAGATATGGTCATTCCAGGTGGCATCACAACCCCTGAACGAATTTTGTAAGAATTTCTCTCTCTTTCACTTTCTTTGTTTCACGGGTTTCTAAAATTAATTTATTCTTATAATGGGGTTTAGCTGCTTTTCACGGCTGTGTTTCTGCCGCTTAACACCCACTTGACTCACTTTCAGAGAGATATAAATTCATAGGTTTTAAGATTCTTACTAATCAGATATATTCTTGTGCGGTGAATAGGGGGTGTTGAGTCCAGTTCACTGAGCAAGGAGTAGGTCTTTCTATTACATATTGGGTTTATGGAACGGTATCTCAGCTAATTTGAAACCCTTGTTTTATGCATCACCCCACCTCACCTTTCCCGTTAAGCAGCCATAGTGTGTTTTGTAAACGTGTGACTCTGTTTTGTTTTGTAATTCAGTTCAATTGTAGCGGTTTTTACATTCCCTCTATAAGTGATAGCTTATGATAAGTGTCTTTTTCTGTGTGACTTATTTCACTTAGAATTGTCGTACCTAAATCCACTCATCATGCTGCTACTAGCCTTATGACATTGATTTCATGGCTGAGTGATATTCCATTGTACATAAGGACCACCACTTCTTTATCCATTTTTCTCTTTCCTGGGATATTTAAGGTGTCATGAAGTGGAGGTTCTTGTCAACAGAGCAGCCCTAAACTTTGGGGTGCCTGTGTGTTGCTGATTTTTAGTTTTCCCAATTTATACGCCCATGAGTGTAAGTGCCCTATGCGTTCTAAGCTGTGTTTTTTCGATGTTTCAGGACACACCGTACACTTCTCCAGATTGGCTGTTGGCAATTTACATCCCGCCCATCAGCATAGCAAGGCTCCCATTTCTCCATGGCCTGTCCTGCATTTCTGGTTTTGACACTTTTCTCAGCATGGCCCTTTTGACCGATGAGAAGCGAGACTTCTTTGGAGCGCTGATTTGCCTTTCAAGGTTGCTTGGTTGGCCAAAAAGGGCGTATGCGTGTTTTCCTGAATATATTCAGGAAAAAACGCATACGTCCTTTTTGGCCAAGGGCAACATTGTCGACGTTTTGCCGTTTTTCATGTGCTTTAAAGGCGACGCGAATCTACCTCCTGAAATCTGTTTCCTGCAATTCTGCCTTGCTTTCAAATCCTCTTCGTTGCCTTCCCTCAATATATTTGTGGACGAGAGTTATCATTTATAACTCTGCCAGTTTGTGAATTGCAGTGCCCCTGAGCTCCATTTTTCAAATCGCTTTTTTGGGAGCTGGCCGCAAAAGCGCAAGATGGCCTCAGGCCCTATTCTGGTTCCGGGCAGCAGGCTGAGCCTGTGATTAATTCTTCTTCCTGTTGGGAAAATAGAGTGACCTGTGCCTGTCCCAACACCTAGAGCTAGTCTCTCATTGGCTCCCCCTCTTCCTGTTCATCCTCAGGACAAATTGCAAGCTGTACGGAACAGGAGGTTAAAGGTGCTGATTCTCCAAGGAGGGAGATTGCTAGTAAAGCGGCTGAAATGGCGAACCCGAGCACAAGGAGATGAGAAATGAGGTGCGTTTTAGAAACCTTTCCCGGTCACACGGTGTACCACCTTCTGGGTTTCTCATGCATGTTTTCGATGTAGGAAGATGCCCTTGAACCTGGAGATTTGGGACCCTTGGGATGGGTAACAGGCAGTATTACTTTAAAGGCTCTGCGTTTGCTCCCCCAACCTCACCAAATCTCTCAGCCCCGAGAGTGTCCACCCTTATGTCTCATCCAGCTGTGGGTCTAGATATGGTCATTCCAGGTGGCATCACAGCCCCTGAACGAATTTTGTAAGAATTTCTCTCTCTTTCACTTTCTTATTTTCACGGGTTTCTAAAATTAATTTATTCTTATAATGGGGTTTAGCTGCTTTTCACGGCTGTGTTTCTGCCGCTTAACACCCACTTGACTCACTTTCAGAGAGATATAAATTCATAGGTTTTAAGATTCTTACTAATCAGATATATTCTTGTGCGGTGAATAGGGGGTGTTGAGTCCAGTTCACTGAGCAAGGAGTAGATATTTCTATTACATATTGGGTTTATGGAACGGTATCTCAGCTAATTTGAAACCCTTGTTTTATGCATCACCCCACCTCACCTTTCCCGTTAAGCAGCCATAGTGTGTTTTGTAAACGTGTGACTCTGTTTTGTTTTGTAATTCAGTTCAATTGTAGCGGTTTTTACATTCCCTCTATAAGTGATAGCTTATGATAAGTGTCTTTTTCTGTGTGACTTATTTCACTTAGAATTGTCGTACCTAAATCCACTCATCATGCTGCTACTAGCCTTATGACATTGATTTCATGGCTGAGTGATATTCCATTGTACATAAGGACCACCACTTCTTTATCCATTTTTCTCTTTCCTGGGATATTTAAGGTGTCATGAAGTGGAGGTTCTTGTCAACAGAGCAGCCCTAAACTTTGGGGTGCCTGTGTGTTGCTGATTTTTAGTTTTCCCAATTTATACGCCCATGAGTGTAAGTGCCCTATGCGTTCTAAGCTGTGTTTTTTCGATGTTTCAGGACACACCGTACACTTCTCCAGATTGGCTGTTGGCAATTTACATCCCGCCCATCAGCATAGCAAGGCTCCCATTTCTCCATGGCCTGTCCTGCATTTCTGGTTTTGACACTTTTCTCAGCATGGCCCTTTTGACCGATGAGAAGCGAGACTTCTTTGGAGCGCTGATTTGCCTTTCAAGGTTGCTTGGTTGGCCAAAAAGGGCGTATGCGTGTTTTCCTGAATATATTCAGGAAAACACGCATACGTCCTTTTTGGCCAAGGGCATCATTGTCGACGTTTTGCCGTTTTTCATGTGCTTTAAAGGCGACGCGAATCTACCTCCTGAAATCTGTTTCCTGCAATTCTGCCTTGCTTTCAAATCCTCTTCGTTGCCTTCCCTCAATATATTTGTGGACGAGAGTTACCATTTATAACTCTGCCGTTTTGTGAATTGCAGTGCCCCTGAGCTCCATTTTTCAACTCGCTTTTTTGGGAGCTGGCCGCAAAAGCGTAAGATGGCCTCAGGCCCTATTCTGGTTCCGGGCAGCAGGCTGAGCCTGTGATTAATTCTTCTTCCTGTTGGGAAAATAGAGTGACCTGTGCCTGTCCCAACACCTAGAGCTAGTCTCTCATTGGCTCCCCCTCTTCCTGATCATCCTCAGGACAAATTGCAAGCTGTACGGAACAGGAGGTTAAAGATGCTGATTCTCCAAGGAGGGAGATTGCTAGTAAAGCGGCTGGAATGGCGAACCTGAGCACAAGGAGATGAGAAATGAGGTGCGTTTTAGAAACCTTTCCCGGTCACACGGTGTACCACTTTCTGGGTTTCTCATGCATGTTTTCGATGTAGGAAGATGCCCTTGAACCTGGAGATTTGGGACCCATGGGAATGGTAACAGGCAGTATTACTTTAAAGGCTCTGCGTTTGCTCCCCCAACCTCACCAAATCTCTCAGCCCCGAGAGTGTCCACCCTTATGTCTCATCCAGCTGTGGGTCTAGATATGGTCATTCCAGGTGTCATCACAGCCCGTGAACGAATTTTGTAAGAATTTCTCTCTCTTTCACTTTCTTTGTTTCAAGGGTTTTTAAAATTAATTTATTCTTATAATGGGGTTTAGCTGCTTTTCACGGCTGTGTTTATGCCGCTTTACACCCACTTGACTCACTTTCAGAGAGATATAAATTCATAGGTTTTAAGATTCTTACTAGTCAGATATATTCTTGTGCGGTGAATAGGGGGTGTTGAGTCCAGTTCACTGAGCAAGGAGTAGGTCTTTCTATTACATATTGTGTTTATGGAAAGGTATCTCAGCTAATTTGAAACCCTTGTTTTATGCATCACCCCACCTCACCTTTCCCGTTAAGCAGCCATAGTGTGTTTTCTAAACGTGTGACTCTGTTCTGTTTTGTAATTCTGTTCAATTGTAGCGGTTTTTACATTCCCTCTATAAGTGATAGCTTATGATAAGTGTCTTTTTCTGTGTGACTTATTTCACTTAGAATTGTCGTACCTAAATCCACTCATCATGCTGCTACTAGCCTTATGACATTGATTTCATGGCTGAGTGATATTCCATTGTACATAAGGACCACCACTTCTTTATCCATTTTTCTCTTTCCTGGGATATTTAAGGTGTCATGAAGTGGAGGTTCTTGTCAACAGAGCAGCCCTAAACTTTGGGGTGCCTGTGTGTTGCTGATTTTTAGTTTTCCCAATTTATACGCCCATGAGTGTAAGTGCCCTATGCGCTCTAAGCTGTGTTTTTTCGATGTTTCAGGACACACCGTACACTTCTCCAGAGTGGCTGTTGGCAATTTACATCCCGCCCATCAGCATAGCAAGGCTCCCATTTCTCCATGGCCTGTCCTGCATTTCTGGTTTTGACACTTTTCTCAGCATGGCCCTTTTGACCGATGAGAAGCGAGACTTCTTTGGAGCGCTGATTTGCCTTTCCAGGTTGCTTGGTTGGCCAAAAAGGACGTATGCGTTTTTTCCTGAATATATTCAGGAAAAAACGCATACGTCCTTTTTGGCCAAGGGCAACATTGTCGACGTTTTGCCGTTTTTCATGTGCTTTAAAGGCGACGCGAATCTACCTCCTGAAATCTGTTTCCTGCAATTCTGCCTTGCTTTCAAATCCTCTTCGTTGCCTTCCCTCAATATATTTGTGGACGAGAGTTATCATTTATAACTCTGCCAGTTTGTGAATTGCAGTGCCCCTGAGCTCCATTTTTCAAATCGCTTTTTTGGGAGCTGGCCGCAAAAGCGCAAGATGGCCTCAGGCCCTATTCTGGTTCCGGGCAGCAGGCTGAGCCTGTGATTAATTCTTCTTCCTGTTGGGAAAATAGAGTGACCTGTGCCTGTCCCAACACCTAGAGCTAGTCTCTCATTGGCTCCCCCTCTTCCTGTTCATCCTCAGGACAAATTGCAAGCTGTACGGAACAGGAGGTTAAAGGTGCTGATTCTCCAAGGAGGGAGATTGCTAGTAAAGCGGCTGGAATGGCGAACCCGAGCACAAGGAGATGAGAAATGAGGTGCGTTTTAGAAACCTTTCCCGGTCACACGGTGTACCACCTTCTGGGTTTCTCATGCATGTTTTCGATGTAGGAAGATGCCCTTGAACCTGGAGATTTGGGACCCTTGGGATGGGTAACAGGCAGTATTACTTTAAAGGCTCTGCGTTTGCTCCCCCAACCTCACCAAATCTCTCAGCCCCGAGAGTGTCCACCCTTATGTCTCATCCAGCTGTGGGTCTAGATATGGTCATTCCAGGTGGCATCACAGCCCCTGAACGAATTTTGTAAGAATTTCTCTCTCTTTCACTTTCTTATTTTCACGGGTTTCTAAAATTAATTTATTCTTATAATGGGGTTTAGCTGCTTTTCACGGCTGTGTTTATGCCGCTTAACACCCACTTGACTCACTTTCAGAGAGATATAAATTCATAGGTTTTAAGATTCTTACTAATCAGATATATTCTTGTGCGGTGAATAGGGGGTGTTGAGTCCAGTTCACTGAGCAAGGAGTAGGTCTTTCTATTACATATTGGGTTTATGGAACGGTATCTCAGCTAATTTGAAACCCTTGTTTTATGCATCACCCCACCTCACCTTTCCCGTTAAGCAGCCATAGTGTGTTTTGTAAACGTGTGACTCTGTTTTCTTTTGTAATTCAGTTCAATTGTAGCGGTTTTTACATTCCCTCTATAAGTGATAGCTTATGATAAGTGTCTTTTTCTGTGTGACTTATTTCACTTAGAATTGTCGTACCTAAATCCACTCATCATGCTGCTACTAGCCTTATGACATTGATTTCATGGCTGAGTGATATTCCATTGTACATAAGGACCACCACTTCTTTATCCATTTTTCTCTTTCCTGGGATATTTAAGGTGTCATGAAGTGGAGGTTCTTGTCAACAGAGCAGCCCTAAACTTTGGGGTGCCTGTGTGTTGCTGATTTTTAGTTTTCCCAATTTATACGCCCATGAGTGTAAGTGCCCTATGCGTTCTAAGCTGTGTTTTTTCGATGTTTCAGGACACACCGTACACTTCTCCAGATTGGCTGTTGGCAATTTACATCCCGCCCATCAGCATAGCAAGGCTCCCATTTCTCCATGGCCTGTCCTGCATTTCTGGTTTTGACACTTTTCTCAGCATGGCCCTTTTGACCGATGAGAAGCGAGACTTCTTTGGAGCGCTGATTTGCCTTTCAAGGTTGCTTGGTTGGCCAAAAAGGGCGTATGCGTTTTTTCCTGAATATATTCAGGAAAACACGCATACGTCCTTTTTGGCCAAGGGCATCATTGTCGACGTTTTGCCGTTTTTCATGTGCTTTAAAGGCGACGCGAATCTACCTCCTGAAATCTGTTTCCTGCAATTCTGCCTTGCTTTCAAATCCTCTTCGTTGCCTTCCCTCAATATATTTGTGGACGAGAGTTATCATTTATAACTCTGCCGTTTTGTGAATTGCAGTGCCCCTGAGCTCCATTTTTCAACTCGCTTTTTTGGGAGCTGGCCGCAAAAGCGTAAGATGGCCTCAGGCCCTATTCTGGTTCCGGGCAGCAGGCTGAGCCTGTGATTAATTCTTCTTCCTGTTGGGAAAATAGAGTGACCTGTGCCTGTCCCAACACCTAGAGCTAGTCTCTCATTGGCTCCCCCTCTTCCTGATCATCCTCAGGACAAATTGCAAGCTGTACGGAACAGGAGGTTAAAGATGCTGATTCTCCAAGGAGGGAGATTGCTAGTAAAGCGGCTGGAATGGCGAACCTGAGCACAAGGAGATGAGAAATGAGGTGCGTTTTAGAAACCTTTCCCGGTCACACGGTGTACCACTTTCTGGGTTTCTCATGCATGTTTTCGATGTAGGAAGATGCCCTTGAACCTGGAGATTTGGGACCCATGGGAATGGTAACAGGCAGTATTACTTTAAAGGCTCTGCGTTTGCTCCCCCAACCTCACCAAATCTCTCAGCCCCGAGAGTGTCCACCCTTATGTCTCATCCAGCTGTGGGTCTAGATATGGTCATTCCAGGTGTCATCACAGCCCGTGAACGAATTTTGTAAGAATTTCTCTCTCTTTCACTTTCTTTGTTTCAAGGGTTTTTAAAATTAATTTATTCTTATAATGGGGTTTAGCTGCTTTTCACGGCTGTGTTTATGCCGCTTTACACCCACTTGACTCACTTTCAGAGAGATATAAATTCATAGGTTTTAAGATTCTTACTAGTCAGATATATTCTTGTGCGGTGAATAGGGGGTGTTGAGTCCAGTTCACTGAGCAAGGAGTAGGTCTTTCTATTACATATTGTGTTTATGGAAAGGTATCTCAGCTAATTTGAAACCCTTGTTTTATGCATCACCCCACCTCACCTTTCCCGTTAAGCAGCCATAGTGTGTTTTCTAAACGTGTGACTCTGTTCTGTTTTGTAATTCTGTTCAATTGTAGCGGTTTTTACATTCCCTCTATAAGTGATAGCTTATGATAAGTGTCTTTTTCTGTGTGACTTATTTCACTTAGAATTGTCGTACCTAAATCCACTCATCATGCTGCTACTAGCCTTATGACATTGATTTCATGGCTGAGTGATATTCCATTGTACATAAGGACCACCACTTCTTTATCAATTTTTCTCTTTCCTGGGATATTTAAGGTGTCATGAAGTGGAGGTTCTTGTCAACAGAGCAGCCCTAAACTTTGGGGTGCCTCTGTCTTGCTGATTTTTAGTTTTCCCAATTTATACGCCCATGAGTTGAAGTGCCCTATGCGCTCTAAGCTGTGTTTTTTCGATGTTTCAGGACACACCGTACACTTCTCCAGAGTGGCTGTTGGCAATTTACATCCCGCCCATCAGCATAGCAAGGCTCCCATTTCTCCATGGCCTGTCCTGCATTTCTGGTTTTGACACTTTTCTCAGCATGGCCCTTTTGACCGATGAGAAGCGAGACTTCTTTGGAGCGCTGATTTGCCTTTCCAGGTTGCTTGGTTGGCCAAAAAGGACGTATGCGTTTTTTCCTGAATATATTCAGGAAAACACGCATACGTCCTTTTTGGCCAAGGGCAACATTGTCGACGTTTTGCCGTTTTTCATGTGCTTTAAAGGCGACGCGAATCTACCTCCTGAAATCTGTTTCCTGCAATTCTGCCTTGCTTTCAAATCCTCTTCGTTGCCTTCCCTCAATATATTTGTTGACGAGAGTTATCATTTATAACTCTGCCAGTTTGTGAATTGCAGTGCCCCTGAGCTCCATTTTTCAAATCGCTTTTTTGGGAGCTGGCCGCAAAAGCGCAAGATGGCCTCAGGCCCTATTCTGGTTCCGGGCAGCAGGCTGAGCCTGTGATTAATTCTTCTTCCTGTTGGGAAAATAGAGTGACCTGTGCCTGTCCCAACACCTAGAGTTAGTCTCTCATTGGCTCCCCCTCTTCCTGTTCATCCTCAGGACAAATTGCAAGCTGTACGGAACAGGAGGTTAAAGGTGCTGATTCTCCAAGGAGGGAGATTGCTAGTAAAGAGGCTGGAATGGCGAACCCGAGCACAAGGAGATGAGAAATGAGGTGCGTTTTAGAAACATTTCCCGGTCACACGGTGTACCACCTTCTGGGTTTCTCATGCATGTTTTCGATGTAGGAAGATGCCCTTGAACCTGGAGATTTGGGACCCTTGGGATGGGTAACAGGCAGTATTACTTTAAAGGCTCTGCGTTTGCTCCCCCAACCTCACCAAATCTCTCAGCCCCGAGAGTGTCCACCCTTATGTCTCATCCAGCTGTGGGTCTAGATATGGTCATTCCAGGTGGCATCACAGCCCCTGAACGAATTTTGTAAGAATTTCTCTCTCTTTCACTTTCTTATTTTCACGGGTTTCTAAAATTAATTTATTCTTATAATGGGGTTTAGCTGCTTTTCACGGCTGTGTTTATGCCGCTTAACACCCACTTGACTCACTTTCAGAGAGATATAAATTCATAGGTTTTAAGATTCTTACTAATCAGATATATTCTTGTGCGGTGAATAGGGGGTGTTGAGTCCAGTTCACTGAGCAAGGAGTAGGTCTTTCTATTACATATTGGGTTTATGGAACGGTATCTCAGCTAATTTGAAACCCTTGTTTTATGCATCACCCCACCTCACCTTTCCCGTTAAGCAGCCATAGTGTGTTTTGTAAACGTGTGACTCTGTTTTCTTTTGTAATTCAGTTCAATTGTAGCGGTTTTTACATTCCCTCTATAAGTGATAGCTTATGATAAGTGTCTTTTTCTGTGTGACTTATTTCACTTAGAATTGTCGTACCTAAATCCACTCATCATGCTGCTACTAGCCTTATGACATTGATTTCATGGCTGAGTGATATTCCATTGTACATAAGGACCACCACTTCTTTATCCATTTTTCTCTTTCCTGGGATATTTAAGGTGTCATGAAGTGGAGGTTCTTGTCAACAGAGCAGCCCTAAACTTTGGGGTGCCTGTGTGTTGCTGATTTTTAGTTTTCCCAATTTATACGCCCATGAGTGTAAGTGCCCTATGCGCTCTAAGCTGTGTTTTTTCGATGTTTCAGGACACACCGTACACTTCTCCAGATTGGCTGTTGGCAATTTACATCCCGCCCATCAGCATAGCAAGGCTCCCATTTCTCCATGGCCTGTCCTGCATTTCTGGTTTTGACACTTTTCTCAGCATGGCCCTTTTGACCGATGAGAAGCGAGACTTGTTTGGAGCGCTGATTTGCCTTTCCAGGTTGCTTGGTTGGCCAAAAAGGACGTATGCGTTTTTTCCTGAATATATTCAGGAAAACACGCATACGTCCTTTTTGGCCAAGGGCAACATTGTCGACGTTTTGCCGTTTTTCATGTGCTTTAAAGGCGACGCGAATCTACCTCCTGAAATCTGTTTCCTGCAATTCTGCCTTGCTTTCAAATCCTCTTCGTTGCCTTCCCTCAATATATTTGTGGACGAGAGTTATCATTTATAACTCTGCCAGTTTGTGAATTGCAGTGCCCCTGAGCTCCATTTTTCAAATCGCTTTTTTGGGAGCTGGCCGCAAAAGCGCAAGATGGCCTCAGGCCCTATTCTGGTTCCGGGCAGCAGGCTGAGCCTGTGATTAATTCTTCTTCCTGTTGGGAAAATAGAGTGACCTGTGCCTGTCCCAACACCTAGAGTTAGTCTCTCATTGGCTCCCCCTCTTCCTGTTCATCCTCAGGACAAATTGCAAGCTGTACGGAACAGGAGGTTAAAGGTGCTGATTCTCCAAGGAGGGAGATTGCTAGTAAAGAGGCTGGAATGGCGAACCCGAGCACAAGGAGATGAGAAATGAGGTGCGTTTTAGAAACATTTCCCGGTCACACGGTGTACCACCTTCTGGGTTTCTCATGCATGTTTTCGATGTAGGAAGATGCCCTTGAACCTGGAGATTTGGGACCCTTGGGATGGGTAACAGGCAGTATTACTTTAAAGGCTCTGCGTTTGCTCCCCCAACCTCACCAAATCTCTCAGCCCCGAGAGTGTCCACCCTTATGTCTCATCCAGCTGTGGGTCTAGATATGGTCATTCCAGGTGGCATCACAGCCCCTGAACGAATTTTGTAAGAATTTCTCTCTCTTTCACTTTCTTTGTTTCACGGGTTTCTAAAATTAATTTATTCTTATAATGGGGTTTAGCTGCTTTTCACGGCTGTGTTTATGCCGCTTAACACCCACTTGACTCACTTTCAGAGAGATATAAATTCATAGGTTTTAAGATTCTTACTAATCAGATATATTCTTGTGCGGTGAATAGGGGGTGTTGAGTCCAGTTCACTGAGCAAGGAGTAGGTCTTTCTATTACATATTGGGTTTATGGAACGGTATCTCAGCTAATTTGAAACCCTTGTTTTATGCATCACCCCACCTCACCTTTCCCGTTAAGCAGCCATAGTGTGTTTTGTAAACGTGTGACTCTGTTTTGTTTTGTAATTCAGTTCAATTGTAGCGGTTTTTACATTCCCTCTATAAGTGATAGCTTATGATAAGTGTCTTTTTCTGTGTGACTTATTTCACTTAGAATTGTCGTACCTAAATCCACTCATCATGCTGCTACTAGCCTTATGACATTGATTTCATGGCTGAGTGATATTCCATTGTACATAAGGACCACCACTTCTTTATCCATTTTTCTCTTTCCTGGGATATTTAAGGTGTCATGAAGTGGAGGTTCTTGTCAACAGAGCAGCCCTAAACTTTGGGGTGCCTGTGTGTTGCTGATTTTTAGTTTTCCCAATTTATACGCCCATGAGTGTAAGTGCCCTATGCGCTCTAAGCTGTGTTTTTTCGATGTTTCAGGACACACCGTACACTTCTCCAGAGTGGCTGTTGGCAATTTACATCCCGCCCATCAGCATAGCAAGGCTCCCATTTCTCCATGGCCTGTCCTGCATTTCTGGTTTTGACACTTTTCTCAGCATGGCCCTTTTGACCGATGAGAAGCGAGACTTCTTTGGAGCGCTGATTTGCCTTTCAAGGTTGCTTGGTTTGCCAAAAAGGACGTATGCGTTTTTTCCTGAATATATTCAGGAAAAAACGCATACGTCCTTTTTGGCCAAGGGCATCATTGTCGACGTTTTGCCATTTTTCATGTGCTTTAAAGGCGACGCGAATCTACCTCCTGAAATCTGTTTCCTGCAATTCTGCCTTGCTTTCAAATCCTCTTCGTTGCCTTCCCTCAATATATTTGTGGACGAGAGTTATCATTTATAACTCTGCCAGTTTGTGAATTGCAGTGCCCCTGAGCTCCATTTTTCAAATCGCTTTTTTGGGAGCTGGCCGCAAAAGCGCAAGATGGCCTCAGGCCCTATTCTGGTTCCGGGCAGCAGGCTGAGCCTGTGATTAATTCTTCTTCCTGTTGGGAAAATAGAGTGACCTGTGCCTGTCCCAACACCTAGAGCTAGTCTCTCATTGGCTCCCCCTCTTCCTGTTCATCCTCAGGACAAATTGCAAGCTGTACGGAACAGGAGGTTAAAGGTGCTGATTCTCCAAGGAGGGAGATTGCTAGTAAAGCGGCTGGAATGGCGAACCCGAGCACAAGGAGATGAGAAATGAGGTGCGTTTTAGAAACCTTTCCCGGTCACACGGTGTACCACCTTCTGGGTTTCTCATGCATGTTTTCGATGTAGGAATATGCCCTTGAACCTGGAGATTTGGGACCCATGGGATGGGTAACAGGCAGTAGTACTTTAAAGGCTCTGTGTTTGCTCACCCAACCTCACCAAATCTCTCAGCCCCGAGAGTATCCACCCTTACGTCTCATCCAGCTGTGGGTCTAGATATGGTCATTCCAGGTGGCATCACAGCCCCTGAACGAATTTTGTAAGAATTTCTCTCTCTTTCACTGTCTTTGTTTCACGGGTTTTTAAAATTAATTTATTCTTATAATGGGGTTTAGCTGCTTTTCACGGCTGTGTTTATGCCGCTTTACACCCACTTGACACACTAACAGAGAGATATCAATACATAGGTTTTAAGATTCTTACTAGTCAGATATATTCTTGTGCGGTGAATAGGGGGTGTTGAGTCCAGTTCACTGAGCAAGGAGTAGGTCTTTCTATTACATATTGGGTTTATGGAACGGTATCTCAGCTAATTTGAAACCCTTGTTTTCTGCAGCACCCCACCTCACCTTTCCCGTTAAGCAGCCATAGTGTGTTTTCTAAACGTGTGACTCTGTTCTGTTTTGTAATTCTGTTCAATTGTAGCAGTTTTTACATTGCCTCTATAAGTGATAGCTTATGATAAGTGTCTTTTTCTGTGTGACTTATTTCACTTAGAATTGTCGTACCTAAATCCACTCATCATGCTGCTACTAGCCTTATGACATTGATTTCATGGCTGAGTGATATTCCATTGTACATAAGGACCACCATTTCTTTATCCATTTTTCTCTTTCCTGGGATATTTAAGGTGTGGTGAAGTGGAGGTTCTTGTCAACAGAGCAGCCCTAAACTTTTGAGTGCCTGTGTGTTGCTGATTTTTAGTTTTCCCAATTTATACGCCCATGAGTGTAAGTGCCCTATGCGTTCTAAGCTGTGTTTTTTCGATGTTTCAGGACACACCGTACACTTCTCCAGAGTGGCTGTTGGCAATTTACATCCTGCCCATCAGCGTAGCAAGGCTCCCATTTCTCCATGGGCTGTCCTGCAATTCTGGTTTTGAGTCTTTTTTCAGCATGGCCCTTTTCACCGATTGGAAGCGAGACTTCTTTGTAGCGCTGATTTGCCTTTCCAGGTTGCTTGGTTGGCCAAAAAGGGCGTATGCGTTTTTTCCTGAATATATTCTGGAAAAAACGCATACGTCCTTTTTGGCCAAGGGCATCATTGTCGACGTTTTGCCGTTTTTCATGTGCTTTAAAGGCGACGCGAATCTACCTCCTGAAATCTGTTTCCTGCAATTCTGCCTTGCTTTCAAATCCTCTTCGTTGCCTTCCCTCAATATATTTGTGGACGAGAGTTATCATTTATAACTCTGCCAGTTTGTGAATTGCAGTGCCCCTGAGCTCCATTTTTCAACTCGCTTTTTTGGGAGCTGGCCGCAAAAGCGCAAGATGGCCTCAGGCCCTATTCTGGTTCCGGGCAGCAGGCTGAGCCTGTGATTAATTCTTCTTCCTGTTGGGAAAATAGAGTGACCTGTGCCTGTCCCAACACCTAGAGCTAGTCTCTCATTGGCTCCCCCTCTTCCTGTTCATCCTCAGGACAAATTGCAAGCTGTACGGAACAGGAGGTTAAAGGTGCTGATTCTCCAAGGAGGGAGATTGCTAGTAAAGCGGCTGGAATGGCGAACCCGAGCACAAGGAGATGAGAAATGAAGTGCGTTTTAGAAACCTTTCCCGGTCACACGGTGTACCACCTTCTGGGTTTCTCATGCATGTTTTCGATGTAGGAAGATGCCCTTGAACCTGGAGATTTGGGACCCATGGGATGGGTAACAGGCAGTATTACTTTAAAGGCTCTGCGTTTGCTCCCCCAACCTAACCAAATCTCTCAGCCCCGAGAGTGTCCACCCTTATGTCTCATCCAGCTGTGGGTCTAGATATGGTCATTCCAGGTGGCATCACAGCCCCTGAACGAATTTTGTAGGAATTTCTCTCTCTTTCACTTTCTTTGTTTCACGAGTTTTTAAAATTAATTTATTCTTATAATGGGGTTTAGCTGCTTTTCACGTCTGTGTTTATGCCGCTTTACACCCACTTGACTCACTTTCAGAGAGATATAAATTCATAGGTTTTAAGATTCTTTCTAATCAGATATATTCTTGTGCGGTGAATAGGGGGTGTTGAGTCCAGTTCACTGAGCAAGGAGTAGGTCTTTCTATTACATATTGGGTTTATGGAACGGTATCTCAGCTAATTTGAAACCCTTGTTTTATGCATCACCCCACCTCACCTTTCCCGTTAAGCAGCCATAGTGTGTTTTGTAAACGTGTGACTCTGTTTTGTTTTGTAATTCAGTTCAATTGTAGCGGTTTTTACATTCCCTCTATAAGTGATAGCTTATGATAAGTGTCTTTTTCTGTGTGACTTATTTCACTTAGAATTGTCGTACCTAAATCCACTCATCATGCTGCTACTAGCCTTATGACATTGATTTCATGGCTGAGTGATATTCCATTGTACATAAGGACCACCACTTCTTTATCCATTTTTCTCTTTCCTGGGATATTTAAGGTGTCATGAAGTGGAGGTTCTTGTCAACAGAGCAGCCCTAAACTTTGGGGTGCCTCTGTCTTGCTGATTTTTAGTTTTCCCAATTTATACGCCCATGAGTTGAAGTGCCCTATGCGCTCTAAGCTGTGTTTTTTCGATGTTTCAGGACACACCGTACACTTCTCCAGAGTGGCTGTTGGCAATTTACATCCCGCCCATCAGCATAGCAAGGCTCCCATTTCTCCATGGCCTGTCCTGCATTTCTGGTTTTGACACTTTTCTCAGCATGGCCCTTTTGACCGATGAGAAGCGAGACTTCTTTGGAGCGCTGATTTGCCTTTCAAGGTTGCTTGGTTTGCCAAAAAGGACGTATGCGTTTTTTCCTGAATATATTCAGGAAAAAACGCATACGTCCTTTTTGGCCAAGGGCATCATTGTCGACGTTTTGCCATTTTTCATGTGCTTTAAAGGCGACGCGAATCTACCTCCTGAAATCTGTTTCCTGCAATTCTGCCTTGCTTTCAAATCCTCTTCGTTGCCTTCCCTCAATATATTTGTGGACGAGAGTTATCATTTATAACTCTGCCAGTTTGTGAATTGCAGTGCCCCTGAGCTCCATTTTTCAAATCGCTTTTTTGGGAGCTGGCCGCAAAAGCGCAAGATGGCCTCAGGCCCTATTCTGGTTCCGGGCAGCAGGCTGAGCCTGTGATTAATTCTTCTTCCTGTTGGGAAAATAGAGTGACCTGTGCCTGTCCCAACACCTAGAGCTAGTCTCTCATTGGCTCCCCCTCTTCCTGTTCATCCTCAGGACAAATTGCAAGCTGTACGGAACAGGAGGTTAAAGGTGCTGATTCTCCAAGGAGGGAGATTGCTAGTAAAGCGGCTGGAATGGCGAACCCGAGCACAAGGAGATGAGAAATGAGGTGCGTTTTAGAAACCTTTCCCGGTCACACGGTGTACCACCTTCTGGGTTTCTCATGCATGTTTTCGATGTAGGAATATGCCCTTGAACCTGGAGATTTGGGACCCATGGGATGGGTAACAGGCAGTAGTACTTTAAAGGCTCTGTGTTTGCTCACCCAACCTCACCAAATCTCTCAGCCCCGAGAGTATCCACCCTTACGTCTCATCCAGCTGTGGGTCTAGATATGGTCATTCCAGGTGGCATCACAGCCCCTGAACGAATTTTGTAAGAATTTCTCTCTCTTTCACTGTCTTTGTTTCACGGGTTTTTAAAATTAATTTATTCTTATAATGGGGTTTAGCTGCTTTTCACGGCTGTGTTTATGCCGCTTTACACCCACTTGACACACTAACAGAGAGATATCAATACATAGGTTTTAAGATTCTTACTAGTCAGATATATTCTTGTGCGGTGAATAGGGGGTGTTGAGTCCAGTTCACTGAGCAAGGAGTAGGTCTTTCTATTACATATTGGGTTTATGGAACGGTATCTCAGCTAATTTGAAACCCTTGTTTATGCATCACCCCACCTCACCTTTCCCGTTAAGCAGCCATAGTGTGTTTTCTAAACGTGTGACTCTGTTCTGTTTTGTAATTCTGTTCAATTGTAGCAGTTTTTACATTGCCTCTATAAGTGATAGCTTATGATAAGTGTCTTTTTCTGTGTGACTTATTTCACTTAGAATTGTCGTACCTAAATCCACTCATCATGCTGCTACTAGCCTTATGACATTGATTTCATGGCTGAGTGATATTCCATTGTACATAAGGACCACCATTTCTTTATCCATTTTTCTCTTTCCTGGGATATTTAAGGTGTGGTGAAGTGGAGGTTCTTGTCAACAGAGCAGCCCTAAACTTTGGAGTGCCTGTGTGTTGCTGATTTTTAGTTTTCCCAATTTATACGCCCATGAGTGTAAGTGCCCTATGCGTTCTAAGCTGTGTTTTTTCGATGTTTCAGGACACACCGTACACTTCTCCAGAGTGGCTGTTGGCAATTTACATCCTGCCCATCAGCGTAGCAAGGCTCCCATTTCTCCATGGGCTGTCCTGCAATTCTGGTTTTGAGTCTTTTTTCAGCATGGCCCTTTTCACCGATTGGAAGCGAGACTTCTTTGTAGCGCTGATTTGCCTTTCCAGGTTGCTTGGTTGGCCAAAAAGGGCGTATGCGTTTTTTCCTGAATATATTCTGGAAAAAACGCATACGTCCTTTTTGGCCAAGGGCATCATTGTCGACGTTTTGCCGTTTTTCATGTGCTTTAAAGGCGACGCGAATCTACCTCCTGAAATCTGTTTCCTGCAATTCTGCCTTGCTTTCAAATCCTCTTCGTTGCCTTCCCTCAATATATTTGTGGACGAGAGTTATCATTTATAACTCTGCCAGTTTGTGAATTGCAGTGCCCCTGAGCTCCATTTTTCAACTCGCTTTTTTGGGAGCTGGCCGCAAAAGCGCAAGATGGCCTCAGGCCCTATTCTGGTTCCGGGCAGCAGGCTGAGCCTGTGATTAATTCTTCTTCCTGTTGGGAAAATAGAGTGACCTGTGCCTGTCCCAACACCTAGAGCTAGTCTCTCATTGGCTCCCCCTCTTCCTGTTCATCCTCAGGACAAATTGCAAGCTGTACGGAACAGGAGGTTAAAGGTGCTGATTCTCCAAGGAGGGAGATTGCTAGTAAAGCGGCTGGAATGGCGAACCCGAGCACAAGGAGATGAGAAATGAAGTGCGTTTTAGAAACCTTTCCCGGTCACACGGTGTACCACCTTCTGGGTTTCTCATGCATGTTTTCGATGTAGGAAGATGCCCTTGAACCTGGAGATTTGGGACCCATGGGATGGGTAACAGGCAGTATTACTTTAAAGGCTCTGCGTTTGCTCCCCCAACCTAACCAAATCTCTCAGCCCCGAGAGTGTCCACCCTTATGTCTCATCCAGCTGTGGGTCTAGATATGGTCATTCCAGGTGGCATCACAGCCCCTGAACGAATTTTGTAGGAATTTCTCTCTCTTTCACTTTCTTTGTTTCACGAGTTTTTAAAATTAATTTATTCTTATAATGGGGTTTAGCTGCTTTTCACGTCTGTGTTTATGCCGCTTTACACCCACTTGACTCACTTTCAGAGAGATATAAATTCATAGGTTTTAAGATTCTTTCTAATCAGATATATTCTTGTGCGGTGAATAGGGGGTGTTGAGTCCAGTTCACTGAGCAAGGAGTAGGTCTTTCTATTACATATTGGGTTTATGGAACGGTATCTCAGCTAATTTGAAACCCTTGTTTTATGCATCACCCCACCTCACCTTTCCCGTTAAGCAGCCATAGTGTGTTTTGTAAACGTGTGACTCTGTTTTGTTTTGTAATTCAGTTCAATTGTAGCGGTTTTTACATTCCCTCTATAAGTGATAGCTTATGATAAGTGTCTTTTTCTGTGTGACTTATTTCACTTAGAATTGTCGTACCTAAATCCACTCATCATGCTGCTACTAGCCTTATGACATTGATTTCATGGCTGAGTGATATTCCATTGTACATAAGGACCACCACTTCTTTATCCATTTTTCTCTTTCCTGGGATATTTAAGGTGTCATGAAGTGGAGGTTCTTGTCAACAGAGCAGCCCTAAACTTTGGGGTGCCTCTGTCTTGCTGATTTTTAGTTTTCCCAATTTATACGCCCATGAGTTGAAGTGCCCTATGCGCTCTAAGCTGTGTTTTTTCGATGTTTCAGGACACACCGTACACTTCTCCAGAGTGGCTGTTGGCAATTTACATCCCGCCCATCAGCATAGCAAGGCTCCCATTTCTCCATGGCCTGTCCTGCATTTCTGGTTTTGACACTTTTCTCAGCATGGCCCTTTTGACCGATGAGAAGCGAGACTTCTTTGGAGCGCTGATTTGCCTTTCAAGGTTGCTTGGTTTGCCAAAAAGGACGTATGCGTTTTTTCCTGAATATATTCAGGAAAAAACGCATACGTCCTTTTTGGCCAAGGGCATCATTGTCGACGTTTTGCCATTTTTCATGTGCTTTAAAGGCGACGCGAATCTACCTCCTGAAATCTGTTTCCTGCAATTCTGCCTTGCTTTCAAATCCTCTTCGTTGCCTTCCCTCAATATATTTGTGGACGAGAGTTATCATTTATAACTCTGCCAGTTTGTGAATTGCAGTGCCCCTGAGCTCCATTTTTCAAATCGCTTTTTTGGGAGCTGGCCGCAAAAGCGCAAGATGGCCTCAGGCCCTATTCTGGTTCCGGGCAGCAGGCTGAGCCTGTGATTAATTCTTCTTCCTGTTGGGAAAATAGAGTGACCTGTGCCTGTCCCAACACCTAGAGCTAGTCTCTCATTGGCTCCCCCTCTTCCTGTTCATCCTCAGGACAAATTGCAAGCTGTACGGAACAGGAGGTTAAAGGTGCTGATTCTCCAAGGAGGGAGATTGCTAGTAAAGCGGCTGGAATGGCGAACCCGAGCACAAGGAGATGAGAAATGAGGTGCGTTTTAGAAACCTTTCCCGGTCACACGGTGTACCACCTTCTGGGTTTCTCATGCATGTTTTCGATGTAGGAATATGCCCTTGAACCTGGAGATTTGGGACCCATGGGATGGGTAACAGGCAGTAGTACTTTAAAGGCTCTGTGTTTGCTCACCCAACCTCACCAAATCTCTCAGCCCCGAGAGTATCCACCCTTACGTCTCATCCAGCTGTGGGTCTAGATATGGTCATTCCAGGTGGCATCACAGCCCCTGAACGAATTTTGTAAGAATTTCTCTCTCTTTCACTGTCTTTGTTTCACGGGTTTTTAAAATTAATTTATTCTTATAATGGGGTTTAGCTGCTTTTCACGGCTGTGTTTATGCCGCTTTACACCCACTTGACACACTAACAGAGAGATATCAATACATAGGTTTTAAGATTCTTACTAGTCAGATATATTCTTGTGCGGTGAATAGGGGGTGTTGAGTCCAGTTCACTGAGCAAGGAGTAGGTCTTTCTATTACATATTGGGTTTATGGAACGGTATCTCAGCTAATTTGAAACCCTTGTTTATGCATCACCCCACCTCACCTTTCCCGTTAAGCAGCCATAGTGTGTTTTCTAAACGTGTGACTCTGTTCTGTTTTGTAATTCTGTTCAATTGTAGCAGTTTTTACATTGCCTCTATAAGTGATAGCTTATGATAAGTGTCTTTTTCTGTGTGACTTATTTCACTTAGAATTGTCGTACCTAAATCCACTCATCATGCTGCTACTAGCCTTATGACATTGATTTCATGGCTGAGTGATATTCCATTGTACATAAGGACCACCATTTCTTTATCCATTTTTCTCTTTCCTGGGATATTTAAGGTGTGGTGAAGTGGAGGTTCTTGTCAACAGAGCAGCCCTAAACTTTGGAGTGCCTGTGTGTTGCTGATTTTTAGTTTTCCCAATTTATACGCCCATGAGTGTAAGTGCCCTATGCGTTCTAAGCTGTGTTTTTTCGATGTTTCAGGACACACCGTACACTTCTCCAGAGTGGCTGTTGGCAATTTACATCCTGCCCATCAGCGTAGCAAGGCTCCCATTTCTCCATGGGCTGTCCTGCAATTCTGGTTTTGAGTCTTTTTTCAGCATGGCCCTTTTCACCGATTGGAAGCGAGACTTCTTTGTAGCGCTGATTTGCCTTTCCAGGTTGCTTGGTTGGCCAAAAAGGGCGTATGCGTTTTTTCCTGAATATATTCTGGAAAAAACGCATACGTCCTTTTTGGCCAAGGGCATCATTGTCGACGTTTTGCCGTTTTTCATGTGCTTTAAAGGCGACGCGAATCTACCTCCTGAAATCTGTTTCCTGCAATTCTGCCTTGCTTTCAAATCCTCTTCGTTGCCTTCCCTCAATATATTTGTGGACGAGAGTTATCATTTATAACTCTGCCAGTTTGTGAATTGCAGTGCCCCTGAGCTCCATTTTTCAACTCGCTTTTTTGGGAGCTGGCCGCAAAAGCGCAAGATGGCCTCAGGCCCTATTCTGGTTCCGGGCAGCAGGCTGAGCCTGTGATTAATTCTTCTTCCTGTTGGGAAAATAGAGTGACCTGTGCCTGTCCCAACACCTAGAGCTAGTCTCTCATTGGCTCCCCCTCTTCCTGTTCATCCTCAGGACAAATTGCAAGCTGTACGGAACAGGAGGTTAAAGGTGCTGATTCTCCAAGGAGGGAGATTGCTAGTAAAGCGGCTGGAATGGCGAACCCGAGCACAAGGAGATGAGAAATGAAGTGCGTTTTAGAAACCTTTCCCGGTCACACGGTGTACCACCTTCTGGGTTTCTCATGCATGTTTTCGATGTAGGAAGATGCCCTTGAACCTGGAGATTTGGGACCCATGGGATGGGTAACAGGCAGTATTACTTTAAAGGCTCTGCGTTTGCTCCCCCAACCTAACCAAATCTCTCAGCCCCGAGAGTGTCCACCCTTATGTCTCATCCAGCTGTGGGTCTAGATATGGTCATTCCAGGTGGCATCACAGCCCCTGAACGAATTTTGTAGGAATTTCTCTCTCTTTCACTTTCTTTGTTTCACGAGTTTTTAAAATTAATTTATTCTTATAATGGGGTTTAGCTGCTTTTCACGTCTGTGTTTATGCCGCTTTACACCCACTTGACTCACTTTCAGAGAGATATAAATTCATAGGTTTTAAGATTCTTTCTAATCAGATATATTCTTGTGCGGTGAATAGGGGGTGTTGAGTCCAGTTCACTGAGCAAGGAGTAGGTCTTTCTATTACATATTGGGTTTATGGAACGGTATCTCAGCTAATTTGAAACCCTTGTTTTATGCATCACCCCACCTCACCTTTCCCGTTAAGCAGCCATAGTGTGTTTTGTAAACGTGTGATTCTGTTTTGTTTTGTAATTCAGTTCAATTGTAGCGGTTTTTACATTCCCTCTATAAGTGATAGCTTATGATAAGTGTCTTTTTCTGTGTGACTTATTTCACTTAGAATTGTCGTACCTAAATCCACTCATCATGCTGCTACTAGCCTTATGACATTGATTTCATGGCTGAGTGATATTCCATTGTACATAAGGACCACCACTTCTTTATCCATTTTTCTCTTTCCTGGGATATTTAAGGTGTCATGAAGTGGAGGTTCTTGTCAACAGAGCAGCCCTAAACTTTGGGGTGCCTGTGTGTTGCTGATTTTTAGTTTTCCCAATTTATACGCCCATGAGTGTAAGTGCCCTATGCGCTCTAAACTGTGTTTTTTCGATGTTTCAGGACACACCGTACACTTCTCCAGAGTGGCTGTTGGCAATTTACATCCCGCCCATCAGCATAGCAAGGCTCCCATTTCTCCATGGCCTGTCCTGCATTTCTGGTTTTGACACTTTTCTCAGCATGGCCCTTTTGACCGATGAGAAGCGAGACTTCTTTGGAGCGCTGATTTGCCTTTCCAGGTTGCTTGGTTGGCCAAAAAGGGCGTATGCGTTTTTTCCTGAATATATTCAGGAAAAAACGCATACGTCCTTTTTGGCCAAGGGCATCATTGTCGACGTTTTGCCATTTTTCATGTGCTTTAAAGGCGACGCGAATCTACCTCCTGAAATCTGTTTCCTGCAATTCTGCCTTGCTTTCAAATCCTCTTCGTTGCCTTCCCTCAATATATTTGTGGACGAGAGTTATCATTTATAACTCTGCCAGTTTGTGAATTGCAGTGCCCCTGAGCTCCATTTTTCAAATCGCTTTTTTGGGAGCTGGCCGCAAAAGCGCAAGATGGCCTCAGGCCCTATTCTGGTTCCGGGCAGCAGGCTGAGCCTGTGATTAATTCTTCTTCCTGTTGGGAAAATAGAGTGACCTGTGCCTGTCCCAACACCTAGAGCTAGTCTCTCATTGGCTCCCCCTCTTCCTGTTCATCCTCAGGACAAATTGCAAGCTGTACGGAACAGGAGGTTAAAGGTGCTGATTCTCCAAGGAGGGAGATTGCTAGTAAAGCGGCTGGAATGGCGAACCCGAGCACAAGGAGATGAGAAATGAGGTGCGTTTTAGAAACCTTTCCCGGTCACACGGTGTACCACCTTCTGGGTTTCTCATGCATGTTTTCGATGTAGGAATATGCCCTTGAACCTGGAGATTTGGGACCCATGGGATGGGTAACAGGCAGTAGTACTTTAAAGGCTCTGTGTTTGCTCACCCAACCTCACCAAATCTCTCAGCCCCGAGAGTATCCACCCTTACGTCTCATCCAGCTGTGGGTCTAGATATGGTCATTCCAGGTGGCATCACAGCCCCTGAACGAATTTTGTAAGAATTTCTCTCTCTTTCACTGTCTTTGTTTCACGGGTTTTTAAAATTAATTTATTCTTATAATGGGGTTTAGCTGCTTTTCACGGCTGTGTTTATGCCGCTTTACACCCACTTGACACACTAACAGAGAGATATCAATACATAGGTTTTAAGATTCTTACTAGTCAGATATATTCTTGTGCGGTGAATAGGGGGTGTTGAGTCCAGTTCACTGAGCAAGGAGTAGGTCTTTCTATTACATATTGGGTTTATGGAACGGTATCTCAGCTAATTTGAAACCCTTGTTTATGCATCACCCCACCTCACCTTTCCCGTTAAGCAGCCATAGTGTGTTTTCTAAACGTGTGACTCTGTTCTGTTTTGTAATTCTGTTCAATTGTAGCAGTTTTTACATTGCCTCTATAAGTGATAGCTTATGATAAGTGTCTTTTTCTGTGTGACTTATTTCACTTAGAATTGTCGTACCTAAATCCACTCATCATGCTGCTACTAGCCTTATGACATTGATTTCATGGCTGAGTGATATTCCATTGTACATAAGGACCACCATTTCTTTATCCATTTTTCTCTTTCCTGGGATATTTAAGGTGTGGTGAAGTGGAGGTTCTTGTCAACAGAGCAGCCCTAAACTTTGGAGTGCCTGTGTGTTGCTGATTTTTAGTTTTCCCAATTTATACGCCCATGAGTGTAAGTGCCCTATGCGTTCTAAGCTGTGTTTTTTCGATGTTTCAGGACACACCGTACACTTCTCCAGAGTGGCTGTTGGCAATTTACATCCTGCCCATCAGCGTAGCAAGGCTCCCATTTCTCCATGGGCTGTCCTGCAATTCTGGTTTTGAGTCTTTTTTCAGCATGGCCCTTTTCACCGATTGGAAGCGAGACTTCTTTGTAGCGCTGATTTGCCTTTCCAGGTTGCTTGGTTGGCCAAAAAGGGCGTATGCGTTTTTTCCTGAATATATTCTGGAAAAAACGCATACGTCCTTTTTGGCCAAGGGCATCATTGTCGACGTTTTGCCGTTTTTCATGTGCTTTAAAGGCGACGCGAATCTACCTCCTGAAATCTGTTTCCTGCAATTCTGCCTTGCTTTCAAATCCTCTTCGTTGCCTTCCCTCAATATATTTGTGGACGAGAGTTATCATTTATAACTCTGCCAGTTTGTGAATTGCAGTGCCCCTGAGCTCCATTTTTCAACTCGCTTTTTTGGGAGCTGGCCGCAAAAGCGCAAGATGGCCTCAGGCCCTATTCTGGTTCCGGGCAGCAGGCTGAGCCTGTGATTAATTCTTCTTCCTGTTGGGAAAATAGAGTGACCTGTGCCTGTCCCAACACCTAGAGCTAGTCTCTCATTGGCTCCCCCTCTTCCTGTTCATCCTCAGGACAAATTGCAAGCTGTACGGAACAGGAGGTTAAAGGTGCTGATTCTCCAAGGAGGGAGATTGCTAGTAAAGCGGCTGGAATGGCGAACCCGAGCACAAGGAGATGAGAAATGAAGTGCGTTTTAGAAACCTTTCCCGGTCACACGGTGTACCACCTTCTGGGTTTCTCATGCATGTTTTCGATGTAGGAAGATGCCCTTGAACCTGGAGATTTGGGACCCATGGGATGGGTAACAGGCAGTATTACTTTAAAGGCTCTGCGTTTGCTCCCCCAACCTAACCAAATCTCTCAGCCCCGAGAGTGTCCACCCTTATGTCTCATCCAGCTGTGGGTCTAGATATGGTCATTCCAGGTGGCATCACAGCCCCTGAACGAATTTTGTAGGAATTTCTCTCTCTTTCACTTTCTTTGTTTCACGAGTTTTTAAAATTAATTTATTCTTATAATGGGGTTTAGCTGCTTTTCACGTCTGTGTTTATGCCGCTTTACACCCACTTGACTCACTTTCAGAGAGATATAAATTCATAGGTTTTAAGATTCTTTCTAATCAGATATATTCTTGTGCGGTGAATAGGGGGTGTTGAGTCCAGTTCACTGAGCAAGGAGTAGGTCTTTCTATTACATATTGGGTTTATGGAACGGTATCTCAGCTAATTTGAAACCCTTGTTTTATGCATCACCCCACCTCACCTTTCCCGTTAAGCAGCCATAGTGTGTTTTGTAAACGTGTGATTCTGTTTTGTTTTGTAATTCAGTTCAATTGTAGCGGTTTTTACATTCCCTCTATAAGTGATAGCTTATGATAAGTGTCTTTTTCTGTGTGACTTATTTCACTTAGAATTGTCGTACCTAAATCCACTCATCATGCTGCTACTAGCCTTATGACATTGATTTCATGGCTGAGTGATATTCCATTGTACATAAGGACCACCACTTCTTTATCCATTTTTCTCTTTCCTGGGATATTTAAGGTGTCATGAAGTGGAGGTTCTTGTCAACAGAGCAGCCCTAAACTTTGGGGTGCCTGTGTGTTGCTGATTTTTAGTTTTCCCAATTTATACGCCCATGAGTGTAAGTGCCCTATGCGCTCTAAACTGTGTTTTTTCGATGTTTCAGGACACACCGTACACTTCTCCAGAGTGGCTGTTGGCAATTTACATCCCGCCCATCAGCATAGCAAGGCTCCCATTTCTCCATGGCCTGTCCTGCATTTCTGGTTTTGACACTTTTCTCAGCATGGCCCTTTTGACCGATGAGAAGCGAGACTTCTTTGGAGCGCTGATTTGCCTTTCCAGGTTGCTTGGTTGGCCAAAAAGGGCGTATGCGTTTTTTCCTGAATATATTCAGGAAAAAACGCATACGTCCTTTTTGGCCAAGGGCATCATTGTCGACGTTTTGCCGTTTTTCATGTGCTTTAAAGGCGACGCGAATCTACCTCCTGAAATCTGTTTCCTGCAATTCTGCCTTGCTTTCACATCCTCTTTCTTGCCTTCCCTCAATATATTTGTGGACGAGAGTTATCATTTACAACTCTGCAGGTTTGTTAATTGCAGTTCCCCTGAGCTCCATTTTTCAACTCGCTTTTTTGGGAGCTGGCCGCAAAAGCGCAGGATGGCCTCAGGCCCTATTCTGGTTCCGGGCGGCAGGCTGAGCCTGTGATAAATTCTTCTTCCTGTTGGGAAAATAGAGTGACCTGTGCCTGTCCCAACACCTAGAGCTAGTCTCTCATTGGCTCCCCCTCTTCCTGCTCATACTCAGGACAAATTGCAAGCTGTACGGAACAGGAGGTTAAAGGTCCTGATTCTCCAAGGAGAGAGATTGCTAGTAAAGCGGCTGGAATGGCGAACACGAGCACAAGGAGATGAGAAATTAGCTGCGTTTTAGAAACCTATCCCGGTCACACGGTCTACCACAATCTGGGTTTCTCATGCATGTTTTCGATGTAGGAAGATGCCCTTGAACCTGGAGATTTGGGACCCATGGGATGGGTAACAGGCAGTAGTACTTTAAAGGCTCTGTGTTTGCTCACCCAACCTCACCAAATCTCTCAGCCCCGAGAGTATCCACCCTTACATCTCATCCAGCTGTGGGTCTAGATATGGTCATTCCAGGTGGCATCACAGCCCCTGAACGAATTTTGTAAGAATTTCTCTCTCTTTCACTGTCTTTGTTTCACGGGTTTTTAAAATTAATTTATTCTTATAATGGGGTTTAGCTGCTTTTCACGGCTGTGTTTATGCCGCTTTACAACCACTTGACTCACATACAGAGAGATATCAATACATAGGTTTTAAGATTCTTACTAGTCAGATATATTCTTGTGCGGTTAATAGGGGGTGTTGAGTCCAGTTCACTGAGCAAGGAGTAGGTCTTTCTATTACATATTGGGTTTATGGAACGGTATCTCAGCTAATTTGAAACCCTTGTTTTCTGCAGCACCCCACCTCACCTTTCCCGTTAAGCAGCCATAGTGTGTTTTCTAAACGTGTGACTCTGTTCTGTTTTGTAATTCTGTTCAATTGTAGCGGTTTTTACATTCCCTCTATAAGTGATAGCTTATGATAAGTGTCTTTTTCTGTGTGACTTATTTCACTTAGAATTGTCGTACCTAAATCCACTCATCATGCTGCTACTAGCCTTATGACATTGATTTCATGGCTGAGTGATATTCCATTGTACATAAGGACCACCACTTCTTTATCAATTTTTCTCTTTCCTGGGATATTTAAGGTGTCATGAAGTGGAGGTTCTTGTCAACAGAGCAGCCCTAAACTTTGGGGTGCCTCTGTCTTGCTGATTTTTAGTTTTCCCAATTTATACGCCCATGAGTTGAAGTGCCCTATGCGCTCTAAGCTGTGTTTTTTCGATGTTTCAGGACACACCGTACACTTCTCCAGAGTGGCTGTTGGCAATTTACATCCCGCCCATCAGCATAGCAAGGCTCCCATTTCTCCATGGCCTGTCCTGCATTTCTGGTTTTGACACTTTTCTCAGCATGGCCCTTTTGACCGATGAGAAGCGAGACTTGTTTGGAGCGCTGATTTGCCTTTCCAGGTTGCTTGGTTGGCCAAAAAGGACGTATGCGTTTTTTCCTGAATATATTCAGGAAAACACGCATACGTCCTTTTTGGCCAAGGGCAACATTGTCGACGTTTTGCCGTTTTTCATGTGCTTTAAAGGCGACGCGAATCTACCTCCTGAAATCTGTTTCCTGCAATTCTGCCTTGCTTTCAAATCCTCTTCGTTGCCTTCCCTCAATATATTTGTGGACGAGAGTTATCATTTATAACTCTGCCAGTTTGTGAATTGCAGTGCCCCTGAGCTCCATTTTTCAAATCGCTTTTTTGGGAGCTGGCCGCAAAAGCGCAAGATGGCCTCAGGCCCTATTCTGGTTCCGGGCAGCAGGCTGAGCCTGTGATTAATTCTTCTTCCTGTTGGGAAAATAGAGTGACCTGTGCCTGTCCCAACACCTAGAGTTAGTCTCTCATTGGCTCCCCCTCTTCCTGTTCATCCTCAGGACAAATTGCAAGCTGTACGGAACAGGAGGTTAAAGGTGCTGATTCTCCAAGGAGGGAGATTGCTAGTAAAGAGGCTGGAATGGCGAACCCGAGCACAAGGAGATGAGAAATGAGGTGCGTTTTAGAAACATTTCCCGGTCACACGGTGTACCACCTTCTGGGTTTCTCATGCATGTTTTCGATGTAGGAAGATGCCCTTGAACCTGGAGATTTGGGACCCTTGGGATGGGTAACAGGCAGTATTACTTTAAAGGCTCTGCGTTTGCTCCCCCAACCTCACCAAATCTCTCAGCCCCGAGAGTGTCCACCCTTATGTCTCATCCAGCTGTGGGTCTAGATATGGTCATTCCAGGTGGCATCACAGCCCCTGAACGAATTTTGTAAGAATTTCTCTCTCTTTCACTTTCTTTGTTTCACGGGTTTCTAAAATTAATTTATTCTTATAATGGGGTTTAGCTGCTTTTCACGGCTGTGTTTATGCCGCTTAACACCCACTTGACTCACTTTCAGAGAGATATAAATTCATAGGTTTTAAGATTCTTACTAATCAGATATATTCTTGTGCGGTGAATAGGGGGTGTTGAGTCCAGTTCACTGAGCAAGGAGTAGGTCTTTCTATTACATATTGGGTTTATGGAACGGTATCTCAGCTAATTTGAAACCCTTGTTTTATGCATCACCCCACCTCACCTTTCCCGTTAAGCAGCCATAGTGTGTTTTGTAAACGTGTGACTCTGTTTTGTTTTGTAATTCAGTTCAATTGTAGCGGTTTTTACATTCCCTCTATAAGTGATAGCTTATGATAAGTGTCTTTTTCTGTGTGACTTATTTCACTTAGAATTGTCGTACCTAAATCCACTCATCATGCTGCTACTAGCCTTATGACATTGATTTCATGGCTGAGTGATATTCCATTGTACATAAGGACCACCACTTCTTTATCCATTTTTCTCTTTCCTGGGATATTTAAGGTGTCATGAAGTGGAGGTTCTTGTCAACAGAGCAGCCCTAAACTTTGGGGTGCCTGTGTGTTGCTGATTTTTAGTTTTCCCAATTTATACGCCCATGAGTGTAAGTGCCCTATGCGCTCTAAGCTGTGTTTTTTCGATGTTTCAGGACACACCGTACACTTCTCCAGAGTGGCTGTTGGCAATTTACATCCCGCCCATCAGCATAGCAAGGCTCCCATTTCTCCATGGCCTGTCCTGCATTTCTGGTTTTGACACTTTTCTCAGCATGGCCCTTTTGACCGATGAGAAGCGAGACTTCTTTGGAGCGCTGATTTGCCTTTCAAGGTTGCTTGGTTTGCCAAAAAGGACGTATGCGTTTTTTCCTGAATATATTCAGGAAAAAACGCATACGTCCTTTTTGGCCAAGGGCATCATTGTCGACGTTTTGCCATTTTTCATGTGCTTTAAAGGCGACGCGAATCTACCTCCTGAAATCTGTTTCCTGCAATTCTGCCTTGCTTTCAAATCCTCTTCGTTGCCTTCCCTCAATATATTTGTGGACGAGAGTTATCATTTATAACTCTGCCAGTTTGTGAATTGCAGTGCCCCTGAGCTCCATTTTTCAAATCGCTTTTTTGGGAGCTGGCCGCAAAAGCGCAAGATGGCCTCAGGCCCTATTCTGGTTCCGGGCAGCAGGCTGAGCCTGTGATTAATTCTTCTTCCTGTTGGGAAAATAGAGTGACCTGTGCCTGTCCCAACACCTAGAGCTAGTCTCTCATTGGCTCCCCCTCTTCCTGTTCATCCTCAGGACAAATTGCAAGCTGTACGGAACAGGAGGTTAAAGGTGCTGATTCTCCAAGGAGGGAGATTGCTAGTAAAGCGGCTGGAATGGCGAACCCGAGCACAAGGAGATGAGAAATGAGGTGCGTTTTAGAAACCTTTCCCGGTCACACGGTGTACCACCTTCTGGGTTTCTCATGCATGTTTTCGATGTAGGAATATGCCCTTGAACCTGGAGATTTGGGACCCATGGGATGGGTAACAGGCAGTAGTACTTTAAAGGCTCTGTGTTTGCTCACCCAACCTCACCAAATCTCTCAGCCCCGAGAGTATCCACCCTTACGTCTCATCCAGCTGTGGGTCTAGATATGGTCATTCCAGGTGGCATCACAGCCCCTGAACGAATTTTGTAAGAATTTCTCTCTCTTTCACTGTCTTTGTTTCACGGGTTTTTAAAATTAATTTATTCTTATAATGGGGTTTAGCTGCTTTTCACGGCTGTGTTTATGCCGCTTTACACCCACTTGACACACTAACAGAGAGATATCAATACATAGGTTTTAAGATTCTTACTAGTCAGATATATTCTTGTGCGGTGAATAGGGGGTGTTGAGTCCAGTTCACTGAGCAAGGAGTAGGTCTTTCTATTACATATTGGGTTTATGGAACGGTATCTCAGCTAATTTGAAACCCTTGTTTTCTGCAGCACCCCACCTCACCTTTCCCGTTAAGCAGCCATAGTGTGTTTTCTAAACGTGTGACTCTGTTCTGTTTTGTAATTCTGTTCAATTGTAGCAGTTTTTACATTGCCTCTATAAGTGATAGCTTATGATAAGTGTCTTTTTCTGTGTGACTTATTTCACTTAGAATTGTCGTACCTAAATCCACTCATCATGCTGCTACTAGCCTTATGACATTGATTTCATGGCTGAGTGATATTCCATTGTACATAAGGACCACCATTTCTTTATCCATTTTTCTCTTTCCTGGGATATTTAAGGTGTGGTGAAGTGGAGGTTCTTGTCAACAGAGCAGCCCTAAACTTTTGAGTGCCTGTGTGTTGCTGATTTTTAGTTTTCCCAATTTATACGCCCATGAGTGTAAGTGCCCTATGCGTTCTAAGCTGTGTTTTTTCGATGTTTCAGGACACACCGTACACTTCTCCAGAGTGGCTGTTGGCAATTTACATCCTGCCCATCAGCGTAGCAAGGCTCCCATTTCTCCATGGGCTGTCCTGCAATTCTGGTTTTGAGTCTTTTTTCAGCATGGCCCTTTTCACCGATTGGAAGCGAGACTTCTTTGTAGCGCTGATTTGCCTTTCCAGGTTGCTTGGTTGGCCAAAAAGGGCGTATGCGTTTTTTCCTGAATATATTCTGGAAAAAACGCATACGTCCTTTTTGGCCAAGGGCATCATTGTCGACGTTTTGCCGTTTTTCATGTGCTTTAAAGGCGACGCGAATCTACCTCCTGAAATCTGTTTCCTGCAATTCTGCCTTGCTTTCAAATCCTCTTCGTTGCCTTCCCTCAATATATTTGTGGACGAGAGTTATCATTTATAACTCTGCCAGTTTGTGAATTGCAGTGCCCCTGAGCTCCATTTTTCAACTCGCTTTTTTGGGAGCTGGCCGCAAAAGCGCAAGATGGCCTCAGGCCCTATTCTGGTTCCGGGCAGCAGGCTGAGCCTGTGATTAATTCTTCTTCCTGTTGGGAAAATAGAGTGACCTGTGCCTGTCCCAACACCTAGAGCTAGTCTCTCATTGGCTCCCCCTCTTCCTGTTCATCCTCAGGACAAATTGCAAGCTGTACGGAACAGGAGGTTAAAGGTGCTGATTCTCCAAGGAGGGAGATTGCTAGTAAAGCGGCTGGAATGGCGAACCCGAGCACAAGGAGATGAGAAATGAAGTGCGTTTTAGAAACCTTTCCCGGTCACACGGTGTACCACCTTCTGGGTTTCTCATGCATGTTTTCGATGTAGGAAGATGCCCTTGAACCTGGAGATTTGGGACCCATGGGATGGGTAACAGGCAGTATTACTTTAAAGGCTCTGCGTTTGCTCCCCCAACCTAACCAAATCTCTCAGCCCCGAGAGTGTCCACCCTTATGTCTCATCCAGCTGTGGGTCTAGATATGGTCATTCCAGGTGGCATCACAGCCCCTGAACGAATTTTGTAGGAATTTCTCTCTCTTTCACTTTCTTTGTTTCACGAGTTTTTAAAATTAATTTATTCTTATAATGGGGTTTAGCTGCTTTTCACGTCTGTGTTTATGCCGCTTTACACCCACTTGACTCACTTTCAGAGAGATATAAATTCATAGGTTTTAAGATTCTTTCTAATCAGATATATTCTTGTGCGGTGAATAGGGGGTGTTGAGTCCAGTTCACTGAGCAAGGAGTAGGTCTTTCTATTACATATTGGGTTTATGGAACGGTATCTCAGCTAATTTGAAACCCTTGTTTTATGCATCACCCCACCTCACCTTTCCCGTTAAGCAGCCATAGTGTGTTTTGTAAACGTGTGACTCTGTTTTGTTTTGTAATTCAGTTCAATTGTAGCGGTTTTTACATTCCCTCTATAAGTGATAGCTTATGATAAGTGTCTTTTTCTGTGTGACTTATTTCACTTAGAATTGTCGTACCTAAATCCACTCATCATGCTGCTACTAGCCTTATGACATTGATTTCATGGCTGAGTGATATTCCATTGTACATAAGGACCACCACTTCTTTATCCATTTTTCTCTTTCCTGGGATATTTAAGGTGTCATGAAGTGGAGGTTCTTGTCAACAGAGCAGCCCTAAACTTTGGGGTGCCTCTGTCTTGCTGATTTTTAGTTTTCCCAATTTATACGCCCATGAGTTGAAGTGCCCTATGCGCTCTAAGCTGTGTTTTTTCGATGTTTCAGGACACACCGTACACTTCTCCAGAGTGGCTGTTGGCAATTTACATCCCGCCCATCAGCATAGCAAGGCTCCCATTTCTCCATGGCCTGTCCTGCATTTCTGGTTTTGACACTTTTCTCAGCATGGCCCTTTTGACCGATGAGAAGCGAGACTTCTTTGGAGCGCTGATTTGCCTTTCAAGGTTGCTTGGTTTGCCAAAAAGGACGTATGCGTTTTTTCCTGAATATATTCAGGAAAAAACGCATACGTCCTTTTTGGCCAAGGGCATCATTGTCGACGTTTTGCCATTTTTCATGTGCTTTAAAGGCGACGCGAATCTACCTCCTGAAATCTGTTTCCTGCAATTCTGCCTTGCTTTCAAATCCTCTTCGTTGCCTTCCCTCAATATATTTGTGGACGAGAGTTATCATTTATAACTCTGCCAGTTTGTGAATTGCAGTGCCCCTGAGCTCCATTTTTCAAATCGCTTTTTTGGGAGCTGGCCGCAAAAGCGCAAGATGGCCTCAGGCCCTATTCTGGTTCCGGGCAGCAGGCTGAGCCTGTGATTAATTCTTCTTCCTGTTGGGAAAATAGAGTGACCTGTGCCTGTCCCAACACCTAGAGCTAGTCTCTCATTGGCTCCCCCTCTTCCTGTTCATCCTCAGGACAAATTGCAAGCTGTACGGAACAGGAGGTTAAAGGTGCTGATTCTCCAAGGAGGGAGATTGCTAGTAAAGCGGCTGGAATGGCGAACCCGAGCACAAGGAGATGAGAAATGAGGTGCGTTTTAGAAACCTTTCCCGGTCACACGGTGTACCACCTTCTGGGTTTCTCATGCATGTTTTCGATGTAGGAATATGCCCTTGAACCTGGAGATTTGGGACCCATGGGATGGGTAACAGGCAGTAGTACTTTAAAGGCTCTGTGTTTGCTCACCCAACCTCACCAAATCTCTCAGCCCCGAGAGTATCCACCCTTACGTCTCATCCAGCTGTGGGTCTAGATATGGTCATTCCAGGTGGCATCACAGCCCCTGAACGAATTTTGTAAGAATTTCTCTCTCTTTCACTGTCTTTGTTTCACGGGTTTTTAAAATTAATTTATTCTTATAATGGGGTTTAGCTGCTTTTCACGGCTGTGTTTATGCCGCTTTACACCCACTTGACACACTAACAGAGAGATATCAATACATAGGTTTTAAGATTCTTACTAGTCAGATATATTCTTGTGCGGTGAATAGGGGGTGTTGAGTCCAGTTCACTGAGCAAGGAGTAGGTCTTTCTATTACATATTGGGTTTATGGAACGGTATCTCAGCTAATTTGAAACCCTTGTTTATGCATCACCCCACCTCACCTTTCCCGTTAAGCAGCCATAGTGTGTTTTCTAAACGTGTGACTCTGTTCTGTTTTGTAATTCTGTTCAATTGTAGCAGTTTTTACATTGCCTCTATAAGTGATAGCTTATGATAAGTGTCTTTTTCTGTGTGACTTATTTCACTTAGAATTGTCGTACCTAAATCCACTCATCATGCTGCTACTAGCCTTATGACATTGATTTCATGGCTGAGTGATATTCCATTGTACATAAGGACCACCATTTCTTTATCCATTTTTCTCTTTCCTGGGATATTTAAGGTGTGGTGAAGTGGAGGTTCTTGTCAACAGAGCAGCCCTAAACTTTGGAGTGCCTGTGTGTTGCTGATTTTTAGTTTTCCCAATTTATACGCCCATGAGTGTAAGTGCCCTATGCGTTCTAAGCTGTGTTTTTTCGATGTTTCAGGACACACCGTACACTTCTCCAGAGTGGCTGTTGGCAATTTACATCCTGCCCATCAGCGTAGCAAGGCTCCCATTTCTCCATGGGCTGTCCTGCAATTCTGGTTTTGAGTCTTTTTTCAGCATGGCCCTTTTCACCGATTGGAAGCGAGACTTCTTTGTAGCGCTGATTTGCCTTTCCAGGTTGCTTGGTTGGCCAAAAAGGGCGTATGCGTTTTTTCCTGAATATATTCTGGAAAAAACGCATACGTCCTTTTTGGCCAAGGGCATCATTGTCGACGTTTTGCCGTTTTTCATGTGCTTTAAAGGCGACGCGAATCTACCTCCTGAAATCTGTTTCCTGCAATTCTGCCTTGCTTTCAAATCCTCTTCGTTGCCTTCCCTCAATATATTTGTGGACGAGAGTTATCATTTATAACTCTGCCAGTTTGTGAATTGCAGTGCCCCTGAGCTCCATTTTTCAACTCGCTTTTTTGGGAGCTGGCCGCAAAAGCGCAAGATGGCCTCAGGCCCTATTCTGGTTCCGGGCAGCAGGCTGAGCCTGTGATTAATTCTTCTTCCTGTTGGGAAAATAGAGTGACCTGTGCCTGTCCCAACACCTAGAGCTAGTCTCTCATTGGCTCCCCCTCTTCCTGTTCATCCTCAGGACAAATTGCAAGCTGTACGGAACAGGAGGTTAAAGGTGCTGATTCTCCAAGGAGGGAGATTGCTAGTAAAGCGGCTGGAATGGCGAACCCGAGCACAAGGAGATGAGAAATGAAGTGCGTTTTAGAAACCTTTCCCGGTCACACGGTGTACCACCTTCTGGGTTTCTCATGCATGTTTTCGATGTAGGAAGATGCCCTTGAACCTGGAGATTTGGGACCCATGGGATGGGTAACAGGCAGTATTACTTTAAAGGCTCTGCGTTTGCTCCCCCAACCTAACCAAATCTCTCAGCCCCGAGAGTGTCCACCCTTATGTCTCATCCAGCTGTGGGTCTAGATATGGTCATTCCAGGTGGCATCACAGCCCCTGAACGAATTTTGTAGGAATTTCTCTCTCTTTCACTTTCTTTGTTTCACGAGTTTTTAAAATTAATTTATTCTTATAATGGGGTTTAGCTGCTTTTCACGTCTGTGTTTATGCCGCTTTACACCCACTTGACTCACTTTCAGAGAGATATAAATTCATAGGTTTTAAGATTCTTTCTAATCAGATATATTCTTGTGCGGTGAATAGGGGGTGTTGAGTCCAGTTCACTGAGCAAGGAGTAGGTCTTTCTATTACATATTGGGTTTATGGAACGGTATCTCAGCTAATTTGAAACCCTTGTTTTATGCATCACCCCACCTCACCTTTCCCGTTAAGCAGCCATAGTGTGTTTTGTAAACGTGTGACTCTGTTTTGTTTTGTAATTCAGTTCAATTGTAGCGGTTTTTACATTCCCTCTATAAGTGATAGCTTATGATAAGTGTCTTTTTCTGTGTGACTTATTTCACTTAGAATTGTCGTACCTAAATCCACTCATCATGCTGCTACTAGCCTTATGACATTGATTTCATGGCTGAGTGATATTCCATTGTACATAAGGACCACCACTTCTTTATCCATTTTTCTCTTTCCTGGGATATTTAAGGTGTCATGAAGTGGAGGTTCTTGTCAACAGAGCAGCCCTAAACTTTGGGGTGCCTCTGTCTTGCTGATTTTTAGTTTTCCCAATTTATACGCCCATGAGTTGAAGTGCCCTATGCGCTCTAAGCTGTGTTTTTTCGATGTTTCAGGACACACCGTACACTTCTCCAGAGTGGCTGTTGGCAATTTACATCCCGCCCATCAGCATAGCAAGGCTCCCATTTCTCCATGGCCTGTCCTGCATTTCTGGTTTTGACACTTTTCTCAGCATGGCCCTTTTGACCGATGAGAAGCGAGACTTCTTTGGAGCGCTGATTTGCCTTTCAAGGTTGCTTGGTTTGCCAAAAAGGACGTATGCGTTTTTTCCTGAATATATTCAGGAAAAAACGCATACGTCCTTTTTGGCCAAGGGCATCATTGTCGACGTTTTGCCATTTTTCATGTGCTTTAAAGGCGACGCGAATCTACCTCCTGAAATCTGTTTCCTGCAATTCTGCCTTGCTTTCAAATCCTCTTCGTTGCCTTCCCTCAATATATTTGTGGACGAGAGTTATCATTTATAACTCTGCCAGTTTGTGAATTGCAGTGCCCCTGAGCTCCATTTTTCAAATCGCTTTTTTGGGAGCTGGCCGCAAAAGCGCAAGATGGCCTCAGGCCCTATTCTGGTTCCGGGCAGCAGGCTGAGCCTGTGATTAATTCTTCTTCCTGTTGGGAAAATAGAGTGACCTGTGCCTGTCCCAACACCTAGAGCTAGTCTCTCATTGGCTCCCCCTCTTCCTGTTCATCCTCAGGACAAATTGCAAGCTGTACGGAACAGGAGGTTAAAGGTGCTGATTCTCCAAGGAGGGAGATTGCTAGTAAAGCGGCTGGAATGGCGAACCCGAGCACAAGGAGATGAGAAATGAGGTGCGTTTTAGAAACCTTTCCCGGTCACACGGTGTACCACCTTCTGGGTTTCTCATGCATGTTTTCGATGTAGGAATATGCCCTTGAACCTGGAGATTTGGGACCCATGGGATGGGTAACAGGCAGTAGTACTTTAAAGGCTCTGTGTTTGCTCACCCAACCTCACCAAATCTCTCAGCCCCGAGAGTATCCACCCTTACGTCTCATCCAGCTGTGGGTCTAGATATGGTCATTCCAGGTGGCATCACAGCCCCTGAACGAATTTTGTAAGAATTTCTCTCTCTTTCACTGTCTTTGTTTCACGGGTTTTTAAAATTAATTTATTCTTATAATGGGGTTTAGCTGCTTTTCACGGCTGTGTTTATGCCGCTTTACACCCACTTGACACACTAACAGAGAGATATCAATACATAGGTTTTAAGATTCTTACTAGTCAGATATATTCTTGTGCGGTGAATAGGGGGTGTTGAGTCCAGTTCACTGAGCAAGGAGTAGGTCTTTCTATTACATATTGGGTTTATGGAACGGTATCTCAGCTAATTTGAAACCCTTGTTTATGCATCACCCCACCTCACCTTTCCCGTTAAGCAGCCATAGTGTGTTTTCTAAACGTGTGACTCTGTTCTGTTTTGTAATTCTGTTCAATTGTAGCAGTTTTTACATTGCCTCTATAAGTGATAGCTTATGATAAGTGTCTTTTTCTGTGTGACTTATTTCACTTAGAATTGTCGTACCTAAATCCACTCATCATGCTGCTACTAGCCTTATGACATTGATTTCATGGCTGAGTGATATTCCATTGTACATAAGGACCACCATTTCTTTATCCATTTTTCTCTTTCCTGGGATATTTAAGGTGTGGTGAAGTGGAGGTTCTTGTCAACAGAGCAGCCCTAAACTTTGGAGTGCCTGTGTGTTGCTGATTTTTAGTTTTCCCAATTTATACGCCCATGAGTGTAAGTGCCCTATGCGTTCTAAGCTGTGTTTTTTCGATGTTTCAGGACACACCGTACACTTCTCCAGAGTGGCTGTTGGCAATTTACATCCTGCCCATCAGCGTAGCAAGGCTCCCATTTCTCCATGGGCTGTCCTGCAATTCTGGTTTTGAGTCTTTTTTCAGCATGGCCCTTTTCACCGATTGGAAGCGAGACTTCTTTGTAGCGCTGATTTGCCTTTCCAGGTTGCTTGGTTGGCCAAAAAGGGCGTATGCGTTTTTTCCTGAATATATTCTGGAAAAAACGCATACGTCCTTTTTGGCCAAGGGCATCATTGTCGACGTTTTGCCGTTTTTCATGTGCTTTAAAGGCGACGCGAATCTACCTCCTGAAATCTGTTTCCTGCAATTCTGCCTTGCTTTCAAATCCTCTTCGTTGCCTTCCCTCAATATATTTGTGGACGAGAGTTATCATTTATAACTCTGCCAGTTTGTGAATTGCAGTGCCCCTGAGCTCCATTTTTCAACTCGCTTTTTTGGGAGCTGGCCGCAAAAGCGCAAGATGGCCTCAGGCCCTATTCTGGTTCCGGGCAGCAGGCTGAGCCTGTGATTAATTCTTCTTCCTGTTGGGAAAATAGAGTGACCTGTGCCTGTCCCAACACCTAGAGCTAGTCTCTCATTGGCTCCCCCTCTTCCTGTTCATCCTCAGGACAAATTGCAAGCTGTACGGAACAGGAGGTTAAAGGTGCTGATTCTCCAAGGAGGGAGATTGCTAGTAAAGCGGCTGGAATGGCGAACCCGAGCACAAGGAGATGAGAAATGAAGTGCGTTTTAGAAACCTTTCCCGGTCACACGGTGTACCACCTTCTGGGTTTCTCATGCATGTTTTCGATGTAGGAAGATGCCCTTGAACCTGGAGATTTGGGACCCATGGGATGGGTAACAGGCAGTATTACTTTAAAGGCTCTGCGTTTGCTCCCCCAACCTAACCAAATCTCTCAGCCCCGAGAGTGTCCACCCTTATGTCTCATCCAGCTGTGGGTCTAGATATGGTCATTCCAGGTGGCATCACAGCCCCTGAACGAATTTTGTAGGAATTTCTCTCTCTTTCACTTTCTTTGTTTCACGAGTTTTTAAAATTAATTTATTCTTATAATGGGGTTTAGCTGCTTTTCACGTCTGTGTTTATGCCGCTTTACACCCACTTGACTCACTTTCAGAGAGATATAAATTCATAGGTTTTAAGATTCTTTCTAATCAGATATATTCTTGTGCGGTGAATAGGGGGTGTTGAGTCCAGTTCACTGAGCAAGGAGTAGGTCTTTCTATTACATATTGGGTTTATGGAACGGTATCTCAGCTAATTTGAAACCCTTGTTTTATGCATCACCCCACCTCACCTTTCCCGTTAAGCAGCCATAGTGTGTTTTGTAAACGTGTGATTCTGTTTTGTTTTGTAATTCAGTTCAATTGTAGCGGTTTTTACATTCCCTCTATAAGTGATAGCTTATGATAAGTGTCTTTTTCTGTGTGACTTATTTCACTTAGAATTGTCGTACCTAAATCCACTCATCATGCTGCTACTAGCCTTATGACATTGATTTCATGGCTGAGTGATATTCCATTGTACATAAGGACCACCACTTCTTTATCCATTTTTCTCTTTCCTGGGATATTTAAGGTGTCATGAAGTGGAGGTTCTTGTCAACAGAGCAGCCCTAAACTTTGGGGTGCCTGTGTGTTGCTGATTTTTAGTTTTCCCAATTTATACGCCCATGAGTGTAAGTGCCCTATGCGCTCTAAACTGTGTTTTTTCGATGTTTCAGGACACACCGTACACTTCTCCAGAGTGGCTGTTGGCAATTTACATCCCGCCCATCAGCATAGCAAGGCTCCCATTTCTCCATGGCCTGTCCTGCATTTCTGGTTTTGACACTTTTCTCAGCATGGCCCTTTTGACCGATGAGAAGCGAGACTTCTTTGGAGCGCTGATTTGCCTTTCCAGGTTGCTTGGTTGGCCAAAAAGGGCGTATGCGTTTTTTCCTGAATATATTCAGGAAAAAACGCATACGTCCTTTTTGGCCAAGGGCATCATTGTCGACGTTTTGCCGTTTTTCATGTGCTTTAAAGGCGACGCGAATCTACCTCCTGAAATCTGTTTCCTGCAATTCTGCCTTGCTTTCAAATCCTCTTTCTTGCCTTCCCTCAATATATTTGTGGACGAGAGTTATCATTTACAACTCTGCAGGTTTGTTAATTGCAGTTCCCCTGAGCTCCATTTTTCAACTCGCTTTTTTGGGAGCTGGCCGCAAAAGCGCAGGATGGCCTCAGGCCCTATTCTGGTTCCGGGCGGCAGGCTGAGCCTGTGATAAATTCTTCTTCCTGTTGGGAAAATAGAGTGACCTGTGCCTGTCCCAACACCTAGAGCTAGTCTCTCATTGGCTCCCCCTCTTCCTGCTCATACTCAGGACAAATTGCAAGCTGTACGGAACAGGAGGTTAAAGGTCCTGATTCTCCAAGGAGAGAGATTGCTAGTAAAGCGGCTGGAATGGCGAACACGAGCACAAGGAGATGAGAAATTAGCTGCGTTTTAGAAACCTATCCCGGTCACACGGTCTACCACAATCTGGGTTTCTCATGCATGTTTTCGATGTAGGAAGATGCCCTTGAACCTGGAGATTTGGGACCCATGGGATGGGTAACAGGCAGTAGTACTTTAAAGGCTCTGTGTTTGCTCACCCAACCTCACCAAATCTCTCAGCCCCGAGAGTATCCACCCTTACATCTCATCCAGCTGTGGGTCTAGATATGGTCATTCCAGGTGGCATCACAGCCCCTGAACGAATTTTGTAAGAATTTCTCTCTCTTTCACTGTCTTTGTTTCACGGGTTTTTAAAATTAATTTATTCTTATAATGGGGTTTAGCTGCTTTTCACGGCTGTGTTTATGCCGCTTTACAACCACTTGACTCACATACAGAGAGATATCAATACATAGGTTTTAAGATTCTTACTAGTCAGATATATTCTTGTGCGGTTAATAGGGGGTGTTGAGTCCAGTTCACTGAGCAAGGAGTAGGTCTTTCTATTACATATTGGGTTTATGGAACGGTATCTCAGCTAATTTGAAACCCTTGTTTTCTGCAGCACCCCACCTCACCTTTCCCGTTAAGCAGCCATAGTGTGTTTTCTAAACGTGTGACTCTGTTCTGTTTTGTAATTCTGTTCAATTGTAGCGGTTTTTACATTGCCTCTATAAGTGATAGCTTATGATAAGTGTCTTTTTCTGTGTGACTTATTTCACTTAGAATTGTCGTACCTAAATCCACTCACCATGCTGCTACTAGCCTTATGACATTGATTTCATGGCTGAGTGATATTCCATTGTACATAAGGACCACCACTTCTTTATCCATTTTTCTCTTTCCTGGGATATTTAAGGTGTCATGAAGTGGAGGTTCTTGTCAACAGAGCAGCCCTAAACTTTGGGGTGCCTGTGTGTTGCTGATTTTTAGTTTTCCCAATTTATACGCCCATGAGTGTAAGTGCCCTATGCGCTCTAAGCTGTGTTTTTTCGATGTTTCAGGACACACCGTACACTTCTCCAGAGTGGCTGTTGGCAATTTACATCCCGCCCATCAGCATAGCAAGGCTCCCATTTCTCCATGGCCTGTCCTGCATTTCTGGTTTTGACACTTTTCTCAGCATGGCCCTTTTGACCGATGAGAAGCGAGACTTCTTTGGAGCGCTGATTTGCCTTTCAAGGTTGCTTGGTTGGCCAAAAAGGACGTATGCGTTTTTTCCTGAATATATTCAGGAAAAAACGCATACGTCCTTTTTGGCCAAGGGCATCATTGTCGACGTTTTGCCGTTTTTCATGTGCTTTAAAGGCGACGCGAATCTACCTCCTGAAATCTGTTTCCTGCAATTCTGCCTTGCTTTCAAATCCTCTTCGTTGCCTTCCCTCAATATATTTGTGGACGAGAGTTATCATTTATAACTCTGCCAGTTTGTGAATTGCAGTGCCCCTGAGCTCCATTTTTCAAATCGCTTTTTTGGGAGCTGGCCGCAAAAGCGCAAGATGGCCTCAGGCCCTATTCTGGTTCCGGGCAGCAGGCTGAGCCTGTGATTAATTCTTCTTCCTGTTGGGAAAATAGAGTGACCTGTGCCTGTCCCAACACCTAGAGCTAGTCTCTCATTGGCTCCCCCTCTTCCTGTTCATCCTCAGGACAAATTGCAAGCTGTACGGAACAGGAGGTTAAAGGTGCTGATTCTCCAAGGAGGGAGATTGCTAGTAAAGCGGCTGGAATGGCGAACCCGAGCACAAGGAGATGAGAAATGAAGTGCGTTTTAGAAACCTTTCCCGGTCACACGGTGTACCACCTTCTGGGTTTCTCATGCATGTTTTCGATGTAGGAAGATGCCCTTGAACCTGGAGATTTGGGACCCATGGGATGGGTAACAGGCAGTATTACTTTAAAGGCTCTGCGTTTGCTCCCCCAACCTAACCAAATCTCTCAGCCCCGAGAGTGTCCACCCTTATGTCTCATCCAGCTGTGGGTCTAGATATGGTCATTCCAGGTGGCATCACAGCCCCTGAACGAATTTTGTAGGAATTTCTCTCTCTTTCACTTTCTTTGTTTCACGAGTTTTTAAAATTAATTTATTCTTATAATGGGGTTTAGCTGCTTTTCACGTCTGTGTTTATGCCGCTTTACACCCACTTGACTCACTTTCAGAGAGATATAAATTCATAGGTTTTAAGATTCTTTCTAATCAGATATATTCTTGTGCGGTGAATAGGGGGTGTTGAGTCCAGTTCACTGAGCAAGGAGTAGGTCTTTCTATTACATATTGGGTTTATGGAACGGTATCTCAGATAATTTGAAACCCTTGTTTTATGCATCACCCCACCTCACCTTTCCCGTTAAGCAGCCATAGTGTGTTTTGTAAACGTGTGACTCTGTTTTGTTTTGTAATTCAGTTCAATTGTAGCGGTTTTTACATTCCCTCTATAAGTGATAGCTTATGATAAGTGTCTTTTTCTGTGTGACTTATTTCACTTAGAATTGTCGTACCTAAATCCACTCATCATGCTGCTACTAGCCTTATGACATTGATTTCATGGCTGAGTGATATTCCATTGTACATAAGGACCACCACTTCTTTATCCATTTTTCTCTTTCCTGGGATATTTAAGGTGTCATGAAGTGGAGGTTCTTGTCAACAGAGCAGCCCTAAACTTTGGGGTGCCTCTGTCTTGCTGATTTTTAGTTTTCCCAATTTATACGCCCATGAGTTGAAGTGCCCTATGCGCTCTAAGCTGTGTTTTTTCGATGTTTCAGGACACACCGTACACTTCTCCAGAGTGGCTTTTGGCAATTTACATCCCGCCCATCAGCATAGCAAGGCTCCCATTTCTCCATGGCCTGTCCTGCATTTCTGGTTTTGACACTTTTCTCAGCATGGCCCTTTTGACCGATGAGAAGCGAGACTTCTTTGGAGCGCTGATTTGCCTTTCCAGGTTGCTTGGTTGGCCAAAAAGGGCGTATGCGTTTTTTCCTGAATATATTCAGGAAAAAACGCATACGTCCTTTTTGGCCAAGGGCATCATTGTCGACGTTTTGCCGTTTTTCATGTGCTTTAAAGGCGACGCGAATCTAGCTCCTGAAATCTGTTTCCTGCAATTCTGCCTTGCTTTCAAATCCTCTTTGTTGCCTTCCCTCAATATATTTGTGGACGAGAGTTATCATTTATAACTCTGCAGGTTTGTGAATGGCAGTGCCCCTGAGCTCCATTTTTCAACTCGCTTTTTTGGGAGCTGGCCGCAAAAGCGCAGGATGGCCTCAGGCCCTATTCTGGTTCCGGGCGGCAGGCTGAGCCTGTGATAAATTCTTCTTCCTGTTGGGAAAATAGAGTGACCTGTGCCTGTCCCAACACCTAGAGCTAGTCTCTCATTGGCTCCCCCTCTTCCTGTTCATACTCAGGACAAATTGCAAGCTGTACGGAACAGGAGGTTAAAGGTCCTGATTCTCCAAGGAGAGAGATTGCTAGTAAAGCGGCTGGAATGGCGAACACGAGCACAAGGAGATGAGAAATTAGCTGCGTTTTAGAAACCTTTCCCGGTCACACGGTCTACCACAATCTGGGTTTCTCATGCATGTTTTCGATGTAGGAAGATGCCCTTGAACCTGGAGATTTGGGACCCATGGGATGGGTAACAGGCAGTAGTACTTTAAAGGCTCTGTGTTTGCTCACCCAACCTCACCAAATCTCTCAGCCCCGAGAGTATCCACCCTTACGTCTCATCCAGCTGTGGGTCTAGATATGGTCATTCCAGGTGGCATCACAGCCCCTGAACGAATTTTGTAAGAATTTCTCTCTCTTTCACTGTCTTTGTTTCACGGGTTTTTAATATGAATTTATTCTTATAATGGGGTTTAGCTGCTTTTCACGGCTGTGTTTATTCCGCTTTACACCCACTTGACTCACATACAGAGAGATATCAATACATAGGTTTTAAGATTCTTACTAGTCAGATATATTCTTGTGCGGTGAATAGGGGGTGTTGAGTCCAGTTCACTGAGCAAGGAGTAGGTCTTTCTATTACATATTGGGTTTATGGAACGGTATCTCAGCTAATTTGAAACCCTTGTTTTCTGCAGCACCCCACCTCACCTTTCCCGTTAAGCAGCCATAGTGTGTTTTCTAAACGTGTGACTCTGTTCTGTTTTGTAATTCTGTTCAATTGTAGCGGTTTTTACATTGCCTCTATAAGTGATAGCTTATGATAAGTGTCTTTTTCTGTGTGACTTATTTCACTTAGAATTGTCGTACCTAAATCCACTCACCATGCTGCTACTAGCCTTATGACATTGATTTCATGGCTGAGTGATATTCCATTGTACATAAGGACCACCACTTCTTTATCCATTTTTCTCTTTCCTGGGATATTTAAGGTGTCATGAAGTGGAGGTTCTTGTCAACAGAGCAGCCCTAAACTTTGGGGTGCCTGTGTGTTGCTGATTTTTAGTTTTCCCAATTTATACGCCCATGAGTGTAAGTGCCCTATGCGCTCTAAGCTGTGTTTTTTCGATGTTTCAGGACACACCGTACACTTCTCCAGAGTGGCTGTTGGCAATTTACATCCCGCCCATCAGCATAGCAAGGCTCCCATTTCTCCATGGCCTGTCCTGCATTTCTGGTTTTGACACTTTTCTCAGCATGGCCCTTTTGACCGATGAGAAGCGAGACTTCTTTGGAGCGCTGATTTGCCTTTCAAGGTTGCTTGGTTGGCCAAAAAGGAGGTATGCGTTTTTTCCTGAATATATTCAGGATAAAACGCATACGTCCTTTTTGGCCAAGGGCATCATTGTCGACGTTTTGCCGTTTTTCATGTGCTTTAAAGGCGACGCGAATCTACCTCCTGAAATCTGTTTCCTGCAATTCTGCCTTGCTTTCAAATCCTCTTCGTTGCATTCCCTCAATATATTTGTGGACGAGAGTTATCATTTATAACTCTGCCAGTTTGTGATTTGCAGTGCCCCTGAGCTCCATTTTTCAACTCGCTTTTTTGGGAGCTGGCCGCAAAAGCGCAAGATGGCCTCAGGCCCTATTCTGGTTCCGGGGGGCAGGCTGAGCCTGTGGTTAATTCTTCTTCCTGATGGGAAAATAGAGTGACCTGTGCCTGTCCCAACACCTAGAGCTAGTCTCTCATTGGCTCCCCCTCTTCCTGTTCATCCTCAGGACAAATTGCAAGCTGTACGGAACAGGAGGTTAAAGGTGCTGATTCTCCAAGGAGGGAGATTGCTAGTAAAGCGGCTGGAATGGCGAACCCGAGCACAAGGAGATGAGAAATGAAGTGCGTTTTAGAAACCTTTCCCGGTCACACGGTGTACCACCTTCTGGGTTTCTCATGCATGTTTTCGATGTAGGAAGATGCCCTTGAACCTGGAGATTTGGGACCCATGGGATGGGTAACAGGCAGTATTACTTTAAAGGCTCTGCGTTTGCTCCCCCAACCTAACCAAATCTCTCAGCCCCGAGAGTGTCCACCCTTATGTCTCATCCAGCTGTGGGTCTAGATATGGTCATTCCAGGTGGCATCATAGCCCCTGAACGAATTTTGTAGGAATTTCTCTCTCTTTCACTTTCTTTGTTTCACGAGTTTTTAAAATTAATTTATTCTTATAATGGGGTTTAGCTGCTTTTCACGGCTGTGTTTATGCCGCTTTACACCCACTTGACTCACTTTCAGAGAGATATAAATTCATAGGTTTTAAGATTCTTTCTAATCAGATATATTCTTGTGCGGTGAATAGGGGGTGTTGAGTCCAGTTCACTGAGCAAGGAGTAGGTCTTTCTATTACATATTGGGTTTATGGAACGGTATCTCAGCTAATTTGAAACCCTTGTTTTATGCATCACCCCACCTCACCTTTCCCGTTAAGCAGCCATAGTGTGTTTTGTAAACGTGTGACTCTGTTTTGTTTTGTAATTCAGTTCAATTGTAGCGGTTTTTACATTCCCTCTATAAGTGATAGCTTATGATAAGTGTCTTTTTCTGTGTGACTTATTTCACTTAGAATTGTCGTACCTAAATCCACTCATCATGCTGCTACTAGCCTTATGACATTGATTTCATGGCTGAGTGATATTCCATTGTACATAAGGACCACCACTTCTTTATCCATTTTTCTCTTTCCTGGGATATTTAAGGTGTCATGAAGTGGAGGTTCTTGTCAACAGAGCAGCCCTAAACTTTGGGGTGCCTGTGTGTTGCTGATTTTTAGTTTTCCCAATTTATACGCCCATGAGTGTAAGTGCCCTATGCGCTCTAAGCTGTGTTTTTTCGATGTTTCAGGACACACCGTACACTTCTCCAGAGTGGCTGTTGGCAATTTACATCCCGCCCATCAGCATAGCAAGGCTCCCATTTCTCCATGGCCTGTCCTGCATTTCTGGTTTTGACACTTTTCTCAGCATGGCCCTTTTGACCGATGAGAAGCGAGACTTCTTTGGAGCGCTGATTTGCCTTTCCAGGTTGCTTGGTTGGCCAAAAAGGGCGTATGCGTTTTTTCCTGAATATATTCAGGAAAAAACGCATACGTCCTTTTTGGCCAAGGGCATCATTGTCGACGTTTTGCCGTTTTTCATGTGCTTTAAAGGCGACGCGAATCTAGCTCCTGAAATCTGTTTCCTGCAATTCTGCCTTGCTTTCAAATCCTCTTTGTTGCCTTCCCTCAATATATTTGTGGACGAGAGTTATCATTTATAACTCTGCAGGTTTGTGAATGGCAGTGCCCCTGAGCTCCATTTTTCAACTCGCTTTTTTGGGAGCTGGCCGCAAAAGCGCAGGATGGCCTCAGGCCCTATTCTGGTTCCGGGCGGCAGGCTGAGCCTGTGATAAATTCTTCTTCCTGTTGGGAAAATAGAGTGACCTGTGCCTGTCCCAACACCTAGAGCTAGTCTCTCATTGGCTCCCCCTCTTCCTGTTCATACTCAGGACAAATTGCAAGCTGTACGGAACAGGAGGTTAAAGGTCCTGATTCTCCAAGGAGAGAGATTGCTAGTAAAGCGGCTGGAATGGCGAACCCGAGCACAAGGAGATGAGAAATTAGCTGCGTTTTAGAAACCTTTCCCGGTCACACGGTCTACCACAATCTGGGTTTCTCATGCATGTTTTCGATGTAGGAAGATGCCCTTGAACCTGGAGATTTGGGACCCATGGGATGGGTAACAGGCAGTAGTACTTTAAAGGCTCTGTGTTTGCTCACCCAACCTCACCAAATCTCTCAGCCCCGAGAGTATCCACCCTTACGTCTCATCCAGCTGTGGGTCTAGATATGGTCATTCCAGGTGGCATCACAGCCCCTGAACGAATTTTGTAAGAATTTCTCTCTCTTTCACTGTCTTTGTTTCACGGGTTTTTAATATGAATTTATTCTTTTAATGGGGTTTAGCTGCTTTTCACGGCTGTGTTTATGCCGCTTTACACCCACTTGACTCACATACAGAGAGATATCAATACATAGGTTTTAAGATTCTTACTAGTCAGATATATTCTTGTGCGGTGAATAGGGGGTGTTGAGTCCAGTTCACTGAGCAAGGAGTAGGTCTTTCTATTACATATTGGGTTTATGGAACGGTATCTCAGCTAATTTGAAACCCTTGTTTTCTGCAGCACCCCACCTCACCTTTCCCGTTAAGCAGCCATAGTGTGTTTTCTAAACGTGTGACTCTGTTCTGTTTTGTAATTCTGTTCAATTGTAGCGGTTTTTACATTGCCTCTATAAGTGATAGCTTATGATAAGTGTCTTTTTCTGTGTGACTTATTTCACTTAGAATTGTCGTACCTAAATCCACTCACCATGCTGCTACTAGCCTTATGACATTGATTTCATGGCTGAGTGATATTCCATTGTACATAAGGACCACCACTTCTTTATCCATTTTTCTCTTTCCTGGGATATTTAAGTTGTCATGAAGTGGAGGTTCTTGTCAACAGAGCAGCCCTAAACTTTGGGGTGCCTGTGTGTTGCTGATTTTTAGTTTTCCCAATTTATACGCCCATGAGTGTAAGTGCCCTATGCGCTCTAAGCTGTGTTTTTTCGATGTTTCAGGACACACCGTACACTTCTCCAGAGTGGCTGTTGGCAATTTACATCCCGCCCATCAGCATAGCAAGGCTCCCATTTCTCCATGGCCTGTCCTGCATTTCTGGTTTTGACACTTTTCTCAGCATGGCCCTTTTGACCGATGAGAAGCGAGACTTCTTTGGAGCGCTGATTTGCCTTTCAAGGTTGCTTGGTTGGCCAAAAAGGAGGTATGCGTTTTTTCCTGAATATATTCAGGATAAAACGCATACGTCCTTTTTGGCCAAGGGCATCATTGTCGACGTTTTGCCGTTTTTCATGTGCTTTAAAGGCGACGCGAATCTACCTCCTGAAATCTGTTTCCTGCAATTCTGCCTTGCTTTCAAATCCTCTTCGTTGCATTCCCTCAATATATTTGTGGACGAGAGTTATCATTTATAACTCTGCCAGTTTGTGATTTGCAGTGCCCCTGAGCTCCATTTTTCAACTCGCTTTTTTGGGAGCTGGCCGCAAAAGCGCAAGATGGCCTCAGGCCCTATTCTGGTTCCGGGGGGCAGGCTGAGCCTGTGGTTAATTCTTCTTCCTGATGGGAAAATAGAGTGACCTGTGCCTGTCCCAACACCTAGAGCTAGTCTCTCATTGGCTCCCCCTCTTCCTGTTCATCCTCAGGACAAATTGCAAGCTGTACGGAACAGGAGGTTAAAGGTGCTGATTCTCCAAGAAGGGAGATTGCTAGTAAAGCGGCTGGAATGGCGAACCCGAGCACAAGGAGATGAGAAATGAAGTGCGTTTTAGAAACCTTTCCCGGTCACACGGTGTACCACCTTCTGGGTTTCTCATGCATGTTTTCGATGTAGGAAGATGCCCTTGAACCTGGAGATTTGGGACCCATGGGATGGGTAACAGGCAGTATTACTTTAAAGGCTCTGCGTTTGCTCCCCCAACCTAACCAAATCTCTCAGCCCCGAGAGTGTCCACCCTTATGTCTCATCCAGCTGTGGGTCTAGATATGGTCATTCCAGGTGGCATCACAGCCCCTGAACGAATTTTGTAGGAATTTCTCTCTCTTTCACTTTCTTTGTTTCACGAGTTTTTAAAATTAATTTATTCTTATAATGGGGTTTAGCTGCTTTTCACGGCTGTGTTTATGCCGCTTTACACCCACTTGACTCACTTTCAGAGAGATATAAATTCATAGGTTTTAAGATTCTTTCTAATCAGATATATTCTTGTGCGGTGAATAGGGGGTGTTGAGTCCAGTTCACTGAGCAAGGAGTAGGTCTTTCTATTACATATTGGGTTTATGGAACGGTATCTCAGCTAATTTGAAACCCTTGTTTTATGCATCACCCCACCTCACCTTTCCCGTTAAGCAGCCATAGTGTGTTTTGTAAACGTGTGACTCTGTTTTGTTTTGTAATTCAGTTCAATTGTAGCGGTTTTTACATTCCCTCTATAAGTGATAGCTTATGATAAGTGTCTTTTTCTGTGTGACTTATTTCACTTAGAATTGTCGTACCTAAATCCACTCATCATGCTGCTACTAGCCTTATGACATTGATTTCATGGCTGAGTGATATTCCATTGTACATAAGGACCACCACTTCTTTATCCATTTTTCTCTTTCCTGGGATATTTAAGGTGTCATGAAGTGGAGGTTCTTGTCAACAGAGCAGCCCTAAACTTTGGGGTGCCTGTGTGTTGCTGATTTTTAGTTTTCCCAATTTATACGCCCATGAGTGTAAGTGCCCTATGCGCTCTAAACTGTGTTTTTTCGATGTTTCAGGACACACCGTACACTTCTCCAGAGTGGCTGTTGGCAATTTACATCCCGCCCATCAGCATAGCAAGGCTCCCATTTCTCCATGGCCTGTCCTGCATTTCTGGTTTTGACACTTTTCTCAGCATGGCCCTTTTGACCGATGAGAAGCGAGACTTCTTTGGAGCGCTGATTTGCCTTTCCAGGTTGCTTGGTTGGCCAAAAAGGGCGTATGCGTTTTTTCCTGAATATATTCAGGAAAAAACGCATACGTCCTTTTTGGCCAAGGGCATCATTGTTGACGTTTTGCCGATTTTCATGTGCTTTAAAGGCGACGCGAATCTAGCTCCTGAAATCTGTTTCCTGCAATTCTGCCTTGCTTTCAAATCCTCTTTGTTGCCTTCCCTCAATATATTTGTGGACGAGAGTTATCATTTATAACTCTGCAGGTTTGTGAATGGCAGTGCCCCTGAGCTCCATTTTTCAACTCGCTTTTTTGGGAGCTGGCCGCAAAAGCGCAGGATGGCCTCAGGCCCTATTCTGGTTCCGGGCGGCAGGCTGAGCCTGTGATAAATTCTTCTTCCTGTTGGGAAAATAGAGTGACCTGTGCCTGTCCCAACACCTAGAGCTAGTCTCTCATTGGCTCCCCCTCTTCCTGTTCATACTCAGGACAAATTGCAAGCTGTACGGAACAGGAGGTTAAAGGTCCTGATTCTCCAAGGAGAGAGATTGCTAGTAAAGCGGCTGGAATGGCGAACACGAGCACAAGGAGATGAGAAATTAGCTGCGTTTTAGAAACCTTTCCCGGTCACACGGTCTACCACAATCTGGGTTTCTCATGCATGTTTTCGATGTAGGAAGATGCCCTTGAACCTGGAGATTTGGGACCCATGGGATGGGTAACAGGCAGTAGTACTTTAAAGGCTCTGTGTTTGCTCACCCAACCTCACCAAATCTCTCAGCCCCGAGAGTATCCACCCTTACGTCTCATCCAGCTGTGGGTCTAGATATGGTCATTCCAGGTGGCATCACAGCCCCTGAACGAATTTTGTAAGAATTTCTCTCTCTTTCACTGTCTTTGTTTCACGGGTTTTTAATATTAATTTATTCTTATAATGGGGTTTAGCTGCTTTTCACGGCTGTGTTTATGCCGCTTTACACCCACTTGACTCACATACAGAGAGATATCAATACATAGGTTTTAAGATTCTTACTAGTCAGATATATTCTTGTGCGGTGAATAGGGGGTGTTGAGTCCAGTTCACTGAGCAAGGAGTAGGTCTTTCTATTACATATTGGGTTTATGGAACGGTATCTCAGCTAATTTGAAACCCTTGTTTTCTGCAGCACCCCACCTCACCTTTCCCGTTAAGCAGCCATAGTGTGTTTTCTAAACGTGTGACTCTGTTCTGTTTTGTAATTCTGTTCAATTGTAGCGGTTTTTACATTGCCTCTATAAGTGATAGCTTATGATAAGTGTCTTTTTCTGTGTGACTTATTTCACTTAGAATTGTCGTACCTAAATCCACTCACCATGCTGCTACTAGCCTTATGACATTGATTTCATGGCTGAGTGATATTCCATTGTACATAAGGACCACCACTTCTTTATCCATTTTTCTCTTTCCTGGGATATTTAAGGTGTCATGAAGTGGAGGTTCTTGTCAACAGAGCAGCCCTAAACTTTGGGGTGCCTGTGTGTTGCTGATTTTTAGTTTTCCCAATTTATACGCCCATGAGTGTAAGTGCCCTATGCGCTCTAAGCTGTGTTTTTTCGATGTTTCAGGACACACCGTACACTTCTCCAGAGTGGCTGTTGGCAATTTACATCCCGCCCATCAGCATAGCAAGGCTCCCATTTCTCCATGGCCTGTCCTGCATTTCTGGTTTTGACACTTTTCTCAGCATGGCCCTTTTGACCGATGAGAAGCGAGACTTCTTTGGAGCGCTGATTTGCCTTTCAAGGTTGCTTGGTTGGCCAAAAAGGAGGTATGCGTTTTTTCCTGAATATATTCAGGATAAAACGCATACGTCCTTTTTGGCCAAGGGCATCATTGTCGACGTTTTGCCGTTTTTCATGTGCTTTAAAGGCGACGCGAATCTACCTCCTGAAATCTGTTTCCTGCAATTCTGCCTTGCTTTCAAATCCTCTTCGTTGCATTCCCTCAATATATTTGTGGACGAGAGTTATCATTTATAACTCTGCCAGTTTGTGATTTGCAGTGCCCCTGAGCTCCATTTTTCATCTCGCTTTTTTGGGAGCTGGCCGCAAAAGCGCAAGATGGCCTCAGGCCCTATTCTGGTTCCGGGCAGCAGGCTGAGCCTGTGATTAATTCTTCTTCCTTTTGGGAAAATAGAGTGACCTGTGCCTGTCCCAACACCTAGAGCTAGTCTCTCATTGGCTCCCCCTCTTCCTGTTCATCCTCAGGACAAATTGCAAGCTGTACGGAACAGGAGGTTAAAGGTGCTGATTCTCCAAGGAGGGAGATTGCTAGTAAAGCGGCTGGAATGGCGAACCCGAGCACAAGGAGATGAGAAATGAAGTGCGTTTTTGAAACCTTTCCCGGTCACACGGTGTACCACCTTCTGGGTTTCTCATGCATGTTTTCGATGTAGGAAGATGCCCTTGAAACTGGAGATTTGGGACCCATGGGATGGGTAACAGGCAGTATTACTTTAAAGGCTCCGCGTTTGCTACCCCAACCTAACCAAATCTCTCAGCCCCGAGAGTGTCCACCCTTATGTCTCATCCAGCTGTGGGTCTAGATATGGTCATTCCAGGTGGCATCACAGCCCCTGAACGAATTTTGTAGGAATTTCTCTCTCTTTCACTTTCTTTGTTTCACGAGTTTTTAAAATTAATTTATTCTTATAATGGGGTTTAGCTGCTTTTCACGGCTGTGTTTATGCCGCTTTACACCCACTTGACTCACTTTCAGAGAGATATAAATTCATAGGTTTTAAGATTCTTTCTAATCAGATATATTCTTGTGCGGTGAATAGGGGGTGTTGAGTCCAGTTCACTGAGCAAGGAGTAGGTCTTTCTATTACATATTGGGTTTATGGAACGGTATCTCAGCTAATTTGAAACCCTTGTTTTATGCATCACCCCACCTCACCTTTCCCGTTAAGCAGCCATAGTGTGTTTTGTAAACGTGTGACTCTGTTTTGTTTTGTAATTCAGTTCAATTGTAGCGGTTTTTACATTCCCTCTATAAGTGATAGCTTATGATAAGTGTCTTTTTCTGTGTGACTTATTTCACTTAGAATTGTCGTACCTAAATCCACTCATCATGCTGCTACTAGCCTTATGACATTGATTTCATGGCTGAGTGATATTCCATTGTACATAAGGACCACCACTTCTTTATCCATTTTTCTCTTTCCTGGGATATTTAAGGTGTCATGAAGTGGAGGTTCTTGTCAACAGTGCAGCCCTAAACTTTGGGGTGCCTGTGTGTTGCTGATTTTTAGTTTTCCCAATTTATACGCCCATGAGTGTAAGTGCCCTATGCGCTCTAAACTGTGTTTTTTCGATGTTTCAGGACACACCGTACACTTCTCCAGAGTGGCTGTTGGCAATTTACATCCCGCCCATCAGCATAGCAAGGCTCCCATTTCTCCATGGCCTGTCCTGCATTTCTGGTTTTGACACTTTTCTCAGCATGGCCCTTTTGACCGATGAGAAGCGAGACTTCTTTGGAGCGCTGATTTGCCTTTCCAGGTTGCTTGGTTGGCCAAAAAGGACGTATGCGTTTTTTCCTGAATATATTCAGGAAAAAACGCATACGTCCTTTTTGGCCAAGGGCATCATTGTCGACGTTTTGCCGTTTTTCATGTGCTTTAAAGGCGACGCGAATCTACCTCCTGAAATCTGTTTCCTGCAATTCTGCCTTGCTTTCAAATCCTCTTTGTTGCCTTCCCTCAATATATTTGTGGACGAGAGTTATCATTTATAACTCTGCAGGTTTGTGAATGGCAGTGCCCCTGAGCTCCATTTTTCAACTCGCTTTTTTGGGAGCTGGCCGCAAAAGTGCAGGATGGCCTCAGGCCCTATTCTGGTTCCGGGCGGCAGGCTGAGCCTGTGATAAATTCTTCTTCCTGTTGGGAAAATAGAGTGACCTGTGCCTGTCCCAACACCTAGAGCTAGTCTCTCATTGGCTCCCCCTCTTCCTGTTCATACTCAGGACAAATTGCAAGCTGTACGGAACAGGAGGTTAAAGGTCCTGATTCTCCAAGGAGAGAGATTGCTAGTAAAGCGGCTGGAATGGCGAACACGAGCACAAGGAGATGAGAAATTAGCTGCGTTTTAGAAACCTTTCCCGGTCACACGGTCTACCACAATCTGGGTTTCTCATGCATGTTTTCGATGTAGGAAGATGCCCTTGAACCTGGAGATTTGGGACCCATGGGATGGGTAACAGGCAGTAGTACTTTAAAGGCTCTGTGTTTGCTCACCCAACCTCACCAAATCTCTCAGCCCCGAGAGTATCCACCCTTACGTCTCATCCAGCTGTGGGTCTAGATATGGTCATTCCAGGTGGCATCACAGCCCCTGAACGAATTTTGTAAGAATTTCTCTCTCTTTCACTGTCTTTGTTTCACGGGTTTTTAATATGAATTTATTCTTTTAATGGGGTTTAGCTGCTTTTCACGGCTGTGTTTATGCCGCTTTACACCCACTTGACTCACATACAGAGAGATATCAATACATAGGTTTTAAGATTCTTACTAGTCAGATATATTCTTGTGCGGTGAATAGGGGGTGTTGAGTCCAGTTCACTGAGCAAGGAGTAGGTCTTTCTATTACATATTGGGTTTATGGAACGGTATCTCAGCTAATTTGAAACCCTTGTTTTCTGCAGCACCCCACCTCACCTTTCCCGTTAAGCAGCCATAGTGTGTTTTCTAAACGTGTGACTCTGTTCTGTTTTGTAATTCTGTTCAATTGTAGCGGTTTTTACATTGCCTCTATAAGTGATAGCTTATGATAAGTGTCTTTTTCTGTGTGACTTATTTCACTTAGAATTGTCGTACCTAAATCCACTCACCATGCTGCTACTAGCCTTATGACATTGATTTCATGGCTGAGTGATATTCCATTGTACATAAGGACCACCACTTCTTTATCCATTTTTCTCTTTCCTGGGATATTTAAGTTGTCATGAAGTGGAGGTTCTTGTCAACAGAGCAGCCCTAAACTTTGGGGTGCCTGTGTGTTGCTGATTTTTAGTTTTCCCAATTTATACGCCCATGAGTGTAAGTGCCCTATGCGCTCTAAGCTGTGTTTTTTCGATGTTTCAGGACACACCGTACACTTCTCCAGAGTGGCTGTTGGCAATTTACATCCCGCCCATCAGCATAGCAAGGCTCCCATTTCTCCATGGCCTGTCCTGCATTTCTGGTTTTGACACTTTTCTCAGCATGGCCCTTTTGACCGATGAGAAGCGAGACTTCTTTGGAGCGCTGATTTGCCTTTCAAGGTTGCTTGGTTGGCCAAAAAGGAGGTATGCGTTTTTTCCTGAATATATTCAGGATAAAACGCATACGTCCTTTTTGGCCAAGGGCATCATTGTCGACGTTTTGCCGTTTTTCATGTGCTTTAAAGGCGACGCGAATCTACCTCCTGAAATCTGTTTCCTGCAATTCTGCCTTGCTTTCAAATCCTCTTCGTTGCATTCCCTCAATATATTTGTGGACGAGAGTTATCATTTATAACTCTGCCAGTTTGTGATTTGCAGTGCCCCTGAGCTCCATTTTTCAACTCGCTTTTTTGGGAGCTGGCCGCAAAAGCGCAAGATGGCCTCAGGCCCTATTCTGGTTCCGGGGGGCAGGCTGAGCCTGTGGTTAATTCTTCTTCCTGATGGGAAAATAGAGTGACCTGTGCCTGTCCCAACACCTAGAGCTAGTCTCTCATTGGCTCCCCCTCTTCCTGTTCATCCTCAGGACAAATTGCAAGCTGTACGGAACAGGAGGTTAAAGGTGCTGATTCTCCAAGGAGGGAGATTGCTAGTAAAGCGGCTGGAATGGCGAACCCGAGCACAAGGAGATGAGAAATGAAGTGCGTTTTAGAAACCTTTCCCGGTCACACGGTGTACCACCTTCTGGGTTTCTCATGCATGTTTTCGATGTAGGAAGATGCCCTTGAACCTGGAGATTTGGGACCCATGGGATGGGTAACAGGCAGTATTACTTTAAAGGCTCTGCGTTTGCTCCCCCAACCTAACCAAATCTCTCAGCCCCGAGAGTGTCCACCCTTATGTCTCATCCAGCTGTGGGTCTAGATATGGTCATTCCAGGTGGCATCACAGCCCCTGAACGAATTTTGTAGGAATTTCTCTCTCTTTCACTTTCTTTGTTTCACGAGTTTTTAAAATTAATTTATTCTTATAATGGGGTTTAGCTGCTTTTCACGGCTGTGTTTATGCCGCTTTACACCCACTTGACTCACTTTCAGAGAGATATAAATTCATAGGTTTTAAGATTCTTTCTAATCAGATATATTCTTGTGCGGTGAATAGGGGGTGTTGAGTCCAGTTCACTGAGCAAGGAGTAGGTCTTTCTATTACATATTGGGTTTATGGAACGGTATCTCAGCTAATTTGAAACCCTTGTTTTATGCATCACCCCACCTCACCTTTCCCGTTAAGCAGCCATAGTGTGTTTTGTAAACGTGTGACTCTGTTTTGTTTTGTAATTCAGTTCAATTGTAGCGGTTTTTACATTCCCTCTATAAGTGATAGCTTATGATAAGTGTCTTTTTCTGTGTGACTTATTTCACTTAGAATTGTCGTACCTAAATCCACTCATCATGCTGCTACTAGCCTTATGACATTGATTTCATGGCTGAGTGATATTCCATTGTACATAAGGACCACCACTTCTTTATCCATTTTTCTCTTTCCTGGGATATTTAAGGTGTCATGAAGTGGAGGTTCTTGTCAACAGAGCAGCCCTAAACTTTGGGGTGCCTGTGTGTTGCTGATTTTTAGTTTTCCCAATTTATACGCCCATGAGTGTAAGTGCCCTATGCGCTCTAAACTGTGTTTTTTCGATGTTTCAGGACACACCGTACACTTCTCCAGAGTGGCTGTTGGCAATTTACATCCCGCCCATCAGCATAGCAAGGCTCCCATTTCTCCATGGCCTGTCCTGCATTTCTGGTTTTGACACTTTTCTCAGCATGGCCCTTTTGACCGATGAGAAGCGAGACTTCTTTGGAGCGCTGATTTGCCTTTCCAGGTTGCTTGGTTGGCCAAAAAGGGCGTATGCGTTTTTTCCTGAATATATTCAGGAAAAAACGCATACGTCCTTTTTGGCCAAGGGCATCATTGTTGACGTTTTGCCGATTTTCATGTGCTTTAAAGGCGACGCGAATCTAGCTCCTGAAATCTGTTTCCTGCAATTCTGCCTTGCTTTCAAATCCTCTTTGTTGCCTTCCCTCAATATATTTGTGGACGAGAGTTATCATTTATAACTCTGCAGGTTTGTGAATGGCAGTGCCCCTGAGCTCCATTTTTCAACTCGCTTTTTTGGGAGCTGGCCGCAAAAGCGCAGGATGGCCTCAGGCCCTATTCTGGTTCCGGGCGGCAGGCTGAGCCTGTGATAAATTCTTCTTCCTGTTGGGAAAATAGAGTGACCTGTGCCTGTCCCAACACCTAGAGCTAGTCTCTCATTGGCTCCCCCTCTTCCTGTTCATACTCAGGACAAATTGCAAGCTGTACGGAACAGGAGGTTAAAGGTCCTGATTCTCCAAGGAGAGAGATTGCTAGTAAAGCGGCTGGAATGGCGAACACGAGCACAAGGAGATGAGAAATTAGCTGCGTTTTAGAAACCTTTCCCGGTCACACGGTCTACCACAATCTGGGTTTCTCATGCATGTTTTCGATGTAGGAAGATGCCCTTGAACCTGGAGATTTGGGACCCATGGGATGGGTAACAGGCAGTAGTACTTTAAAGGCTCTGTGTTTGCTCACCCAACCTCACCAAATCTCTCAGCCCCGAGAGTATCCACCCTTACGTCTCATCCAGCTGTGGGTCTAGATATGGTCATTCCAGGTGGCATCACAGCCCCTGAACGAATTTTGTAAGAATTTCTCTCTCTTTCACTGTCTTTGTTTCACGGGTTTTTAATATTAATTTATTCTTATAATGGGGTTTAGCTGCTTTTCACGGCTGTGTTTATGCCGCTTTACACCCACTTGACTCACATACAGAGAGATATCAATACATAGGTTTTAAGATTCTTACTAGTCAGATATATTCTTGTGCGGTGAATAGGGGGTGTTGAGTCCAGTTCACTGAGCAAGGAGTAGGTCTTTCTATTACATATTGGGTTTATGGAACGGTATCTCAGCTAATTTGAAACCCTTGTTTTCTGCAGCACCCCACCTCACCTTTCCCGTTAAGCAGCCATAGTGTGTTTTCTAAACGTGTGACTCTGTTCTGTTTTGTAATTCTGTTCAATTGTAGCGGTTTTTACATTGCCTCTATAAGTGATAGCTTATGATAAGTGTCTTTTTCTGTGTGACTTATTTCACTTAGAATTGTCGTACCTAAATCCACTCACCATGCTGCTACTAGCCTTATGACATTGATTTCATGGCTGAGTGATATTCCATTGTACATAAGGACCACCACTTCTTTATCCATTTTTCTCTTTCCTGGGATATTTAAGGTGTCATGAAGTGGAGGTTCTTGTCAACAGAGCAGCCCTAAACTTTGGGGTGCCTGTGTGTTGCTGATTTTTAGTTTTCCCAATTTATACGCCCATGAGTGTAAGTGCCCTATGCGCTCTAAGCTGTGTTTTTTCGATGTTTCAGGACACACCGTACACTTCTCCAGAGTGGCTGTTGGCAATTTACATCCCGCCCATCAGCATAGCAAGGCTCCCATTTCTCCATGGCCTGTCCTGCATTTCTGGTTTTGACACTTTTCTCAGCATGGCCCTTTTGACCGATGAGAAGCGAGACTTCTTTGGAGCGCTGATTTGCCTTTCAAGGTTGCTTGGTTGGCCAAAAAGGAGGTATGCGTTTTTTCCTGAATATATTCAGGATAAAACGCATACGTCCTTTTTGGCCAAGGGCATCATTGTCGACGTTTTGCCGTTTTTCATGTGCTTTAAAGGCGACGCGAATCTACCTCCTGAAATCTGTTTCCTGCAATTCTGCCTTGCTTTCAAATCCTCTTCGTTGCATTCCCTCAATATATTTGTGGACGAGAGTTATCATTTATAACTCTGCCAGTTTGTGATTTGCAGTGCCCCTGAGCTCCATTTTTCATCTCGCTTTTTTGGGAGCTGGCCGCAAAAGCGCAAGATGGCCTCAGGCCCTATTCTGGTTCCGGGCAGCAGGCTGAGCCTGTGATTAATTCTTCTTCCTTTTGGGAAAATAGAGTGACCTGTGCCTGTCCCAACACCTAGAGCTAGTCTCTCATTGGCTCCCCCTCTTCCTGTTCATCCTCAGGACAAATTGCAAGCTGTACGGAACAGGAGGTTAAAGGTGCTGATTCTCCAAGGAGGGAGATTGCTAGTAAAGCGGCTGGAATGGCGAACCCGAGCACAAGGAGATGAGAAATGAAGTGCGTTTTTGAAACCTTTCCCGGTCACACGGTGTACCACCTTCTGGGTTTCTCATGCATGTTTTCGATGTAGGAAGATGCCCTTGAAACTGGAGATTTGGGACCCATGGGATGGGTAACAGGCAGTATTACTTTAAAGGCTCCGCGTTTGCTACCCCAACCTAACCAAATCTCTCAGCCCCGAGAGTGTCCACCCTTATGTCTCATCCAGCTGTGGGTCTAGATATGGTCATTCCAGGTGGCATCACAGCCCCTGAACGAATTTTGTAGGAATTTCTCTCTCTTTCACTTTCTTTGTTTCACGAGTTTTTAAAATTAATTTATTCTTATAATGGGGTTTAGCTGCTTTTCACGGCTGTGTTTATGCCGCTTTACACCCACTTGACTCACTTTCAGAGAGATATAAATTCATAGGTTTTAAGATTCTTTCTAATCAGATATATTCTTGTGCGGTGAATAGGGGGTGTTGAGTCCAGTTCACTGAGCAAGGAGTAGGTCTTTCTATTACATATTGGGTTTATGGAACGGTATCTCAGCTAATTTGAAACCCTTGTTTTATGCATCACCCCACCTCACCTTTCCCGTTAAGCAGCCATAGTGTGTTTTGTAAACGTGTGACTCTGTTTTGTTTTGTAATTCAGTTCAATTGTAGCGGTTTTTACATTCCCTCTATAAGTGATAGCTTATGATAAGTGTCTTTTTCTGTGTGACTTATTTCACTTAGAATTGTCGTACCTAAATCCACTCATCATGCTGCTACTAGCCTTATGACATTGATTTCATGGCTGAGTGATATTCCATTGTACATAAGGACCACCACTTCTTTATCCATTTTTCTCTTTCCTGGGATATTTAAGGTGTCATGAAGTGGAGGTTCTTGTCAACAGTGCAGCCCTAAACTTTGGGGTGCCTGTGTGTTGCTGATTTTTAGTTTTCCCAATTTATACGCCCATGAGTGTAAGTGCCCTATGCGCTCTAAACTGTGTTTTTTCGATGTTTCAGGACACACCGTACACTTCTCCAGAGTGGCTGTTGGCAATTTACATCCCGCCCATCAGCATAGCAAGGCTCCCATTTCTCCATGGCCTGTCCTGCATTTCTGGTTTTGACACTTTTCTCAGCATGGCCCTTTTGACCGATGAGAAGCGAGACTTCTTTGGAGCGCTGATTTGCCTTTCCAGGTTGCTTGGTTGGCCAAAAAGGACGTATGCGTTTTTTCCTGAATATATTCAGGAAAAAACGCATACGTCCTTTTTGGCCAAGGGCATCATTGTCGACGTTTTGCCGTTTTTCATGTGCTTTAAAGGCGACGCGAATCTACCTCCTGAAATCTGTTTCCTGCAATTCTGCCTTGCTTTCAAATCCTCTTTGTTGCCTTCCCTCAATATATTTGTGGACGAGAGTTATCATTTATAACTCTGCAGGTTTGTGAATGGCAGTGCCCCTGAGCTCCATTTTTCAACTCGCTTTTTTGGGAGCTGGCCGCAAAAGTGCAGGATGGCCTCAGGCCCTATTCTGGTTCCGGGCGGCAGGCTGAGCCTGTGATAAATTCTTCTTCCTGTTGGGAAAATAGAGTGACCTGTGCCTGTCCCAACACCTAGAGCTAGTCTCTCATTGGCTCCCCCTCTTCCTGTTCATACTCAGGACAAATTGCAAGCTGTACGGAACAGGAGGTTAAAGGTCCTGATTCTCCAAGGAGAGAGATTGCTAGTAAAGCGGCTGGAATGGCGAACACGAGCACAAGGAGATGAGAAATTAGCTGCGTTTTAGAAACCTTTCCCGGTCACACGGTCTACCACAATCTGGGTTTCTCATGCATGTTTTCGATGTAGGAAGATGCCCTTGAACCTGGAGATTTGGGACCCATGGGATGGGTAACAGGCAGTAGTACTTTAAAGGCTCTGTGTTTGCTCACCCAACCTCACCAAATCTCTCAGCCCCGAGAGTATCCACCCTTACGTCTCATCCAGCTGTGGGTCTAGATATGGTCATTCCAGGTGGCATCACAGCCCCTGAACGAATTTTGTAAGAATTTCTCTCTCTTTCACTGTCTTTGTTTCACGGGTTTTTAAAATTAATTTATTCTTATAATGGGGTTTAGCTGCTTTTCACGGCTGTGTTTATGCCGCTTTACACCCACTTGACTCACATACAGAGATATCAATACATAGGTTTTAAGATTCTTACTAGTCAGATATATTCTTGTGCGGTGAATAGGGGGTGTTGAGTCCAGTTCACTGAGCAAGGAGTAGGTCTTTCTATTACATATTGGGTTTATGGAACGGTATCTCAGCTAATTTGAAACCCTTGTTTTCTGCAGCACCCCACCTCACCTTTCCCGTTAAGCAGCCATAGTGTTTTCTAAACGTGTGACTCTGTTCTGTTTTGTAATTCTGTTCAATTGTAGCGGTTTTTACATTGCCTCTATAAGTGATAGCTTATGATAAGTGTCTTTTTCTGTGTGACTTATTTCACTTAGAATTGTCGTACCTAAATCCACTCACCATGCTGCTACTAGCCTTATGACATTGATTTCATGGCTGAGTGATATTCCATTGTACATAAGGACCACCACTTCTTTATCCATTTTTCTCTTTCCTGGGATATTTAAGGTGTCATGAAGTGGAGGTTCTTGTCAACAGAGCAGCCCTAAACTTTGGGGTGCCTGTGTGTTGCTGATTTTTAGTTTTCCCAATTTATACGCCCATGAGTGTAAGTGCCCTATGCGCTCTAAGCTGTGTTTTTTCGATGTTTCAGGACACACCGTACACTTCTCCAGAGTGGCTGTTGGCAATTTACATCCCGCCCATCAGCATAGCAAGGCTCCCATTTCTCCATGGCCTGTCCTGCATTTCTGGTTTTGACACTTTTCTCAGCATGGCCCTTTTGACCGATGAGAAGCGAGACTTCTTTGGAGCGCTGATTTGCCTTTCAAGGTTGCTTGGTTGGCCAAAAAGGACGTATGCGTTTTTTCCTGAATATATTCAGGAAAAAACGCATACGTCCTTTTTGGCCAAGGGCATCATTGTCGACGTTTTGCCGTTTTTCATGTGCTTTAAAGGCGACGCGAATCTACCTCCTGAAATTTGTTTCCTGCAATTCTGCCTTGCTTTCAAATCCTCTTCGTTGCCTTCCCTCAATATATTTGTGGACGAGAGTTATCATTTATAACTCTGCCAGTTTGTGAATTGCAGTGCCCCTGAGCTCCATTTTTCAACTCGCTTTTTTGGGAGCTGGTCGCAAAAGCACAAGATGGCCTCAGGCCCTATTCTGGTTCCGGGCAGCAGGCTGAGCCTGTGATTAATTCTTCTTCCTGTTGGGAAAATAGAGTGACCTGTGCCTGTCCCAACACCTAGAGCTAGTCTCTCATTGGCTCCCCCTCTTCCTGTTCATCCTCAGGACAAATTGCAAGCTGTACGGAACAGGAGTTTAAAGGTGCTGATTCTCCAAGGAGGGAGATTGCTAGTAAAGCGGCTGGAATGGCGAACCCGAGCACAAGGAGATGAGAAATGAAGTGCGTTTTTGAAACCTTTCCCGGTCACACGGTGTACCACCTTCTGGGTTTCTCATGCATGTTTTCGATGTAGGAACATGCCCTTGAACCTGGAGATTTGGGACCCATGGGATGGGTAACAGGCAGTATTACTTTAAAGGCTCTGCGTTTGCTCCCCCAACCTCACCAAATCTCTCAGCCCCGAGAGTGTCCACCCTTATGTCTCATCCAGCTGTGGGTCTAGATATGGTCATTCCAGGTGGCATCACAGCCCCTGAACGAATTTTGTAAGAATTTCTCTCTCTTTCACTTTCTTTGTTTCACGGGTTTTTAAAATTAATTTATTCTTATAATGGGGTTTAGCTGCTTTTCACGGCTGTGTTTATGCCGCTTTACACCCACTTGACTCACTTTCAGAGAGATATAAATTCATAGGTTTTAAGATTCTTTCTAATCAGATATATTCTTGTGCGGTGAATAGGGGGTGTTGAGTCCAGTTCACTGAGCAAGGAGTAGGTCTTTCTATTACATATTGGGGTTATGGAACGGTATCTCAGCTAATTTGAAACCCTTGTTTATGCATCACCCCACCTCACCTTTCCCGTTAAGCAGCCATAGTGTGTTTTGTAAACGTGTGACTCTGTTCTGTTTTGTAATTCAGTTCAAGTGTAGCGGTTTTTACATTCCCTCTATAAGTGATAGCTTATGATAAGTGTCTTTTTCTGTGTGACTTATTTCACTTAGAATTGTCGTACCTAAATCCACTCATCATGCTGCTACTAGCCTTATGACATTGATTTCATGGCTGAGTGATATTCCATTGTACATAAGGACCACCACTTCTTTATCCATTTTTCTCTTTCCTGGGATATTTATGGTGTCATGTAGGGGAGGTTCTTGTCAACAGAGCAGCCCTAAACTTTGGGGTGCCTGTGTGTTACTGATTTTTACATTTCCCAATTTATACGCCCATGAGTGTAAGTGCCCTATGCGCTCTAAGTTGTGTTTTTTCGATGTTTCAGGACACACCGTACACTTCTCCAGAGTGGCTGTTGGCAATTTACATCCCGCCCATCAGCATAGCAAGGCTCCCATTTCTCCATGGCCTGTCCTGCATTTCTGGTTTTGACACTTTTCTCAGCATGGCCCTTTTGACCGATGAGAAGCGAGACTTCTTTGGAGCGCTGATTTGCCTTTCCAGGTTGCTTGGTTGGCCAAAAAGGGCGTATGCGTTTTTTCCTGAATATATTCAGGAAAAAACGCATACGCCCTTTTTGGCCAAGGGCATCATTGTCGACGTTTTGCCGTTTTTCATGTGCTTTAAAGGCGACTCGAATCTACCTCCTGAAATCTGTTTCCTGCAATTCTGCCTTGCTTTCAAATCCTCTTCGTTGCCTTCCCTCAATATATTTGTGGACGAGAGTTATCATTTATAACTCTGCAGGTTTGTGAATGGCAGTGCCCCTGAGTTCCATTTTTCAACTCGCTTTTTTGGGAGCTGGCCGCAAAAGCTCAGGATGGCCTCAGGCCCTATTCTGGTTCCGGGCGGCAGGCTGAGCCTGTGATAAATTCTTCTTCCTGTTGGGAAAATAGAGTGACCTGTGCCTGTCCCAACACCTAGAGCTAGTCTCTCATTGGCTCCCCCTCTTCCTGTTCATACTCAGGACAAATTGCAAGCTGTACGGAACAGGAGGTTAAAGGTCCTGATTCTCCAAGGAGAGAGATTGCTAGTAAAGCGGCTGGAATGGCGAACACGAGCACAAGGAGATGAGAAATTAGCTGCGTTTTAGAAACCTTTCCCGGTCACACAGTCTACCACAATCTGGGTTTCTCATGCATGTTTTCGATGTAGGAAGATGCCCTTGAACCTGGAGATTTGGGACCCATGGGATGGGTAACAGGCAGTAGTACTTTAAAGGCTCTGTGTTTGCTCACCCAACCTCACCAAATCTCTCAGCCCCGAGAGTATCCACCCTTACGTCTCATCCAGCTGTGGGTCTAGATATGGTCATTCCAGGTGGCATCACAGCCCCTGAACGAATTTTGTAAGAATTTCTCTCTCTTTCACTTTCTTTGTTTCACGGGTTTTTAAAATTAATTTATTCTTATAATGGGGTTTAGCTGCTTTTCACGGCTGTGTTTATGCCGCTTTACACCCACTTGACTCACTTTCAGAGGGATATAAATTCATAGGTTTTAAGATTCTTTCTAATCAGATATATTCTTGTGCGGTGAATAGGGGGTGTTGAGCGCAGTTCACTGAGCAAGGAGTAGGTCTTTCTATTACATATTGGGTTTATGGAACGGTATCTCAGCTAATTTGAAACCCTTGTTTTATGCATCACCCCACCTCACCTTTCCCGTTAAGCAGCCATAGTGTGTTTTGTAAACGTGTGACTCTGTTTTGTTTTGTAATTCAGTTCAATTGTAGCGGTTTTTACATTCCCTCTATAAGTGATAGCTTATGATAAGTGTCTTTTTCTGTGTGACTTATTTCACTTAGAATTGTCGTACCTAAATCCACTCATCATGCTGCTACTAGCCTTATGACATTGATTTCATGGCTGAGTGATATTCCATTGTACATAAGGACCACCACTTCTTTATCCATTTTTCTCTTTCCTGGGATATTTAAGGTGTCATGAAGTGGAGGTTCTTGTCAACAGAGCAGCCCTAAACTTTGGGGTGCCTGTGTGTTGCTGATTTTTAGTTTTCCCAATTTATACGCCCATGAGTGTAAGTGCCCTATGCGCTCTAAGCTGTGTTTTTTCGATGTTTCAGGACACACCGTACACTTCTCCAGAGTGGCTGTTGGCAATTTACATCCCGCCCATCAGCATAGCAAGGCTCCCATTTCTCCATGGCCTGTCCTGCATTTCTGGTTTTGACACTTTTCTCAGCATGGCCCTTTTGACCGATGAGAAGCGAGACTTCTTTGGAGCGCTGATTTGCCTTTCCAGGTTGCTTGGTTGGCCAAAAAGGGCGTATGCGTTTTTTCCTGAATATATTCAGGAAAAAACGCATACGTCCTTTTTGGCCAAGGGCATCATTGTCGACGTTTTGCCGTTTTTCATGTGCTTTAAAGGCGACGCGAATCTACCTCCTGAAATCTGTTTCCTGCAATTCTGCCTTGCTTTCAAATCCTCTTCGTTGCCTTCCCTCAATATATTTGTGGACGAGAGTTATCATTTATAACTCTGCCGGTTTGTGAATTGCAGTGCCCCTGAGCTCCATTTTTCAACTCGCTTTTTTGGGAGCTGGCCGCAAAAGCGCAGGATGGCTTCAGGCCCTATTCTGGTTCCGGGCGGCAGGCTGAGCCTGTGATAAATTCTTCTTCCTGTTGGGAAAATAGAGTGACCTGTGCCTGTCCCAACACCTAGAGCTAGTCTCTCATTGGCTTCCCCTCTTCCTGTTCATACTCAGGACAAATTGCAAGCTGTACGGAACAGGAGGTTAAAGGTCCTGATTCTCCAAGGAGAGAGATTGCTAGTAAAGCGGCTGGAATGGCGAACACGAGCACAAGGAGATGAGAAATTAGCTGCGTTTTAGAAACCTTTCCCGGTCACACGGTCTACCACAATCTGGGTTTCTCATGCATGTTTTCGATGTAGGAAGATGCCCTTGAACCTGGAGATTTGGGACCCATGGGATGGGTAACAGGCAGTAGTACTTTAAAGACTCTGTGTTTGCTCACCCAACCTCACCAAATCTCTCAGCCCCGAGAGTATCCACCCTTACGTCTCATCCAGCTGTGGGTCTAGATATGGTCATTCCAGGTGGCATCACAGCCCCTGAACGAATTTTGTAAGAATTTCTCTCTCTTTCACTGTCTTTGTTTCACGGGTTTTTAAAATTAATTTATTCTTATAATGGGGTTTAGCTGCTTTTCACGGCTGTGTTTATGCCGCTTTACACCCACTTGACTCACATACAGAGAGATATCAATACATAGGTTTTAAGATTCTTACTAGTCAGATATATTCTTGTGCGGTGAATAGGGGGTGTTGAGTCCAGTTCACTGAGCAAGGAGTAGGTCTTTCTATTACATATTGGGTTTATGGAACGGTATCTCAGCTAATTTGAAACCCTTGTTTTATGCATCACCCCACCTCACCTTTCCCGTTAAGCAGCCATAGTGTGTTTTGTAAACGTGTGACTCTGTTTTGTTTTGTAATTCAGTTCAATTGTAGCGGTTTTTACATTCCCTCTATAAGTGATAGCTTATGATAAGTGTCTTTTTCTGTGTGACTTATTTCACTTAGAATTGTCGTAACTAAATCCACTCATCATGCTGCTACTAGCCTTATGACATTGATTTCATGGCTGAGTGATATTCCATTGTACATAAGGACCACCACTTCTTTATCCATTTTTCTCTTTCCTGGGATATTTAAGGTGTCATGAAGTGGAGGTTCTTGTCAACAGAGCAGCCCTAAACTTTGGGGTGCCTGTGTGTTGCTGATTTTTAGTTTTCCCAATTTATTCGCCCGTGAGGGGAAGTGCCCTATGCGCTCTAAGCTGTGTTTTTTCGATGTTTCAGGACACACCGTACATTTCTCCAGAGTGGCTGTTGGCAATTTACATCCCGCCCATCAGCGTAGCAAGGCTCCCATTTCTCCATGGCCTGTCCTGCATTTCTGGTTTTGACACTTTTTTCAGCATGGCCCTTTTGACCGATGGGAAGCGAGACTTCTTTGTAGCGCTGATTTGCCTTTCCTGGTTGCTTTGTTGGCCAAAAAGGGCGTATGCTATTTTTCCTGAATATATTCAGGAAAAAACGCATACGCCCTTTTTGGCCAAGGGCATCATTATCGACGTTTTGCCGCTTCTCATGTGCTTTAAAGGCAATTCGAATCTACCTCCTGAAATCTGTTTCCTGCAATTCTGCCTTGATTTCAAATCCTCTTCTTTGCCTTCCTTCAAGATATTTGTGGACGAGAGTTATCATTTATAACTCTGCAGGTTTGTGAATTGCAGTGCCCCTGAGCTCCATTTTACAACTCGCTTTTTTGGGAGCTGGCCGCAAATGCGCAGGATGGCCTCAGGCACTATTCTGGTTCCGGGCGGCAGGCTGAGCTTGCGGTTAATTCTTCTTCCTGATGGGAAAATAGAGTGACCTGTGCCTGTCCCAACACCTAGAGCTAGTCTCTCATTGGCTCCCCCTCTTCCCGTTCATCCTCAGGACAAATTGCAAGCTGTACGGAACAGGAGGTTAAAGATGCTGATTCTCCAAGGAGGGAGATTGCTAGTAAAGCGGCTGGAATGGCGAACCCGAGCACAAGGAGATGAAAAATGAGGTGCGTTTTAGAAACGTTTCCCGGTCACACGGTCTACCACCTTCTGGGTTTCTCATGCATGTTTTCGATGTAGGAAGATGCCCTTGAACCTGGAGATTTGGGACCCATGGGATGGGTAACAGGCAGTAGTACTTTAGAGGCTCTGCATTTGCTCCCCCAACCTCACCAAATCTCTCAGCCCCAAGAGTGTCCACCCTTACGTCTCATCCAGCTGTGGGTCTAGATATGGTCAATCCAGGTGGCATCACCGCCTCTGAATGAATTGTATAAGAATTTCTCTCTCTTTCACTGTCTTTGTTTCATGGGGTTTTAAAAGTTCTTTGTTTTTATAGTGGGGTTAACTTCTTTTCACTGCTGTGTTTATGCCGCTTTACACCCCCTTGACACACTTACAGACAGATATCAATACATAAGTTTTAAGATTCTTACTAGTCAAATATGTTCTTGTGCCGTGAATAGGGGGTGTTTAGTCCAGTTCACTGAGCAAGGAGTAGGTCTTGTCTATTACATATTGTGTTTATGGAACGTTATCTGAGCTAATTTGAAATCCTTGTTTTATGCATCACCCCACCTCACCTTTCCCGTTAAGCATCCATAGTGTGTTTTCTAAATGTGTGACTCTGTTCTGTTTTGTAATTCCGTTCAAGTGTAGCGGTTTTTACATTCCCTCTGTTAGTGATATCTTATGATAAGTGTCTTTTTCTGTGTGACTTATTTCACTTCGAATCGTCGTACCTAAATCCACTCATCATGCTGCTACTAGCCTTATGATATTGATTTCACCCTCGATTGATATTCCATTTTACATATGGAGCACAACTTCTTTATCAATTTTTCTCTTTCCTGGGATATTTAAGGTAGAATTAAGTGGAGGTTCTTGTCAACAGAGCAGCCCTAAAATTTGGGGTGCCTGTGTTTTGCTGATTTTTAATTTTCCCAATTTATACGCCCATGAGTGGATGTGCCCCTTTCTCTCTAGCTGTGTTTTTTAGATGTTTTAGGAAACACCATACCCTCCTCCAGAGTCGTCATTGGCAATTTACATCCCACCCATCAGTGTAACAAGGCTCCCTTTCCTCCCTGTACTCTCCTGCATTTCTTCTTTTTACACTTTTTTAGGAAGGCCATTTTGACCGATGGGAAGTCAGACTTCTTTGTAGTGCTGAATTGCATTTCCGGCTTGCTTGGTTCGCCAAAAGGGGCCTATGGTTTTTTTCCTGAATTCATACAGAAAAAAACGCATATGCTCTTTTTGTCCAAGTGCATCATTGTCGACGTTTTGCCGCTTTTCATGTGCTTTAGGGGCGATTCGAATCTCCCTCCTGAAATCTGTTTCCTGCAATTCTGCCTTGCTTTCAAATCCTCTTCGTTGCCTTCCCTCAATATATTTGTGGACGAGAGTCATCATTTACAAGTCTGCAGGTTTGTGAATTGCAGTGCCCCTGAGCTCCATTTTTCAACTCGCTTTTTTGGGAGCTTTCCGCAGAACCGCTGGTTTGCTTCTGGCCCTACTCTGGTTCCCGGTGGCAGGCTAAGCCTTTGCTTAATTCTTCTTCCTGACTGGAAAGTAGAGTGACATGTGCCTCTCCTAACATCTAGGGCTTGGCTCTCCTTGTTTCTCCTCCTTCCCCTTCTTCCTTTGGACAAATTCCAATTTCTGTGCAACTGGATGTTGAAGGTGCTGACATCCGCAAGTGGGGAGATTTTAAGGAAAAAGGCTGGAGGGGTGAACCCAACAACCAGGAAATTAGGAGTTTTGGTTCCTTTTCCAAAATCTTCCTGATCCAACCGTGTTCCATCTTCTGGGTGTCACAGGCATGTTTTAGCTGTAGGAAAGGTCACGTATATGTAAGGAGAGCACAAGGGATTTTTCCAAATCAGTGTCTCCCCGAACTCCAATCTGGGGAATTTTTAAGCTACTGGTACATGTGTGTTCATTAAGGGACTTGGGCCGTAGGCAGAGTCCGAACTTTAGATGATTGAAGTCTTCAGGTTCAGAAACGCTCACCATTGGCCTCCTTTAGTTTCCATTTTATCTGTAGTTGATAGATGATGTCGATATAGATATCTATTGTTTTTCAGATTATTTCCCCTTAGGGGTCATTACAAAATATTGAGTATAGTTCCCTGTGCTATACAGTAGTTCCTTGTTGATGATATATTTTATACATAGCATTGTGTATATGTTAATCTGAAACTGTTAATTTATCCCTCCTCCCACCTTTCCCCTTTGGTAATAAAAAATATAAGATTTTATACTTCTCAGAAATCTAGGAGCTGAAAGTGAGGTATCATTTTCAATGGAAAATCATTCAAAACAAGGTTGAAACTTCAACCAAGATTATTAGATGTACATCCTTTTAAAGAAATCACTGCATTTCTCTACTGTTGACCTGACAAATAAGACAAACCCCTCCACTGAACTTGCTTATAATAAAGTGATGGAAATATCAAATGGAAGTGTTAGAAACATCTTATTTTACACAAGCCTTATACACTGCTCTATGTTAATTACAGTTTGGCTCACACATCTGTTCATTGAAGTTACAATGTTCTCAAATTCTGTTACTGATCCTGCAGAGTGGGCCCCAATAAGGGTCTCCCTGCCCAGTGTCATTGGAGCCAACAGATCGAGACTGACTTTGGTTCAGAAGCAAAGGAAAACTTTATATTTTGATCAGAGAATGGAGAGGTGAGAGTGTGTGCTCCCCTGCGGGTTGTGGGCCGGGCTGCTGTGTAGGGATCCTGTCAGCATCAGCGGGAGGGAGGGGGCGGAGCTCTCGAGGGCCGGGTTGGCTGGAGCTCAGGCTCTATGTCACAGAGTCTGCACAGGGCCCCACGAGCTGAGGTGTCGTCCCAGCCATTTTGCAGTAGGAAATCGGGTCTGAAGTGTCGGGTGTGGGTCCTCTGCATGTGGAAACCTAGGAGCAAGTGAAATTAGACAAAGCACAAAGGAAAAAATGGTTAGACTTTATTTTATTGCCCAGATTCTATTGTTATCTCCCAGGAATTTTTAATGGGCTTTGCCAGTGACAAAGCCCTCCTCTGCCTTTTGTCCCATTCCTCATTCTTGGGGCGCTGAGGGTGCAGACACGTCTTCTGTAAATGCTTCATGCTGAGTTGGGTGTCCTCATACCCGGGGGGAGGGGCAGGACTTCTCCCCAGCAGCCTCCAGGTGAGGTTGATTGTCCGCAGGCCTCCTCCCTCACTGCTCGTCTGCCTGAGCACCAGCATTGGCAGTTTTATAGATTCTAATGACCTTTAAGGGTCCAGGAAAGAGATGTGCAGAGACGCTGGGGGGGTGGGCGGTTTTACCCTGCTCCACATTGGTTTGGCCCCCTTAGGCTGACGGTTTCTGCCAGCCTAGATGCTCTGACCAGTAGTCTGCGCTTTCTTCAGTTAGGCCTCTGAATTAACGTACAAACAGCACCAGGTGTCAGAGCCCTGCTTGCTCAACTCCCAGACAGTCCAGGGCCGGTGGTGATCCAGGACCATGACGGCCACTCAGTCAACGGCCTTTTGAAGTAGCCAGGAGTACAGCCGGTCTCACTGGCCGCCGTCACCGCGGTGTCTGTAGGCTTTTCTATGGTGGCAGCGTTATTTACGGTTCCCCTGCCAAGTTTATTAGCTCCGCTCTGGGTGCAGTAAGTCCTGTAAGCAATAGTCTGTTCTTTTGGGGCACACTCTTGTTGTTTCCTGAGAGAAGCTCCAGGTCAAGTGATGGTCACACGAGTCGTCATGGGGGCCCATTGCCCCAAGTTGTCTCTCTGGAGGTTGGTGTTGGAGGGCCTCCTCACTCGAGGTCATTGTGCCCACGGAGCAATCCCTGCAACTTCAGGGCATGGTGGGTGGTTAGGATCACCAAGTGGCGTCCTTTTCCCTTAGGAGGGAGCTGGCCTTGCGGGCTGCTGATTTCCAGGTTTTTAGATACCCCCAGTATCCTGGTCGAATGGGGTGGCTGGCCAATGCCTGGAGGGCATTCTTGCATTGTTCCATTTCAAGTGGTCCCAGTTTTTGCACTAATACTCCAAGGGCGATTCACCTTGGACCAGGAATGTAAAGGTCAAAGGGTTTAGCTAACTTAGGGAGGTCCAGGGCCAGGGTCTGAATTGACTGCTCTTTCCAATCTTGAAAGGCCGCTTCTGGATTCTATTCAAAAGGATCATCATCTTTTCCTTTCAGTGTTTCATATAGAGGCCCAGCTATTAGACTGTAGTTAGGGATCCAGATGCAGCAAACCCCGGTCTCCCCAGGAACCCCTAAGCTGTCTTATAGTTTCAGGAAGGCTGAGGCTGCAAATGGCTTATTCCCTTTCCTGGGGTGGGCTTCTCCGACCTTCTGTTCGAATGAAGCCCAGGAAGGCCACCTTAGTTTGTGATATTTGAGCCTTTTCCTTGGACACCTTCTATCTTTTATTGGCTAGGGAGTTCAGAGGCCTCCTTAGTCGGGCTGGTGATCAGAATGTCATCTGCATATTGAAGGAGGGTTCCCTTCTCCAGAGGTAGATCTTTTAGGTCTTTAGCTAACGTTTCCCCAAAGACGGTGTGGGAATTTTTGAACCCCTGGGGCAGGACGGCCCAGCAGTATTGTTTTTGTTGTATGTTGAGTCCTGCCACTCACAGCCAAAATTTCTTGTGACTCTGGGACTAATGGAATACAGAAGAAGGCATCATTGAAGTCTAATACAGAATGCCATGTCCTGGTGGATGGTAGAATGACCAGCAGGGCGTAGGAATTAGGAACTACTAGATGTATATCCACTGTGGCTTCACTGACTGTCCTGGCATCCTCTACCAGGTCCCCAGCAGCCCACGGGGCTCTTTTGGTCAGGCCACTCCCAGGATATGGAGCTCACCTGGGCAGGTACCCAGCAGCCCACGGGGCTCTAGTGATTAGGCCGCTCCCAGGATATGGAGCTCACCTGGGCAGGTACGCAGCAGCCCACAGGGCTCTCGTGGGCAGGCCCCTCCCTGGATATGGAGCTCCCATGGACAGGTACCCCGGCAGGGCTGGGCACACAGGAACCGTGCACATAGCCCTCATTGCAGAGCACCCCCAGCACACCTGTCACTCAGAGCTGACACAGAGCACCTCAGAGCAGAGCTTGAACTAACAAACAGCAGCTCCAACAGGTCTGTGACCCTAGGCTTCACTCTGTGCAGCCTCCCTCTGCCTGGTCTTCCAGGGGCTTCCACTGCAGCCGGGGCACCAGGCCTCTGTCTCCACCCACCACCCCTCCTCTCCCTGACTCCTGGGTTCCTCTCATTAGCAGAGGTTCTTCTTGAAGTTGTCTCCCACTCATGGACCAGATAAAATGATTAGAAAACAAGCCAGGGCTGCCGCCCCTTATCTATCCTGACTCTCGGGACCCTACACCTGTTCCTTGGATCTGGCCGGTGCAGCAAGACCCATTTTCTGCAACTCTGAGCCCCTGAGGGGCGAGGATTGGCTGACCTGGGCAGCCTGACCCGGCCGGCCAGCCCTTCCCAGGTGTGCCTGGGTTGAGGTCAATATAAACACCCCTCCAGGCAGCAAAAGCCTCTGCAGCTGTGCCTGACGCCATATTCTCTGCCCCGTCAGCAGTCTCGGGGTTGGGCTGGTGGGAGAGAGTAGGGCCCACGGCTCTATGAGTGGCCCGGTGTGACTGGGGCTCTGCTGGACTTTCTGCAGGAGTTGCCGGGCTGCCACCTGCTAAAGAAGAGGATGTGTCACCCATACTTGCTGCTGGAATTTCTCCCCGGGCAGAGGTGAGGAAGGACAAAAGCAGTGGGGGCCGGGACAGGAGGGGTACCTCAGGCAGGGAAATGGAAAGCTTCCAGACGAGCGCCCGGGGCCAGGACCATCCTGGCTGGCCTGCAGGCACCAAGTCGGCCTGCGTGCTGTCGCTGGTGTGACTCCAAGCCCCTTCCTCTAGTTTTTAAAGTCTTTGCACACATTCAGGTGTTTTACCTGGGAAGGGTGGGAAAAGTTCAGCAGCAGCTGGCCTGGGGCTCAGCTCACGTTTACTCAGAGACGCCTCCTCACGGTCCCCCAGCTTTGCAATGAGGACGCTCCTCGTGTGGGGGCTGCTGGCTGCATGGGAGATGATTCCCACCTGTGACCAACTTCAGAATTGTTTACCACTGGAGCAAGTGCCCTGATACTGTTTTCCTCTGTATGACCAGTGGGTTCTGTTTTTTTTTTTTTTCTTTTTTGGTTCAAGGTAAGTTTTATTCCTCTTTTTGTATTTATGGATATAAGCATGGAAATAATTCATTCATATAAATACGTCTATGGGAAGGACAGAACTTTTTTTTCTGTTTTATTTTTTTAAGTATTATTTATTTTTTAATTTTTGAATTTATTTTATTCATTTTTTTATACAGCAGGCTCTTATTGGTTACCTATTTTATACATATAAGTGTATATATGTCAATCCCAGGCTCGCAATTCATCCCACCACCACCACCCTGCCACTTTCCCCCCTTGGTGTCCATACATTTGTTCTCTACATCTGTGTCTCTATTTCTGCCTTGCAAACCGGTTCATCTTTACCATTTTTCTAGGTTCCACATGTATGTGTTAATATACGATATTTGTTTTTCTCTTTCTGACTTACTTCACTCTGTATGCCAGTCTCTAGATCTATCCACGTCTCTACAAATGACCCAATTTCATTCCTTTTTATGGCTGAGTAATATTCCATTTTATATATGTAGCACATCTTTTCTGTTCGTCTGTCTATGGGCATTTAGGTTGCTTCCATGACCTGGCTATTGTAAATAGTGCTGCAATGAATATTGTGGTGAATATGTCTTTTTGAATTATGGATTTCTCTGGGTATATGGCCAGTAGTGGGATTGCTGGGTCATATGGTAATTCTATTTTTAGTATTTTAAGGAACCTCCATGCTGTTCTCCATAGTGACTGTATCAATTTACATTCCCACAAATAGCGTAAGAGGGTTCCCTTTTCTCCACACCCTCTCCAGCATTTGTTGCTTGTAGATTTTCTGATGATGCCCATTCTAACTCGTGTGAGGTGATACCTCATTGTAGTTTTGGTTTATATTTCTCTAATAATTAGTGATGTTGAGCAGCTTTTCATGTGCTTCTTGGTCATCTGTATGTCTTCTTGGGACAAATGTCTATTTACGTCATCTGCCCATTTTTGGATTGGGTTGTTTGTTTTTTTACTGTTGAGCTGCATGAGCTGTTTATATACATTGGAGATTACTCCTTTGTCCATTGATTCGTTTGCAAATATTTTCTCCCATTGTGAGGGTTGTCTTTTCGTCTTGTTTGTAGTTTCCTTTGCTTTGCAAAAGCTTTTAGGTTTCATTTGCTCCCATATGTTTATTTTTTTTTAATTCCATTACTCTAGGAGGTGGATCAAAAAAGATCTTGCTGTGATTTATGTCAAAGAGTATTCTTCCTATGTTTTCCTCTAAGAGTTTTATAGTGTCCGGTCTTACATTTCGGTCTCTAATCCATTTTGAGTTTATTTTTTGTGTATGGTGTTAGGGAGTGTTCTAATTTCATTCTTTTACATGTAGCTGTCCATTTTTCCCAGCACCACTTATTGAAGAGACTTTCTTTTCTCCTTTTTATACCCTTGCCTCCTTTGTCATAGATTAGTGGGCCATAGGTGTGTAGGTTTATCTCTGGGCTTTTTTTTTCTTTTACATCTTTATTGGAGTATAATTGCTTTACAATTGTGTGTTAGTTTCTGCTGTATAAAAAAGTGAATCAGCTGTGCGTATACACATAACACCATATCCCCTCCCTCTTGCACCTCCCTCTCACTCCCTTATCCCACCCTTTTAGGTGGTCACAAAGCAAAGAGCTGATCTCCCTGCGCTATGTGGTTGCTTCCCAGTAGCTATCAATTTTACATTTGGTAGTGTATATATGTCCATACCACTCTCACTTTGTCCCAGCTTACCCTTCCCTCTCCCCATGTCCTCAAGTCCTTTCTCTACGTCTGTGTCCTTAATCCTTTCCTGCCCCTAGGTTCTTCATAAACTTTTTTTTTAAGATTCCATATATATGTGTTAGCATACGGTATTTGTTTTTCTCTTTCTGACTTACTTCACTCTGTAGGACAGACTCTAGATCCATCCACCTCACTAAAAATAACTCAATTTCGTTTCTTTTTATGGCTGAATAATGTTCCATTGTATATATATGTGCCACATCTTCTTTATCCATTTATCTGTTGATGGACACTTAGGTTGCTTCCATGTCCTGGCTATTGTAAATAGAGCTACAGTGAACATTGTGGTACATGACTCTTTTTGAATTATGGTTTTCTCAGGGTAAATATCCAGGAGTGGGTTTGCTGGGTTGTATGGTAGTTCTATTTTTAGTTTTTAAGGAACCCCCATACCGTTCTCCCTAGTGGCTATATCAATTTACATTCCCACCAACAGTGCAAGAGGGTTCCCTTTTCTCCAATAAATGCCTCTCCAGCATTTATTGTTGGTAGATTTTTTGATGATGGCCATTCTGACTGGTGTGAGGTGATACCTCACTGTAGTTTTGATTTGCATTTCTCTAATGATTAGTGATATTCAGCATCCTTTCATGTGTTTGTTGGCAACCTGTATATCTTCTTTGGAGAAATGTCTATTTAGGTCTTCTGCCCATTTTTGGATTGGGTTGTTTGGTTTTGTGATATTGAGCTACATGAGCTGCTTTTTGGAGATTAATCCTTTGCCATTTGCTTCATTTGAAAATATTTTCTCCCATTCTGATGGTTGTCTTTTCATCTTGCTTATGTTTTCCTTTGCTGTGCAAAAGAATTTATGTTTCATTCGGTCCCATTTTTTTATTTTTGTTTTTATTTCCATTTCTCTAGGAGGTGGGTCAAAAAGGATCTTGCTGTGATTTATGTCATAGACTGTTCTGCTTATGTTTTCCTCTAAGAGTTTTGTAGTAGCTGGTCTTATATTTAGGTCTCTAATCCATTTTGAGTTTATTTTTGTGTATGGTGTTAGGGAGTGTACTAATTTCATTCTTTTACATGTAACTGTCCAGTTTTCCCAGCACCACTTGCTGAAGACACTGTCTTTTCTCCATTGTATACCCTTGCCTCCTTTGTCATAGATTAGTGAACCATAGGTACGTGGGTTTATCTCTGTGCTTTCTATCCTGTTCTATTGACCTATATTTCTGTTTTTGTGTCAGTACCATATTATCTTGATTACTCTAGCTTTGTAATATAGTCTGAAGTCTGGAAGTCTGATTCCTCCAGCTCTTTTTTTCCCCCCTCAAGACTGCTTTGGCTATCCAGGGTCTTTTGTGTCTCCCTACAAATTTTAAGATTTTTTTTTTCTTGTTCTGTAGAAAATGCCAAAGGTATTTTGATCGGGATTGCATTGAATCTGTAGATTGCTTTGGGTAGTATAGTCATTTTCACAATATTGATTCTTCTAATCCGAGAACATGGTATATGTCTCCATCTGTTTATATCATCTTTGATTTCTTTCTTCAGTGTCTTTTAGTTTTCTGAGTACAGGTCTTTTACTTCCTTAGGTAGGTTTATTCCTAGGTATTTTATTCTTATTGTTGCAGTGGTAATGGGATTGTTTCCTTAATTTCTCTTTCTGATCTTTCATTGTTAGTGTAGAGGAATGCAAGCAATTTCTGTGCATTAATTTTGTATCCTGCAACTTTACCAAATTCATTGATTAGCTCCAGTGGTTTTCTGGTGGCATCTTTAGGATTCTCTATCTATGATATCATGTCATCTGCAAACAGTGACAATTTTACTTCTTCTTTTCCTTTTTGTATTCCTTTTATTTCTTTTTCTTCTCTGATTGCCATGGCTAGGACTTCCAAAACTATGTTGAATAGCAGTGGTGAGAGTGGACATCCTTGTCTTGTTCCTGATCTTAGAGGAAACGCTTTCAGTTTTTCACCATTGAGAATGCTGTTTGCTGTGGGTTTGTCATATATGGCCTTTATTATGTTGAGGTAGTTTCCCTCTATGCCCACACTCTGCAGAGTTTTTATCGTAAATGAGTGTTGAATTTTCTCAAAATCTTTTCCTTCATCTATTGAGATGATCATATGGTTTTATTCTACAATTTGTTAATATGGTGTATCACATTGATTTGTGTATATTGAAGAATCCTTGCATCCCTGGGATAAACCCCACTTGATCATGGTGTATGATCCTTTTAATGTGTTGTTCGATTCTGTTTGTTAGTATTTTGTTGAGGATTTTTACATCTATATTCATCAGTGATATTGGTCTATAATTTTCTTTCCTTGTAGTATCTCTGTCTGATTTTGGTATCAGGGTGATGGTGGTCTCATAGAATGAGTTTGGGAGTGTTCCTTCCCCTGCAATTGTTTTGAAGAATTTGAGAAGGTTGGGTGTTAGCTCTTCTCTAAATGTTTGATAGAATTCACCTGTGATGCCATCTGGTTCTGGACTTTGGTTTATTGGAAGATTTTTAATCACAGTTTCAATTTCATTGCTTGTGATAGGTTTGTTCATATTTTCTATTTCTTCCTGGTTCAGTCTTAGAAGGTTATCCCTTTCTAAGAATTTGTCCATTTCTTCCAGATTGTCCATTTTATTGGCCTAGAGTTGCTTGTAGTAGTCTCTTAGGATGCTTTGTATTCCTGTTGTGTCTGTTGTAACTTCTGCTTTTTCACTTCTAATTTTGTTGATTTGCGTCTTCTCCCTCTTTTTCTTAAGTCTGGCTAAAGGTTGATCATTTTTGCTTATCTTCTCAAAGAACCAGCTTTTAGTTTTATTGATCTTTGCTTTCGTTTTCTTTGTTTCTATTTCATTTATTTCTGCTCTGATGTTTATGATTTCTTTCCTTCTACTAACTTTGGGTTTTGTTCTTCTTTCTCTAGTTCCTCTAGGTGTAAGGTTCGATTGTTTATTTGGGATTTTTCTTGTTTCTTGAGGTAGGCTTGTATTGCTATAAACTTCCCTCTTAGAACTCCTTTTGCTGCATCCCATAGGTTTTGGATCATCGTGTTTTTGTTGTCATTTGTCTCTAGGTAGTTTTTGATTTCCTCTTTGATTTCTTCAGTGATCTCTTGGTTATTTAGTAACGTATTGTTTAGCCTCCATGTGTTTGTGTTTTTTACGTTTTTTTCCGTGTAATTGATTTCTAATCTCATAGCATTGTGGTCGGAACAGCTGCTTGATATGATTTCAGTTTTCTTAAATTTACTGAGGCTTTATCTGTGACCCAAGATATGATCTATCCTGGAGAATGTTCCGTGTGCAGTTGAGAAGAACGTGTAATCTGCTGTTTTTGGATGGAATGTCCTATAAATATCAATTGACTCTATCTGGTCTATTGTGTCATTTAAAGCTTGTGTTTCCTTATTAATTTTCTGTCTGGCTGATCTCCACTGGTGTAAGTGAGCTGTTAAAGTCCCCCGCTATTATTGTGTTACTGTCGATTTCCTCTTTTATAGCTGTTAGCAGTTGCCTTATACATTGAGGTGCTCCTATTTTGGGTACATATATATTTATAATTGTTATATCTTCTTCTTGGATTGATCCCCTGACCATTATGTAGTGTCTTTCCTTGTCTCTTGTAACATTCTTTATTTTAAAGTCTATTTTATCTGATATGAGTATTGCTACTCCAGCTTTCTTTTGATTTTCATTTGCATAGAGTATATTTTTCCATCGCCTCACTTTGAGTCTGTATGTGTCCCTAGGTCTGAAATGGATCTCTTGTAGACAGCATATATATGGGTCTTGTTTTTGTATCCATTCAGCGAGCCTGTGTCTTTTGGTTGGAACATTTAGTGCATTCACGTTTAAGGTAATTATCGATATGTATGTTCCTACTACTATTTTCTTAATTGTTATGGGTTTGTCTTGGTGGGTCCTTTTCTTCTCTTGTGTTTCCCACTTAGAGAAGTTCCTTTAGCATTTGGTGTAGAGCTGGTTTCATGGTGCTGAATTCTCTTAGCTTTTGCTTGTCTGTAAGGCTTTTGATTTCTCCATCAAATCTGAATGAGCTCTTTGCAGGATGGAGTACTCTTGGTTGTAGGTTCTTCCCTTTCATCACTTTAAATTTATCATGCCACTTCCTTCTGGCTTGTAGATTTTCTGCTGAGAAATCAGTTGTTATCCTTATGGGAGTTCCCTTGTATGTTATTGGTCATTTTTCCCTTGCTGCTTTCAATCATTTTTCTTTGTCGTTAATTTTTGTCAATTTGATTACTATGTGTCTTGTCATTTTTCTCCTTTGGTTTATCCTGCCTGGGACACTCTGTGCTTCTGGACTTGGGTGGCTATTTCTTTTCCCATGCTAGGGAAGTTTTTGACCATAATCTCTTCAAATATATTCTCGGGTCCTTTCTCTCTCTCTTCTCCTTCTGGGACCCCTATAATGCGAATGTTGTTGCGTTTAATGTTGTCCCAGAGGACTCTTGGGGTGTCTTCGTTTATTTTCATTCTTTTTCTTTATTCTGTTCCATGGCAGTGATTTCCACCTCTCTGTCTTCCAGGTCACTTATCCGTTCTTCTGCCACAGTTATTCTGCTACTGATTCCTTCTAGTGTATTTTTCATTTCAGTTATTACATTGTTCACCTCTGTTTGTTGGTTCTTTAATTCTTCTAGGTCCTTGTTAAACATTTCTTGCATCTTCTCGATCTTTGCCTCCTTTTTTTTTCCAAGGTCTTGGCTCAACTTCACTATCATTATTCTGAATTCTTTTTCTGGAAGGTTCCCTATCTCCACCTCATTTCGTTTTTTTTCTGGGGTTTTATCTTGTTCCTTGATCTGGTATAAAGTCCTCTGCCTTTTCATTTTGTCTATCTTTCTGTGAATGTGGTTTTCCTTCCACAGGCTGCAGAATTGTAGTTCTTCTTGCTTCTGTTGTCTGCTCTCCGGTGGATGAGTCTATCTTAGAGGCTAGTGCAAGCTTCCTGATGGGAGGGACTGGTGGTGGGTAGAGCTGGGTGTTGCTTTGGTGGGCAGAGCTTTAATCCGCTTGTCTACGGATTAAATAAAACTTTAATAAAAAGTTTAATCCGCTTGTCTGCTGATGCATGGGGCTGGGTTCCCTCCCTGTTGGTTGTTTGGCCTGAGGCGACACAGCCCTGGAGCCTACCTTGCTCTTGGTGGGGCTAATGGCGGACTCTGGGAGGGCACACACCAAGGAGTATTTCCCAGAACTTCTGCTGCCAGTGTCGTTGTCCTCACGGTGAGCCACAGCCACAGCCACCACCTGCCTCTGCAGGAGACCCTCTAAAAGTAGCAGGTAGTTCTGGTCATTCTCCTACAGGGTCACTGCTCCTTCCCCTGGGTCCTGATGTGCACACTACTTTGTGTGTGCCCTCCAAGAGTGGAGTATCTGAGTGGAGTTGAGACTCTGAGACTCTGTGTGGACTCGCACAGACTCTGGGTCCTGTGAAGCTTCGATGTTTTCTGATTCTAGAAATCCTATAGGAGACGGTCCACAGCAGGTGACGCTAATGTTGTCAGTAGAGGTGTTGAAGCCAAAGATCTGCAGTTCCAACTAGAGGTGCCGATGTACATACAGGACAAAATCATCTCGTGTGAATGTAGTTCAGGCATGTTTAAGATGAATGCAGTCATGTTAATGCCTACCATATTCTATCTTGAGCCTCTCTTCAGGGACCCCCTCCTCAGTTCCTGAGGCTCCTGTAAGTCATGTACAGGGGACTGGAGAGTGGGCTCTGTCCAGTCTGAGCCCTGAGTTACCCTGTGTGTATCTTAGGATACTTTGTATTTCTGTGGTGTCTGTTGTAACATCATCTCTTTCATTTCAGATTTATTTGGGCCCTCTCTTTTTAAAAAAACATATGACTGTTTTCTTTTATTCTTTACAGAAGTTTAATAAGTGTTTGATCTACTATCCTTACCCTATGTATACTTTTTGCAGTGAGATTTTTACTTTTCTTTGTTTCCTTGTTACTATCAATAATTAGTGAGACTTCTTTTAAGTTACCTTCAACATTGCTTATAAAGCTGCTTTATTAGTGATGACAGAGCCTTAATGGAAGTCATGTTCTGGTTGTAAATTAGAATGCAATGTGCCAGCAAATAGCCCCTTAAGTTTATGTCTCATTACTTCTTGTTCTTTTTTTAATTTAATTTTTATTTTTTGTCAGAGCAAATTTAATTAAAATGTTTTGTTTCTTCTAGGTGTGCAAGATGTGGTTCTTTTAAACATATACATATATCTATTCTTCTTTGGATCATTTTCCCATGTAGGTTATGACACGATGTTGAGTAGTCTTGTCTTGGTATTACGTAGGTCTTTGGTGATTACATATTTCACATGTGTTTCTATATGTATCTTAACCCCAATATCCTAATGTATCCAATCCTCACACCTTTCCATTTGGTGAACCATAAGTTTGTTTAATGAATCTGTGATTGCATTTCTCTGTGGAAATATCTTCATTGGTATCAATTTTTAGCTAAGACCTATAAGTGATATTATAGGATATGTGTCTTTTGCTTTCTGACTTAGTACAATTTGCCTGATTACCTCAAGAATCATACATGGTGCTGCAAATGGCATTGTTTCATTTTTTTCCCTGGCTAATATTCCATCTGTACGTGTACCAGTTCTTCTTTGGCCACGCACCTCTTGATGGACTTTCTGGTTGCCTCCATGTCTTGGCTATTGCAATACTGCTGCAATGCACATTTGCTTGCCTGTGTCTTTCCAGTTATATCTTCTTATGTTATAGGCCAAGGAGTGGGCTTGCTGTATCATATGGTAGCTCAGTGTGTATGTTTTAAAGGCACCCCCATTCAGTTCTCATTAGTGGCTCTTTCCAGGATACGTCCCACTTAAAATTGAGGGTATGCATTTCTCCAAAACACCTTCAATATTTATTATTTGTAGTTTTCTTGCTGATGGTTATTCTAACAGGTGTGAGCTGATACCTATCTGTGGTTGAATTTGCATGTGTCCCATAATCTGTTGAAATTGAGCTTTAAAGCATGCCCTTTTTATTTATCAAACTGTGATTACAGCTTAGTTCTTCAAAGTGTTTTCTTAAAGTAAGTGTCACATTTTGAAAATTTTTGGCCATTAAATCCCTCAAGACATTTTGAGGGCACGTTTCATTTACAGCCCTGAAGTACTTGTTCATATGAAGTGACCATTAGCACAGGTTTTAAAGCTGCTTGTGCAGGTAACGGCCAGAGGGTGGCAGCCTTTCTATGTTCCCAATCTGGTAAATACGGAAAGAGACCTTCAGCCCCAAGAGTGTCCAGCTTTATTTCTCATCCAGCTGTGGGTCTAGATATGGTCACACCAGGTTGCATCACAGCCCCGGAAAGAATTATGTAAAAATTTCTCCCTCTATCACTATCTTTGTTTTTTGGGATTTTAAAGTAATTTATTTTTATAATGGGGTTTACCTGATTTTCACTGCTGTGTTTATGCCCCTTTACACCCATTGATTAACTTACAGAGAGAAATCAATACATAGGTTTTAAGATTTTTACTAGTCAGATATACACTTGTTCGTTGAATAGGGGGTGTTGTGTCCACTTCACGGAGCAAGGAGTATATCTTGTCTATTACATATTGGGTTTATGGATCGGTATCTGAGCTAATATGAAACCCTTGTTTTATGCATCACCCCACCTCACCTTTCCCGTTAAGCAGCCATAGTGTGTTTTCTAAATGTGTGACTCTATTCTGTTTTGTAATTCAGTTCAATTGTAGCGGTTTTTACATTCCCTCTATAAGTGATATCTTATGATAAGTGTCTTTTTCTGTGTGACATATTTCACTTAGAATCGTCGAACCTAAATCCACTCATCTTGCTGCTAATAGCCTTATGACATTGATTTCATGGCTGAGTGATATTCCATTGTACATAAGGACCACAACATCGTTATCCATTTTCCTATTTCCTGGGATATTTAAGGTGTAATGAAGAGGAGGTTCTTGTCAAGAGAGCAGCCCTAAACTTTGGTGTGCCTGTGTCTTGCTGATTTTTAGTTTTCCCAATTTATACGCCCATGAGTGGAAGTGCCCTATGCTCTCTAAGCTGTGTTTTTTAGATGTTTCAGGACACACTGTACACTTCTCCAGAGTGGCTGTTGGCAATTTACATTCCGCCATCAGCGTACCAAGGCTCCCATTTCTCCCTGGCCAGTGCTGCATTTCTGGTTTTGACACTTTTTTCAGCATGGCCCTTTTGATCGATGGGAAGCGAGACTTCTTTGTAGCGCTGATTTGCCTTTCCAGGTTGCTTGGTTGGCCAAAAAGGGCCTATGCGTTTTTTCCTGAATATATTCAGGAAAAAACGCATAGGCCCTTTTTAGCCAAGGGCATGAGTGTCGACGTTTTGCCGCTTTTCATGTGTTTTAAACGCGATTCGAATCTACCTCCTTAAGTCTGTTTCTGCAATTCTGCCTTGCTTTCAAATCCTCTTCGTTGCCTTCCCTCAATATATTTGTGGACGAGAGTTATCATTGATAACTCTGCAGGTTTGTGAATTGCAGTGCCCCTGATCTCCATTTTTCAACTCGCTTTTTTGGGAGTTGGCCGCAAAAGCACAGGATTTCTTCAGGCCCTATTCTACTTCCAGGCAGCAGGCTGAGTCTGTGGTTAATTCTTTTTCCTGATGGAAAAATAGAGTGACCTGTGCCTGTCCCAAAACCTAGAGCTAGTCTCTTATTGGTTGCCCCTCTTTCCGTTCATCCTCAGGACAAATTGCAACCTGTACCAAACAGGAGGTTAAAGGTGCTGATTCTCCAAGTACGGAGATTGCAATTATAGCGGCTGGAATGGTGAACCCAAGCACAAGGAGATGAGAAATGAGGTGTGTTTTAGAAACCTTTCCCGATCACACAGTGTACCGTCGTCTGGGTTTCTTATGCGTGTTTTCGATGTAGGAAGATGCCCTTGAACCTAGAGATTTGGGACCAATGGGATGGGTACCACGCAGTACTACTTTAAAGGGTCTGCGTTTGCTCACCCAACCTCACCAAACCTCTCAGCCCCAAGTGTGTACACCCTTATGTCTCATCCAGCTGTGGGTCTAGATATGGTCAATCCAGGTTGCATCACAGCCCCTGAACTAATTTTGTAAGAATTTCTTTCTCTATAACTGTCTTTGTTTCATGGGTTTTTAATTTCTTTTTATAATGGGGTTTAGCTGATTTTCACTGCTGTGTTTATGCCGCTTTACACCCACTTGACATACTAACAGAGAGATTTCAATACATAGGTTTTAAGATTATTACTAGTCAGGTATATTCTTGTGTGGTGAATAGGGGGTGTTGAGTCCAGTTCTCTGAGCAAGGAGTGGGTCTTGTCTATTACATATTGGGTTTATGGAACGGTATCTCAGCTAATTTGAAACCCTTGTTTTATGTATCACCCCAACTCACCTTTCCCGTTAAGCAGCCATAGTGTGTTTTCTGCATGTGTGACACTGTTCTGTTTTGTAATTCAGTTCAAGTGTAACGGTTTTTACTTTCCCTGTATAAGTGATATCTTATGAGAAGTGTCCTTTTCTGTGTGACTTATTTCACTTAGAATCGTCGTACCTAAATCCACTCATCATGCTGCTACTAGCCTTATGACATTGATTTCATGGCTGAGTGATATTCCATTGTACATAAGGACCACAACTTCTTTATCCATTTTTCCCTTTCCTGGGATATTTAAGGTGGAATGAAGTGGAGGTCCTTGGCAAAAGAGCAGCCCTAAACTTTGGGGTGCTTGTGTCTTGCTGATTTTCAATTTTCCCACTTTATACCCCCATGCGTGGAAGTGCCCTATGCTCTCTAAGCTGTGTTTTTAGATGTTTCAGGACACACCGTACACTTCTCCAGAGTGGCTGTTGGCAATTTATATCCTGCCCATCAGTGTAGCAAGGCTCCCATTTCTCCATGGCCTGTGTTGCATTTCTGGTTTTGACACTTTTTTCAGCATGGCCCTTTTGACCGATGGGAAGCGAGACTTCTTTGTAGCGCTGATTTGCCTTTCCAGGTTGCTTGGTTGGCCAAAAAGGGCGTATGCGTTTTTTCCTGAATATATTCAGGAAAAAACGCATACGCCCTTTTTGGCCAAGGGCATCATTGTCAACGTTTTGCCGCTTTTCATGTGCTTTAAAGGCGATTCGAATCTACCTCCTGAAATCTGGTTCCTGCAAATCTGCCTTGATTTCAAATCCTCTTCTTTGCCTTCCCTCAATATATTTGTGGACGAGAGTTATCATTTATAACTCTGCAGGTTTGTGAATTGCAGTGCCCTGAAGCTCCATTTTACAAGTCGCTTTTTCGGGAGCCGGCCGCAAAAGCGCAGGATGGCTTCAGGCCCTGTTCTGGTTCCGGGGGGCAGGCTGAGCCTGTGGTTAATTCTTCTTCCTGATGGGAAAATAGAGTGACCTGTGCCTGTCCCAACACCAAGAGCTAGTCTCTCATTGGTTCCCCGTCTTCCCGTTCATCCTCAGGACAAATTGCAACCTGTACGGAACAGGAGGTTAAAGGTGCTGATGCTCCAAGTAGGGAGATTGCTAGTAAAGTGGCTGGAATGGCGAACCCGAGCACAAGGAGATGAGAAATGAGGTGCGTTTTAGAAACCTTTCCCCATCACACGGTGTACCATCTTCTGGGTTTCTCATGCATGTTTTCGATGTAGGAAGATGCCCTTGAACCTGGAGATTTGGGACCCATGCGATGGGTAGCACGCAGTATTACTTTAAAGGGTCTGCGTTTGCTCACCCAACCTCACCAAATCTCTCAGCCCCAAGAGTGTCCACCCTTATGTCTCATCCAGCTGTGGGTCTAGATATGGTCAATCCAGGTTGCATCACAGCCCCTGAACGAATTGTGTAAGAATTTCTCTCTCTTTCCCTGTCTTTGTTTCATGGGTTTTTAAAAGTAATTTATTTTTATAATGGGGTTTAGCTGCTTTTCACGGCTGTGTTTATGCCGCTTTACACCCACTTGACACACTAACAGAGAGATATCAATACATAGGTTTTAAGATTATTACTAGTCAGATATATTCTTGTGCGGTGAATCGGGCGTGTTGAGTCCAGTTCTCTGAGCAAGGAGTAGGTCTTGTCTATTACATATTGGGTTTATGGAACGGTATCTGAGCTAATTTGAAACTCTTGTTTTATGTATCACCCCACCTCACCTTTCCCGTTAAGCAGCCATAGTGTGTTTTCTGCATGTGTGACTCTGTTCTGTTTTGTAATTCAGTTCAAGTGTAACGGTTTTTACATTCCCTCTATAAGTGACACCTTATGAGAAGTGTCCTTTTCTGTGTGACTTATTTCACTTAGAGTCGTCTTACCTAAATCCACTCATCATGCTGCTACTAGCCTTATGACATTGATTTCATGGCTGAGTGATATTCCATTGTACATAAGGACCACAACTTTTGTATCCATTTTTCGCTTTCCTGGGATATTTAAGGTGGAATGAAGTGGAGGTCCTTGTCAACAGAGCAGCCCTAAACTTTGGGGTGCTTGTGTCTTGCTGATTTTCAATTTTCCCACTTTATCCCCCCATGCGTGGAAGTGCCCTATGCTCTCTAAGCTGTGTTTTTTAGATGTTTCAGGACACACCGTACACTTCTCCAGAGTGGCTGTTGGCAATGTACATCCCGCCCATCAGTGTAGCAAGGCTCCCATTTCTCCATGGCCTGTCCTGCATTTCTGGTTTTGACACTTTTTTCAGCATGGCCCTTTTGACCGATGGGAAGCGAGCCTTCTTTGTAGCGCTGATTTGCCTTTCCAGGTTGCTTGGTTGGCCAAAAAGGGCGTATGCGTTTTTTCCTGAATATATTCAGGAAAAAACGCATACGCCCTTTTTGGCCAAGGGCATCATTGTCAACGTTTTGCCGCTTTTCATGTGCTTTAAAGGCGATTCGAATCTACCTCCTGAAATCTGTTTCCTGCAATTCTGCCTTGATTTCAAATCCTCTTCTTTGCCTTCCCTCAATATATTTGTGGACGAGAGTTGTCATTTATAACTCTGCAGGTTTGTGAATTGCAGTGCCCTGAAGCTCCATTTTACAAGTCGCTTTTTTGGGAGCCGGCCGCAGAAGCGCCGGATGGCTTCAGGCCCTGTTCTGGTTCCGGGGGGCAGGCTGAGCCTGTGGTTAATTCTTCTTCCTGATGGGAAAATAGAGTGACCTGTGCCTGTCCCAACACCAAGAGCTAGTCTCTCATTGGTTCCCCGTCTTCCCGTTCATCCTCAGGACAAATTGCAACCTGTACGGAACAGGAGGTTAAAGGTGCTGATGCTCCAAGTAGGGAGATTGCTAGTAAAGTGGCTGGAATGGCGAACCCGAGCACAAGGAGATGAGAAATGAGGTGCGTTTTAGAAACCTTTCCCCATCACACGGTGTACCATCTTCTGGGTTTCTCATGCATGTTTTCGATGTAGGAAGATGCCCTTGAACCTGGAGATTTGGGACCCATGCGATGGGTAGCACGCAGTATTACTTTAAAGGGTCTGCGTTTGCTCACCCAACCTCACCAAACCTCTCAGCCCCAAGAGTGTCCACCCTTATGTCTCATCCAGCTGTGGGTCTAGATATGGTCAATCCAGGTTGCATCACAGCCCCTGAACGAATTGTGTAAGAATTTCTCTCTCTTTCCCTGTCTTTGTTTCATGGGTTTTTAAAAGTAATTTATTTTTATAATGGGGTTTAGCTGCTTTTCACGGCTGTGTTTAGGCCTCTTTACACCCACTTGACACACTAACAGAGAGATATCAATACATAGGTTTTAAGATTATTACTGGTCAGATATATTCTTGTGCGGTGAATCGGGCGTGTTGAGTCCAGTTCTCTGAGCAAGGAGTAGGTCTTGTCTATTCCATATTGGGTTTATGGAACGGTATCTGAGCTAATTTGAAACTCTTGTTTTATGTATCACCCCACCTCACCTTTCCCGTTAAGCAGCCATAGTGTGTTTTCTGCATGTGTGACTCTGTTCTGTTTTGTAATTCAGTTCAAGTGTAACGGTTTTTACATTCCCTCTATAAGTGACACCTTATGAGAAGTGTCCTTTTCTGTGTGACTTATTTCACTTAGAATCGTCTTACCTAAATCCACTCATCATGCTGCTACTAGCCTTATGACATTGATTTCATGGCTGAGTGATATTCCATTGTACATAAGGACCACAACTTTTTTATCCATTTTTCGCTTTCCTGGGATATTTAAGGTGGAAGGAAGTGGAGGTCCTTGTCAACAGAGCAGCCCTAAACTTTGGGGTGCTTGTGTCTTGCTGATTTTCAATTTTCCCGCTTTATCCCCCCATGCGTGGAAGTGCCCTATGCTCTCTAAGCTGTGTTTTTTAGATGTTTCAGGACACACCGTACACTTCTCCAGAGTGGCTGTTGGCAATTTACATCCCGCCCATCGGTGTAGCAAGGCTCCCATTTCTCCATGGCCTGTCCTGCATTTCTGGTTTTGACACTTTTTTCAGCATGGCCCTTTTGACCGATGGGAAGCGAGACTTCTTTGTCGCGCTGATTTGCCTTTCCAGGTTGCTTGGTTGGCCAAAAAGGGCGTATGCGTTTTTTCCTGAATATATTCAGGAAAAAACGCATACGCCCTTTTTGGCCAAGGGCAGCATTGTCAACGTTTTGCCGCTTTTCATGTGCTTTAAAGGCGATTCGAATCTACCTCCTGAAATCTGTTTCCTGCAATTCTGCCTTGATTTCTAATCCTCTTCTTTGCCTTCCCTCAATATATTTGTGGACGAGAGTTATCATTTATAACTCTGCAGGTTTGTGAATTGCAGTGCCCTGAAGCTCCATTTTACAAGTCGCTTTTTTGGGAGCCGGCCGCAAAAGCGCAGGATGGCTTCAGGCCCTGTTCTGGTTCCGGGGGGCAGGCTGAGCCTGTGGTTAATTCTTCTTCCTGATGGGAAAATAGAGTGACCTGTGCCTGTCCCAACACCAAGAGCTAGTCTCTCATTGGTTCCCCATCTTCCCGTTCATCCTCAGGACAAATTGCAACCTGTACGGAACAGGAGGTTAAAGGTGCTGATGCTCCAAGTAGGGAGATTGCTAGTAAAGTGGCTGGAATGGCGAACCCGAGCACAAGGAGATGAGAAATGAGGTGCGTTTTAGAAACCTTTCCCCATCACACGGTGTACCATCTTCTGGGTTTCTCATGCATGTTTTCGATGTAGGAAGATGCCCTTGAACCGGGAGGTTTGGGACCCATGCGATGGGTAGCACGCAGTATTACTTTAAAGGGTCTGCGTTTGCTCACCCAACCTCACCAAACCTCTCAGCCCCAAGAGTGTCCACCCTTATGTCTCATCCAGCTGTGGGTCTAGATATGGTCAATCCAGGTTGCATCACAGCCCCTGAACGAATTGTGTAAGAATTTCTCTCTCTTTCCCTGTCTTTGTTTCATGGGTTTTTAAAAGTAATTTATTTTTATAATGGGGTTTAGCTGCTTTTCACGGCTGTGTTTAGGCCGCTTTACACCCACTTGACACACTAACAGAGAGATATCAATACATAGGTTTTAAGATTATTACTGGTCAGATATATTCTTGTGCGGTGAATCGGGCGTGTTGAGTCCAGTTCTCTGAGCAAGGAGTAGGTCTTGTCTATTCCATATTGGGTTTATGGAACGGTATCTGAGCTAATTTGAAACTCTTGTTTTATGTATCACCCCACCTCACCTTTCCCGTTAAGCAGCCATAGTGTGTTTTCTGCATGTGTGACTCTGTTCTGTTTTGTAATTCAGTTCAAGTGTAACGGTTTTTACATTCCCTCTATAAGTGACACCTTATGAGAAGTGTCCTTTTCTGTGTGACTTATTTCACTTAGAATCGTCTTACCTAAATCCACTCATCATGCTGCTACTAGCCTTATGACATTGATTTCATGGCTGAGTGATATTCCATTGTACATAAGGACCACAACTTTTTTATCCATTTTTCGCTTTCCTGGGATATTTAAGGTGGAAGGAAGTGGAGGTCCTTGTCAACAGAGCAGCCCTAAACTTTGGGGTGCTTGTGTCTTGCTGATTTTCAATTTTCCCGCTTTATCCCCCCATGCGTGGAAGTGCCCTATGCTCTCTAAGCTGTGTTTTTTAGATGTTTCAGGACACACCGTACACTTCTCCAGAGTGGCTGTTGGCAATTTACATCCCGCCCATCGGTGTAGCAAGGCTCCCATTTCTCCATGGCCTGTCCTGCATTTCTGGTTTTGACACTTTTTTCAGCATGGCCCTTTGGACCGATGGGAAGCGAGACTTCTTTGTCGCGCTGATTTGCCTTTCCAGGTTGCTTGGTTGGCCAAAAAGGGCGTATGCGTTTTTTCCTGAATATATTCAGGAAAAAACGCATACGCCCTTTTTGGCCAAGGGCAGCATTGTCAACGTTTTGCCGCTTTTCATGTGCTTTAAAGGCGATTCGAATCTACCTCCTGAAATCTGTTTCCTGCAATTCTGCCTTGATTTCTAATCCTCTTCTTTGCCTTCCCTCAATATATTTGTGGACGAGAGTTATCATTTATAACTCTGCAGGTTTGTGAATTGCAGTGCCCTGAAGCTCCATTTTACAAGTCGCTTTTTTGGGAGCCGGCCGCAAAAGCGCAGGATGGCTTCAGGCCCTGTTCTGGTTCCGGGGGGCAGGCTGAGCCTGTGGTTAATTCTTCTTCCTGATGGGAAAATAGAGTGACCTGTGCCTGTCCCAACACCAAGAGCTAGTCTCTCATTGGTTCCCCGTCTTCCCGTTCATCCTCAGGACAAATTGCAACCTGTACGGAACAGGAGGTTAAAGGTGCTGATGCTCCAAGTAGGGAGATTGCTAGTAAAGTGGCTGGAATGGCGAACCCGAGCACAAGGAGATGAGAAATGAGGTGCGTTTTAGAAACCTTTCCCCATCACACGGTGTACCATCTTCTGGGTTTCTCATGCATGTTTTCGATGTAGGAAGATGCCCTTGAACCGGGAGGTTTGGGACCCATGCGATGGGTAGCACGCAGTATTACTTTAAAGGGTCTGCGTTTGCTCACCCAACCTCACCAAACCTCTCAGCCCCAAGAGTGTCCACCCTTATGTCTCATCCAGCTGTGGGTCTAGATATGGTCAATCCAGGTTGCATCACAGCCCCTGAACGAATTGTGTAAGAATTTCTCTCTCTTTCCCTGTCTTTGTTTCATGGGTTTTTAAAAGTAATTTATTTTTATAATGGGGTTTAGCTGCTTTTCACGGCTGTGTTTAGGCCGCTTTACACCCACTTGACACACTAACAGAGAGATATCAATACATAGGTTTTAAGATTATTACTGGTCAGATATATTCTTGTGCGGTGAATCGGGCGTGTTGAGTCCAGTTCTCTGAGCAAGGAGTAGGTCTTGTCTATTCCATATTGGGTTTATGGAACGGTATCTGAGCTAATTTGAAACTCTTGTTTTATGTATCACCCCACCTCACCTTTCCCGTTAAGCAGCCATAGTGTGTTTTCTGCATGTGTGACTCTGTTCTGTTTTGTAATTCAGTTCAAGTGTAACGGTTTTTACATTCCCTCTATAAGTGACACCTTATGAGAAGTGTCCTTTTCTGTGTGACTTATTTCACTTAGAATCGTCTTACCTAAATCCACTCATCATGCTGCTACTAGCCTTATGACATTGATTTCATGGCTGAGTGATATTCCATTGTACATAAGGACCACAACTTTTTTATCCATTTTTCGCTTTCCTGGGATATTTAAGGTGGAAGGAAGTGGAGGTCCTTGTCAACAGAGCAGCCCTAAACTTTGGGGTGCTTGTGTCTTGCTGATTTTCAATTTTCCCGCTTTATCCCCCCATGCGTGGAAGTGCCCTATGCTCTCTAAGCTGTGTTTTTTAGATGTTTCAGGACACACCGTACACTTCTCCAGAGTGGCTGTTGGCAATTTACATCCCGCCCATCGGTGTAGCAAGGCTCCCATTTCTCCATGGCCTGTCCTGCATTTCTGGTTTTGACACTTTTTTCAGCATGGCCCTTTGGACCGATGGGAAGCGAGACTTCTTTGTCGCGCTGATTTGCCTTTCCAGGTTGCTTGGTTGGCCAAAAAGGGCGTATGCGTTTTTTCCTGAATATATTCAGGAAAAAACGCATACGCCCTTTTTGGCCAAGGGCATCATTGTCAACGTTTTGCCGCTTTTCATGTGCTTTAAAGGCGATTCGAATCTACCTCCTGAAATCTGTTTCCTGCAATTCTGCCTTGATTTCTAATCCTCTTCTTTGCCTTCCCTCAATATATTTGTGGACGAGAGTTATCATTTATAACTCTGCAGGTTTGTGAATTGCAGTGCCCTGAAGCTCCATTTTACAAGTCGCTTTTTTGGGAGCCGGCCGCAAAAGCGCAGGATGGCTTCAGGCCCTGTTCTGGTTCCGGGGGGCAGGCTGAGCCTGTGGTTAATTCTTCTTCCTGATGGGAAAATAGACTGACCTGTGCCTGTCCCAACACCAAGAGCTAGTCTCTCATTGGTTCCCCGTCTTCCCGTTCATCCTCAGGACAAATTGCAACCTGTACGGAACAGGAGGTTAAAGGTGCTGATGCTCCAAGTAGGGAGATTGCTAGTAAAGTGGCTGGAATGGCGAACCCGAGCACAAGGAGATGAGAAATGAGGTGCGTTTTAGAAACCTTTCCCCATCACACGGTGTACCATCTTCTGGGTTTCTCATGCATGTTTTCGATGTAGGAAGATGCCCTTGAACCTGGAGATTTGGGACCCATGCGATGGGTAGCACGCAGTATTACTTTAAAGGGTCTGCGTTTGCTCACCCAACCTCACCAAACCTCTCAGCCCCAAGAGTGTCCACCCTTATGTCTCATCCAGCTGTGGGTCTAGATATGGTCAATCCAGGTTGCATCACAGCCCCTGAACGAATTGTGTAAGAATTTCTCTCTCTTTCCCTGTCTTTGTTTCATGGGTTTTTAAAAGTAATTTATTTTTATAATGGGGTTTAGCTGCTTTTCACGGCTGTGTTTAGGCCGCTTTACACCCACTTGACACACTAACAGAGAGATATCAATACATAGGTTTTAAGATTATTACTGGTCAGATATATTCTTGTGCGGTGAATCGGGCGTGTTGAGTCCAGTTCTCTGAGCAAGGAGTAGGTCTTGTCTATTCCATATTGGGTTTATGGAACGGTATCTGAGCTAATTTGAAACTCTTGTTTTATGTATCACCCCACCTCACCTTTCCCGTTAAGCAGCCATAGTGTGTTTTCTGCATGTGTGACTCTCTTCTGTTTTGTAATTCAGTTCAAGTGTAACGGTTTTTACATTCCCTCTATAAGTGACACCTTATGAGAAGTGTCCTTTTCTGTGTGACTTATTTCACTTAGAATCGTCTTACCTAAATCCACTCATCATGCTGCTACTAGCCTTATGACATTGATTTCATGGCTGAGTGATATTCCATTGTACATAAGGACCACAACTTTTTTATCCATTTTTCGCTTTCCTGGGATATTTAAGGTGGAAGGAAGTGGAGGTCCTTGTCAACAGAGCAGCCCTAAACTTTGGGGTGCTTGTGTCTTGCTGATTTTCAATTTTCCCGCTTTATCCCCCCATGCGTGGAAGTGCCCTATGCTCTCTAAGCTGTGTTTTTTAGATGTTTCAGGACACACCGTACACTTCTCCAGAGTGGCTGTTGGCAATTTACATCCCGCCCATCGGTGTAGCAAGGCTCCCATTTCTCCATGGCCTGTCCTGCATTTCTGGTTTTGACACTTTTTTCAGCATGGCCCTTTGGACCGATGGGAAGCGAGACTTCTTTGTCGCGCTGATTTGCCTTTCCAGGTTGCTTGGTTGGCCAAAAAGGGCGTATGCGTTTTTTCCTGAATATATTCAGGAAAAAACGCATACGCCCTTTTTGGCCAAGGGCATCATTGTCAACGTTTTGCCGCTTTTCATGTGCTTTAAAGGCGATTCGAATCTACCTCCTGAAATCTGTTTCCTGCAATTCTGCCTTGATTTCTAATCCTCTTCTTTGCCTTCCCTCAATATATTTGTGGACGAGAGTTATCATTTATAACTCTGCAGGTTTGTGAATTGCAGTGCCCTGAAGCTCCATTTTACAAGTCGCTTTTTTGGGAGCCGGCCGCAAAAGCGCCGGATGGCTTCAGGCCCTGTTCTGGTTCCGGGGGGCAGGCTGAGCCTGTGGTTAATTCTTCTTCCTGATGGGAAAATAGAGTGACCTGTGCCTGTCCCAACACCAAGAGCTAGTCTCTCATTGGTTCCCCGTCTTCCCGTTCATCCTCAGGACAAATTGCAACCTGTACGGAACAGGAGGTTAAAGGTGCTGATGCTCCAAGTAGGGAGATTGCTAGTAAAGTGGCTGGAATGGCGAACCCGAGCACAAGGAGATGAGAAATGAGGTGCGTTTTAGAAACCTTTCCCCATCACACGGTGTACCATCTTCTGGGTTTCTCATGCATGTTTTCGATGTAGGAAGATGCCCTTGAACCTGGAGATTTGGGACCCATGCGATGGGTAGCACGCAGTATTACTTTAAAGGGTCTGCGTTTGCTCACCCAACCTCACCAAACCTCTCAGCCCCAAGAGTGTCCACCCTTATGTCTCATCCAGCTGTGGGTCTAGATATGGTCAATCCAGGTTGCATCACAGCCCCTGAACGAATTGTGTAAGAATTTCTCTCTCTTTCCCTGTCTTTGTTTCATGGGTTTTTAAAAGTAATTTATTTTTATAATGGGGTTTAGCTGCTTTTCACGGCTGTGTTTAGGCCGCTTTACACCCACTTGACACACTAACAGAGAGATATCAATAAATAGGTTTTAAGATTATTACTGGTCAGATATATTCTTGTGCGGTGAATCGGGCGTGTTGAGTCCAGTTCTCTGAGCAAGGAGTAGGTCTTGTCTATTCCATATTGGGTTTATGGAACGGTATCTGAGCTAATTTGAAACTCTTGTTTTATGTATCACCCCACCTCACCTTTCCCGTTAAGCAGCCATAGTGTGTTTTCTGCATGTGTGACTCTCTTCTGTTTTGTAATTCAGTTCAAGTGTAACGGTTTTTACATTCCCTCTATAAGAGACACCTTATGAGAAGTGTCCTTTTCTGTGTGACTTATTTCACTTAGAATCGTCTTACCTAAATCCACTCATCATGCTGCTACTAGCCTTATGACATTGATTTCATGGCTGAGTGATATTCCATTGTACATAAGGACCACAACTTTTTTATCCATTTTTCGCTTTCCTGGGATATTTAAGGTGGAAGGAAGTGGAGGTCCTTGTCAACAGAGCAGCCCTAAACTTTGGGGTGCTTGTGTCTTGCTGATTTTCAATTTTCCCGCTTTATCCCCCCATGCGTGGAAGTGCCCTACGCTCTCTAAGCTGTGTTTTTGAGATGTTTCAGGACACACCGTACACTTCTCCAGAGTGGCTGTTGGCAATTTACATCCCGCCCATCAGTGTAGCAAGGCTCCCATTTCTCCATGGCCTGTCCTGCATTTCTGGTTTTGACACTTTTTTCAGCATGGCCCTTTGGACCGATGGGAAGCGAGACTTCTTTGTCGCGCTGATTTGCCTTTCCAGGTTGCTTGGTTGGCCAAAAAGGGCGTATGCGTTTTTTCCTGAATATATTCAGGAAAAAACGCATACGCCCTTTTTGGCCAAGGGCATCATTGTCAACGTTTTGCCGCTTTTCATGTGCTTTAAAGGCGATTCGAATCTACCTCCTGAAATCTGTTTCCTGCAATTCTGCCTTGATTTCTAATCCTCTTCTTTGCCTTCCCTCAATATATTTGTGGACGAGAGTTATCATTTATAACTCTGCAGGTTTGTGAATTGCAGTGACCTGAAGCTCCATTTTACAAGTCGCTTTTTTGGGAGCCGGCCGCAAAAGCGCAGGATGGCTTCAGGCCCTGTTCTGGTTCCGGGGGGCAGGCTGAGCCTGTGGTTAATTCTTCTTCCTGATGGGAAAATAGAGTGACCTGTGCCTGTCCCAACACCAAGAGCTAGTCTCTCATTGGTTCCTGTCTTCCCGTTCATCCTCAGGACAAATTGCAACCTGTACGGAACAGGAGGTTAAAGGTGCTGATGCTCCAAGTAGGGAGATTACTAGTAAAGTGGCTGGAATGGCGAACCCGAGCACAAGGAGATGAGAAATGAGGTGCGTTTTAGAAACCTTTCCCCATCACATGGTGTACCATCTTCTGGGTTTCTCATGCATGTTTTCGATGTAGGAAGATGCCCTTGAACCTGGAGATTTGGGACCCATGCGATGGGTAGCACGCAGTATTACTTTAAAGGGTCTGCGTTTGCTCACCCAACCTCACCAAACCTCTCAGGCCCAAGAGTGTCCACCCTTATGTCTCATCCAGCTGTGGGTCTAGATATGGTCAATCCAGGTTGCATCACAGCCCCTGAACGAATTGTGTAAGAATTTCTCTCTCTTTCCCTGTCTTTGTTTCATGGGTTTTTAAAAGTAATTTATTTTTATAATGGGGTTTAGCTGCTTTTCACGGCTGTGTTTAGGCCGCTTTACACCCATTTGACACACTAACAGAGAGATATCAATACATAGGTTTTAAGATTATTACTGGTCAGATATATTCTTGTGCGGTGAATCGGGCGTGTTGAGTCCAGTTCTCTGAGCAAGGAGTAGGTCTTGTCTATTCCATATTGGGTTTATGGAACGGTATCTGAGCTAATTTGAAACTCTTGTTTTATGTATCACCCCACCTCACCTTTCCCGTTAAGCAGCCATAGTGTGTTTTCTGCATGTGTGACTCTCTTCTGTTTTGTAATTCAGTTCAAGTGTAACGGTTTTTACATTCCCTCTATAAGTGACACCTTATGAGAAGTGTCCTTTTCTGTGTGACTTATTTCACTTAGAATCGTCTTACCTAAATCCACTCATCATGCTGCTACTAGCCTTATGACATTGATTTCATGGCTGAGTGATATTCCATTGTACATAAGGACCACAACTTTTTTATCCATTTTTCGCTTTCCTGGGATATTTAAGGTGGAAGGAAGTGGAGATCCTTGTCAACAGAGCAGCCCTAAACTTTGGGGTGCTTGTGTCTTGCTGATTTTCAATTTTCCCGCTTTATCCCCCCATGCGTGGAAGTGCCCTATGCTCTCTAAGCTGTGTTTTTTCGATGTTTCGGGACACACAGTACACTTCTCCATAGTGGCTGTTGGCAATTTACATCCTGACTCTCAGCGTAGCACGGCTCCCATTTCTCCATGGCCTGTCCTGCATTTCTGGTTTTGACACTTTTTTCAGCATGGCCCTTTTGACCGATGGGAAGCGAGACTTCTTTGGAGCGCTGATTTGCCTTTCCAGGTTGCTTGGTTGGCCAAAAAGGGCGTATGCGTTTTTTCCTGAATATATTCAGGAAGAAACGCATACGCCCTTTTTGACCATGGGCATCATTGTCGACGTTTTGCCGCTTTTCATGTGCTTTAAAGGCGATTCGAATCTACCTCCTGACATCTGTTTCCTGCAATTCTACCTTGCTTTCAAATCCTCTTCGTTGCCTTCAATCAAGATATTTGTGAACGAGAGTTATCATTTACAACTCTGCAGGTTTGTTAATTGCAGTTCCCCTGAGCTCCATTTTTCAACTCGCTTTTTTGGGAGCTGGCCGCAAAAGCGCAGGATGGCATCAGGCCCTATTCTGGTTCCGGGCGGCAGGCTGAGCCTGCGGTTAATTCTTCTTCCTGATGGGAAAATAGAGTGACCTGTGCCTGTCCCAACACCTAGAGCTAGTCTCTCATTGGCTCCCATTCTTCCCGTTCATACTCAGGACAAATTGCAACCTGTACGGAACAGGAGGTTAAAGGTCCTGATTCTCCAAGGAGGGAGATTGTTAGTAAAGCGGCTGGAATGGCGAACCCGAGCACAAGGAGATGAGAAATGAGGTGCGTTTTAGAAACCTTTCCCGGTCACACGGTCTACCACCTTCTGGGTTTCTCATGCATGTTTTCGATATAGGAAGATGCCCTTGAACCTGGAGATTTGGGACCCATGCGATGGGTAACAGGCAGTAGTACTTTAAAGGCTCAGTGTTTGCTCACCCAACCTCACCAAATCTCTCAGCCCCGAGAGTATCCACCCTTACGTCTTATCCAGCTGTGGGTCTAGATATGGTCATTCCAGGTGGCATCACAGCCCCTGAACGAATTTTGTAAGAATTTCTCTCTCTTTCACTGTCTTTGTTTCACGGGTTTTTAAAATTAATTTATTCTTATAATGGGGTTTAGCTGCTTTTCACGGCTGTGTTTATGCCGCTTTACACCCACTTGACTCACTTTCAGAGAGATATAAATTCATAGGTTTTAAGATTCTTACTAATCAGATATATTCTTGTGCGGTGAATAGGGGGTGTTGAGTCCAGTTCACTGAGCAAGGAGTAGGTCTTTCTATTACATATTGGGTTTATGGAACGGTATCTCAGCTAATTTGAAACCCTTGTTTTATGCATCACCCCACCTCACCTTTCCCGTTAAGCAGCCATAGTGTGTTTTGTAAACGTGTGACTCTGTTTTGTTTTGTAATTCAGTTCAATTGTAGCGGTTTTTACATTCCCTCTATAAGTGATAGCTTATGATAAGTGTCTTTTTCTGTGTGACTTATTTCACTTAGAATTGTCGTACCTAAATCCACTCATCATGCTGCTATTAGCCTTATGACATTGATTTCATGGCTGAGTTATATTCCATTGTACATAAGGACCACCACTTCTTTATCCATTTTTCTCTTTCATGGGATATTTAAGGTGTCATGAAGTGGAGGTTCTTGTCAACAGAGCAGCCCTAAACTTTGGGGAGCCTCTGTCTTGCTGATTTTTAGTTTTCCCAATTTATACGCCCATGAGTTGAAGTGCCCTATGCGCTCTAAACTGTGTTTTTTCGATGTTTCAGGACACACCGTACACTTCTCCAGAGTGGCTGTTGGCAATTTACATCCCGCCCATCAGCATAGCAAGGCTCCCATTTCTCCATGGCCTGTCCTGCATTTCTGGTTTTGACACTTTTCTCAGCATGGCCCTTTTGACCGATGAGAAGCGAGACTTCTTTGGAGCGATGATTTGCCTTTCCAGGTTGCTTGGTTGGCCAAAAAGGGCGTATGCGTTTTTTCCTGAATATATTCAGGAAAAAACGCATACGTCCTTTTTGGCCAAGGGCATCATTGTCGACGTTTTGCTGCTTTTCATGTACTTTAAAGGCGACGTGAATCTACCTCCTGAAATCTGTTTCCTGCAATTCTGCCTTGCTTTCAAATCCTCTTCGTTGCCTTCCCTCAATATATTTGTGGACGAGAGTTATCATTTATAACTCTGCCAGTTTGTGAATTGCAGTGCCCCTGAGCTCCATTTTTCAAATCGCTTTTTTGGGAGCTGGCCGCAAAAGCGCAAGATGGCCTCAGGCCCTATTCTGGTTCTGGGCAGCAGGCTGAGCCTGTGATTAATTCTTCTTCCTGTTGGGAAAATAGAGTGACCTGTGCCTGTCGCAACACCTAGAGCTAGTCTCTCATTGGCTCCCCCTCTTCCTGTTCATCCTCAGGACAAATTGCAAGCTGTACGGAACAGGAGGTTAAAGGTGCTGATTCTCCAAGGAGGGAGATTGCTAGTAAAGAGGCTGCAATGGCGAACCCGAGCACAAGGAGATGAGAAATGAGGTGCGTTTTAGAAACCTTTCCCAGTCACACGGTGTACCACCTTCTGGGTTTCTCATGCATGTTTTCGATGTAGGAACATGCCCTTGAACCTGGAGATTTGGGACCCATGGGATGGGTAACAGGCAGTATTACTTTAAGGCTCTGCGTTTGCTCCCCCAACCTCACCAAATCTCTCAGCCCCGAGAGTGTCCACCCTTATGTCTCATCCAGCTGTGGGTCTAGATATGGTCATTCCAGGTGGCATCACAGCCCCTGAACGAATTTTGTAAGAATTTCTCTCTCTTTCACTGTCTTTGTTTCACGGGTTTTTAAAATTAATTTATTCTTATAATGGGGTTTAGCTGCTTTTCACGGCTGTGTTTATGCCGCTTTACACCCACTTGACTCACTTTCAGAGAGATATAAATTCATAGGTTTTAAGATTCTTACTAATCAGATATATTCTTGTGCGGTGAATAGGGGGTGTTGAGTCCAGTTCACTGAGCAAGGAGTAGGTCTTTCTATTACATATTGGGTTTATGGAACGGTATCTCAGCTAATTTGAAACCCTTGTTTTATGCATCACCCCACCTCACCTTTCCCGTTAAGCAGCCATAGTGTGTTTTGTAAACGTGTGACTCTGTTTTGTTTTGTAATTCAGTTCAATTGTAGCGGTTTTTACATTCCCTCTATAAATGATAGCTTATGATAAGTGTCTTTTTCTGTGTGACTTATTTCACTTAGAATTGTCGTACCTAAATCCACTCATCATGCTGCTACTAGCCTTATGACATTGATTTCATGGCTGAGTGATATTCCATTGTATATAAGGACCACCACTTCTTTATCCATTTTTCTCTTTCCTGGGATATTTAAGGTGTCATGAAGTGGAGGTTCTTGTCAACAGAGCAGCCCTAAACTTTGGGGTGCCTGTGTCTTGCTGATTTTTCGTTTTCCCAATATATACGCACGTGAGTGGAAGTGCCCTATGCGCACTAAGCTGTGTTTTTTCGATGTTTCGGGACACACAGTACACTTCTCCATAGTGGCTGTTGGCAATTTACATCCTGACTATCAGCGTAGCAAGGCTCCCATTTCTCCATGGCCTGTCCTGCATTTCTGGTTTTGACACTTTTTTCAGCATGGCCCTTTTGACCGATGGGAAGCGAGACTTCTTTGTAGTGCTGATTTGCCTTTCCAGGTTGCTTGGTTGGCCAAAAAGGGCGTATGCGTTTTTTCCTGAATATATTCAGGAAGAAACGCATACGCCCTTTTTGACCATGGGCATCATTGTCGACGTTTTGCCGCTTTTCATGTGCTTTAAAGGCGATTCGAATCTACCTCCTGACATCTGTTTCCTGCAATTCTACCTTGCTTTCAAATCCTCTTCGTTGCCTTCAATCAAGATATTTGTGAACGAGAGTTATCATTTACAACTCTGCAGGTTTGTTAATTGCAGTTCCCCTGAGCTCCATTTTTCAACTCGCTTTTTTGGGAGCTGGCCGCAAAAGCGCAGGATGGCATCAGGCCCTATTCTGGTTCCGGGCGGCAGGCTGAGCCTGTGGTTAATTCTCTTCCTGATGGGAAAATAGAGTGACCTGTGCCTCTCCCAACACCTAGAGCTAGTCTCTCATTGGCTCCCATTCTTCCCGTTCATACTCAGGACAAATTGCAACCTGTACGGAACAGGAGGTTAAAGGTCCTGATTCTCCAAGGAGGGAGATTGCTAGTAAAGCGGCTGGAATGGCGAACCCGAGCACAAGGAGATGAGAAATGAGGTGCGTTTTAGAAACCTTTCCCGGTCACACGGTCTACCACCTTCTGGGTTTCTCATGCATGTTTTCGATATAGGAAGATGCCCTTGAACCTGGAGATTTGGGACCCATGCGATGGGTAACAGGCAGTAGTACTTTAAAGGCTCTGTGTTTGCTCACCCAACCTCACCAAATCTCTCAGCCCCGAGAGTATCCACCCTTACGTCTTATCCAGCTGTGGGTCTAGATATGGTCATTCCAGGTGGCATCACAGCCCCTGAACGAATTTTGTAAGAATTTCTCTCTCTTTCACTGTCTTTGTTTCACGGGTTTTTAAAATTAATTTATTCTTATAATGGGGTTTAGCTGCTTTTCACGGCTGTGTTTATGCCGCTTTACACCCACTTGACTCACATCCAGAGAGATATCAATACATAGGTTTTAAGATTCTTACTAGTCAGATATATTCTTGTGCGGTGAATAGGGGGTGTTGAGTCCAGTTCACTGAGCAAGGAGTAGGTCTTTCTATTACATATTGGGTTTATGGAACGGTATCTCAGCTAATTTGAAACCCTTGTTTTATGCATCACCCCACCTCACCTTTCCCGTTAAGCAGCCATAGTGTGTTTTGTAAACGTGTGACTCTGTTTTGTTTTGTAATTCAGTTCAATTGTAGCGGTTTTTACATTCCCTCTATAAGTGATAGCTTATGATAAGTGTCTTTTTCTGTGTGACTTATTTCACTTAGAATTGTCGTACCTAAATCCACTCATCATGCTGCTACTAGCCTTATGACATTGATTTCATGGCTGAGTGATATTCCATTGTACATAAGGACCACCACTTCTTTATCCATTTTTCTCTTTCATGGGATATTTAAGGTGTCATGAAGTGGAGGTTCTTGTCAACAGAGCAGCCCTAAACTTTGGGGAGCCTCTGTCTTGCTGATTTTTAGTTTTCCCAATTTATACGCCCATGAGTTGAAGTGCCCTATGCGCTCTAAGCTGTGTTTTTTCGATGTTTCAGGACACACCGTACACTTCTCCAGAGTGGCTGTTGGCAATTTACATCCCGCCCATCATCATAGCAAGGCTCCCATTTCTCCATGGCCTGTCCTGCATTTCTGGTTTTGACACTTTTCTCAGCATGGCCCTTTTGACCGATGAGAAGCGAGACTTCTTTGGAGCGATGATTTGCCTTTCCAGGTTGCTTGGTTGGCCAAAAAGGGCGTATGCGTTTTTTCCTGAATATATTCAGGAAAAAACGCATACGTCCTTTTTGGCCAAGGGCATCATTGTCGACGTTTTGCCGTTTTTCATGTGCTTTAAAGGCGACGTGAATCTACCTCCTGAAATCTGTTTCCTGCAATTCTGCCTTGCTTTCAAATCCTCTTCGTTGCCTTCCCTCAATATATTTGTGGACGAGAGTTATCATTTATAACTCTGCCAGTTTGTGAATTGCAGTGCCCCTGAGCTCCATTTTTCAAATCGCTTTTTTGGGAGCTGGCCGCAAAAGCGCAAGATGGCCTCAGGCCCTATTCTGGTTCCGGGCAGCAGGCTGAGCCTGTGATTAATTCTTCTTCCTGTTGGGAAAATAGAGTGACCTGTGCCTGTCGCAACACCTAGAGCTAGTCTCTCATTGGCTCCCCCTCTTCCTGTTCATCCTCAGGACAAATTGCAAGCTGTACGGAACAGGAGGTTAAAGGTGCTGATTCTCCAAGGAGGGAGATTGCTAGTAAAGAGGCTGGAATGGCGAACCCGAGCACAAGGAGATGAGAAATGAGGTGCGTTTTAGAAACCTTTCCCAGTCACACGGTGTACCACCTTCTGGGTTTCTCATGCATGTTTTCGATGTAGGAACATGCCCTTGAACCTGGAGATTTGGGACCCATGGGATGGGTAACAGGCAGTATTACTTTAAGGCTCTGCGTTTGCTCCCCCAACCTCACCAAATCTCTCAGCCCCGAGAGTGTCCACCCTTATGTCTCATCCAGCTGTGGGTCTAGATATGGTCATTCCAGGTGGCATCACAGCCCCTGAACGAATTTTGTAAGAATTTCTCTCTCTTTCACTGTCTTTGTTTCACGGGTTTTTAAAATTAATTTATTCTTATAATGGGGTTTAGCTGCTTTTCACGGCTGTGTTTATGCCGCTTTACACCCACTTGACTCACTTTCAGAGAGATATAAATTCATAGGTTTTAAGATTCTTACTAATCAGATATATTCTTGTGCGGTGAATAGGGGGTGTTGAGTCCAGTTCACTGAGCAAGGAGTAGGTCTTTCTATTACATATTGGGTTTATGGAACGGTATCTCAGCTAATTTGAAACCCTTGTTTTATGCATCACCCCACCTCACCTTTCCCGTTAAGCAGCCATAGTGTGTTTTGTAAACGTGTGACTCTGTTTTGTTTTGTAATTCAGTTCAATTGTAGCGGTTTTTACATTCCCTCTATAAATGATAGCTTATGATAAGTGTCTTTTTCTGTGTGACTTATTTCACTTAGAATTGTCATACCTAAATCCACTCATCATGCTGCTACTAGCCTTATGACATTGATTTCATGGCTGAGTGATATTCCATTGTATATAAGGACCACCACTTCTTTATCCATTTTTCTCTTTCCTGGGATATTTAAGGTGTCATGAAGTGGAGGTTCTTGTCAACAGAGCAGCCGTAAACTTTGGGGTGCCTGTGTCTTGCTGATTTTTCGTTTTCCCAATATATACGCACGTGAGTGGAAGTGCCCTATGCGCACTAAGCTGTGTTTTTTCGATGTTTCGGGACACACAGTACACTTCTCCATAGTGGCTGTTGGCAATTTACATCCTGACTATCAGCGTAGCAAGGCTCCCATTTCTCCATGGCCTGTCCTGCATTTCTGGTTTTGACACTTTTTTCAGCATGGCCCTTTTGACCGATGGGAAGCGAGACTTCTTTGGAGCGCTGATTTGCCTTTCCAGGTTGCTTGGTTGGCCAAAAAGGGCGTATGCGTTTTTTCCTGAATATATTCAGGAAGAAACGCATACGCCCTTTTTGACCATGGGCATCATTGTCAACGTTTTGCCGCTTTTCATGTGCTTTAAAGGCGATTCGAATCTACCTCCTGACATCTGTTTCCTGCAATTCTACCTTGCTTTCAAATCCTCTTCGTTGCCTTCAATCAAGATATTTGTGAACGAGAGTTATCATTTACAACTCTGCAGGTTTGTTAATTGCAGTTCCCCTGAGCTCCATTTTTCAACTCGCTTTTTTGGGAGCTGGCCGCAAAAGCGCAGGATGGCATCAGGCCCTATTCTGGTTCCGGGCGGCAGGCTGAGCCTGTGGTTAATTCTTCTTCCTGATGGGAAAATAGAGTGACCTGTGCCTGTCCCAACACCTAGAGCTAGTCTCTCATTGGCTCCCATTCTTCCCGTTCATACTCAGGACAAATTGCAACCTGTACGGAACAGGAGGTTAAAGGTCCTGATTCTCCAAGGAGGGAGATTGTTAGTAAAGCGGCTGGAATGGCGAACCCGAGCACAAGGAGATGAGAAATGAGGTGCGTTTTAGAAACCTTTCCCGGTCACACGGTCTACCACCTTCTGGGTTTCTCATGCATGTTTTCGATATAGGAAGATGCCCTTGAACCTGGAGATTTGGGACCCATGCGATGGGTAACAGGCAGTAGTACTTTAAAGGCTCAGTGTTTGCTCACCCAACCTCACCAAATCTCTCAGCCCCGAGAGTATCCACCCTTACGTCTTATCCAGCTGTGGGTCTAGATATGGTCATTCCAGGTGGCATCACAGCCCCTGAACGAATTTTGTAAGAATTTCTCTCTCTTTCACTGTCTTTGTTTCACGGGTTTTTAAAATTAATTTATTCTTATAATGGGGTTTAGCTGCTTTTCACGGCTGTGTTTATGCCGCTTTACACCCACTTGACTCACTTTCAGAGAGATATAAATTCATAGGTTTTAAGATTCTTACTAATCAGATATATTCTTGTGCGGTGAATAGGGGGTGTTGAGTCCAGTTCACTGAGCAAGGAGTAGGTCTTTCTATTACATATTGGGTTTATGGAACGGTATCTCAGCTAATTTGAAACCCTTGTTTTATGCATCACCCCACCTCACCTTTCCCGTTAAGCAGCCATAGTGTGTTTTGTAAACGTGTGACTCTGTTTTGTTTTGTAATTCAGTTCAATTGTAGCGGTTTTTACATTCCCTCTATAAGTGATAGCTTATGATAAGTGTCTTTTTCTGTGTGACTTATTTCACTTAGAATTGTCGTACCTAAATCCACTCATCATGCTGCTATTAGCCTTATGACATTGATTTCATGGCTGAGTTATATTCCATTGTACATAAGGACCACCACTTCTTTATCCATTTTTCTCTTTCATGGGATATTTAAGGTGTCATGAAGTGGAGGTTCTTGTCAACAGAGCAGCCCTAAACTTTGGGGAGCCTCTGTCTTGCTGATTTTTAGTTTTCCCAATTTATACGCCCATGAGTTGAAGTGCCCTATGCGCTCTAAACTGTGTTTTTTCGATGTTTCAGGACACACCGTACACTTCTCCAGAGTGGCTGTTGGCAATTTACATCCCGCCCATCAGCATAGCAAGGCTCCCATTTCTCCATGGCCTGTCCTGCATTTCTGGTTTTGACACTTTTCTCAGCATGGCCCTTTTGACCGATGAGAAGCGAGACTTCTTTGGAGCGATGATTTGCCTTTCCAGGTTGCTTGGTTGGCCAAAAAGGGCGTATGCGTTTTTTCCTGAATATATTCAGGAAAAAACGCATACGTCCTTTTTGGCCAAGGGCATCATTGTCGACGTTTTGCTGCTTTTCATGTACTTTAAAGGTGACGTGAATCTACCTCCTGAAATCTGTTTCCTGCAATTCTGCCTTGCTTTCAAATCCTCTTCGTTGCCTTCCCTCAATATATTTGTGGACGAGAGTTATCATTTATAACTCTGCCAGTTTGTGAATTGCAGTGCCCCTGAGCTCCATTTTTCAAATCGCTTTTTTGGGAGCTGGCCGCAAAAGCGCAAGATGGCCTCAGGCCCTATTCTGGTTCTGGGCAGCAGGCTGAGCCTGTGATTAATTCTTCTTCCTGTTGGGAAAATAGAGTGACCTGTGCCTGTCGCAACACCTAGAGCTAGTCTCTCATTGGCTCCCCCTCTTCCTCTTCATCCTCAGGACAAATTGCAAGCTGTACGGAACAGGAGGTTAAAGGTGCTGATTCTCCAAGGAGGGAGATTGCTAGTAAAGAGGCTGCAATGGCGAACCCGAGCACAAGGAGATGAGAAATGAGGTGCGTTTTAGAAACCTTTCCCAGTCACACGGTGTACCACCTTCTGGGTTTCTCATGCATGTTTTCGATGTAGGAACATGCCCTTGAACCTGGAGATTTGGGACCCATGGGATGGGTAACAGGCAGTATTACTTTAAGGCTCTGCGTTTGCTCCCCCAACCTCACCAAATCTCTCAGCCCCGAGAGTGTCCACCCTTATGTCTCATCCAGCTGTGGGTCTAGATATGGTCATTCCAGGTGGCATCACAGCCCCTGAACGAATTTTGTAAGAATTTCTCTCTCTTTCACTGTCTTTGTTTCACGGGTTTTTAAAATTAATTTATTCTTATAATGGGGTTTAGCTGCTTTTCACGGCTGTGTTTATGCCGCTTTACACCCACTTGACTCACTTTCAGAGAGATATAAATTCATAGGTTTTAAGATTCTTACTAATCAGATATATTCTTGTGCGGTGAATAGGGGGTGTTGAGTCCAGTTCACTGAGCAAGGAGTAGGTCTTTCTATTACATATTGGGTTTATGGAACGGTATCTCAGCTAATTTGAAACCCTTGTTTTATGCATCACCCCACCTCACCTTTCCCGTTAAGCAGCCATAGTGTGTTTTGTAAACGTGTGACTCTGTTTTGTTTTGTAATTCAGTTCAATTGTAGCGGTTTTTACATTCCCTCTATAAATGATAGCTTATGATAAGTGTCTTTTTCTGTGTGACTTATTTCACTTAGAATTGTCGTATCTAAATCCACTCATCATGCTGCTACTAGCCTTATGACATTGATTTCATGGCTGAGTGATATTCCATTGTATATAAGGACCACCACTTCTTTATCCATTTTTCTCTTTCCTGGGATATTTAAGGTGTCATGAAGTGGAGGTTCTTGTCAACAGAGCAGCCCTAAACTTTGGGGTGCCTGTGTCTTGCTGATTTTTCGTTTTCCCAATATATACGCACGTGAGTGGAAGTGCCCTATGCGCACTAAGCTGTGTTTTTTCGATGTTTCGGGACACACAGTACACTTCTCCATAGTGGCTGTTGGCAATTTACATCCTGACTATCAGCGTAGCAAGGCTCCCATTTCTCCATGGCCTGTCCTGCATTTCTGGTTTTGACACTTTTTTCAGCATGGCCCTTTTGACCGATGGGAAGCGAGACTTCTTTGTAGTGCTGATTTGCCTTTCCAGGTTGCTTGGTTGGCCAAAAAGGGCGTATGCGTTTTTTCCTGAATATATTCAGGAAGAAACGCATACACCCTTTTTGACCATGGGCATCATTGTCGACGTTTTGCCGCTTTTCATGTGCTTTAAAGGCGATTCGAATCTACCTCCTGACATCTGTTTCCTGCAATTCTACCTTGCTTTCAAATCCTCTTCGTTGCCTTCAATCAAGATATTTGTGAACGAGAGTTATCATTTACAACTCTGCAGGTTTGTTAATTGCAGTTCCCCTGAGCTCCATTTTTCAACTCGCTTTTTTGGGAGCTGGCCGCAAAAGCGCAGGATGGCATCAGGCCCTATTCTGGTTCCGGGCGGCAGGCTGAGCCTGTGGTTAATTCTCTTCCTGATGGGAAAATAGAGTGACCTGTGCCTCTCCCAACACCTAGAGCTAGTCTCTCATTGGCTCCCATTCTTCCCGTTCATACTCAGGACAAATTGCAACCTGTACGGAACAGGAGGTTAAAGGTCCTGATTCTCCAAGGAGGGAGATTGCTAGTAAAGCGGCTGGAATGGCGAACCCGAGCACAAGGAGATGAGAAATGAGGTGCGTTTTAGAAACCTTTCCCGGTCACACGGTCTACCACCTTCTGGGTTTCTCATGCATGTTTTCGATATAGGAAGATGCCCTTGAACCTGGAGATTTGGGACCCATGCGATGGGTAACAGGCAGTAGTACTTTAAAGGCTCTGTGTTTGCTCACCCAACCTCACCAAATCTCTCAGCCCCGAGAGTATCCACCCTTACGTCTTATCCAGCTGTGGGTCTAGATATGGTCATTCCAGGTGGCATCACAGCCCCTGAACGAATTTTGTAAGAATTTCTCTCTCTTTCACTGTCTTTGTTTCACGGGTTTTTAAAATTAATTTATTCTTATAATGGGGTTTAGCTGCTTTTCACGGCTGTGTTTATGCCGCTTTACACCCACTTGACTCACTTTCAGAGAGATATCAATACATAGGTTTTAAGATTCTTACTAGTCAGATATATTCTTGTGCGGTGAATAGGGGGTGTTGAGTCCAGTTCACTGAGCAAGGAGTAGGTCTTTCTATTACATATTGGGTTTATGGAACGGTATCTCAGCTAATTTGAAACCCTTGTTTTATGCATCACCCCACCTCACCTTTCCCGTTAAGCAGCCATAGTGTGTTTTGTAAACGTGTGACTCTGTTTTGTTTTGTAATTCAGTTCAATTGTAGCGGTTTTTACATTCCCTCTATAAGTGATAGCTTATGATAAGTGTCTTTTTCTGTGTGACTTATTTCACTTAGAATTGTCGTACCTAAATCCACTCATCATGCTGCTACTAGCCTTATGACATTGATTTCATGGCTGAGTGATATTCCATTGTACATAAGGACCACCACTTCTTTATCCATTTTTCTCTTTCATGGGATATTTAAGGTGTCATGAAGTGGAGGTTCTTGTCAACAGAGCAGCCCTAAACTTTGGGGAGCCTCTGTCTTGCTGATTTTTAGTTTTCCCAATTTATACGCCCATGAGTTGAAGTGCCCTATGCGCTCTAAGCTGTGTTTTTTCGATGTTTCAGGACACACCGTACACTTCTCCAGAGTGGCTGTTGGCAATTTACATCCCGCCCATCATCATAGCAAGGCTCCCATTTCTCCATGGCCTGTCCTGCATTTCTGGTTTTGACACTTTTCTCAGCATGGCCCTTTTGACCGATGAGAAGCGAGACTTCTTTGGAGCGATGATTTGCCTTTCCAGGTTGCTTGGTTGGCCAAAAAGGGCGTATGCGTTTTTTCCTGAATATATTCAGGAAAAAACGCATACGTCCTTTTTGGCCAAGGGCATCATTGTCGACGTTTTGCCGTTTTTCATGTGCTTTAAAGGCGACGTGAATCTACCTCCTGAAATCTGTTTCCTGCAATTCTGCCTTGCTTTCAAATCCTCTTCGTTGCCTTCCCTCAATATATTTGTGGACGAGAGTTATCATTTATAACTCTGCCAGTTTGTGAATTGCAGTGCCCCTGAGCTCCATTTTTCAAATCGCTTTTTTGGGAGCTGGCCGCAAAAGCGCAAGATGGCCTCAGGCCCTATTCTGGTTCCGGGCAGCAGGCTGAGCCTGTGATTAATTCTTCTTCCTGTTGGGAAAATAGAGTGACCTGTGCCTGTCGCAACACCTAGAGCTAGTCTCTCATTGGCTCCCCCTCTTCCTGTTCATCCTCAGGACAAATTGCAAGCTGTACGGAACAGGAGGTTAAAGGTGCTGATTCTCCAAGGAGGGAGATTGCTAGTAAAGAGGCTGGAATGGCGAACCCGAGCACAAGGAGATGAGAAATGAGGTGCGTTTTAGAAACCTTTCCCAGTCACACGGTGTACCACCTTCTGGGTTTCTCATGCATGTTTTCGATGTAGGAACATGCCCTTGAACCTGGAGATTTGGGACCCATGGGATGGGTAACAGGCAGTATTACTTTAAGGCTCTGCGTTTGCTCCCCCAACCTCACCAAATCTCTCAGCCCCGAGAGTGTCCACCCTTATGTCTCATCCAGCTGTGGGTCTAGATATGGTCATTCCAGGTGGCATCACAGCCCCTGAACGAATTTTGTAAGAATTTCTCTCTCTTTCACTGTCTTTGTTTCACGGGTTTTTAAAATTAATTTATTCTTATAATGGGGTTTAGCTGCTTTTCACGGCTGTGTTTATGCCGCTTTACACCCACTTGACTCACTTTCAGAGAGATATAAATTCATAGGTTTTAAGATTCTTACTAATCAGATATATTCTTGTGCGGTGAATAGGGGGTGTTGAGTCCAGTTCACTGAGCAAGGAGTAGGTCTTTCTATTACATATTGGGTTTATGGAACGGTATCTCAGCTAATTTGAAACCCTTGTTTTATGCATCACCCCACCTCACCTTTCCCGTTAAGCAGCCATAGTGTGTTTTGTAAACGTGTGACTCTGTTTTGTTTTGTAATTCAGTTCAATTGTAGCGGTTTTTACATTCCCTCTATAAATGATAGCTTATGATAAGTGTCTTTTTCTGTGTGACTTATTTCACTTAGAATTGTCATACCTAAATCCACTCATCATGCTGCTACTAGCCTTATGACATTGATTTCATGGCTGAGTGATATTCCATTGTATATAAGGACCACCACTTCTTTATCCATTTTTCTCTTTCCTGGGATATTTAAGGTGTCATGAAGTGGAGGTTCTTGTCAACAGAGCAGCCGTAAACTTTGGGGTGCCTGTGTCTTGCTGATTTTTCGTTTTCCCAATATATACGCACGTGAGTGGAAGTGCCCTATGCGCACTAAGCTCTGTTTTTTCGATGTTTCGGGACACACAGTACACTTCTCCATAGTGGCTGTTGGCAATTTACATCCTGACTATCAGCGTAGCAAGGCTCCCATTTCTCCATGGCCTGTCCTGCATTTCTGGTTTTGACACTTTTTTCAGCATGGCCCTTTTGACCGATGGGAAGCGAGACTTCTTTGGAGCGCTGATTTGCCTTTCCAGGTTGCTTGGTTGGCCAAAAAGGGCGTATGCGTTTTTTCCTGAATATATTCAGGAAGAAACGCATACGCCCTTTTTGACCAAGGGCATCATTGTCAACGTTTTGCCGCTTTTCATGTGCTTTAAAGGCAATTCGAATCTACCTCCTGAAATCTGTTTCCTGCAATTCTGCCTTGATTTCTAATCCTCTTCTTTGCCTTCCCTCAATATATTTGTGGACGAGAGTTATCATTTATAACTCTGCAGGTTTGTGAATTGCAGTGCCCTGAAGCTCCATTTTACAAGTCGCTTTTTTGGGAGCCGGCCGCAAAAGCGCAGGATGGCTTCAGGCCCTGTTCTGGTTCCGGGGGGCAGGCTGAGCCTGTGGTTAATTCTTCTTCCTGATGGGAAAATAGACTGACCTGTGCCTGTCCCAACACCAAGAGCTAGTCTCTCATTGGTTCCCCGTCTTCCCGTTCATCCTCAGGACAAATTGCAACCTGTACGGAACAGGAGGTTAAAGGTGCTGATGCTCCAAGTAGGGAGATTGCTAGTAAAGTGGCTGGAATGGCGAACCCGAGCACAAGGAGATGAGAAATGAGGTGCGTTTTAGAAACCTTTCCCCATCACACGGTGTACCATCTTCTGGGTTTCTCATGCATGTTTTCGATGTAGGAAGATGCCCTTGAACCTGGAGATTTGGGACCCATGCGATGGGTAGCACGCAGTATTACTTTAAAGGGTCTGCGTTTGCTCACCCAACCTCACCAAACCTCTCAGCCCCAAGAGTGTCCACCCTTATGTCTCATCCAGCTGTGGGTCTAGATATGGTCAATCCAGGTTGCATCACAGCCCCTGAACGAATTGTGTAAGAATTTCTCTCTCTTTCCCTGTCTTTGTTTCATGGGTTTTTAAAAGTAATTTATTTTTATAATGGGGTTTAGCTGCTTTTCACGGCTGTGTTTAGGCCGCTTTACACCCACTTGACACACTAACAGAGAGATAACAATACATAGGTTTTAAGATTATTACTGGTCAGATATATTCTTGTGCGGTGAATCGGGCGTGTTGAGTCCAGTTCTCTGAGCAAGGAGTAGGTCTTGTCTATTCAATATTGGGTTTATGGAACGGTATCTGAGCTAATTTGAAACTCTTGTTTTATGTATCACCCCACCTCACCTTTCCCGTTAAGCAGCCATAGTGTGTTTTCTGCATGTGTGACTCTCTTCTGTTTTGTAATTCAGTTCAAGTGTAACGGTTTTTACATTCCCTCTATAAGTGACACCTTATGAGAAGTGTCCTTTTCTGTGTGACTTATTTCACTTAGAATCGTCTTACCTAAATCCACTCATCATGCTGCTACTAGCCTTATGACATTGATTTCATGGCTGAGTGATATTCCATTGTACATAAGGACCACAACTTTTTTATCCATTTTTCGCTTTCCTGGGATATTTAAGGTGGAAGGAAGTGGAGGTCCTTGTCAACAGAGCAGCCCTAAACATTGGGGTGCTTGTGTCTTGCTGATTTTCAATTTTCCCGCTTTATCCCCCCATGCGTGGAAATGCCCTATGCTCTCTAAGCTGTGTTTTTTAGATGTTTCAGGACACACCGTACACTTCTCCAGAGTGGCTGTTGGCAATTTACATCCCGCCCATCGGTGTAGCAAGGCTCCCATTTCTCCATGGCCTGTCCTGCATTTCTGGTTTTGACACTTTTTTCAGCATGGCCCTTTGGAACGATGGGAAGCGAGACTTCTTTGTCGCGCTGATTTGCCTTTCCAGGTTGCTTGGTTGGCCAAAAAGGGCGTATGCGTTTTTTCCTGAATATATTCAGGAAAAAACGCATACGCCCTTTTTGGCCAAGGGCATCATTGTCAACGTTTTGCCGCTTTTCATGTGCTTTAAAGGCGATTCGAATCTACCTCCTGAAATCTGTTTCCTGCAATTCTGCCTTGATTTCTAATCCTCTTCTTTGCCTTCCCTCAATATATTTGTGGACGAGAGTTATCATTTATAACTCTGCAGGTTTGTGAATTGCAGTGCCCTGAAGCTCCATTTTACAAGTCGCTTTTTTGGGAGCCGGCCGCAAAAGCGCCGGATGGCTTCAGGCCCTGTTCTGGTTCCGGGGGGCAGGCTGAGCCTGTGGTTAATTCTTCTTCCTGATGGGAAAATAGAGTGACCTGTGCCTGTCCCAACACCAAGAGCTAGTCTCTCATTGGTTCCCCGTCTTCCCGTTCATCCTCAGGACAAATTGCAACCTGTACGGAACAGGAGGTTAAAGGTGCTGAGGCTCCAAGTAGGGAGATTACTAGTAAAGTGGCTGGAATGGCGAACCCGAGCACAAGGAGATGAGAAATGAGGTGCGTTTTAGAAACCTTTCCCCATCACATGGTGTACCATCTTCTGGGTTTCTCATGCATGTTTTCGATGTAGGAAGATGCCCTTGAACCTGGAGATTTGGGACCCATGCGATGGGTAGCACGCAGTATTACTTTAAAGGGTCTGCGTTTGCTCACCCAACCTCACCAAACCTCTCAGGCCCAAGAGTGTCCACCCTTATGTCTCATCCAGCTGTGGGTCTAGATATGGTCAATCCAGGTTGCATCACAGCCCCTGAACGAATTGTGTAAGAATTTCTCTCTCTTTCCCTGTCTTTGTTTCATGGGTTTTTAAAAGTAATTTATTTTTATAATGGGGTTTAGCTGCTTTTCACGGCTGTGTTTAGGCCGCTTTACACCCACTTGACACACTAACAGAGAGATATCAATACATAGGTTTTAAGATTATTACTGGTCAGATATATTCTTGTGCGGTGAATCGGGCGTGTTGAGTCCAGTTCTCTGAGCAAGGAGTAGGTCTTGTCTATTCCATATTGGGTTTATGGAACGGTATCTGAGCTAATTTGAAACTCTTGTTTTATGTATCACCCCACCTCACCTTTCCCGTTAAGCAGCCATAGTGTGTTTTCTGCATGTGTGACTCTCTTCTGTTTTGTAATTCAGTTCAAGTGTAACGGTTTTTACATTCCCTCTATAAGTGACACCTTATGAGAAGTGTCCTTTTCTGTGTGACTTATTTCACTTAGAATCGTCTTACCTAAATCCACTCATCATGCTGCTACTAGCCTTATGACATTGATTTCATGGCTGAGTGATATTCCATTGTACATAAGGACCACAACTTTTTTATCCATTTTTCGCTTTCCTGGGATATTTAAGGTGGAAGGAAGTGGAGATCCTTGTCAACAGAGCAGCCCTAAACTTTGGGGTGCTTGTGTCTTGCTGATTTTCAATTTTCCCGCTTTATCCCCCCATGCGTGGAAGTGCCCTATGCTCTCTAAGCTGTGTTTTTTCGATGTTTCGGGACACACAGTACACTTCTCCATAGTGGCTGTTGGCAATTTACATCCTGACTCTCAGCGTAGCACGGCTCCCATTTCTCCATGGCCTGTCCTGCATTTCTGGTTTTGACACTTTTTTCAGCATGGCCCTTTTGACCGATGGGAAGCGAGACTTCTTTGTAGCGCTGATTTGCCTTTCCAGGTTGCTTGGTTGGCCAAAAAGGGCGTATGCGTTTTTTCCTGAATATATTCAGGAAGAAACGCATACGCCCTTTTTGACCATGGGCATCATTGTCGACGTTTTGCCGCTTTTCATGTGCTTTAAAGGCGATTCGAATCTACCTCCTGACATCTGTTTCCTGCAATTCTACCTTGCTTTCAAATCCTCTTCGTTGCCTTCAATCAAGATATTTGTGAACGAGAGTTATCATTTACAACTCTGCAGGTTTGTTAATTGCAGTTCCCCTGAGCTCCATTTTTCAACTTGCTTTTTTGGGAGCTGGCCGCAAAAGCGCAGGATGGCATCAGGCCCTATTCTGGTTCCGGGCGGCAGGCTGAGCCTGTGGTTAATTCTTCTTCCTGATGGGAAAATAGAGTGACCTGTGCCTGTCCCAACACCTAGAGCTAGTCTCTCATTGGCTCCCATTCTTCCCGTTCATACTCAGGACAAATTGCAACCTGTACGGAACAGGAGGTTAAAGGTCCTGATTCTCCAAGGAGGGAGATTGCTAGTAAAGCGGCTGGAATGGCGAACCCGAGCACAAGGAGATGAGAAATGAGGTGCGTTTTAGAAACCTTTCCCGGTCACACGGTCTACCACCTTCTGGGTTTCTCATGCATGTTTTCGATATAGGAAGATGCCCTTGAACCTGGAGATTTGGGACCCATGCGATGGGTAACAGGCAGTAGTACTTTAAAGGCTCTGTGTTTGCTCACCCAACCTCACCAAATCTCTCAGCCCCGAGAGTATCCACCCTTACGTCTTATCCAGCTGTGGGTCTAGATATGGTCATTCCAGGTGGCATCACAGCCCCTGAACGAATTTTGTAAGAATTTCTCTCTCTTTCACTGTCTTTGTTTCACGGGTTTTTAAAATTAATTTATTCTTATAATGGGGTTTAGCTGCTTTTCACGGCTGTGTTTATGCCGCTTTACACCCACTTGACTCACATCCAGAGAGATATCAATACATAGGTTTTAAGATTCTTACTAGTCAGATATATTCTTGTGCGGTGAATAGGGGGTGTTGAGTCCAGTTCACTGAGCAAGGAGTAGGTCTTTCTATTACATATTGGGTTTATGGAACGGTATCTCAGCTAATTTGAAACCCTTGTTTTATGCATCACCCCACCTCACCTTTCCCGTTAAGCAGCCATAGTGTGTTTTGTAAACGTGTGACTCTGTTTTGTTTTGTAATTCAGTTCAATTGTAGCGGTTTTTACATTCCCTCTATAAGTGATAGCTTATGATAAGTGTCTTTTTCTGTGTGACTTATTTCACTTAGAATTGTCGTACCTAAATCCACTCATCATGCTGCTACTAGCCTTATGACATTGATTTCATGGCTGAGTGATATTCCATTGTACATAAGGACCACCACTTCTTTATCCATTTTTCTCTTTCATGGGATATTTAAGGTGTCATGAAGTGGAGGTTCTTGTCAACAGAGCAGCCCTAAACTTTGGGGAGCCTCTGTCTTGCTGATTTTTAGTTTTCCCAATTTATACGCCCATGAGTTGAAGTGCCCTATGCGCTCTAAGCTGTGTTTTTTCGATGTTTCAGGACACACCGTACACTTCTCCAGAGTGGCTGTTGGCAATTTACATCCCGCCCATCAGCATAGCAAGGCTCCCATTTCTCCATGGCCTGTCCTGCATTTCTGGTTTTGACACTTTTCTCAGCATGGCCCTTTTGACCGATGAGAAGCGAGACTTCTTTGGAGCGATGATTTGCCTTTCCAGGTTGCTTGGTTGGCCAAAAAGGGCGTATGCGTTTTTTCCTGAATATATTCAGGAAAAAACGCATACGTCCTTTTTGGCCAAGGGCATCATTGTCGACGTTTTGCTGCTTTTCATGTACTTTAAAGGCGACGTGAATCTACCTCCTGAAATCTGTTTCCTGCAATTCTGCCTTGCTTTCAAATCCTCTTCGTTGCCTTCCCTCAATATATTTGTGGACGAGAGTTATCATTTATAACTCTGCCAGTTTGTGAATTGCAGTGCCCCTGAGCTCCATTTTTCAAATCGCTTTTTTGGGAGCTGGCCGCAAAAGCGCAAGATGGCCTCAGGCCCTATTCTGGTTCCGGGCAGCAGGCTGAGCCTGTGATTAATTCTTCTTCCTGTTGGGAAAATAGAGTGACCTGTGCCTGTCGCAACACCTAGAGCTAGTCTCTCATTGGCTCCCCCTCTTCCTGTTCATCCTCAGGACAAATTGCAAGCTGTACGGAACAGGAGGTTAAAGGTGCTGATTCTCCAAGGAGGGAGATTGCTAGTAAAGAGGCTGGAATGGCGAACCCGAGCACAAGGAGATGAGAAATGAGGTGCGTTTTAGAAACCTTTCCCAGTCACACGGTGTACCACCTTCTGGGTTTCTCATGCATGTTTTCGATGTAGGAACATGCCCTTGAACCTGGAGATTTGGGACCCATGGGATGGGTAACAGGCAGTATTACTTTAAGGCTCTGCGTTTGCTCCCCCAACCTCACCAAATCTCTCAGCCCCGAGAGTATCCACCCTTATGTCTCATCCAGCTGTGGGTCTAGATATGGTCATTCCAGGTGGCATCACAGCCCCTGAACGAATTTTGTAAGAATTTCTCTCTCTTTCACTGTCTTTGTTTCACGGGTTTTTAAAATTAATTTATTCTTATAATGGGGTTTAGCTGCTTTTCACGGCTGTGTTTATGCCGCTTTACACCCACTTGACTCACTTTCAGAGAGATATAAATTCATAGGTTTTAAGATTCTTACTAATCAGATATATTCTTGTGCGGTGAATAGGGGGTGTTGAGTCCAGTTCACTGAGCAAGGAGTAGGTCTTTCTATTACATATTGGGTTTATGGAACGGTATCTCAGCTAATTTGAAACCCTTGTTTTATGCATCACCCCACCTCACCTTTCCCGTTAAGCAGCCATAGTGTGTTTTGTAAACGTGTGACTCTGTTTTGTTTTGTAATTCAGTTCAATTGTAGCGGTTTTTACATTCCCTCTATAAATGATAGCTTATGATAAGTGTCTTTTTCTGTGTGACTTATTTCACTTAGAATTGTCGTACCTAAATCCACTCATCATGCTGCTACTAGCCTTATGACATTGATTTCATGGCTGAGTGATATTCCATTGTATATAAGGACCACCACTTCTTTATCCATTTTTCTCTTTCCTGGGATATTTAAGGTGTCATGAAGTGGAGGTTCTTGTCAACAGAGCAGCCCTAAACTTTGGGGTGCCTGTGTCTTGCTGATTTTTCGTTTTCCCAATATATACGCACGTGAGTGGAAGTGCCCTATGCGCACTAAGCTGTGTTTTTTCGATGTTTCGGGACACACAGTACACTTCTCCATAGTGGCTGTTGGCAATTTACATCCTGACTATCAGCGTAGCAAGGCTCCCATTTCTCCATGGCCTGTCCTGCATTTCTGGTTTTGACACTTTTTTCAGCATGGCCCTTTTGACCGATGGGAAGCGAGACTTCTTTGTAGTGCTGATTTGCCTTTCCAGGTTGCTTGGTTGGCTAAAAAGGGCGTATGCGTTTTTTCCTGAATATATTCAGGAAGAAACGCATACACCCTTTTTGACCATGGGCATCATTGTCGACGTTTTGCCGCTTTTCATGTGCTTTAAAGGCGATTCGAATCTACCTCCTGACATCTGTTTCCTGCAATTCTACCTTGCTTTCAAATCCTCTTCGTTGCCTTCAATCAAGATATTTGTGAACGAGAGTTATCATTTACAACTCTGCAGGTTTGTTAATTGCAGTTCCCCTGAGCTCCATTTTTCAACTCGCTTTTTTGGGAGCTGGCCGCAAAAGCGCAGGATGGCATCAGGCCCTATTCTGGTTCCGGGCGGCAGGCTGAGCCTGTGGTTAATTCTTCTTCCTGATGGGAAAATAGAGTGACCTGTGCCTGTCCCAACACCTAGAGCTAGTCTCTCATTGGCTCCCATTCTTCCCGTTCATACTCAGGACAAATTGCAACCTGTACGGAACAGGAGGTTAAAGGTCCTGATTCTCCAAGGAGGGAGATTGCTAGTAAAGCGGCTGGAATGGCGAACCCGAGCACAAGGAGATGAGAAATGAGGTGCGTTTTAGAAACCTTTCCCGGTCACACGGTCTACCACCTTCTGGGTTTCTCATGCATGTTTTCGATATAGGAAGATGCCCTTGAACCTGGAGATTTGGGACCCATGCGATGGGTAACAGGCAGTAGTACTTTAAAGGCTCTGTGTTTGCTCACCCAACCTCACCAAATCTCTCAGCCCCGAGAGTATCCACCCTTACGTCTTATCCAGCTGTGGGTCTAGATATGGTCATTCCAGGTGGCATCACAGCCCCTGAACGAATTTTGTAAGAATTTCTCTCTCTTTCACTGTCTTTGTTTCACGGGTTTTTAAAATTAATTTATTCTTATAATGGGGTTTAGCTGCTTTTCACGGTTGTGTTTATGCCGCTTTACACCCACTTGACTCACATCCAGAGAGATATCAATACATAGGTTTTAAGATTCTTACTAGTCAGATATATTCTTGTGCGGTGAATAGGGGGTGTTGAGTCCAGTTCACTGAGCAAGGAGTAGGTCTTTCTATTACATATTGGGTTTATGGAACGGTATCTCAGCTAATTTGAAACCCTTGTTTTATGCATCACCCCACCTCACCTTTCCCGTTAAGCAGCCATAGTGTGTTTTGTAAACGTGTGACTCTGTTTTGTTTTGTAATTCAGTTCAATTGTAGCGGTTTTTACATTCCCTCTATAAGTGATAGCTTATGATAAGTGTCTTTTTCTGTGTGACTTATTTCACTTAGAATTGTCGTACCTAAATCCACTCATCATGCTGCTACTAGCCTTATGACATTGATTTCATGGCTGAGTGATATTCCATTGTACATAAGGACCACCACTTCTTTATCCATTTTTCTCTTTCATGGGATATTTAAGGTGTCATGAAGTGGAGGTTCTTGTCAACAGAGCAGCCCTAAACTTTGGGGAGCCTCTGTCTTGCTGATTTTTAGTTTTCCCAATTTATACGCCCATGAGTTGAAGTGCCCTATGCGCTCTAAGCTGTGTTTTTTCGATGTTTCAGGACACACCGTACACTTCTCCAGAGTGGCTGTTGGCAATTTACATCCCGCCCATCAGCATAGCAAGGCTCCCATTTCTCCATGGCCTGTCCTGCATTTCTGGTTTTGACACTTTTCTCAGCATGGCCCTTTTGACCGATGAGAAGCGAGACTTCTTTGGAGCGATGATTTGCCTTTCCAGGTTGCTTGGTTGGCCAAAAAGGGCGTATGCGTTTTTTCCTGAATATATTCAGGAAAAAACGCATACGTCCTTTTTGGCCAAGGGCATCATTGTCGACGTTTTGCTGCTTTTCATGTACTTTAAAGGCGACGTGAATCTACCTCCTGAAATCTGTTTCCTGCAATTCTGCCTTGCTTTCAAATCCTCTTCGTTGCCTTCCCTCAATATATTTGTGGACGAGAGTTATCATTTATAACTCTGCCAGTTTGTGAATTGCAGTGCCCCTGAGCTCCATTTTTCAAATCGCTTTTTTGGGAGCTGGCCGCAAAAGCGCAAGATGGCCTCAGGCCCTATTCTGGTTCCGGGCAGCAGGCTGAGCCTGTGATTAATTCTTCTTCCTGTTGGGAAAATAGAGTGACCTGTGCCTGTCGCAACACCTAGAGCTAGTCTCTCATTGGCTCCCCCTCTTCCTGTTCATCCTCAGGACAAATTGCAAGCTGTACGGAACAGGAGGTTAAAGGTGCTGATTCTCCAAGGAGGGAGATTGCTAGTAAAGAGGCTGGAATGGCGAACCCGAGCACAAGGAGATGAGAAATGAGGTGCGTTTTAGAAACCTTTCCCAGTCACACGGTGTACCACCTTCTGGGTTTCTCATGCATGTTTTCGATGTAGGAACATACCCTTGAACCTGGAGATTTGGGACCCATGGGATGGGTAACAGGCAGTATTACTTTAAGGCTCTGCGTTTGCTCCCCCAACCTCACCAAATCTCTCAGCCCCGAGAGTATCCACCCTTATGTCTCATCCAGCTGTGGGTCTAGATATGGTCATTCCAGGTGGCATCACAGCCCCTGAACGAATTTTGTAAGAATTTCTCTCTCTTTCACTGTCTTTGTTTCACGGGTTTTTAAAATTAATTTATTCTTATAATGGGGTTTAGCTGCTTTTCACGGCTGTGTTTATGCCGCTTTACACCCACTTGACTCACTTTCAGAGAGATATAAATTCATAGGTTTTAAGATTCTTACTAATCAGATATATTCTTGTGCGGTGAATAGGGGGTGTTGAGTCCAGTTCACTGAGCAAGGAGTAGGTCTTTCTATTACATATTGGGTTTATGGAACGGTATCTCAGCTAATTTGAAACCCTTGTTTTATGCATTACCCCACCTCACCTTTCCCGTTAAGCAGCCATAGTGTGTTTTGTAAACGTGTGACTCTGTTTTGTTTTGTAATTCAGTTCAATTGTAGCGGTTTTTACATTCCCTCTATAAATGATAGCTTATGATAAGTGTCTTTTTCTGTGTGACTTATTTCACTTAGAATTGTCGTACCTAAATCCACTCATCATGCTGCTACTAGCCTTATGACATTGATTTCATGGCTGAGTGATATTCCATTGTATATAAGGACCACCACTTCTTTATCCATTTTTCTCTTTCCTGGGATATTTAAGGTGTCATGAAGTGGAGGTTCTTGTCAACAGAGCAGCCCTAAACTTTGGGGTGCCTGTGTCTTGCTGATTTTTCGTTTTCCCAATATATACGCACGTGAGTGGAAGTGCCCTATGCGCACTAAGCTGTGTTTTTTCGATGTTTCGGGACACACAGTACACTTCTCCATAGTGGCTGTTGGCAATTTACATCCTGACTATCAGCGTAGCAAGGCTCCCATTTCTCCATGGCCTGTCCTGCATTTCTGGTTTTGACACTTTTTTCAGCATGGCCCTTTTGACCGATGGGAAGCGAGACTTCTTTGTAGTGCTGATTTGCCTTTCCAGGTTGCTTGGTTGGCCAAAAAGGGCGTATGCGTTTTTTCCTGAATATATTCAGGAAGAAACGCATACACCCTTTTTGACCATGGGCATCATTGTCGACGTTTTGCCGCTTTTCATGTGCTTTAAAGGCGATTCGAATCTACCTCCTGACATCTGTTTCCTGCAATTCTACCTTGCTTTCAAATCCTCTTCGTTGCCTTCAATCAAGATATTTGTGAACGAGAGTTATCATTTACAACTCTGCAGGTTTGTTAATTGCAGTTCCCCTGAGCTCCATTTTTCAACTCGCTTTTTTGGGAGCTGGCCGCAAAAGCGCAGGATGGCATCAGGCCCTATTCTGGTTCCGGGCGGCAGGCTGAGCCTGTGGTTAATTCTTCTTCCTGATGGGAAAATAGAGTGACCTGTGCCTGTCCCAACACCTAGAGCTAGTCTCTCATTGGCTCCCATTCTTCCCGTTCATACTCAGGACAAATTGCAACCTGTACGGAACAGGAGGTTAAAGGTCCTGATTCTCCAAGGAGGGAGATTGCTAGTAAAGCGGCTGGAATGGCGAACCCGAGCACAAGGAGATGAGAAATGAGGTGCGTTTTAGAAACCTTTCCCGGTCACACGGTCTACCACCTTCTGGGTTTCTCATGCATGTTTTCGATATAGGAAGATGCCCTTGAACCTGGAGATTTGGGACCCATGCGATGGGTAACAGGCAGTAGTACTTTAAAGGCTCTGTGTTTGCTCACCCAACCTCACCAAATCTCTCAGCCCCGAGAGTATCCACCCTTACGTCTTATCCAGCTGTGGGTCTAGATATGGTCATTCCAGGTGGCATCACAGCCCCTGAACGAATTTTGTAAGAATTTCTCTCTCTTTCACTGTCTTTGTTTCACGGGTTTTTAAAATTAATTTATTCTTATAATGGGGTTTAGCTGCTTTTCACGGCTGTGTTTATGCCGCTTTACACCCACTTGACTCACATCCAGAGAGATATCAATACATAGGTTTTAAGATTCTTACTAGTCAGATATATTCTTGTGCGGTGAATAGGGGGTGTTGAGTCCAGTTCACTGAGCAAGGAGTAGGTCTTTCTATTACATATTGGGTTTATGGAACGGTATCTCAGCTAATTTGAAACCCTTGTTTTATGCATCACCCCACCTCACCTTTCCCGTTAAGCAGCCATAGTGTGTTTTGTAAACGTGTGACTCTGTTTTGTTTTGTAATTCAGTTCAATTGTAGCGGTTTTTACATTCCCTCTATAAGTGATAGCTTATGATAAGTGTCTTTTTCTGTGTGACTTATTTCACTTAGAATTGTCGTACCTAAATCCACTCATCATGCTGCTACTAGCCTTATGACATTGATTTCATGGCTGAGTGATATTCCATTGTACATAAGGACCACCACTTCTTTATCCATTTTTCTCTTTCATGGGATATTTAAGGTGTCATGAAGTGGAGGTTCTTGTCAACAGAGCAGCCCTAAACTTTGGGGAGCCTCTGTCTTGCTGATTTTTAGTTTTCCCAATTTATACGCCCATGAGTTGAAGTGCCCTATGCGCTCTAAGCTGTGTTTTTTCGATGTTTCAGGACACACCGTACACTTCTCCAGAGTGGCTGTTGGCAATTTACATCCCGCCCATCATCATAGCAAGGCTCCCATTTCTCCATGGCCTGTCCTGCATTTCTGGTTTTGACACTTTTCTCAGCATGGCCCTTTTGACCGATGAGAAGCGAGACTTCTTTGGAGCGATGATTTGCCTTTCCAGGTTGCTTGGTTGGCCAAAAAGGGCGTATGCGTTTTTTCCTGAATATATTCAGGAAAAAACGCATACGTCCTTTTTGGCCAAGGGCATCATTGTCGACGTTTTGCCGTTTTTCATGTGCTTTAAAGGCGACGTGAATCTACCTCCTGAAATCTGTTTCCTGCAATTCTGCCTTGCTTTCAAATCCTCTTCGTTGCCTTCCCTCAATATATTTGTGGACGAGAGTTATCATTTATAACTCTGCCAGTTTGTGAATTGCAGTGCCCCTGAGCTCCATTTTTCAAATCGCTTTTTTGGGAGCTGGCCGCAAAAGCGCAAGATGGCCTCAGGCCCTATTCTGGTTCCGGGCAGCAGGCTGAGCCTGTGATTAATTCTTCTTCCTGTTGGGAAAATAGAGTGACCTGTGCCTGTCGCAACACCTAGAGCTAGTCTCTCATTGGCTCCCCCTCTTCCTGTTCATCCTCAGGACAAATTGCAAGCTGTACGGAACAGGAGGTTAAAGGTGCTGATTCTCCAAGGAGGGAGATTGCTAGTAAAGAGGATGGAATGGCGAACCCGAGCACAAGGAGATGAGAAATGAGGTGCGTTTTAGAAACCTTTCCCAGTCACACGGTGTACCACCTTCTGGGTTTCTCATGCATGTTTTCGATGTAGGAACATGCCCTTGAACCTGGAGATTTGGGACCCATGGGATGGGTAACAGGCAGTATTACTTTAAGGCTCTGCGTTTGCTCCCCCAACCTCACCAAATCTCTCAGCCCCGAGAGTGTCCACCCTTATGTCTCATCCAGCTGTGGGTCTAGATATGGTCATTCCAGGTGGCATCACAGCCCCTGAACGAATTTTGTAAGAATTTCTCTCTCTTTCACTGTCTTTGTTTCACGGGTTTTTAAAATTAATTTATTCTTATAATGGGGTTTAGCTGCTTTTCACGGCTGTGTTTATGCCGCTTTACATCCACTTGACTCACTTTCAGAGAGATATAAATTCATAGGTTTTAAGATTCTTACTAATCAGATATATTCTTGTGCGGTGAATAGGGGGTGTTGAGTCCAGTTCACTGAGCAAGGAGTAGGTCTTTCTATTACATATTGGGTTTATGGAACGGTATCTCAGCTAATTTGAAACCCTTGTTTTATGCATCACCCCACCTCACCTTTCCCGTTAAGCAGCCATAGTGTGTTTTGTAAACGTGTGACTCTGTTTTGTTTTGTAATTCAGTTCAATTGTAGCGGTTTTTACATTCCCTCTATAAATGATAGCTTATGATAAGTGTCTTTTTCTGTGTGACTTATTTCACTTAGAATTGTCGTACCTAAATCCACTCATCATGCTGCTACTAGCCTTATGACATTGATTTCATGGCTGAGTGATATTCCATTGTATATAAGGACCACCACTTCTTTATCCATTTTTCTCTTTCCTGGGATATTTAAGGTGTCATGAAGTGGAGGTTCTTGTCAACAGAGCAGCAGTAAACTTTGGGGTGCCTGTGTCTTGCTGATTTTTCGTTTTCCCAATATATACGCACGTGAGTGGAAGTGCCCTATGCGCACTAAGCTGTGTTTTTTCGATGATTCGGGACACACAGTACACTTCTCCATAGTGGCTGTTGGCAATTTACATCCTGACTATCAGCGTAGCAAGGCTCCCATTTCTCCATGGCCTGTCCTGCATTTCTGGTTTTGACACTTTTTTCAGCATGGCCCTTTTGACCGATGGGAAGCGAGACTTCTTTGTAGCGCTGATTTGCCTTTCCAGGTTGCTTGGTTGGCCAAAAAGGGCGTATGCGTTTTTTCCTGAATATATTCAGGAAGAAACGCATACGCCCTTTTTGACCATGGGCATCATTGTCGACGTTTTGCCGCTTTTCATGTGCTTTAAAGGCGATTCGAATCTACCTCCTGACATCTGTTTCCTGCAATTCTACCTTGCTTTCAAATCCTCTTCGTTGCCTTCAATCAAGATATTTGTGAACGAGAGTTATCATTTACAACTCTGCAGGTTTGTTAATTGCAGTTCCCCTGAGCTCCATTTTTCAACTCGCTTTTTTGGGAGCTGGCCGCAAAAGCGCAGGATGGCATCAGGCCCTATTCTGGTTCCGGGCGGCAGGCTGAGCCTGTGGTTAATTCTTCTTCCTGATGGGAAAATAGAGTGACCTGTGCCTGTCCCAACACCTAGAGCTAGTCTCTCATTGGCTCCCATTCTTCCCGTTCATACTCAGGACAAATTGCAACCTGTACGGAACAGGAGGTTAAAGGTCCTGATTCTCCAAGGAGGGAGATTGCTAGTAAAGCGGCTGGAATGGCGAACCCGAGCACAAGGAGATGAGAAATGAGGTGCGTTTTAGAAACCTTTCCCGGTCACACGGTCTACCACCTTCTGGGTTTCTCATGCATGTTTTCGATATAGGAAGATGCCCTTGAACCTGGAGATTTGGGACCCATGCGATGGGTAACAGGCAGTAGTACTTTAAAGGCTCTGTGTTTGCTCACCCAACCTCACCAAATCTCTCAGCCCCGAGAGTATCCACCCTTACGTCTTATCCAGCTGTGGGTCTAGATATGGTCATTCCAGGTGGCATCACAGCCCCTGAACGAATTTTGTAAGAATTTCTCTCTCTTTCACTGTCTTTGTTTCACGGGTTTTTAAAATTAATTTATTCTTATAATGGGGTTTAGCTGCTTTTCACGGCTGTGTTTATGCCGCTTTACACCCACTTGACTCACATCCAGAGAGATATCAATACATAGGTTTTAAGATTCTTACTAGTCAGATATATTCTTGTGCGGTGAATAGGGGGTGTTGAGTCCAGTTCACTGAGCAAGGAGTAGGTCTTTCTATTACATATTGGGTTTATGGAACGGTATCTCAGCTAATTTGAAACCCTTGTTTTATGCATCACCCCACCTCACCTTTCCCGTTAAGCAGCCATAGTGTGTTTTGTAAACGTGTGACTCTGTTTTGTTTTGTAATTCAGTTCAATTGTAGCGGTTTTTACATTCCCTCTATAAGTGATAGCTTATGATAAGTGTCTTTTTCTGTGTGACTTATTTCACTTAGAATTGTCGTACCTAAATCCACTCATCATGCTGCTACTAGCCTTATGACATTGATTTCATGGCTGAGTGATATTCCATTGTACATAAGGACCACCACTTCTTTATCCATTTTTCTCTTTCATGGGATATTTAAGGTGTCATGAAGTGGAGGTTCTTGTCAACAGAGCAGCCCTAAACTTTGGGGAGCCTCTGTCTTGCTGATTTTTAGTTTTCCCAATTTATACGCCCATGAGTTGAAGTGCCCTATGCGCTCTAAGCTGTGTTTTTTCGATGTTTCAGGACACACCGTACACTTCTCCAGAGTGGCTGTTGGCAATTTACATCCCGCCCATCATCATAGCAAGGCTCCCATTTCTCCATGGCCTGTCCTGCATTTCTGGTTTTGACACTTTTCTCAGCATGGCCCTTTTGACCGATGAGAAGCGAGACTTCTTTGGAGCGATGATTTGCCTTTCCAGGTTGCTTGGTTGGCCAAAAAGGACGTATGCGTTTTTTCCTGAATATATTCAGGAAAAAACGCATACGTCCTTTTTGGCCAAGGGCATCATTGTCGACGTTTTGCCGTTTTTCATGTGCTTTAAAGGCGACGTGAATCTACCTCCTGAAATCTGTTTCCTGCAATTCTGCCTTGCTTTCAAATCCTCTTCGTTGCCTTCCCTCAATATATTTGTGGACGAGAGTTATCATTTATAACTCTGCCAGTTTGTGAATTGCAGTGCCCCTGAGCTCCATTTTTCAAATCGCTTTTTTGGGAGCTGGCCGCAAAAGCGCAAGATGGCCTCAGGCCCTATTCTGGTTCCGGGCAGCAGGCTGAGCCTGTGATTAATTCTTCTTCCTGTTGGGAAAATAGAGTGACCTGTGCCTGTCGCAACACCTAGAGCTAGTCTCTCATTGGCTCCCCCTCTTCCTGTTCATCCTCAGGACAAATTGCAAGCTGTACGGAACAGGAGGTTAAAGGTGCTGATTCTCCAAGGAGGGAGATTGCTAGTAAAGAGGATGGAATGGCGAACCCGAGCACAAGGAGATGAGAAATGAGGTGCGTTTTAGAAACCTTTCCCAGTCACACGGTGTACCACCTTCTGGGTTTCTCATGCATGTTTTCGATGTAGGAACATGCCCTTGAACCTGGAGATTTGGGACCCATGGGATGGGTAACAGGCAGTATTACTTTAAGGCTCTGCGTTTGCTCCCCCAACCTCACCAAATCTCTCAGCCCCGAGAGTGTCCACCCTTATGTCTCATCCAGCTGTGGGTCTAGATATGGTCATTCCAGGTGGCATCACAGCCCCTGAACGAATTTTGTAAGAATTTCTCTCTCTTTCACTGTCTTTGTTTCACGGGTTTTTAAAATTAATTTATTCTTATAATGGGGTTTAGCTGCTTTTCACGGCTGTGTTTATGCCGCTTTACATCCACTTGACTCACTTTCAGAGAGATATAAATTCATAGGTTTTAAGATTCTTACTAATCAGATATATTCTTGTGCGGTGAATAGGGGGTGTTGAGTCCAGTTCACTGAGCAAGGAGTAGGTCTTTCTATTACATATTGGGTTTATGGAACGGTATCTCAGCTAATTTGAAACCCTTGTTTTATGCATCACCCCACCTCACCTTTCCCGTTAAGCAGCCATAGTGTGTTTTGTAAACGTGTGACTCTGTTTTGTTTTGTAATTCAGTTCAATTGTAGCGGTTTTTACATTCCCTCTATAAATGATAGCTTATGATAAGTGTCTTTTTCTGTGTGACTTATTTCACTTAGAATTGTCGTACCTAAATCCACTCATCATGCTGCTACTAGCCTTATGACATTGATTTCATGGCTGAGTGATATTCCATTGTATATAAGGACCACCACTTCTTTATCCATTTTTCTCTTTCCTGGGATATTTAAGGTGTCATGAAGTGGAGGTTCTTGTCAACAGAGCAGCAGTAAACTTTGGGGTGCCTGTGTCTTGCTGATTTTTCGTTTTCCCAATATATACGCACGTGAGTGGAAGTGCCCTATGCGCACTAAGCTGTGTTTTTTCGATGATTCGGGACACACAGTACACTTCTCCATAGTGGCTGTTGGCAATTTACATCCTGACTATCAGCGTAGCAAGGCTCCCATTTCTCCATGGCCTGTCCTGCATTTCTGGTTTTGACACTTTTTTCAGCATGGCCCTTTTGACCGATGGGAAGCGAGACTTCTTTGTAGCGCTGATTTGCCTTTCCAGGTTGCTTGGTTGGCCAAAAAGGGCGTATGCGTTTTTTCCTGAATATATTCAGGAAGAAACGCATACGCCCTTTTTGACCATGGGCATCATTGTCGACGTTTTGCCGCTTTTCATGTGCTTTAAAGGCGATTCGAATCTACCTCCTGACATCTGTTTCCTGCAATTCTACCTTGCTTTCAAATCCTCTTCGTTGCCTTCAATCAAGATATTTGTGAACGAGAGTTATCATTTACAACTCTGCAGGTTTGTTAATTGCAGTTCCCCTGAGCTCCATTTTTCAACTCGCTTTTTTGGGAGCTGGCCGCAAAAGCGCAGGATGGCATCAGGCCCTATTCTGGTTCCGGGCGGCAGGCTGAGCCTGTGGTTAATTCTTCTTCCTGATGGGAAAATAGAGTGACCTGTGCCTGTCCCAACACCTAAAGCTAGTCTCTCATTGGCTTCCCTTCTTCCCGTTCATACTCAGGACAAATTGCAACCTGTACGGAACAGGAGGTTAAAGGTCCTGATTCTCCAAGGAGGGAGATTGCTAGTAAAGCGGCTGGAATGGCGAACCCGAGCACAAGGAGATGAGAAATGAGGTGCGTTTTAGAAACCTTTCCCGGTCACACGGTCTACCACCTTCTGGGTTTCTCATGCATGTTTTCGATATAGGAAGATGCCCTTGAACCTGGAGATTTGGGACCCATGCGATGGGTAACAGGCAGTAGTACTTTAAAGGCTCTGTGTTTGCTCACCCAACCTCACCAAATCTCTCAGCCCCGAGAGTATCCACCCTTACGTCTTATCCAGCTGTGGGTCTAGATATGGTCATTCCAGGTGGCATCACAGCCCGTGAACGAATTTTGTAAGAATTTCTCTCTCTTTCACTGTCTTTGTTTCACGGGTTTTTAAAATTAATTTATTCTTATAATGGGGTTTAGCTGCTTTTCACGGCTGTGTTTATGCCGCTTTACACCCATTTGACTCACATCCAGAGAGATATCAATACAAAGGTTTTAAGATTCTTACTAGTCAGATATATTCTTGTGCGGTGAATAGGGGGTGTTGAGTCCAGTTCACTGAGCAAGGAGTAGGTCTTTCTATTACATATTGGGTTTATGGAACGGTATCTCAGCTAATTTGAAACCCTTGTTTTATGCATCACCCCACCTCACCTTTCCCGTTAAGCAGCCATAGTGTGTTTTGTAAACGTGTGACTCTGTTTTGTTTTGTAATTCAGTTCAATTGTAGCGGTTTTTACATTCCCTGTATAAGTGATAGCTTATGATAAGTGTCTTTTTCTGTGTGACTTATTTCACTTAGAATTGTCGTACCTAAATCCACTCATCATGCTGCTACTAGCCTTATGACATTGATTTCATGGCTGAGTGATATTCCATTGTACATAAGGACCACCACTTCTTTATCCATTTTTCTCTTTCATGGGATATTTAAGGTGTCATGAAGTGGAGGTTCTTGTCAACAGAGCAGCCCTAAACTTTGGGGAGCCTCTGTCTTGCTGATTTTTAGTTTTCCCAATTTATACGCCCATGAGTTGAAGTGCCCTATGCGCTCTAAGCTGTGTTTTTTCGATGTTTCAGGACACACCGTACACTTCTCCAGAGTGGCTGTTGGCAATTTACATCCCGCCCATCAGCATAGCAAGGCTCCCATTTCTCCATGGCCTGTCCTGCATTTCTGGTTTTGACACTTTTCTCAGCATGGCCCTTTTGACCGATGAGAAGCGAGACTTCTTTGGAGCGATGATTTGCCTTTCCAGGTTGCTTGGTTGGCCAAAAAGGGCGTATGCGTTTTTTCCTGAATATATTCAGGAAAAAACGCATACGCCCTTTTTGGCCAAGGGCATCATTGTCGACGTTTTGCCGTTTTTCATGTGCTTTAAAGGCGACGCGAATCTACCTCCTGAAATCTGTTTCCTGCAATTCTGCCTTGCTTTCAAATCCTCTTCGTTGCCTTCCCTCAATATATTTGTGGACGAGAGTTATCATTTATAACTCTGCCAGTTTGTGAATTGCAGTGCCCCTGAGCTCCATTTTTCAAATCGCTTTTTTGGGAGCCGGCCGCAAAAGCGCAAGATGGCCTCAGGCCCTATTCTGGTTCCGGGCAGCAGGCTGAGCCTGTGATTAATTCTTCTTCCTGTTGGGAAAATAGAGTGACCTGTGCCTGTCGCAACACCTAGAGCTAGTCTCTCATTGTCTCCCCCACTTCCTGTTCATCCTCAGGACAAATTGCAAGCTGTACGGAACAGGAGGTTAAAGGTGCTGATTCTCCAAGGAGGGAGATTGCTAGTAAAGAGGCTGGAATGGTGAACCCGAGCACAAGGAGATGAGAAATGAGGTGCGTTTTAGAAACCTTTCCCAGTCACACGGTGTACCACCTTCTGGGTTTCTCATGCATGTTTTCGATGTAGGAACATGCCCTTGAACCTGGAGATTTGGGACCCATGGGATGGGTAACAGGCAGTATTACTTTAAGGCTCTGCGTTTGCTCCCCCAACCTCACCAAATCTCTCAGCCCCGAGAGTGTCCACCCTTATGTCTCATCCAGCTGTGGGTCTAGATATGGTCATTCCAGGTGTCATCACAGCCCCTGAACGAATTTTGTAAGAATTTCTCTCTCTTTCACTTTCTTTGTTTCAAGGGTTTTTTAAATTAATTTATTCTTATAATGGGGTTTAGCTGCTTTTCACGGCTGTGTTTATGCCGCTTTACACCCACTTGACTCACTTTCAGAGGGATATAAATTCATAGGTTTTAAGATTCTTACTAGTCAGATATATTCTTGTGCGGTGAATAGGGGGTGTTGAGTCCAGTTCACTGAGCAAGGAGTAGGTCTTTCTATTACATATTGGGTTTATGGAACGGTATCTCAGCTAATTTGAAACCCTTGTTTTATGCATCACCCCACCTCACCTTTCCCGTTAAGCAGCCATAGTGTGTTTTCTAAACGTGTGACTCTGTTCTGTTTTGTAATTCTGTTCAATTGTAGCGGTTTTTACATTCCCTCTATAAGTGATAGCTTATGATAAGTGTCTTTTTCTGTGTGACTTATTTCACTTAGAATTGTCGTACCTAAATCCACTCATCATGCTGCTACTAGCCTTATGACATTGATTTCATGGCTGAGTGATATTCCATTGTACATAAGGACCACCACTTCTTTATCCATTTTTCTCTTTCCTGGGATATTTAAGGTGTCATGAAGTGGAGGTTCTTGTCAACAGAGCAGCCCTAAACTTTGGGGTGCCTGTGTGTTGCTGATTTTTAGTTTTCCCAATTTATACGCCCATGAGTTGAAGTGCCCTATGCGCTCTAAGCTGTGTTTTTTCGATGTTTCAGGACACACCGTACACTTCTCCAGAGTGGCTGTTGGCAATTTACATCCCGCCCATCAGCATAGCAAGGCTCCCATTTCTCCATGGCCTGTCCTGCATTTCTGGTTTTGACACTTTTCTCAGCATGGCCCTTTTGACCGATGAGAAGCGAGACTTCTTTGGAGCGATGATTTGCCTTTCCAGGTTGCTTGGTTGGCCAAAAAGGGCGTATGCGTTTTTTCCTGAATATATTCAGGAAAAAACGCATACGTCCTTTTTGGCCAAGGGCATCATTGTCGACGTTTTGCTGCTTTTCATGTACTTTAAAGGCGACGTGAATCTACCTCCTGAAATCTGTTTCCTGCAATTCTGCCTTGCTTTCAAATCCTCTTCGTTGCCTTCCCTCAATATATTTGTGGACGAGAGTTATCATTTATAACTCTGCCAGTTTGTGAATTGCAGTGCCCCTGAGCTCCATTTTTCAAATCGCTTTTTTGGGAGCTGGCCGCAAAAGCGCAAGGTGGCCTCAGGCCCTATTCTGGTTCCGGGCAGCAGGCTGAGCCTGTGATTAATTCTTCTTCCTGTTGGGAAAATAGAGTGACCTGTGCCTGTCGCAACACCTAGAGCTAGTCTCTCATTGGCTCCCCCTCTTCCTGTTCATCCTCAGGACAAATTGCAAGCTGTACGGAACAGGAGGTTAAAGGTGCTGATTCTCCAAGGAGGGAGATTGCTAGTAAAGAGGCTGGAATGGCGAACCCGAGCACAAGGAGATGAGAAATGAGGTGCGTTTTAGAAACCTTTCCCAGTCACACGGTGTACCACCTTCTGGGTTTCTCATGCATGTTTTCGATGTAGGAACATGCCCTTGAACCTGGAGATTTGGGACCCATGGGATGGGTAACAGGCAGTATTACTTTAAGGCTCTGCGTTTGCTCCCCCAACCTCACCAAATCTCTCAGCCCCGAGAGTATCCACCCTTATGTCTCATCCAGCTGTGGGTCTAGATATGGTCATTCCAGGTGGCATCACAGCCCCTGAACGAATTTTGTAAGAATTTCTCTCTCTTTCACTGTCTTTGTTTCACGGGTTTTTAAAATTAATTTATTCTTATAATGGGGTTTAGCTGCTTTTCACGGCTGTGTTTATGCCGCTTTACACCCACTTGACTCACTTTCAGAGAGATATAAATTCATAGGTTTTAAGATTCTTACTAATCAGATATATTCTTGTGCGGTGAATAGGGGGTGTTGAGTCCAGTTCACTGAGCAAGGAGTAGGTCTTTCTATTACATATTGGGTTTATGGAACGGTATCTCAGCTAATTTGAAACCCTTGTTTTATGCATTACCCCACCTCACCTTTCCCGTTAAGCAGCCATAGTGTGTTTTGTAAACGTGTGACTCTGTTTTGTTTTGTAATTCAGTTCAATTGTAGCGGTTTTTACATTCCCTCTATAAATGATAGCTTATGATAAGTGTCTTTTTCTGTGTGACTTATTTCACTTAGAATTGTCGTACCTAAATCCACTCATCATGCTGCTACTAGCCTTATGACATTGATTTCATGGCTGAGTGATATTCCATTGTATATAAGGACCACCACTTCTTTATCCATTTTTCTCTTTCCTGGGATATTTAAGGTGTCATGAAGTGGAGGTTCTTGTCAACAGAGCAGCCCTAAACTTTGGGGTGCCTGTGTCTTGCTGATTTTTCGTTTTCCCAATATATACGCACGTGAGTGGAAGTGCCCTATGCGCACTAAGCTGTGTTTTTTCGATGTTTCGGGACACACAGTACACTTCTCCATAGTGGCTGTTGGCAATTTACATCCTGACTATCAGCGTAGCAAGGCTCCCATTTCTCCATGGCCTGTCCTGCATTTCTGGTTTTGACACTTTTTTCAGCATGGCCCTTTTGACCGATGGGAAGCGAGACTTCTTTGTAGTGCTGATTTGCCTTTCCAGGTTGCTTGGTTGGCCAAAAAGGGCGTATGCGTTTTTTCCTGAATATATTCAGGAAGAAACGCATACACCCTTTTTGACCATGGGCATCATTGTCGACGTTTTGCCGCTTTTCATGTGCTTTAAAGGCGATTCGAATCTACCTCCTGACATCTGTTTCCTGCAATTCTACCTTGCTTTCAAATCCTCTTCGTTGCCTTCAATCAAGATATTTGTGAACGAGAGTTATCATTTACAACTCTGCAGGTTTGTTAATTGCAGTTCCCCTGAGCTCCATTTTTCAACTCGCTTTTTTGGGAGCTGGCCGCAAAAGCGCAGGATGGCATCAGGCCCTATTCTGGTTCCGGGCGGCAGGCTGAGCCTGTGGTTAATTCTTCTTCCTGATGGGAAAATAGAGTGACCTGTGCCTGTCCCAACACCTAGAGCTAGTCTCTCATTGGCTCCCATTCTTCCCGTTCATACTCAGGACAAATTGCAACCTGTACGGAACAGGAGGTTAAAGGTCCTGATTCTCCAAGGAGGGAGATTGCTAGTAAAGCGGCTGGAATGGCGAACCCGAGCACAAGGAGATGAGAAATGAGGTGCGTTTTAGAAACCTTTCCCGGTCACACGGTCTACCACCTTCTGGGTTTCTCATGCATGTTTTCGATATAGGAAGATGCCCTTGAACCTGGAGATTTGGGACCCATGCGATGGGTAACAGGCAGTAGTACTTTAAAGGCTCTGTGTTTGCTCACCCAACCTCACCAAATCTCTCAGCCCCGAGAGTATCCACCCTTACGTCTTATCCAGCTGTGGGTCTAGATATGGTCATTCCAGGTGGCATCACAGCCCCTGAACGAATTTTGTAAGAATTTCTCTCTCTTTCACTGTCTTTGTTTCACGGGTTTTTAAAATTAATTTATTCTTATAATGGGGTTTAGCTGCTTTTCACGGCTGTGTTTATGCCGCTTTACACCCACTTGACTCACATCCAGAGAGATATCAATACATAGGTTTTAAGATTCTTACTAGTCAGATATATTCTTGTGCGGTGAATAGGGGGTGTTGAGTCCAGTTCACTGAGCAAGGAGTAGGTCTTTCTATTACATATTGGGTTTATGGAACGGTATCTCAGCTAATTTGAAACCCTTGTTTTATGCATCACCCCACCTCACCTTTCCCGTTAAGCAGCCATAGTGTGTTTTGTAAACGTGTGACTCTGTTTTGTTTTGTAATTCAGTTCAATTGTAGCGGTTTTTACATTCCCTCTATAAGTGATAGCTTATGATAAGTGTCTTTTTCTGTGTGACTTATTTCACTTAGAATTGTCGTACCTAAATCCACTCATCATGCTGCTACTAGCCTTATGACATTGATTTCATGGCTGAGTGATATTCCATTGTACATAAGGACCACCACTTCTTTATCCATTTTTCTCTTTCATGGGATATTTAAGGTGTCATGAAGTGGAGGTTCTTGTCAACAGAGCAGCCCTAAACTTTGGGGAGCCTCTGTCTTGCTGATTTTTAGTTTTCCCAATTTATACGCCCATGAGTTGAAGTGCCCTATGCGCTCTAAGCTGTGTTTTTTCGATGTTTCAGGACACACCGTACACTTCTCCAGAGTGGCTGTTGGCAATTTACATCCCGCCCATCAGCATAGCAAGGCTCCCATTTCTCCATGGCCTGTCCTGCATTTCTGGTTTTGACACTTTTCTCAGCATGGCCCTTTTGACCGATGAGAAGCGAGACTTCTTTGGAGCGATGATTTGCCTTTCCAGGTTGCTTGGTTGGCCAAAAAGGGCGTATGCGTTTTTTCCTGAATATATTCAGGAAAAAACGCATACGTCCTTTTTGGCCAAGGGCATCATTGTCGACGTTTTGCTGCTTTTCATGTACTTTAAAGGCGACGTGAATCTACCTCCTGAAATCTGTTTCCTGCAATTCTGCCTTGCTTTCAAATCCTCTTCGTTGCCTTCCCTCAATATATTTGTGGACGAGAGTTATCATTTATAACTCTGCCAGTTTGTGAATTGCAGTGCCCCTGAGCTCCATTTTTCAAATCGCTTTTTTGGGAGCTGGCCGCAAAAGCGCAAGATGGCCTCAGGCCCTATTCTGGTTCCGGGCAGCAGGCTGAGCCTGTGATTAATTCTTCTTCCTGTTGGGAAAATAGAGTGACCTGTGCCTGTCGCAACACCTAGAGCTAGTCTCTCATTGGCTCCCCCTCTTCCTGTTCATCCTCAGGACAAATTGCAAGCTGTACGGAACAGGAGGTTAAAGGTGCTGATTCTCCAAGGAGGGAGATTGCTAGTAAAGAGGCTGGAATGGCGAACCCGAGCACAAGGAGATGAGAAATGAGGTGCGTTTTAGAAACCTTTCCCAGTCACACGGTGTACCACCTTCTGGGTTTCTCATGCATGTTTTCGATGTAGGAACATGCCCTTGAACCTGGAGATTTGGGACCCATGGGATGGGTAACAGGCAGTATTACTTTAAGGCTCTGCGTTTGCTCCCCCAACCTCACCAAATCTCTCAGCCCCGAGAGTATCCACCCTTATGTCTCATCCAGCTGTGGGTCTAGATATGGTCATTCCAGGTGGCATCACAGCCCCTGAACGAATTTTGTAAGAATTTCTCTCTCTTTCACTGTCTTTGTTTCACGGGTTTTTAAAATTAATTTATTCTTATAATGGGGTTTAGCTGCTTTTCACGGCTGTGTTTATGCCGCTTTACACCCACTTGACTCACTTTCAGAGAGATATAAATTCATAGGTTTTAAGATTCTTACTAATCAGATATATTCTTGTGCGGTGAATAGGGGGTGTTGAGTCCAGTTCACTGAGCAAGGAGTAGGTCTTTCTATTACATATTGGGTTTATGGAACGGTATCTCAGCTAATTTGAAACCCTTGTTTTATGCATTACCCCACCTCACCTTTCCCGTTAAGCAGCCATAGTGTGTTTTGTAAACGTGTGACTCTGTTTTGTTTTGTAATTCAGTTCAATTGTAGCGGTTTTTACATTCCCTCTATAAATGATAGCTTATGATAAGTGTCTTTTTCTGTGTGACTTATTTCACTTAGAATTGTCGTACCTAAATCCACTCATCATGCTGCTACTAGCCTTATGACATTGATTTCATGGCTGAGTGATATTCCATTGTATATAAGGACCACCACTTCTTTATCCATTTTTCTCTTTCCTGGGATATTTAAGGTGTCATGAAGTGGAGGTTCTTGTCAACAGAGCAGCCCTAAACTTTGGGGTGCCTGTGTCTTGCTGATTTTTCGTTTTCCCAATATATACGCACGTGAGTGGAAGTGCCCTATGCGCACTAAGCTGTGTTTTTTCGATGTTTCGGGACACACAGTACACTTCTCCATAGTGGCTGTTGGCAATTTACATCCTGACTATCAGCGTAGCAAGGCTCCCATTTCTCCATGGCCTGTCCTGCATTTCTGGTTTTGACACTTTTTTCAGCATGGCCCTTTTGACCGATGGGAAGCGAGACTTCTTTGTAGTGCTGATTTGCCTTTCCAGGTTGCTTGGTTGGCCAAAAAGGGCGTATGCGTTTTTTCCTGAATATATTCAGGAAGAAACGCATACACCCTTTTTGACCATGGGCATCATTGTCGACGTTTTGCCGCTTTTCATGTGCTTTAAAGGCGATTCGAATCTACCTCCTGACATCTGTTTCCTGCAATTCTACCTTGCTTTCAAATCCTCTTCGTTGCCTTCAATCAAGATATTTGTGAACGAGAGTTATCATTTACAACTCTGCAGGTTTGTTAATTGCAGTTCCCCTGAGCTCCATTTTTCAACTCGCTTTTTTGGGAGCTGGCCGCAAAAGCGCAGGATGGCATCAGGCCCTATTCTGGTTCCGGGCGGCAGGCTGAGCCTGTGGTTAATTCTTCTTCCTGATGGGAAAATAGAGTGACCTGTGCCTGTCCCAACACCTAGAGCTAGTCTCTCATTGGCTCCCATTCTTCCCGTTCATACTCAGGACAAATTGCAACCTGTACGGAACAGGAGGTTAAAGGTCCTGATTCTCCAAGGAGGGAGATTGCTAGTAAAGCGGCTGGAATGGCGAACCCGAGCACAAGGAGATGAGAAATGAGGTGCGTTTTAGAAACCTTTCCCGGTCACACGGTCTACCACCTTCTGGGTTTCTCATGCATGTTTTCGATATAGGAAGATGCCCTTGAACCTGGAGATTTGGGACCCATGCGATGGGTAACAGGCAGTAGTACTTTAAAGGCTCTGTGTTTGCTCACCCAACCTCACCAAATCTCTCAGCCCCGAGAGTATCCACCCTTACGTCTTATCCAGCTGTGGGTCTAGATATGGTCATTCCAGGTGGCATCACAGCCCCTGAACGAATTTTGTAAGAATTTCTCTCTCTTTCACTGTCTTTGTTTCACGGGTTTTTAAAATTAATTTATTCTTATAATGGGGTTTAGCTGCTTTTCACGGCTGTGTTTATGCCGCTTTACACCCACTTGACTCACATCCAGAGAGATATCAATACATAGGTTTTAAGATTCTTACTAGTCAGATATATTCTTGTGCGGTGAATAGGGGGTGTTGAGTCCAGTTCACTGAGCAAGGAGTAGGTCTTTCTATTACATATTGGGTTTATGGAACGGTATCTCAGCTAATTTGAAACCCTTGTTTTATGCATCACCCCACCTCACCTTTCCCGTTAAGCAGCCATAGTGTGTTTTGTAAACGTGTGACTCTGTTTTGTTTTGTAATTCAGTTCAATTGTAGCGGTTTTTACATTCCCTCTATAAGTGATAGCTTATGATAAGTGTCTTTTTCTGTGTGACTTATTTCACTTAGAATTGTCGTACCTAAATCCACTCATCATGCTGCTACTAGCCTTATGACATTGATTTCATGGCTGAGTGATATTCCATTGTACATAAGGACCACCACTTCTTTATCCATTTTTCTCTTTCATGGGATATTTAAGGTGTCATGAAGTGGAGGTTCTTGTCAACAGAGCAGCCCTAAACTTTGGGGAGCCTCTGTCTTGCTGATTTTTAGTTTTCCCAATTTATACGCCCATGAGTTGAAGTGCCCTATGCGCTCTAAGCTGTGTTTTTTCGATGTTTCAGGACACACCGTACACTTCTCCAGAGTGGCTGTTGGCAATTTACATCCCGCCCATCATCATAGCAAGGCTCCCATTTCTCCATGGCCTGTCCTGCATTTCTGGTTTTGACACTTTTCTCAGCATGGCCCTTTTGACCGATGAGAAGCGAGACTTCTTTGGAGCGATGATTTGCCTTTCCAGGTTGCTTGGTTGGCCAAAAAGGGCGTATGCGTTTTTTCCTGAATATATTCAGGAAAAAACGCATACGTCCTTTTTGGCCAAGGGCATCATTGTCGACGTTTTGCCGTTTTTCATGTGCTTTAAAGGCGACGTGAATCTACCTCCTGAAATCTGTTTCCTGCAATTCTGCCTTGCTTTCAAATCCTCTTCGTTGCCTTCCCTCAATATATTTGTGGACGAGAGTTATCATTTATAACTCTGCCAGTTTGTGAATTGCAGTGCCCCTGAGCTCCATTTTTCAAATCGCTTTTTTGGGAGCTGGCCGCAAAAGCGCAAGATGGCCTCAGGCCCTATTCTGGTTCCGGGCAGCAGGCTGAGCCTGTGATTAATTCTTCTTCCTGTTGGGAAAATAGAGTGACCTGTGCCTGTCGCAACACCTAGAGCTAGTCTCTCATTGGCTCCCCCTCTTCCTGTTCATCCTCAGGACAAATTGCAAGCTGTACGGAACAGGAGGTTAAAGGTGCTGATTCTCCAAGGAGGGAGATTGCTAGTAAAGAGGATGGAATGGCGAACCCGAGCACAAGGAGATGAGAAATGAGGTGCGTTTTAGAAACCTTTCCCAGTCACACGGTGTACCACCTTCTGGGTTTCTCATGCATGTTTTCGATGTAGGAACATGCCCTTGAACCTGGAGATTTGGGACCCATGGGATGGGTAACAGGCAGTATTACTTTAAGGCTCTGCGTTTGCTCCCCCAACCTCACCAAATCTCTCAGCCCCGAGAGTGTCCACCCTTATGTCTCATCCAGCTGTGGGTCTAGATATGGTCATTCCAGGTGGCATCACAGCCCCTGAACGAATTTTGTAAGAATTTCTCTCTCTTTCACTGTCTTTGTTTCACGGGTTTTTAAAATTAATTTATTCTTATAATGGGGTTTAGCTGCTTTTCACGGCTGTGTTTATGCCGCTTTACATCCACTTGACTCACTTTCAGAGAGATATAAATTCATAGGTTTTAAGATTCTTACTAATCAGATATATTCTTGTGCGGTGAATAGGGGGTGTTGAGTCCAGTTCACTGAGCAAGGAGTAGGTCTTTCTATTACATATTGGGTTTATGGAACGGTATCTCAGCTAATTTGAAACCCTTGTTTTATGCATCACCCCACCTCACCTTTCCCGTTAAGCAGCCATAGTGTGTTTTGTAAACGTGTGACTCTGTTTTGTTTTGTAATTCAGTTCAATTGTAGCGGTTTTTACATTCCCTCTATAAATGATAGCTTATGATAAGTGTCTTTTTCTGTGTGACTTATTTCACTTAGAATTGTCGTACCTAAATCCACTCATCATGCTGCTACTAGCCTTATGACATTGATTTCATGGCTGAGTGATATTCCATTGTATATAAGGACCACCACTTCTTTATCCATTTTTCTCTTTCCTGGTATATTTAAGGTGTCATGAAGTGGAGGTTCTTGTCAACAGAGCAGCAGTAAACTTTGGGGTGCCTGTGTCTTGCTGATTTTTCGTTTTCCCAATATATACGCACGTGAGTGGAAGTGCCCTATGCGCACTAAGCTGTGTTTTTTCGATGATTCGGGACACACAGTACACTTCTCCATAGTGGCTGTTGGCAATTTACATCCTGACTATCAGCGTAGCAAGGCTCCCATTTCTCCATGGCCTGTCCTGCATTTCTGGTTTTGACACTTTTTTCAGCATGGCCCTTTTGACCGATGGGAAGCGAGACTTCTTTGTAGCGCTGATTTGCCTTTCCAGGTTGCTTGGTTGGCCAAAAAGGGCGTATGCGTTTTTTCCTGAATATATTCAGGAAGAAACGCATACGCCCTTTTTGACCATGGGCATCATTGTCGACGTTTTGCCGCTTTTCATGTGCTTTAAAGGCGATTCGAATCTACCTCCTGACATCTGTTTCCTGCAATTCTACCTTGCTTTCAAATCCTCTTCGTTGCCTTCAATCAAGATATTTGTGAACGAGAGTTATCATTTACAACTCTGCAGGTTTGTTAATTGCAGTTCCCCTGAGCTCCATTTTTCAACTCGCTTTTTTGGGAGCTGGCCGCAAAAGCGCAGGATGGCATCAGGCCCTATTCTGGTTCCGGGCGGCAGGCTGAGCCTGTGGTTAATTCTTCTTCCTGATGGGAAAATAGAGTGACCTGTGCCTGTCCCAACACCTAAAGCTAGTCTCTCATTGGCTTCCCTTCTTCCCGTTCATACTCAGGACAAATTGCAACCTGTACGGAACAGGAGGTTAAAGGTCCTGATTCTCCAAGGAGGGAGATTGCTAGTAAAGCGGCTGGAATGGCGAACCCGAGCACAAGGAGATGAGAAATGAGGTGCGTTTTAGAAACCTTTCCCGGTCACACGGTCTACCACCTTCTGGGTTTCTCATGCATGTTTTCGATATAGGAAGATGCCCTTGAACCTGGAGATTTGGGACCCATGCGATGGGTAACAGGCAGTAGTACTTTAAAGGCTCTGTGTTTGCTCACCCAACCTCACCAAATCTCTCAGCCCCGAGAGTATCCACCCTTACGTCTTATCCAGCTGTGGGTCTAGATATGGTCATTCCAGGTGGCATCACAGCCCGTGAACGAATTTTGTAAGAATTTCTCTCTCTTTCACTGTCTTTGTTTCACGGGTTTTTAAAATTAATTTATTCTTATAATGGGGTTTAGCTGCTTTTCACGGCTGTGTTTATGCCGCTTTACACCCATTTGACTCACATCCAGAGAGATATCAATACAAAGGTTTTAAGATTCTTACTAGTCAGATATATTCTTGTGCGGTGAATAGGGGGTGTTGAGTCCAGTTCACTGAGCAAGGAGTAGGTCTTTCTATTACATATTGGGTTTATGGAACGGTATCTCAGCTAATTTGAAACCCTTGTTTTATGCATCACCCCACCTCACCTTTCCCGTTAAGCAGCCATAGTGTGTTTTGTAAACGTGTGACTCTGTTTTGTTTTGTAATTCAGTTCAATTGTAGCGGTTTTTACATTCCCTGTATAAGTGATAGCTTATGATAAGTGTCTTTTTCTGTGTGACTTATTTCACTTAGAATTGTCGTACCTAAATCCACTCATCATGCTGCTACTAGCCTTATGACATTGATTTCATGGCTGAGTGATATTCCATTGTACATAAGGACCACCACTTCTTTATCCATTTTTCTCTTTCATGGGATATTTAAGGTGTCATGAAGTGGAGGTTCTTGTCAACAGAGCAGCCCTAAACTTTGGGGAGCCTCTGTCTTGCTGATTTTTAGTTTTCCCAATTTATACGCCCATGAGTTGAAGTGCCCTATGCGCTCTAAGCTGTGTTTTTTCGATGTTTCAGGACACACCGTACACTTCTCCAGAGTGGCTGTTGGCAATTTACATCCCGCCCATCAGCATAGCAAGGCTCCCATTTCTCCATGGCCTGTCCTGCATTTCTGGTTTTGACACTTTTCTCAGCATGGCCCTTTTGACCGATGAGAAGCGAGACTTCTTTGGAGCGATGATTTGCCTTTCCAGGTTGCTTGGTTGGCCAAAAAGGGCGTATGCGTTTTTTCCTGAATATATTCAGGAAAAAACGCATACGCCCTTTTTGGCCAAGGGCATCATTGTCGACGTTTTGCCGTTTTTCATGTGCTTTAAAGGCGACGCGAATCTACCTCCTGAAATCTGTTTCCTGCAATTCTGCCTTGCTTTCAAATCCTCTTCGTTGCCTTCCCTCAATATATTTGTGGACGAGAGTTATCATTTATAACTCTGCCAGTTTGTGAATTGCAGTGCCCCTGAGCTCCATTTTTCAAATCGCTTTTTTGGGAGCCGGCCGCAAAAGCGCAAGATGGCCTCAGGCCCTATTCTGGTTCCGGGCAGCAGGCTGAGCCTGTGATTAATTCTTCTTCCTGTTGGGAAAATAGAGTGACCTGTGCCTGTCGCAACACCTAGAGCTAGTCTCTCATTGTCTCCCCCACTTCCTGTTCATCCTCAGGACAAATTGCAAGCTGTACGGAACAGGAGGTTAAAGGTGCTGATTCTCCAAGGAGGGAGATTGCTAGTAAAGAGGCTGGAATGGTGAACCCGAGCACAAGGAGATGAGAAATGAGGTGCGTTTTAGAAACCTTTCCCAGTCACACGGTGTACCACCTTCTGGGTTTCTCATGCATGTTTTCGATGTAGGAACATGCCCTTGAACCTGGAGATTTGGGACCCATGGGATGGGTAACAGGCAGTATTACTTTAAGGCTCTGCGTTTGCTCCCCCAACCTCACCAAATCTCTCAGCCCCGAGAGTGTCCACCCTTATGTCTCATCCAGCTGTGGGTCTAGATATGGTCATTCCAGGTGTCATCACAGCCCCTGAACGAATTTTGTAAGAATTTCTCTCTCTTTCACTTTCTTTGTTTCAAGGGTTTTTTAAATTAATTTATTCTTATAATGGGGTTTAGCTGCTTTTCACGGCTGTGTTTATGCCGCTTTACACCCACTTGACTCACTTTCAGAGGGATATAAATTCATAGGTTTTAAGATTCTTACTAGTCAGATATATTCTTGTGCGGTGAATAGGGGGTGTTGAGTCCAGTTCACTGAGCAAGGAGTAGGTCTTTCTATTACATATTGGGTTTATGGAACGGTATCTCAGCTAATTTGAAACCCTTGTTTTATGCATCACCCCACCTCACCTTTCCCGTTAAGCAGCCATAGTGTGTTTTCTAAACGTGTGACTCTGTTCTGTTTTGTAATTCTGTTCAATTGTAGCGGTTTTTACATTCCCTCTATAAGTGATAGCTTATGATAAGTGTCTTTTTCTGTGTGACTTATTTCACTTAGAATTGTCGTACCTAAATCCACTCATCATGCTGCTACTAGCCTTATGACATTGATTTCATGGCTGAGTGATATTCCATTGTACATAAGGACCACCACTTCTTTATCCATTTTTCTCTTTCCTGGGATATTTAAGGTGTCATGAAGTGGAGGTTCTTGTCAACAGAGCAGCCCTAAACTTTGGGGTGCCTGTGTGTTGCTGATTTTTAGTTTTCCCAATTTATACGCCCATGAGTTGAAGTGCCCTATGCGCTCTAAGCTGTGTTTTTTCGATGTTTCAGGACACACCGTACACTTCTCCAGAGTGGCTGTTGGCAATTTACATCCCGCCCATCAGCATAGCAAGGCTCCCATTTCTCCATGGCCTGTCCTGCATTTCTGGTTTTGACACTTTTCTCAGCATGGCCCTTTTGACCGATGAGAAGCGAGACTTCTTTGGAGCGATGATTTGCCTTTCCAGGTTGCTTGGTTGGCCAAAAAGGGCGTATGCGTTTTTTCCTGAATATATTCAGGAAAAAACGCATACGTCCTTTTTGGCCAAGGGCATCATTGTCGACGTTTTGCTGCTTTTCATGTACTTTAAAGGCGACGTGAATCTACCTCCTGAAATCTGTTTCCTGCAATTCTGCCTTGCTTTCAAATCCTCTTCGTTGCCTTCCCTCAATATATTTGTGGACGAGAGTTATCATTTATAACTCTGCCAGTTTGTGAATTGCAGTGCCCCTGAGCTCCATTTTTCAAATCGCTTTTTTGGGAGCTGGCCGCAAAAGCGCAAGATGGCCTCAGGCCCTATTCTGGTTCCGGGCAGCAGGCTGAGCCTGTGATTAATTCTTCTTCCTGTTGGGAAAATAGAGTGACCTGTGCCTGTCGCAACACCTAGAGCTAGTCTCTCATTGGCTCCCCCTCTTCCTGTTCATCCTCAGGACAAATTGCAAGCTGTACGGAACAGGAGGTTAAAGGTGCTGATTCTCCAAGGAGGGAGATTGCTAGTAAAGAGGCTGGAATGGCGAACCCGAGCACAAGGAGATGAGAAATGAGGTGCGTTTTAGAAACCTTTCCCAGTCACACGGTGTACCACCTTCTGGGTTTCTCATGCATGTTTTCGATGTAGGAACATGCCCTTGAACCTGGAGATTTGGGACCCATGGGATGGGTAACAGGCAGTATTACTTTAAGGCTCTGCGTTTGCTCCCCCAACCTCACCAAATCTCTCAGCCCCGAGAGTATCCACCCTTATGTCTCATCCAGCTGTGGGTCTAGATATGGTCATTCCAGGTGGCATCACAGCCCCTGAACGAATTTTGTAAGAATTTCTCTCTCTTTCACTGTCTTTGTTTCACGGGTTTTTAAAATTAATTTATTCTTATAATGGGGTTTAGCTGCTTTTCACGGCTGTGTTTATGCCGCTTTACACCCACTTGACTCACTTTCAGAGAGATATAAATTCATAGGTTTTAAGATTCTTACTAATCAGATATATTCTTGTGCGGTGAATAGGGGGTGTTGAGTCCAGTTCACTGAGCAAGGAGTAGGTCTTTCTATTACATATTGGGTTTATGGAACGGTATCTCAGCTAATTTGAAACCCTTGTTTTATGCATTACCCCACCTCACCTTTCCCGTTAAGCAGCCATAGTGTGTTTTGTAAACGTGTGACTCTGTTTTGTTTTGTAATTCAGTTCAATTGTAGCGGTTTTTACATTCCCTCTATAAATGATAGCTTATGATAAGTGTCTTTTTCTGTGTGACTTATTTCACTTAGAATTGTCGTACCTAAATCCACTCATCATGCTGCTACTAGCCTTATGACATTGATTTCATGGCTGAGTGATATTCCATTGTATATAAGGACCACCACTTCTTTATCCATTTTTCTCTTTCCTGGGATATTTAAGGTGTCATGAAGTGGAGGTTCTTGTCAACAGAGCAGCCCTAAACTTTGGGGTGCCTGTGTCTTGCTGATTTTTCGTTTTCCCAATATATACGCACGTGAGTGGAAGTGCCCTATGCGCACTAAGCTGTGTTTTTTCGATGTTTCGGGACACACAGTACACTTCTCCATAGTGGCTGTTGGCAATTTACATCCTGACTATCAGCGTAGCAAGGCTCCCATTTCTCCATGGCCTGTCCTGCATTTCTGGTTTTGACACTTTTTTCAGCATGGCCCTTTTGACCGATGGGAAGCGAGACTTCTTTGTAGTGCTGATTTGCCTTTCCAGGTTGCTTGGTTGGCCAAAAAGGGCGTATGCGTTTTTTCCTGAATATATTCAGGAAGAAACGCATACACCCTTTTTGACCATGGGCATCATTGTCGACGTTTTGCCGCTTTTCATGTGCTTTAAAGGCGATTCGAATCTACCTCCTGACATCTGTTTCCTGCAATTCTACCTTGCTTTCAAATCCTCTTCGTTGCCTTCAATCAAGATATTTGTGAACGAGAGTTATCATTTACAACTCTGCAGGTTTGTTAATTGCAGTTCCCCTGAGCTCCATTTTTCAACTCGCTTTTTTGGGAGCTGGCCGCAAAAGCGCAGGATGGCATCAGGCCCTATTCTGGTTCCGGGCGGCAGGCTGAGCCTGTGGTTAATTCTTCTTCCTGATGGGAAAATAGAGTGACCTGTGCCTGTCCCAACACCTAGAGCTAGTCTCTCATTGGCTCCCATTCTTCCCGTTCATACTCAGGACAAATTGCAACCTGTACGGAACAGGAGGTTAAAGGTCCTGATTCTCCAAGGAGGGAGATTGCTAGTAAAGCGGCTGGAATGGCGAACCCGAGCACAAGGAGATGAGAAATGAGGTGCGTTTTAGAAACCTTTCCCGGTCACACGGTCTACCACCTTCTGGGTTTCTCATGCATGTTTTCGATATAGGAAGATGCCCTTGAACCTGGAGATTTGGGACCCATGCGATGGGTAACAGGCAGTAGTACTTTAAAGGCTCTGTGTTTGCTCACCCAACCTCACCAAATCTCTCAGCCCCGAGAGTATCCACCCTTACGTCTTATCCAGCTGTGGGTCTAGATATGGTCATTCCAGGTGGCATCACAGCCCCTGAACGAATTTTGTAAGAATTTCTCTCTCTTTCACTGTCTTTGTTTCACGGGTTTTTAAAATTAATTTATTCTTATAATGGGGTTTAGCTGCTTTTCACGGCTGTGTTTATGCCGCTTTACACCCACTTGACTCACATCCAGAGAGATATCAATACATAGGTTTTAAGATTCTTACTAGTCAGATATATTCTTGTGCGGTGAATAGGGGGTGTTGAGTCCAGTTCACTGAGCAAGGAGTAGGTCTTTCTATTACATATTGGGTTTATGGAACGGTATCTCAGCTAATTTGAAACCCTTGTTTTATGCATCACCCCACCTCACCTTTCCCGTTAAGCAGCCATAGTGTGTTTTGTAAACGTGTGACTCTGTTTTGTTTTGTAATTCAGTTCAATTGTAGCGGTTTTTACATTCCCTCTATAAGTGATAGCTTATGATAAGTGTCTTTTTCTGTGTGACTTATTTCACTTAGAATTGTCGTACCTAAATCCACTCATCATGCTGCTACTAGCCTTATGACATTGATTTCATGGCTGAGTGATATTCCATTGTACATAAGGACCACCACTTCTTTATCCATTTTTCTCTTTCATGGGATATTTAAGGTGTCATGAAGTGGAGGTTCTTGTCAACAGAGCAGCCCTAAACTTTGGGGAGCCTCTGTCTTGCTGATTTTTAGTTTTCCCAATTTATACGCCCATGAGTTGAAGTGCCCTATGCGCTCTAAGCTGTGTTTTTTCGATGTTTCAGGACACACCGTACACTTCTCCAGAGTGGCTGTTGGCAATTTACATCCCGCCCATCAGCATAGCAAGGCTCCCATTTCTCCATGGCCTGTCCTGCATTTCTGGTTTTGACACTTTTCTCAGCATGGCCCTTTTGACCGATGAGAAGCGAGACTTCTTTGGAGCGATGATTTGCCTTTCCAGGTTGCTTGGTTGGCCAAAAAGGGCGTATGCGTTTTTTCCTGAATATATTCAGGAAAAAACGCATACGCCCTTTTTGGCCAAGGGCATCATTGTCGACGTTTTGCCGTTTTTCATGTGCTTTAAAGGCGACGCGAATCTACCTCCTGAAATCTGTTTCCTGCAATTCTGCCTTGCTTTCAAATCCTCTTCGTTGCCTTCCCTCAATATATTTGTGGACGAGAGTTATCATTTATAACTCTGCCAGTTTGTGAATTGCAGTGCCCCTGAGCTCCATTTTTCAAATCGCTTTTTTGGGAGCCGGCCGCAAAAGCGCAAGATGGCCTCAGGCCCTATTCTGGTTCCGGGCAGCAGGCTGAGCCTGTGATTAATTCTTCTTCCTGTTGGGAAAATAGAGTGACCTGTGCCTGTCGCAACACCTAGAGCTAGTCTCTCATTGTCTCCCCCACTTCCTGTTCATCCTCAGGACAAATTGCAAGCTGTACGGAACAGGAGGTTAAAGGTGCTGATTCTCCAAGGAGGGAGATTGCTAGTAAAGAGGCTGGAATGGTGAACCCGAGCACAAGGAGATGAGAAATGAGGTGCGTTTTAGAAACCTTTCCCAGTCACACGGTGTACCACCTTCTGGGTTTCTCATGCATGTTTTCGATGTAGGAACATGCCCTTGAACCTGGAGATTTGGGACCCATGGGATGGGTAACAGGCAGTATTACTTTAAGGCTCTGCGTTTGCTCCCCCAACCTCACCAAATCTCTCAGCCCCGAGAGTGTCCACCCTTATGTCTCATCCAGCTGTGGGTCTAGATATGGTCATTCCAGGTGTCATCACAGCCCCTGAACGAATTTTGTAAGAATTTCTCTCTCTTTCACTTTCTTTGTTTCAAGGGTTTTTTAAATTAATTTATTCTTATAATGGGGTTTAGCTGCTTTTCACGGCTGTGTTTATGCCGCTTTACACCCACTTGACTCACTTTCAGAGGGATATAAATTCATAGGTTTTAAGATTCTTACTAGTCAGATATATTCTTGTGCGGTGAATAGGGGGTGTTGAGTCCAGTTCACTGAGCAAGGAGTAGGTCTTTCTATTACATATTGGGTTTATGGAACGGTATCTCAGCTAATTTGAAACCCTTGTTTTATGCATCACCCCACCTCACCTTTCCCGTTAAGCAGCCATAGTGTGTTTTCTAAACGTGTGACTCTGTTCTGTTTTGTAATTCTGTTCAATTGTAGCGGTTTTTACATTCCCTCTATAAGTGATAGCTTATGATAAGTGTCTTTTTCTGTGTGACTTATTTCACTTAGAATTGTCGTACCTAAATCCACTCATCATGCTGCTACTAGCCTTATGACATTGATTTCATGGCTGAGTGATATTCCATTGTACATAAGGACCACCACTTCTTTATCCATTTTTCTCTTTCCTGGGATATTTAAGGTGTCATGAAGTGGAGGTTCTTGTCAACAGAGCAGCCCTAAACTTTGGGGTGCCTGTGTGTTGCTGATTTTTAGTTTTCCCAATTTATACGCCCATGAGTGTAAGTGCCCTATGCGCTCTAAGCTGTGTTTTTTCGATGTTTCAGGACACACCGTACACTTCTCCAGATTGGCTGTTGGCAATTTACATCCCGCCCATCAGCATAGCAAGGCTCCCATTTCTCCATGGCCTGTCCTGCATTTCTGGTTTTGACACTTTTCTCAGCATGGCCCTTTTGACCGATGAGAAGCGAGACTTCTTTGGAGCGCTGATTTGCCTTTCAAGGTTGCTTGGTTGGCCAAAAAGGGCGTATGCGTGTTTTCCTGAATATATTCAGGAAAACACGCATACGTCCTTTTTGGCCAAGGGCATCATTGTCGACGTTTTGCCGTTTTTCATGTGCTTTAAAGGCGACGCGAATCTACCTCCTGAAATCTGTTTCCTGCAATTCTGCCTTGCTTTCAAATCCTCTTCGTTGCCTTCCCTCAATATATTTGTGGACGAGAGTTATCATTTATAACTCTGCCGTTTTGTGAATTGCAGTGCCCCTGAGCTCCATTTTTCAACTCGCTTTTTTGGGAGCTGGCCGCAAAAGCGTAAGATGGCCTCAGGCCCTATTCTGGTTCCGGGCAGCAGGCTGAGCCTGTGATTAATTCTTCTTCCTGTTGGGAAAATAGAGTGACCTGTGCCTGTCCCAACACCTAGAGCTAGTCTCTCATTGGCTCCCCCTCTTCCTGATCATCCTCAGGACAAATTGCAAGCTGTACGGAACAGGAGGTTAAAGATGCTGATTCTCCAAGGAGGGAGATTGCTAGTAAAGCGGCTGGAATGGCGAACCTGAGCACAAGGAGATGAGAAATGAGGTGCGTTTTAGAAACCTTTCCCGGTCACACGGTGTACCACCTTCTGGGTTTCTCATGCATGTTTTCGATGTAGGAAGATGCCCTTGAACCTGGAGATTTGGGACCCTTGGGATGGGTAACAGGCAGTATTACTTTAAAGGCTCTGCGTTTGCTCCCCCAACCTCACCAAATCTCTCAGCCCCGAGAGTGTCCACCCTTATGTCTCATCCAGCTGTGGGTCTAGATATGGTCATTCCAGGTGGCATCACAACCCCTGAACGAATTTTGTAAGAATTTCTCTCTCTTTCACTTTCTTTGTTTCACGGGTTTCTAAAATTAATTTATTCTTATAATGGGGTTTAGCTGCTTTTCACGGCTGTGTTTCTGCCGCTTAACACCCACTTGGCTCACTTTCAGAGAGATATAAATTCATAGGTTTTAAGATTCTTACTAATCAGATATATTCTTGTGCGGTGAATAGGGGGTGTTGAGTCCAGTTCACTGAGCAAGGAGTAGGTCTTTCTATTACATATTGGGTTTATGGAACGGTATCTCAGCTAATTTGAAACCCTTGTTTTATGCATCACCCCACCTCACCTTTCCCGTTAAGCAGCCATAGTGTGTTTTGTAAACGTGTGACTCTGTTTTCTTTTGTAATTCAGTTCAATTGTAGCGGTTTTTACATTCCCTCTATAAGTGATAGCTTATGATAAGTGTCTTTTTCTGTGTGACTTATTTCACTTAGAATTGTCGTACCTAAATCCACTCATCATGCTGCTACTAGCCTTATGACATTGATTTCATGGCTGAGTGATATTCCATTGTACATAAGGACCACCACTTCTTTATCCATTTTTCTCTTTCCTGGGATATTTAAGGTGTCATGAAGTGGAGGTTCTTGTCAACAGAGCAGCCCTAAACTTTGGGGTGCCTGTGTGTTGCTGATTTTTAGTTTTCCCAATTTATACGCCCATGAGTGTAAGTGCCCTATGCGTTCTAAGCTGTGTTTTTTCGATGTTTCAGGACACACCGTACACTTCTCCAGATTGGCTGTTGGCAATTTACATCCCGCCCATCAGCATAGCAAGGCTCCCATTTCTCCATGGCCTGTCCTGCATTTCTGGTTTTGACACTTTTCTCAGCATGGCCCTTTTGACCGATGAGAAGCGAGACTTCTTTGGAGCGCTGATTTGCCTTTCAAGGTTGCTTGGTTGGCCAAAAAGGGCGTATGCGTGTTTTCCTGAATATATTCAGGAAAACACGCATACGTCCTTTTTGGCCAAGGGCATCATTGTCGACGTTTTGCCGTTTTTCATGTGCTTTAAAGGCGACGCGAATCTACCTCCTGAAATCTGTTTCCTGCAATTCTGCCTTGCTTTCAAATCCTCTTCGTTGCCTTCCCTCAATATATTTGTGGACGAGAGTTATCATTTATAACTCTGCCGTTTTGTGAATTGCAGTGCCCCTGAGCTCCATTTTTCAACTCGCTTTTTTGGGAGCTGGCCGCAAAAGCGTAAGATGGCCTCAGGCCCTATTCTGGTTCCGGGCAGCAGGCTGAGCCTGTGATTAATTCTTCTTCCTGTTGGGAAAATAGAGTGACCTGTGCCTGTCCCAACACCTAGAGCTAGTCTCTCATTGGCTCCCCCTCTTCCTGATCATCCTCAGGACAAATTGCAAGCTGTACGGAACAGGAGGTTAAAGATGCTGATTCTCCAAGGAGGGAGATTGCTAGTAAAGCGGCTGGAATGGCGAACCTGAGCACAAGGAGATGAGAAATGAGGTGCGTTTTAGAAACCTTTCCCGGTCACACGGTGTACCACCTTCTGGGTTTCTCATGCATGTTTTCGATGTAGGAAGATGCCCTTGAACCTGGAGATTTGGGACCCTTGGGATGGGTAACAGGCAGTATTACTTTAAAGGCTCTGCGTTTGCTCCCCCAACCTCACCAAATCTCTCAGCCCCGAGAGTGTCCACCCTTATGTCTCATCCAGCTGTGGGTCTAGATATGGTCATTCCAGGTGGCATCACAGCCCCTGAACGAATTTTGTAAGAATTTCTCTCTCTTTCACTTTCTTTGTTTCACGGGTTTCTAAAATTAATTTATTCTTATAATGGGGTTTAGCTGCTTTTCACGGCTGTGTTTATGCCGCTTAACACCCACTTGACTCACTTTCAGAGAGATATAAATTCATAGGTTTTAAGATTCTTACTAATCAGATATATTCTTGTGCAGTGAATAGGGGGTGTTGAGTCCAGTTCACTGAGCAAGGAGTAGGTCTTTCTATTACATATTGGGTTTATGGAACGGTATCTCAGCTAATTTGAAACCCTTGTTTTATGCATCACCCCACCTCACCTTTCCCGTTAAGCAGCCATAGTGTGTTTTGTAAACGTGTGACTCTGTTTTGTTTTGTAATTCAGTTCAATTGTAGCGGTTTTTACATTCCCTCTATAAGTGATAGCTTATGATAAGTGTCTTTTTCTGTGTGACTTATTTCACTTAGAATTGTCGTACCTAAATCCACTCATCATGCTGCTACTAGCCTTATGACATTGATTTCATGGCTGAGTGATATTCCATTGTACATAAGGACCACCACTTCTTTATCCATTTTTCTCTTTCCTGGGATATTTAAGGTGTCATGAAGTGGAGGTTCTTGTCAACAGAGCAGCCCTAAACTTTGGGGTGCCTGTGTGTTGCTGATTTTTAGTTTTCCCAATTTATACGCCCATGAGTGTAAGTGCCCTATGCGCTCTAAGCTGTGTTTTTTCGATGTTTCAGGACACACCGTACACTTCTCCAGATTGGCTGTTGGCAATTTACATCCCGCCCATCAGCATAGCAAGGCTCCCATTTCTCCATGGCCTGTCCTGCATTTCTGGTTTTGACACTTTTCTCAGCATGGCCCTTTTGACCGATGAGAAGCGAGACTTCTTTGGAGCGCTGATTTGCCTTTCAAGGTTGCTTGGTTGGCCAAAAAGGGCGTATGCGTGTTTTCCTGAATATATTCAGGAAAACACGCATACGTCCTTTTTGGCCAAGGGCATCATTGTCGACGTTTTGCCGTTTTTCATGTGCTTTAAAGGCGACGCGAATCTACCTCCTGAAATCTGTTTCCTGCAATTCTGCCTTGCTTTCAAATCCTCTTCGTTGCCTTCCCTCAATATATTTGTGGACGAGAGTTATCATTTATAACTCTGCCGTTTTGTGAATTGCAGTGCCCCTGAGCTCCATTTTTCAACTCGCTTTTTTGGGAGCTGGCCGCAAAAGCGTAAGATGGCCTCAGGCCCTATTCTGGTTCCGGGCAGCAGGCTGAGCCTGTGATTAATTCTTCTTCCTGTTGGGAAAATAGAGTGACCTGTGCCTGTCCCAACACCTAGAGCTAGTCTCTCATTGGCTCCCCCTCTTCCTGATCATCCTCAGGACAAATTGCAAGCTGTACGGAACAGGAGGTTAAAGATGCTGATTCTCCAAGGAGGGAGATTGCTAGTAAAGCGGCTGGAATGGCGAACCTGAGCACAAGGAGATGAGAAATGAGGTGCGTTTTAGAAACCTTTCCCGGTCACACGGTGTACCACTTTCTGGGTTTCTCATGCATGTTTTCGATGTAGGAAGATGCCCTTGAACCTGGAGATTTGGGACCCATGGGAATGGTAACAGGCAGTATTACTTTAAAGGCTCTGCGTTTGCTCCCCCAACCTCACCAAATCTCTCAGCCCCGAGAGTGTCCACCCTTATGTCTCATCCAGCTGTGGGTCTAGATATGGTCATTCCAGGTGTCATCACAGCCCGTGAACGAATTTTGTAAGAATTTCTCTCTCTTTCACTTTCTTTGTTTCAAGGGTTTTTAAAATTAATTTATTCTTATAATGGGGTTTAGCTGCTTTTCACGGCTGTGTTTATGCCGCTTTACACCCACTTGACTCACTTTCAGAGAGATATAAATTCATAGGTTTTAAGATTCTTACTAGTCAGATATATTCTTGTGCGGTGAATAGGGGGTGTTGAGTCCAGTTCACTGAGCAAGGAGTAGGTCTTTCTATTACATATTGTGTTTATGGAAAGGTATCTCAGCTAATTTGAAACCCTTGTTTTATGCATCACCCCACCTCACCTTTCCCGTTAAGCAGCCATAGTGTGTTTTCTAAACGTGTGACTCTGTTCTGTTTTGTAATTCTGTTCAATTGTAGCGGTTTTTACATTCCCTCTATAAGTGATAGCTTATGATAAGTGTCTTTTTCTGTGTGACTTATTTCACTTAGAATTGTCGTACCTAAATCCACTCATCATGCTGCTACTAGCCTTATGACATTGATTTCATGGCTGAGTGATATTCCATTGTACATAAGGACCACCACTTCTTTATCAATTTTTCTCTTTCCTGGGATATTTAAGGTGTCATGAAGTGGAGGTACTTGTCAACAGAGCAGCCCTAAACTTTGGGGTGCCTCTGTCTTGCTGATTTTTAGTTTTCCCAATTTATACGCCCATGAGTTGAAGTGCCCTATGCGCTCTAAGCTGTGTTTTTTCGATGTTTCAGGACACACCGTACACTTCTCCAGAGTGGCTGTTGGCAATTTACATCCCGCCCATCAGCATAGCAAGGCTCCCATTTCTCCATGGCCTGTCCTGCATTTCTGGTTTTGACACTTTTCTCAGCATGGCCCTTTTGACCGATGAGAAGCGAGACTTCTTTGGAGCGCTGATTTGCCTTTCCAGGTTGCTTGGTTGGCCAAAAAGGACGTATGCGTTTTTTCCTGAATATATTCAGGAAAACACGCATACGTCCTTTTTGGCCAAGGGCAACATTGTCGACGTTTTGCCGTTTTTCATGTGCTTTAAAGGCGACGCGAATCTACCTCCTGAAATCTGTTTCCTGCAATTCTGCCTTGCTTTCAAATCCTCTTCGTTGCCTTCCCTCAATATATTTGTGGACGAGAGTTATCATTTATAACTCTGCCAGTTTGTGAATTGCAGTGCCCCTGAGCTCCATTTTTCAAATCGCTTTTTTGGGAGCTGGCCGCAAAAGCGCAAGATGGCCTCAGGCCCTATTCTGGTTCCGGGCAGCAGGCTGAGCCTGTGATTAATTCTTCTTCCTGTTGGGAAAATAGAGTGACCTGTGCCTGTCCCAACACCTAGAGTTAGTCTCTCATTGGCTCCCCCTCTTCCTGTTCATCCTCAGGACAAATTGCAAGCTGTACGGAACAGGAGGTTAAAGGTGCTGATTCTCCAAGGAGGGAGATTGCTAGTAAAGAGGCTGGAATGGCGAACCCGAGCACAAGGAGATGAGAAATGAGGTGCGTTTTAGAAACATTTCCCGGTCACACGGTGTACCACCTTCTGGGTTTCTCATGCATGTTTTCGATGTAGGAAGATGCCCTTGAACCTGGAGATTTGGGACCCTTGGGATGGGTAACAGGCAGTATTACTTTAAAGGCTCTGCGTTTGCTCCCCCAACCTCACCAAATCTCTCAGCCCCGAGAGTGTCCACCCTTATGTCTCATCCAGCTGTGGGTCTAGATATGGTCATTCCAGGTGGCATCACAGCCCCTGAACGAATTTTGTAAGAATTTCTCTCTCTTTCACTTTCTTTGTTTCACGGGTTTCTAAAATTAATTTATTCTTATAATGGGGTTTAGCTGCTTTTCACGGCTGTGTTTATGCCGCTTAACACCCACTTGACTCACTTTCAGAGAGATATAAATTCATAGGTTTTAAGATTCTTACTAATCAGATATATTCTTGTGCGGTGAATAGGGGGTGTTGAGTCCAGTTCACTGAGCAAGGAGTAGGTCTTTCTATTACATATTGGGTTTATGGAACGGTATCTCAGCTAATTTGAAACCCTTGTTTTATGCATCACCCCACCTCACCTTTCCCGTTAAGCAGCCATAGTGTGTTTTGTAAACGTGTGACTCTGTTTTGTTTTGTAATTCAGTTCAATTGTAGCGGTTTTTACATTCCCTCTATAAGTGATAGCTTATGATAAGTGTCTTTTTCTGTGTGACTTATTTCACTTAGAATTGTCGTACCTAAATCCACTCATCATGCTGCTACTAGCCTTATGACATTGATTTCATGGCTGAGTGATATTCCATTGTACATAAGGACCACCACTTCTTTATCCATTTTTCTCTTTCCTGGGATATTTAAGGTGTCATGAAGTGGAGGTTCTTGTCAACAGAGCAGCCCTAAACTTTGGGGTGCCTGTGTGTTGCTGATTTTTAGTTTTCCCAATTTATACGCCCATGAGTGTAAGTGCCCTATGCGCTCTAAGCTGTGTTTTTTCGATGTTTCAGGACACACCGTACACTTCTCCAGAGTGGCTGTTGGCAATTTACATCCCGCCCATCAGCATAGCAAGGCTCCCATTTCTCCATGGCCTGTCCTGCATTTCTGGTTTTGACACTTTTCTCAGCATGGCCCTTTTGACCGATGAGAAGCGAGACTTCTTTGGAGCGCTGATTTGCCTTTCAAGGTTGCTTGGTTTGCCAAAAAGGACGTATGCGTTTTTTCCTGAATATATTCAGGAAAAAACGCATACGTCCTTTTTGGCCAAGGGCATCATTGTCGACGTTTTGCCATTTTTCATGTGCTTTAAAGGCGACGCGAATCTACCTCCTGAAATCTGTTTCCTGCAATTCTGCCTTGCTTTCAAATCCTCTTCGTTGCCTTCCCTCAATATATTTGTGGACGAGAGTTATCATTTATAACTCTGCCAGTTTGTGAATTGCAGTGCCCCTGAGCTCCATTTTTCAAATCGCTTTTTTGGGAGCTGGCCGCAAAAGCGCAAGATGGCCTCAGGCCCTATTCTGGTTCCGGGCAGCAGGCTGAGCCTGTGATTAATTCTTCTTCCTGTTGGGAAAATAGAGTGACCTGTGCCTGTCCCAACACCTAGAGCTAGTCTCTCATTGGCTCCCCCTCTTCCTGTTCATCCTCAGGACAAATTGCAAGCTGTACGGAACAGGAGGTTAAAGGTGCTGATTCTCCAAGGAGGGAGATTGCTAGTAAAGCGGCTGGAATGGCGAACCCGAGCACAAGGAGATGAGAAATGAGGTGCGTTTTAGAAACCTTTCCCGGTCACACGGTGTACCACCTTCTGGGTTTCTCATGCATGTTTTCGATGTAGGAATATGCCCTTGAACCTGGAGATTTGGGACCCATGGGATGGGTAACAGGCAGTAGTACTTTAAAGGCTCTGTGTTTGCTCACCCAACCTCACCAAATCTCTCAGCCCCGAGAGTATCCACCCTTACGTCTCATCCAGCTGTGGGTCTAGATATGGTCATTCCAGGTGGCATCACAGCCCCTGAACGAATTTTGTAAGAATTTCTCTCTCTTTCACTGTCTTTGTTTCACGGGTTTTTAAAATTAATTTATTCTTATAATGGGGTTTAGCTGCTTTTCACGGCTGTGTTTATGCCGCTTTACACCCACTTGACACACTAACAGAGAGATATCAATACATAGGTTTTAAGATTCTTACTAGTCAGATATATTCTTGTGCGGTGAATAGGGGGTGTTGAGTCCAGTTCACTGAGCAAGGAGTAGGTCTTTCTATTACATATTGGGTTTATGGAACGGTATCTCAGCTAATTTGAAACCCTTGTTTTCTGCAGCACCCCACCTCACCTTTCCCGTTAAGCAGCCATAGTGTGTTTTCTAAACGTGTGACTCTGTTCTGTTTTGTAATTCTGTTCAATTGTAGCAGTTTTTACATTGCCTCTATAAGTGATAGCTTATGATAAGTGTCTTTTTCTGTGTGACTTATTTCACTTAGAATTGTCGTACCTAAATCCACTCATCATGCTGCTACTAGCCTTATGACATTGATTTCATGGCTGAGTGATATTCCATTGTACATAAGGACCACCATTTCTTTATCCATTTTTCTCTTTCCTGGGATATTTAAGGTGTGGTGAAGTGGAGGTTCTTGTCAACAGAGCAGCCCTAAACTTTTGAGTGCCTGTGTGTTGCTGATTTTTAGTTTTCCCAATTTATACGCCCATGAGTGTAAGTGCCCTATGCGTTCTAAGCTGTGTTTTTTCGATGTTTCAGGACACACCGTACACTTCTCCAGAGTGGCTGTTGGCAATTTACATCCTGCCCATCAGCGTAGCAAGGCTCCCATTTCTCCATGGGCTGTCCTGCAATTCTGGTTTTGAGTCTTTTTTCAGCATGGCCCTTTTCACCGATTGGAAGCGAGACTTCTTTGTAGCGCTGATTTGCCTTTCCAGGTTGCTTGGTTGGCCAAAAAGGGCGTATGCGTTTTTTCCTGAATATATTCTGGAAAAAACGCATACGTCCTTTTTGGCCAAGGGCATCATTGTCGACGTTTTGCCGTTTTTCATGTGCTTTAAAGGCGACGCGAATCTACCTCCTGAAATCTGTTTCCTGCAATTCTGCCTTGCTTTCAAATCCTCTTCGTTGCCTTCCCTCAATATATTTGTGGACGAGAGTTATCATTTATAACTCTGCCAGTTTGTGAATTGCAGTGCCCCTGAGCTCCATTTTTCAACTCGCTTTTTTGGGAGCTGGCCGCAAAAGCGCAAGATGGCCTCAGGCCCTATTCTGGTTCCGGGCAGCAGGCTGAGCCTGTGATTAATTCTTCTTCCTGTTGGGAAAATAGAGTGACCTGTGCCTGTCCCAACACCTAGAGCTAGTCTCTCATTGGCTCCCCCTCTTCCTGTTCATCCTCAGGACAAATTGCAAGCTGTACGGAACAGGAGGTTAAAGGTGCTGATTCTCCAAGGAGGGAGATTGCTAGTAAAGCGGCTGGAATGGCGAACCCGAGCACAAGGAGATGAGAAATGAAGTGCGTTTTAGAAACCTTTCCCGGTCACACGGTGTACCACCTTCTGGGTTTCTCATGCATGTTTTCGATGTAGGAAGATGCCCTTGAACCTGGAGATTTGGGACCCATGGGATGGGTAACAGGCAGTATTACTTTAAAGGCTCTGCGTTTGCTCCCCCAACCTAACCAAATCTCTCAGCCCCGAGAGTGTCCACCCTTATGTCTCATCCAGCTGTGGGTCTAGATATGGTCATTCCAGGTGGCATCACAGCCCCTGAACGAATTTTGTAGGAATTTCTCTCTCTTTCACTTTCTTTGTTTCACGAGTTTTTAAAATTAATTTATTCTTATAATGGGGTTTAGCTGCTTTTCACGTCTGTGTTTATGCCGCTTTACACCCACTTGACTCACTTTCAGAGAGATATAAATTCATAGGTTTTAAGATTCTTTCTAATCAGGTATATTCTTGTGCGGTGAATAGGGGGTGTTGAGTCCAGTTCACTGAGCAAGGAGTAGGTCTTTCTATTACATATTGGGTTTATGGAACGGTATCTCAGCTAATTTGAAACCCTTGTTTTATGCATCACCCCACCTCACCTTTCCCGTTAAGCAGCCATAGTGTGTTTTGTAAACGTGTGACTCTGTTTTGTTTTGTAATTCAGTTCAATTGTAGCGGTTTTTACATTCCCTCTATAAGTGATAGCTTATGATAAGTGTCTTTTTCTGTGTGACTTATTTCACTTAGAATTGTCGTACCTAAATCCACTCATCATGCTGCTACTAGCCTTATGACATTGATTTCATGGCTGAGTGATATTCCATTGTACATAAGGACCACCACTTCTTTATCCATTTTTCTCTTTCCTGGGATATTTAAGGTGTCATGAAGTGGAGGTTCTTGTCAACAGAGCAGCCCTAAACTTTGGGGTGCCTCTGTCTTGCTGATTTTTAGTTTTCCCAATTTATACGCCCATGAGTTGAAGTGCCCTATGCGCTCTAAGCTGTGTTTTTTCGATGTTTCAGGACACACCGTACACTTCTCCAGAGTGGCTGTTGGCAATTTACATCCCGCCCATCAGCATAGCAAGGCTCCCATTTCTCCATGGCCTGTCCTGCATTTCTGGTTTTGACACTTTTCTCAGCATGGCCCTTTTGACCGATGAGAAGCGAGACTTCTTTGGAGCGCTGATTTGCCTTTCAAGGTTGCTTGGTTTGCCAAAAAGGACGTATGCGTTTTTTCCTGAATATATTCAGGAAAAAACGCATACGTCCTTTTTGGCCAAGGGCATCATTGTCGACGTTTTGCCATTTTTCATGTGCTTTAAAGGCGACGCGAATCTACCTCCTGAAATCTGTTTCCTGCAATTCTGCCTTGCTTTCAAATCCTCTTCGTTGCCTTCCCTCAATATATTTGTGGACGAGAGTTATCATTTATAACTCTGCCAGTTTGTGAATTGCAGTGCCCCTGAGCTCCATTTTTCAAATCGCTTTTTTGGGAGCTGGCCGCAAAAGCGCAAGATGGCCTCAGGCCCTATTCTGGTTCCGGGCAGCAGGCTGAGCCTGTGATTAATTCTTCTTCCTGTTGGGAAAATAGAGTGACCTGTGCCTGTCCCAACACCTAGAGCTAGTCTCTCATTGGCTCCCCCTCTTCCTGTTCATCCTCAGGACAAATTGCAAGCTGTACGGAACAGGAGGTTAAAGGTGCTGATTCTCCAAGGAGGGAGATTGCTAGTAAAGCGGCTGGAATGGCGAACCCGAGCACAAGGAGATGAGAAATGAGGTGCGTTTTAGAAACCTTTCCCGGTCACACGGTGTACCACCTTCTGGGTTTCTCATGCATGTTTTCGATGTAGGAATATGCCCTTGAACCTGGAGATTTGGGACCCATGGGATGGGTAACAGGCAGTAGTACTTTAAAGGCTCTGTGTTTGCTCACCCAACCTCACCAAATCTCTCAGCCCCGAGAGTATCCACCCTTACGTCTCATCCAGCTGTGGGTCTAGATATGGTCATTCCAGGTGGCATCACAGCCCCTGAACGAATTTTGTAAGAATTTCTCTCTCTTTCACTGTCTTTGCTTCACGGGTTTTTAAAATTAATTTATTCTTATAATGGGGTTTAGCTGCTTTTCACGGCTGTGTTTATGCCGCTTTACACCCACTTGACACACTAACAGAGAGATATCAATACATAGGTTTTAAGATTCTTACTAGTCAGATATATTCTTGTGCGGTGAATAGGGGGTGTTGAGTCCAGTTCACTGAGCAAGGAGTAGGTCTTTCTATTACATATTGGGTTTATGGAACGGTATCTCAGCTAATTTGAAACCCTTGTTTATGCATCACCCCACCTCACCTTTCCCGTTAAGCAGCCATAGTGTGTTTTCTAAACGTGTGACTCTGTTCTGTTTTGTAATTCTGTTCAATTGTAGCAGTTTTTACATTGCCTCTATAAGTGATAGCTTATGATAAGTGTCTTTTTCTGTGTGACTTATTTCACTTAGAATTGTCGTACCTAAATCCACTCATCATGCTGCTACTAGCCTTATGACATTGATTTCATGGCTGAGTGATATTCCATTGTACATAAGGACCACCATTTCTTTATCCATTTTTCTCTTTCCTGGGATATTTAAGGTGTGGTGAAGTGGAGGTTCTTGTCAACAGAGCAGCCCTAAACTTTGGAGTGCCTGTGTGTTGCTGATTTTTAGTTTTCCCAATTTATACGCCCATGAGTGTAAGTGCCCTATGCGTTCTAAGCTGTGTTTTTTCGATGTTTCAGGACACACCGTACACTTCTCCAGAGTGGCTGTTGGCAATTTACATCCTGCCCATCAGCGTAGCAAGGCTCCCATTTCTCCATGGGCTGTCCTGCAATTCTGGTTTTGAGTCTTTTTTCAGCATGGCCCTTTTCACCGATTGGAAGCGAGACTTCTTTGTAGCGCTGATTTGCCTTTCCAGGTTGCTTGGTTGGCCAAAAAGGGCGTATGCGTTTTTTCCTGAATATATTCTGGAAAAAACGCATACGTCCTTTTTGGCCAAGGGCATCATTGTCGACGTTTTGCCGTTTTTCATGTGCTTTAAAGGCGACGCGAATCTACCTCCTGAAATCTGTTTCCTGCAATTCTGCCTTGCTTTCAAATCCTCTTCGTTGCCTTCCCTCAATATATTTGTGGACGAGAGTTATCATTTATAACTCTGCCAGTTTGTGAATTGCAGTGCCCCTGAGCTCCATTTTTCAACTCGCTTTTTTGGGAGCTGGCCGCAAAAGCGCAAGATGGCCTCAGGCCCTATTCTGGTTCCGGGCAGCAGGCTGAGCCTGTGATTAATTCTTCTTCCTGTTGGGAAAATAGAGTGACCTGTGCCTGTCCCAACACCTAGAGCTAGTCTCTCATTGGCTCCCCCTCTTCCTGTTCATCCTCAGGACAAATTGCAAACTGTACGGAACAGGAGGTTAAAGGTGCTGATTCTCCAAGGAGGGAGATTGCTAGTAAAGCGGCTGGAATGGCGAACCCGAGCACAAGGAGATGAGAAATGAAGTGCGTTTTAGAAACCTTTCCCGGTCACACGGTGTACCACCTTCTGGGTTTCTCATGCATGTTTTCGATGTAGGAAGATGCCCTTGAACCTGGAGATTTGGGACCCATGGGATGGGTAACAGGCAGTATTACTTTAAAGGCTCTGCGTTTGCTCCCCCAACCTAACCAAATCTCTCAGCCCCGAGAGTGTCCACCCTTATGTCTCATCCAGCTGTGGGTCTAGATATGGTCATTCCAGGTGGCATCACAGCCCCTGAACGAATTTTGTAGGAATTTCTCTCTCTTTCACTTTCTTTGTTTCACGAGTTTTTAAAATTAATTTATTCTTATAATGGGGTTTAGCTGCTTTTCACGTCTGTGTTTATGCCGCTTTACACCCACTTGACTCACTTTCAGAGAGATATAAATTCATAGGTTTTAAGATTCTTTCTAATCAGATATATTCTTGTGCGGTGAATAGGGGGTGTTGAGTCCAGTTCACTGAGCAAGGAGTAGGTCTTTCTATTACATATTGGGTTTATGGAACGGTATCTCAGCTAATTTGAAACCCTTGTTTTATGCATCACCCCACCTCACCTTTCCCGTTAAGCAGCCATAGTGTGTTTTGTAAACGTGTGATTCTGTTTTGTTTTGTAATTCAGTTCAATTGTAGCGGTTTTTACATTCCCTCTATAAGTGATAGCTTATGATAAGTGTCTTTTTCTGTGTGACTTATTTCACTTAGAATTGTCGTACCTAAATCCACTCATCATGCTGCTACTAGCCTTATGACATTGATTTCATGGCTGAGTGATATTCCATTGTACATAAGGACCACCACTTCTTTATCCATTTTTCTCTTTCCTGGGATATTTAAGGTGTCATGAAGTGGAGGTTCTTGTCAACAGAGCAGCCCTAAACTTTGGGGTGCCTGTGTGTTGCTGATTTTTAGTTTTCCCAATTTATACGCCCATGAGTATAAGTGCCCTATGCGCTCTAAACTGTGTTTTTTCGATGTTTCAGGACACACCGTACACTTCTCCAGAGTGGCTGTTGGCAATTTACATCCCGCCCATCAGCATAGCAAGGCTCCCATTTCTCCATGGCCTGTCCTGCATTTCTGGTTTTGACACTTTTCTCAGCATGGCCCTTTTGACCGATGAGAAGCGAGACTTCTTTGGAGCGCTGATTTGCCTTTCCAGGTTGCTTGGTTGGCCAAAAAGGGCGTATGCGTTTTTTCCTGAATATATTCAGGAAAAAACGCATACGTCCTTTTTGGCCAAGGGCATCATTGTCGACGTTTTGCCGTTTTTCATGTGCTTTAAAGGCGACGCGAATCTACCTCCTGAAATCTGTTTCCTGCAATTCTGCCTTGCTTTCAAATCCTCTTTCTTGCCTTCCCTCAATATATTTGTGGACGAGAGTTATCATTTACAACTCTGCAGGTTTGTTAATTGCAGTTCCCCTGAGCTCCATTTTTCAACTCGCTTTTTTGGGAGCTGGCCGCAAAAGCGCAGGATGGCCTCAGGCCCTATTCTGGTTCCGGGCGGCAGGCTGAGCCTGTGATAAATTCTTCTTCCTGTTGGGAAAATAGAGTGACCTGTGCCTGTCCCAACACCTAGAGCTAGTCTCTCATTGGCTCCCCCTCTTCCTGCTCATACTCAGGACAAATTGCAAGCTGTACGGAACAGGAGGTTAAAGGTCCTGATTCTCCAAGGAGAGAGATTGCTAGTAAAGCGGCTGGAATGGCGAACACGAGCACAAGGAGATGAGAAATTAGCTGCGTTTTAGAAACCTATCCCGGTCACACGGTCTACCACAATCTGGGTTTCTCATGCATGTTTTCGATGTAGGAAGATGCCCTTGAACCTGGAGATTTGGGACCCATGGGATGGGTAACAGGCAGTAGTACTTTAAAGGCTCTGTGTTTGCTCACCCAACCTCACCAAATCTCTCAGCCCCGAGAGTATCCACCCTTACATCTCATCCAGCTGTGGGTCTAGATATGGTCATTCCAGGTGGCATCACAGCCCCTGAACGAATTTTGTAAGAATTTCTCTCTCTTTCACTGTCTTTGTTTCACGGGTTTTTAAAATTAATTTATTCTTATAATGGGGTTTAGCTGCTTTTCACGGCTGTGTTTATGCCGCTTTACAACCACTTGACTCACATACAGAGAGATATCAATACATAGGTTTTAAGATTCTTACTAGTCAGATATATTCTTGTGCGGTGAATAGGGGGTGTTGAGTCCAGTTCACTGAGCAAGGAGTAGGTCTTTCTATTACATATTGGGTTTATGGAACGGTATCTCAGCTAATTTGAAACCCTTGTTTTCTGCAGCACCCCACCTCACCTTTCCCGTTAAGCAGCCATAGTGTGTTTTCTAAACGTGTGACTCTGTTCTGTTTTGTAATTCTGTTCAATTGTAGCGGTTTTTACATTGCCTCTATAAGTGATAGCTTATGATAAGTGTCTTTTTCTGTGTGACTTATTTCACTTAGAATTGTCGTACCTAAATCCACTCACCATGCTGCTACTAGCCTTATGACATTGATTTCATGGCTGAGTGATATTCCATTGTACATAAGGACCACCACTTCTTTATCCATTTTTCTCTTTCCTGGGATATTTAAGGTGTCATGAAGTGGAGGTTCTTGTCAACAGAGCAGCCCTAAACTTTGGGGTGCCTGTGTGTTGCTGATTTTTAGTTTTCCCAATTTATACGCCCATGAGTGTAAGTGCCCTATGCACTCTAAGCTGTGTTTTTTCGATGTTTCAGGACACACCGTACACTTCTCCAGAGTGGCTGTTGGCAATTTACATCCCGCCCATCAGCATAGCAAGGCTCCCATTTCTCCATGGCCTGTCCTGCATTTCTGGTTTTGACACTTTTCTCAGCATGGCCCTTTTGACCGATGAGAAGCGAGACTTCTTTGGAGCGCTGATTTGCCTTTCAAGGTTGCTTGGTTGGCCAAAAAGGACGTATGCGTTTTTTCCTGAATATATTCAGGAAAAAACGCATACGTCCTTTTTGGCCAAGGGCATCATTGTCGACGTTTTGCCGTTTTTCATGTGCTTTAAAGGCGACGCGAATCTACCTCCTGAAATCTGTTTCCTGCAATTCTGCCTTGCTTTCAAATCCTCTTCGTTGCCTTCCCTCAATATATTTGTGGACGAGAGTTATCATTTATAACTCTGCCAGTTTGTGAATTGCAGTGCCCCTGAGCTCCATTTTTCAAATCGCTTTTTTGGGAGCTGGCCGCAAAAGCGCAAGATGGCCTCAGGCCCTATTCTGGTTCCGGGCAGCAGGCTGAGCCTGTGATTAATTCTTCTTCCTGTTGGGAAAATAGAGTGACCTGTGCCTGTCCCAACACCTAGAGCTAGTCTCTCATTGGCTCCCCCTCTTCCTGTTCATCCTCAGGACAAATTGCAAGCTGTACGGAACAGGAGGTTAAAGGTGCTGATTCTCCAAGGAGGGAGATTGCTAGTAAAGCGGCTGGAATGGCGAACCCGAGCACAAGGAGATGAGAAATGAAGTGCGTTTTAGAAACCTTTCCCGGTCACACGGTGTACCACCTTCTGGGTTTCTCATGCATGTTTTCGATGTAGGAAGATGCCCTTGAACCTGGAGATTTGGGACCCATGGGATGGGTAACAGGCAGTATTACTTTAAAGGCTCTGCGTTTGCTCCCCCAACCTAACCAAATCTCTCAGCCCCGAGAGTGTCCACCCTTATGTCTCATCCAGCTGTGGGTCTAGATATGGTCATTCCAGGTGGCATCACAGCCCCTGAACGAATTTTGTAGGAATTTCTCTCTCTTTCACTTTCTTTGTTTCACGAGTTTTTAAAATTAATTTATTCTTATAATGGGGTTTAGCTGCTTTTCACGGCTGTGTTTATGCCGCTTTACACCCACTTGACTCACTTTCAGAGAGATATAAATTCATAGGTTTTAAGATTCTTTCTAATCAGATATATTCTTGTGCGGTGAATAGGGGGTGTTGAGTCCAGTTCACTGAGCAAGGAGTAGGTCTTTCTATTACATATTGGGTTTATGGAACGGTATCTCAGCTAATTTGAAACCCTTGTTTTATGCATCACCCCACCTCACCTTTCCCGTTAAGCAGCCATAGTGTGTTTTGTAAACGTGTGACTCTGTTTTGTTTTGTAATTCAGTTCAATTGTAGCGGTTTTTACATTCCCTCTATAAGTGATAGCTTATGATAAGTGTCTTTTTCTGTGTGACTTATTTCACTTAGAATTGTCGTACCTAAATCCACTCATCATGCTGCTACTAGCCTTATGACATTGATTTCATGGCTGAGTGATATTCCATTGTACATAAGGACCACCACTTCTTTATCCATTTTTCTCTTTCCTGGGATATTTAAGGTGTCATGAAGTGGAGGTTCTTGTCAACAGAGCAGCCCTAAACTTTGGGTTGCCTGTGTGTTGCTGATTTTTAGTTTTCCCAATTTATACGCCCATGAGTGTAAGTGCCCTATGCGCTCTAAGCTGTGTTTTTTCGATGTTTCAGGACACACCGTACACTTCTCCAGAGTGGCTGTTGGCAATTTACATCCCGCCCATCAGCATAGCAAGGCTCCCATTTCTCCATGGCCTGTCCTGCATTTCTGGTTTTGACACTTTTCTCAGCATGGCCCTTTTGACCGATGAGAAGCGAGACTTCTTTGGAGCGCTGATTTGCCTTTCCAGGTTGCTTGGTTGGCCAAAAAGGGCGTATGCGTTTTTTCCTGAATATATTCAGGAAAAAACGCATACGTCCTTTTTGGCCAAGGGCATCATTGTCGACGTTTTGCCGTTTTTCATGTGCTTTAAAGGCGACGCGAATCTAGCTCCTGAAATCTGTTTCCTGCAATTCTGCCTTGCTTTCAAATCCTCTTTGTTGCCTTCCCTCAATATATTTGTGGACGAGAGTTATCATTTATAACTCTGCAGGTTTGTGAATGGCAGTGCCCCTGAGCTCCATTTTTCAACTCGCTTTTTTGGGAGCTGGCCGCAAAAGCGCAGGATGGCCTCAGGCCCTATTCTGGTTCCGGGCGGCAGGCTGAGCCTGTGATAAATTCTTCTTCCTGTTGGGAAAATAGAGTGACCTGTGCCTGTCCCAACACCTAGAGCTAGTCTCTCATTGGCTCCCCCTCTTCCTGTTCATACTCAGGACAAATTGCAAGCTGTACGGAACAGGAGGTTAAAGGTCCTGATTCTCCAAGGAGAGAGATTGCTAGTAAAGCGGCTGGAATGGCGAACACGAGCACAAGGAGATGAGAAATTAGCTGCGTTTTAGAAACCTTTCCCGGTCACACGGTCTACCACAATCTGGGTTTCTCATGCATGTTTTCGATGTAGGAAGATGCCCTTGAACCTGGAGATTTGGGACCCATGGGATGGGTAACAGGCAGTAGTACTTTAAAGGCTCTGTGTTTGCTCACCCAACCTCACCAAATCTCTCAGCCCCGAGAGTATCCACCCTTACGTCTCATCCAGCTGTGGGTCTAGATATGGTCATTCCAGGTGGCATCACAGCCCCTGAACGAATTTTGTAAGAATTTCTCTCTCTTTCACTGTCTTTGTTTCACGGGTTTTTAATATGAATTTATTCTTATAATGGGGTTTAGCTGCTTTTCACGGCTGTGTTTATGCCGCTTTACACCCACTTGACTCACATACAGAGAGATATCAATACATAGGTTTTAAGATTCTTACTAGTCAGATATATTCTTGTGCGGTGAATAGGGGGTGTTGAGTCCAGTTCACTGAGCAAGGAGTAGGTCTTTCTATTACATATTGGGTTTATGGAACGGTATCTCAGCTAATTTGAAACCCTTGTTTTCTGCAGCACCCCACCTCACCTTTCCCGTTAAGCAGCCATAGTGTGTTTTCTAAACGTGTGACTCTGTTCTGTTTTGTAATTCTGTTCAATTGTAGCGGTTTTTACATTGCCTCTATAAGTGATAGCTTATGATAAGTGTCTTTTTCTGTGTGACTTATTTCACTTAGAATTGTCGTACCTAAATCCACTCACCATGCTGCTACTAGCCTTATGACATTGATTTCATGGCTGAGTGATATTCCATTGTACATAAGGACCACCACTTCTTTATCCATTTTTCTCTTTCCTGGGATATTTAAGGTGTCATGAAGTGGAGGTTCTTGTCAACAGAGCAGCCCTAAACTTTGGGGTGCCTGTGTGTTGCTGATTTTTAGTTTTCCCAATTTATACGCCCATGAGTGTAAGTGCCCTATGCGCTCTAAGCTGTGTTTTTTCGATGTTTCAGGACACACCGTACACTTCTCCAGAGTGGCTGTTGGCAATTTACATCCCGCCCATCAGCATAGCAAGGCTCCCATTTCTCCATGGCCTGTCCTGCATTTCTGGTTTTGACACTTTTCTCAGCATGGCCCTTTTGACCGATGAGAAGCGAGACTTCTTTGGAGCGCTGATTTGCCTTTCAAGGTTGCTTGGTTGGCCAAAAAGGAGGTATGCGTTTTTTCCTGAATATATTCAGGATAAAACGCATACGTCCTTTTTGGCCAAGGGCATCATTGTCGACGTTTTGCCGTTTTTCATGTGCTTTAAAGGCGACGCGAATCTACCTCCTGAAATCTGTTTCCTGCAATTCTGCCTTGCTTTCAAATCCTCTTCGTTGCATTCCCTCAATATATTTGTGGACGAGAGTTATCATTTATAACTCTGCCAGTTTGTGATTTGCAGTGCCCCTGAGCTCCATTTTTCAACTCGCTTTTTTGGGAGCTGGCCGCAAAAGCGCAAGATGGCCTCAGGCCCTATTCTGGTTCCGGGGGGCAGGCTGAGCCTGTGGTTAATTCTTCTTCCTGATGGGAAAATAGAGTGACCTGTGCCTGTCCCAACACCTAGAGCTAGTCTCTCATTGGCTCCCCCTCTTCCTGTTCATCCTCAGGACAAATTGCAAGCTGTACGGAACAGGAGGTTAAAGGTGCTGATTCTCCAAGGAGGGAGATTGCTAGTAAAGCGGCTGGAATGGCGAACCCGAGCACAAGGAGATGAGAAATGAAGTGCGTTTTAGAAACCTTTCCCGGTCACACGGTGTACCACCTTCTGGGTTTCTCATGCATGTTTTCGATGTAGGAAGATGCCCTTGAACCTGGAGATTTGGGACCCATGGGATGGGTAACAGGCAGTATTACTTTAAAGGCTCTGCGTTTGCTCCCCCAACCTAACCAAATCTCTCAGCCCCGAGAGTGTCCACCCTTATGTCTCATCCAGCTGTGGGTCTAGATATGGTCATTCCAGGTGGCATCATAGCCCCTGAACGAATTTTGTAGGAATTTCTCTCTCTTTCACTTTCTTTGTTTCACGAGTTTTTAAAATTAATTTATTCTTATAATGGGGTTTAGCTGCTTTTCACGGCTGTGTTTATGCCGCTTTACACCCACTTGACTCACTTTCAGAGAGATATAAATTCATAGGTTTTAAGATTCTTTCTAATCAGATATATTCTTGTGCGGTGAATAGGGGGTGTTGAGTCCAGTTCACTGAGCAAGGAGTAGGTCTTTCTATTACATATTGGGTTTATGGAACGGTATCTCAGCTAATTTGAAACCCTTGTTTTATGCATCACCCCACCTCACCTTTCCCGTTAAGCAGCCATAGTGTGTTTTGTAAACGTGTGACTCTGTTTTGTTTTGTAATTCAGTTCAATTGTAGCGGTTTTTACATTCCCTCTATAAGTGATAGCTTATGATAAGTGTCTTTTTCTGTGTGACTTATTTCACTTAGAATTGTCGTACCTAAATCCACTCATCATGCTGCTACTAGCCTTATGACATTGATTTCATGGCTGAGTGATATTCCATTGTACATAAGGACCACCACTTCTTTATCCATTTTTCTCTTTCCTGGGATATTTAAGGTGTCATGAAGTGGAGGTTCTTGTCAACAGAGCAGCCCTAAACTTTGGGGTGCCTGTGTGTTGCTGATTTTTAGTTTTCCCAATTTATACGCCCATGAGTGTAAGTGCCCTATGCGCTCTAAGCTGTGTTTTTTCGATGTTTCAGGACACACCGTACACTTCTCCAGATTGGCTGTTGGCAATTTACATCCCGCCCATCAGCATAGCAAGGCTCCCATTTCTCCATGGCCTGTCCTGCATTTCTGGTTTTGACACTTTTCTCAGCATGGCCCTTTTGACCGATGAGAAGCGAGACTTCTTTGGAGCGCTGATTTGCCTTTCAAGGTTGCTTGGTTGGCCAAAAAGGGCGTATGCGTTTTTTCCTGAATATATTCAGGAAAACACGCATACGTCCTTTTTGGCCAAGGGCATCATTGTCGACGTTTTGCCGTTTTTCATGTGCTTTAAAGGCGACGCGAATCTACCTCCTGAAATCTGTTTCCTGCAATTCTGCCTTGCTTTGAAATCCTCTTCGTTGCCTTCCCTCAATATATTTGTGGACGAGAGTTATCATTTATAACTCTGCCGTTTTGTGAATTGCAGTGCCCCTGAGCTCCATTTTTCAACTCGCTTTTTTGGGAGCTGGCCGCAAAAGCGTAAGATGGCCTCAGGCCCTATTCTGGTTCCGGGCAGCAGGCTGAGCCTGTGATTAATTCTTCTTCCTGTTGGGAAAATAGAGTGACCTGTGCCTGTCCCAACACCTAGAGCTAGTCTCTCATTGGCTCCCCCTCTTCCTGATCATCCTCAGGACAAATTGCAAGCTGTACGGAACAGGAGGTTAAAGATGCTGATTCTCCAAGGAGGGAGATTGCTAGTAAAGCGGCTGGAATGGCGAACCTGAGCACAAGGAGATGAGAAATGAGGTGCGTTTTAGAAACCTTTCCCGGTCACACGGTGTACCACTTTCTGGGTTTCTCATGCATGTTTTCGATGTAGGAAGATGCCCTTGAACCTGGAGATTTGGGACCCATGGGAATGGTAACAGGCAGTATTACTTTAAAGGCTCTGCGTTTGCTCCCCCAACCTCACCAAATCTCTCAGCCCCGAGAGTGTCCACCCTTATGTCTCATCCAGCTGTGGGTCTAGATATGGTCATTCCAGGTGTCATCACAGCCCGTGAACGAATTTTGTAAGAATTTCTCTCTCTTTCACTTTCTTTGTTTCAAGGGTTTTTAAAATTAATTTATTCTTATAATGGGGTTTAGCTGCTTTTCACGGCTGTGTTTATGCCGCTTTACACCCACTTGACTCACTTTCAGAGAGATATAAATTCATAGGTTTTAAGATTCTTACTAGTCAGATATATTCTTGTGCGGTGAATAGGGGGTGTTGAGTCCAGTTCACTGAGCAAGGAGTAGGTCTTCCTATTACATATTGTGTTTATGGAAAGGTATCTCAGCTAATTTGAAACCCTTGTTTTATGCATCACCCCACCTCACCTTTCCCGTTAAGCAGCCATAGTGTGTTTTGTAAACGTGTGACTCTGTTCTGTTTTGTAATTCTGTTCAATTGTAGCGGTTTTTACATTCCCTCTATAAGTGATAGCTTATGATAAGTGTCTTTTTCTGTGTGACTTATTTCACTTAGAATTGTCGTACCTAAATCCACTCATCATGCTGCTACTAGCCTTATGACATTGATTTCATGGCTGAGTGATATTCCATTGTACATAAGGACCACCACTTCTTTATCAATTTTTCTCTTTCCTGGGATATTTAAGGTGTCATGAAGTGGAGGTTCTTGTCAACAGAGCAGCCCTAAACTTTGGGGTGCCTCTGTCTTGCTGATTTTTAGTTTTCCCAATTTATACGCCCATGAGTTGAAGTGCCCTATGCGCTCTAAGCTGTGTTTTTTCGATGTTTCAGGACACACCGTACACTTCTCCAGAGTGGCTGTTGGCAATTTACATCCCGCCCATCAGCATAGCAAGGCTCCCATTTCTCCATGGCCTGTCCTGCATTTCTGGTTTTGACACTTTTCTCAGCATGGCCCTTTTGACCGATGAGAAGCGAGACTTGTTTGGAGCGCTGATTTGCCTTTCCAGGTTGCTTGGTTGGCCAAAAAGGACGTATGCGTTTTTTCCTGAATATATTCAGGAAAACACGCATACGTCCTTTTTGGCCAAGGGCAACATTGTCGACGTTTTGCCGTTTTTCATGTGCTTTAAAGGCGACGCGAATCTACCTCCTGAAATCTGTTTCCTGCAATTCTGCCTTGCTTTCAAATCCTCTTCGTTGCCTTCCCTCAATATATTTGTGGACGAGAGTTATCATTTATAACTCTGCCAGTTTGTGAATTGCAGTGCCCCTGAGCTCCATTTTTCAAATCGCTTTTTTGGGAGCTGGCCGCAAAAGCGCAAGATGGCCTCAGGCCCTATTCTGGTTCCGGGCAGCAGGCTGAGCCTGTGATTAATTCTTCTTCCTGTTGGGAAAATAGAGTGACCTGTGCCTGTCCCAACACCTAGAGTTAGTCTCTCATTGGCTCCCCCTCTTCCTGTTCATCCTCAGGACAAATTGCAAGCTGTACGGAACAGGAGGTTAAAGGTGCTGATTCTCCAAGGAGGGAGATTGCTAGTAAAGAGGCTGGAATGGCGAACCCGAGCACAAGGAGATGAGAAATGAGGTGCGTTTTAGAAACATTTCCCGGTCACACGGTGTACCACCTTCTGGGTTTCTCATGCATGTTTTCGATGTAGGAAGATGCCCTTGAACCTGGAGATTTGGGACCCTTGGGATGGGTAACAGGCAGTATTACTTTAAAGGCTCTGCGTTTGCTCCCCCAACCTCACCAAATCTCTCAGCCCCGAGAGTGTCCACCCTTATGTCTCATCCAGCTGTGGGTCTAGATATGGTCATTCCAGGTGGCATCACAGCCCCTGAACGAATTTTGTAAGAATTTCTCTCTCTTTCACTTTCTTTGTTTCACGGGTTTCTAAAATTAATTTATTCTTATAATGGGGTTTAGCTGCTTTTCACGGCTGTGTTTATGCCGCTTAACACCCACTTGACTCACTTTCAGAGAGATATAAATTCATAGGTTTTAAGATTCTTACTAATCAGATATATTCTTGTGCGGTGAATAGGGGGTGTTGAGTCCAGTTCACTGAGCAAGGAGTAGGTCTTTCTATTACATATTGGGTTTATGGAACGGTATCTCAGCTAATTTGAAACCCTTGTTTTATGCATCACCCCACCTCACCTTTCCCGTTAAGCAGCCATAGTGTGTTTTGTAAACGTGTGACTCTGTTTTGTTTTGTAATTCAGTTCAATTGTAGCGGTTTTTACATTCCCTCTATAAGTGATAGCTTATGATAAGTGTCTTTTTCTGTGTGACTTATTTCACTTAGAATTGTCGTACCTAAATCCACTCATCATGCTGCTACTAGCCTTATGACATTGATTTCATGGCTGAGTGATATTCCATTGTACATAAGGACCACCACTTCTTTATCCATTTTTCTCTTTCCTGGGATATTTAAGGTGTCATGAAGTGGAGGTTCTTGTCAACAGAGCAGCCCTAAACTTTGGGGTGCCTGTGTGTTGCTGATTTTTAGTTTTCCCAATTTATACGCCCATGAGTGTAAGTGCCCTATGCGCTCTAAGCTGTGTTTTTTCGATGTTTCAGGACACACCGTACACTTCTCCAGAGTGGCTGTTGGCAATTTACATCCCGCCCATCAGCATAGCAAGGCTCCCATTTCTCCATGGCCTGTCCTGCATTTCTGGTTTTGACACTTTTCTCAGCATGGCCCTTTTGACCGATGAGAAGCGAGACTTCTTTGGAGCGCTGATTTGCCTTTCAAGGTTGCTTGGTTTGCCAAAAAGGACGTATGCGTTTTTTCCTGAATATATTCAGGAAAAAACGCATACGTCCTTTTTGGCCAAGGGCATCATTGTCGACGTTTTGCCATTTTTCATGTGCTTTAAAGGCGACGCGAATCTACCTCCTGAAATCTGTTTCCTGCAATTCTGCCTTGCTTTCAAATCCTCTTCGTTGCCTTCCCTCAATATATTTGTGGACGAGAGTTATCATTTATAACTCTGCCAGTTTGTGAATTGCAGTGCCCCTGAGCTCCATTTTTCAAATCGCTTTTTTGGGAGCTGGCCGCAAAAGCGCAAGATGGCCTCAGGCCCTATTCTGGTTCCGGGCAGCAGGCTGAGCCTGTGATTAATTCTTCTTCCTGTTGGGAAAATAGAGTGACCTGTGCCTGTCCCAACACCTAGAGCTAGTCTCTCATTGGCTCCCCCTCTTCCTGTTCATCCTCAGGACAAATTGCAAGCTGTACGGAACAGGAGGTTAAAGGTGCTGATTCTCCAAGGAGGGAGATTGCTAGTAAAGCGGCTGGAATGGCGAACCCGAGCACAAGGAGATGAGAAATGAGGTGCGTTTTAGAAACCTTTCCCGGTCACACGGTGTACCACCTTCTGGGTTTCTCATGCATGTTTTCGATGTAGGAATATGCCCTTGAACCTGGAGATTTGGGACCCATGGGATGGGTAACAGGCAGTAGTACTTTAAAGGCTCTGTGTTTGCTCACCCAACCTCACCAAATCTCTCAGCCCCGAGAGTATCCACCCTTACGTCTCATCCAGCTGTGGGTCTAGATATGGTCATTCCAGGTGGCATCACAGCCCCTGAACGAATTTTGTAAGAATTTCTCTCTCTTTCACTGTCTTTGTTTCACGGGTTTTTAAAATTAATTTATTCTTATAATGGGGTTTAGCTGCTTTTCACGGCTGTGTTTATGCCGCTTTACACCCACTTGACACACTAACAGAGAGATATCAATACATAGGTTTTAAGATTCTTACTAGTCAGATATATTCTTGTGCGGTGAATAGGGGGTGTTGAGTCCAGTTCACTGAGCAAGGAGTAGGTCTTTCTATTACATATTGGGTTTATGGAACGGTATCTCAGCTAATTTGAAACCCTTGTTTTCTGCAGCACCCCACCTCACCTTTCCCGTTAAGCAGCCATAGTGTGTTTTCTAAACGTGTGACTCTGTTCTGTTTTGTAATTCTGTTCAATTGTAGCAGTTTTTACATTGCCTCTATAAGTGATAGCTTATGATAAGTGTCTTTTTCTGTGTGACTTATTTCACTTAGAATTGTCGTACCTAAATCCACTCATCATGCTGCTACTAGCCTTATGACATTGATTTCATGGCTGAGTGATATTCCATTGTACATATGGACCACCATTTCTTTATCCATTTTTCTCTTTCCTGGGATATTTAAGGTGTGGTGAAGTGGAGGTTCTTGTCAACAGAGCAGCCCTAAACTTTTGAGTGCCTGTGTGTTGCTGATTTTTAGTTTTCCCAATTTATACGCCCATGAGTGTAAGTGCCCTATGCGTTCTAAGCTGTGTTTTTTCGATGTTTCAGGACACACCGTACACTTCTCCAGAGTGGCTGTTGGCAATTTACATCCTGCCCATCAGCGTAGCAAGGCTCCCATTTCTCCATGGGCTGTCCTGCAATTCTGGTTTTGAGTCTTTTTTCAGCATGGCCCTTTTCACCGATTGGAAGCGAGACTTCTTTGTAGCGCTGATTTGCCTTTCCAGGTTGCTTGGTTGGCCAAAAAGGGCGTATGCGTTTTTTCCTGAATATATTCTGGAAAAAACGCATACGTCCTTTTTGGCCAAGGGCATCATTGTCGACGTTTTGCCGTTTTTCATGTGCTTTAAAGGCGACGCGAATCTACCTCCTGAAATCTGTTTCCTGCAATTCTGCCTTGCTTTCAAATCCTCTTCGTTGCCTTCCCTCAATATATTTGTGGACGAGAGTTATCATTTATAACTCTGCCAGTTTGTGAATTGCAGTGCCCCTGAGCTCCATTTTTCAACTCGCTTTTTTGGGAGCTGGCCGCAAAAGCGCAAGATGGCCTCAGGCCCTATTCTGGTTCCGGGCAGCAGGCTGAGCCTGTGATTAATTCTTCTTCCTGTTGGGAAAATAGAGTGACCTGTGCCTGTCCCAACACCTAGAGCTAGTCTCTCATTGGCTCCCCCTCTTCCTGTTCATCCTCAGGACAAATTGCAAGCTGTACGGAACAGGAGGTTAAAGGTGCTGATTCTCCAAGGAGGGAGATTGCTAGTAAAGCGGCTGGAATGGCGAACCCGAGCACAAGGAGATGAGAAATGAAGTGCGTTTTAGAAACCTTTCCCGGTCACACGGTGTACCACCTTCTGGGTTTCTCATGCATGTTTTCGATGTAGGAAGATGCCCTTGAACCTGGAGATTTGGGACCCATGGGATGGGTAACAGGCAGTATTACTTTAAAGGCTCTGCGTTTGCTCCCCCAACCTAACCAAATCTCTCAGCCCCGAGAGTGTCCACCCTTATGTCTCATCCAGCTGTGGGTCTAGATATGGTCATTCCAGGTGGCATCACAGCCCCTGAACGAATTTTGTAGGAATTTCTCTCTCTTTCACTTTCTTTGTTTCACGAGTTTTTAAAATTAATTTATTCTTATAATGGGGTTTAGCTGCTTTTCACGGCTGTGTTTATGCCGCTTTACACCCACTTGACTCACTTTCAGAGAGATATAAATTCATAGGTTTTAAGATTCTTTCTAATCAGATATATTCTTGTGCGGTGAATAGGGGGTGTTGAGTCCAGTTCACTGAGCAAGGAGTAGGTCTTTCTATTACATATTGGGTTTATGGAACGGTATCTCAGCTAATTTGAAACCCTTGTTTTATGCATCACCCCACCTCACCTTTCCCGTTAAGCAGCCATAGTGTGTTTTGTAAACGTGTGACTCTGTTTTGTTTTGTAATTCAGTTCAATTGTAGCGGTTTTTACATTCCCTCTATAAGTGATAGCTTATGATAAGTGTCTTTTTCTGTGTGACTTATTTCACTTAGAATTGTCGTACCTAAATCCACTCATCATGCTGCTACTAGCCTTATGACATTGATTTCATGGCTGAGTGATATTCCATTGTACATAAGGACCACCACTTCTTTATCCATTTTTCTCTTTCCTGGGATATTTAAGGTGTCATGAAGTGGAGGTTCTTGTCAACAGAGCAGCCCTAAACTTTGGGGTGCCTCTGTCTTGCTGATTTTTAGTTTTCCCAATTTATACGCCCATGAGTTGAAGTGCCCTATGCGCTCTAAGCTGTGTTTTTTCGATGTTTCAGGACACACCGTACACTTCTCCAGAGTGGCTGTTGGCAATTTACATCCCGCCCATCAGCATAGCAAGGCTCCCATTTCTCCATGGCCTGTCCTGCATTTCTGGTTTTGACACTTTTCTCAGCATGGCCCTTTTGACCGATGAGAAGCGAGACTTCTTTGGAGCGCTGATTTGCCTTTCAAGGTTGCTTGGTTTGCCAAAAAGGACGTATGCGTTTTTTCCTGAATATATTCAGGAAAAAACGCATACGTCCTTTTTGGCCAAGGGCATCATTGTCGACGTTTTGCCATTTTTCATGTGCTTTAAAGGCGACGCGAATCTACCTCCTGAAATCTGTTTCCTGCAATTCTGCCTTGCTTTCAAATCCTCTTCGTTGCCTTCCCTCAATATATTTGTGGACGAGAGTTATCATTTATAACTCTGCCAGTTTGTGAATTGCAGTGCCCCTGAGCTCCATTTTTCAAATCGCTTTTTTGGGAGCTGGCCGCAAAAGCGCAAGATGGCCTCAGGCCCTATTCTGGTTCCGGGCAGCAGGCTGAGCCTGTGATTAATTCTTCTTCCTGTTGGGAAAATAGAGTGACCTGTGCCTGTCCCAACACCTAGAGCTAGTCTCTCATTGGCTCCCCCTCTTCCTGTTCATCCTCAGGACAAATTGCAAGCTGTACGGAACAGGAGGTTAAAGGTGCTGATTCTCCAAGGAGGGAGATTGCTAGTAAAGCGGCTGGAATGGCGAACCCGAGCACAAGGAGATGAGAAATGAGGTGCGTTTTAGAAACCTTTCCCGGTCACACGGTGTACCACCTTCTGGGTTTCTCATGCATGTTTTCGATGTAGGAATATGCCCTTGAACCTGGAGATTTGGGACCCATGGGATGGGTAACAGGCAGTAGTACTTTAAAGGCTCTGTGTTTGCTCACCCAACCTCACCAAATCTCTCAGCCCCGAGAGTATCCACCCTTACGTCTCATCCAGCTGTGGGTCTAGATATGGTCATTCCAGGTGGCATCACAGCCCCTGAACGAATTTTGTAAGAATTTCTCTCTCTTTCACTGTCTTTGTTTCACGGGTTTTTAAAATTAATTTATTCTTATAATGGGGTTTAGCTGCTTTTCACGGCTGTGTTTATGCCGCTTTACACCCACTTGACACACTAACAGAGAGATATCAATACATAGGTTTTAAGATTCTTACTAGTCAGATATATTCTTGTGCGGTGAATAGGGGGTGTTGAGTCCAGTTCACTGAGCAAGGAGTAGGTCTTTCTATTACATATTGGGTTTATGGAACGGTATCTCAGCTAATTTGAAACCCTTGTTTATGCATCACCCCACCTCACCTTTCCCGTTAAGCAGCCATAGTGTGTTTTCTAAACGTGTGACTCTGTTCTGTTTTGTAATTCTGTTCAATTGTAGCAGTTTTTACATTGCCTCTATAAGTGATAGCTTATGATAAGTGTCTTTTTCTGTGTGACTTATTTCACTTAGAATTGTCGTACCTAAATCCACTCATCATGCTGCTACTAGCCTTATGACATTGATTTCATGGCTGAGTGATATTCCATTGTACATAAGGACCACCATTTCTTTATCCATTTTTCTCTTTCCTGGGATATTTAAGGTGTGGTGAAGTGGAGGTTCTTGTCAACAGAGCAGCCCTAAACTTTGGAGTGCCTGTGTGTTGCTGATTTTTAGTTTTCCCAATTTATACGCCCATGAGTGTAAGTGCCCTATGCGTTCTAAGCTGTGTTTTTTCGATGTTTCAGGACACACCGTACACTTCTCCAGAGTGGCTGTTGGCAATTTACATCCTGCCCATCAGCGTAGCAAGGCTCCCATTTCTCCATGGGCTGTCCTGCAATTCTGGTTTTGAGTCTTTTTTCAGCATGGCCCTTTTCACCGATTGGAAGCGAGACTTCTTTGTAGCGCTGATTTGCCTTTCCAGGTTGCTTGGTTGGCCAAAAAGGGCGTATGCGTTTTTTCCTGAATATATTCTGGAAAAAACGCATACGTCCTTTTTGGCCAAGGGCATCATTGTCGACGTTTTGCCGTTTTTCATGTGCTTTAAAGGCGACGCGAATCTACCTCCTGAAATCTGTTTCCTGCAATTCTGCCTTGCTTTCAAATCCTCTTCGTTGCCTTCCCTCAATATATTTGTGGACGAGAGTTATCATTTATAACTCTGCCAGTTTGTGAATTGCAGTGCCCCTGAGCTCCATTTTTCAACTCGCTTTTTTGGGAGCTGGCCGCAAAAGCGCAAGATGGCCTCAGGCCCTATTCTGGTTCCGGGCAGCAGGCTGAGCCTGTGATTAATTCTTCTTCCTGTTGGGAAAATAGAGTGACCTGTGCCTGTCCCAACACCTAGAGCTAGTCTCTCATTGGCTCCCCCTCTTCCTGTTCATCCTCAGGACAAATTGCAAGCTGTACGGAACAGGAGGTTAAAGGTGCTGATTCTCCAAGGAGGGAGATTGCTAGTAAAGCGGCTGGAATGGCGAACCCGAGCACAAGGAGATGAGAAATGAAGTGCGTTTTAGAAACCTTTCCCGGTCACACGGTGTACCACCTTCTGGGTTTCTCATGCATGTTTTCGATGTAGGAAGATGCCCTTGAACCTGGAGATTTGGGACCCATGGGATGGGTAACAGGCAGTATTACTTTAAAGGCTCTGCGTTTGCTCCCCCAACCTAACCAAATCTCTCAGCCCCGAGAGTGTCCACCCTTATGTCTCATCCAGCTGTGGGTCTAGATATGGTCATTCCAGGTGGCATCACAGCCCCTGAACGAATTTTGTAGGAATTTCTCTCTCTTTCACTTTCTTTGTTTCACGAGTTTTTAAAATTAATTTATTCTTATAATGGGGTTTAGCTGCTTTTCACGTCTGTGTTTATGCCGCTTTACACCCACTTGACTCACTTTCAGAGAGATATAAATTCATAGGTTTTAAGATTCTTTCTAATCAGATATATTCTTGTGCGGTGAATAGGGGGTGTTGAGTCCAGTTCACTGAGCAAGGAGTAGGTCTTTCTATTACATATTGGGTTTATGGAACGGTATCTCAGCTAATTTGAAACCCTTGTTTTATGCATCACCCCACCTCACCTTTCCCGTTAAGCAGCCATAGTGTGTTTTGTAAACGTGTGATTCTGTTTTGTTTTGTAATTCAGTTCAATTGTAGCGGTTTTTACATTCCCTCTATAAGTGATAGCTTATGATAAGTGTCTTTTTCTGTGTGACTTATTTCACTTAGAATTGTCGTACCTAAATCCACTCATCATGCTGCTACTAGCCTTATGACATTGATTTCATGGCTGAGTGATATTCCATTGTACATAAGGACCACCACTTCTTTATCCATTTTTCTCTTTCCTGGGATATTTAAGGTGTCATGAAGTGGAGGTTCTTGTCAACAGAGCAGCCCTAAACTTTGGGGTGCCTGTGTGTTGCTGATTTTTAGTTTTCCCAATTTATACGCCCATGAGTGTAAGTGCCCTATGCGCTCTAAACTGTGTTTTTTCGATGTTTCAGGACACACCGTACACTTCTCCAGAGTGGCTGTTGGCAATTTACATCCCGCCCATCAGCATAGCAAGGCTCCCATTTCTCCATGGCCTGTCCTGCATTTCTGGTTTTGACACTTTTCTCAGCATGGCCCTTTTGACCGATGAGAAGCGAGACTTCTTTGGAGCGCTGATTTGCCTTTCCAGGTTGCTTGGTTGGCCAAAAAGGGCGTATGCGTTTTTTCCTGAATATATTCAGGAAAAAACGCATACGTCCTTTTTGGCCAAGGGCATCATTGTCGACGTTTTGCCGTTTTTCATGTGCTTTAAAGGCGACGCGAATCTACCTCCTGAAATCTGTTTCCTGCAATTCTGCCTTGCTTTCAAATCCTCTTTCTTGCCTTCCCTCAATATATTTGTGGACGAGAGTTATCATTTACAACTCTGCAGGTTTGTTAATTGCAGTTCCCCTGAGCTCCATTTTTCAACTCGCTTTTTTGGGAGCTGGCCGCAAAAGCGCAGGATGGCCTCAGGCCCTATTCTGGTTCCGGGCGGCAGGCTGAGCCTGTGATAAATTCTTCTTCCTGTTGGGAAAATAGAGTGACCTGTGCCTGTCCCAACACCTAGAGCTAGTCTCTCATTGGCTCCCCCTCTTCCTGCTCATACTCAGGACAAATTGCAAGCTGTACGGAACAGGAGGTTAAAGGTCCTGATTCTCCAAGGAGAGAGATTGCTAGTAAAGCGGCTGGAATGGCGAACACGAGCACAAGGAGATGAGAAATTAGCTGCGTTTTAGAAACCTTTCCCGGTCACACGGTCTACCACAATCTGGGTTTCTCATGCATGTTTTCGATGTAGGAAGATGCCCTTGAACCTGGAGATTTGGGACCCATGGGATGGGTAACAGGCAGTAGTACTTTAAAGGCTCTGTGTTTGCTCACCCAACCTCACCAAATCTCTCAGCCCCGAGAGTATCCACCCTTACATCTCATCCAGCTGTGGGTCTAGATATGGTCATTCCAGGTGGCATCACAGCCCCTGAACGAATTTTGTAAGAATTTCTCTCTCTTTCACTGTCTTTGTTTCACGGGTTTTTAAAATTAATTTATTCTTATAATGGGGTTTAGCTGCTTTTCACGGCTGTGTTTATGCCGCTTTACAACCACTTGACTCACATACAGAGAGATATCAATACATAGGTTTTAAGATTCTTACTAGTCAGATATATTCTTGTGCGGTGAATAGGGGGTGTTGAGTCCAGTTCACTGAGCAAGGAGTAGGTCTTTCTATTACATATTGGGTTTATGGAACGGTATCTCAGCTAATTTGAAACCCTTGTTTTCTGCAGCACTCCACCTCACCTTTCCCGTTAAGCAGCCATAGTGTGTTTTCTAAACGTGTGACTCTGTTCTGTTTTGTAATTCTGTTCAATTGTAGCGGTTTTTACATTGCCTCTATAAGTGATAGCTTATGATAAGTGTCTTTTTCTGTGTGACTTATTTCACTTAGAATTGTCGTACCTAAATCCACTCACCATGCTGCTACTAGCCTTATGACATTGATTTCATGGCTGAGTGATATTCCATTGTACATAAGGACCACCACTTCTTTATCCATTTTTCTCTTTCCTGGGATATTTAAGGTGTCATGAAGTGGAGGTTCTTGTCAACAGAGCAGCCCTAAACTTTGGGGTGCCTGTGTGTTGCTGATTTTTAGTTTTCCCAATTTATACGCCCATGAGTGTAAGTGCCCTATGCGCTCTAAGCTGTGTTTTTTCGATGTTTCAGGACACACCGTACACTTCTCCAGAGTGGCTGTTGGCAATTTACATCCCGCCCATCAGCATAGCAAGGCTCCCATTTCTCCATGGCCTGTCCTGCATTTCTGGTTTTGACACTTTTCTCAGCATGGCCCTTTTGACCGATGAGAAGCGAGACTTCTTTGGAGCGCTGATTTGCCTTTCAAGGTTGCTTGGTTGGCCAAAAAGGACGTATGCGTTTTTTCCTGAATATATTCAGGAAAAAACGCATACGTCCTTTTTGGCCAAGGGCATCATTGTCGACGTTTTGCCGTTTTTCATGTGCTTTAAAGGCGACGCGAATCTACCTCCTGAAATCTGTTTCCTGCAATTCTGCCTTGCTTTCAAATCCTCTTCGTTGCCTTCCCTCAATATATTTGTGGACGAGAGTTATCATTTATAACTCTGCCAGTTTGTGAATTGCAGTGCCCCTGAGCTCCATTTTTCAAATCGCTTTTTTGGGAGCTGGCCGCAAAAGCGCAAGATGGCCTCAGGCCCTATTCTGGTTCCGGGCAGCAGGCTGAGCCTGTGATTAATTCTTCTTCCTGTTGGGAAAATAGAGTGACCTGTGCCTGTCCCAACACCTAGAGCTAGTCTCTCATTGGCTCCCCCTCTTCCTGTTCATCCTCAGGACAAATTGCAAGCTGTACGGAACAGGAGGTTAAAGGTGCTGATTCTCCAAGGAGGGAGATTGCTAGTAAAGCGGCTGGAATGGCGAACCCGAGCACAAGGAGATGAGAAATGAAGTGCGTTTTAGAAACCTTTCCCGGTCACACGGTGTACCACCTTCTGGGTTTCTCATGCATGTTTTCGATGTAGGAAGATGCCCTTGAACCTGGAGATTTGGGACCCATGGGATGGGTAACAGGCAGTATTACTTTAAAGGCTCTGCGTTTGCTCCCCCAACCTAACCAAATCTCTCAGCCCCGAGAGTGTCCACCCTTATGTCTCATCCAGCTGTGGGTCTAGATATGGTCATTCCAGGTGGCATCACAGCCCCTGAACGAATTTTGTAGGAATTTCTCTCTCTTTCACTTTCTTTGTTTCACGAGTTTTTAAAATTAATTTATTCTTATAATGGGGTTTAGCTGCTTTTCACGGCTGTGTTTATGCCGCTTTACACCCACTTGACTCACTTTCAGAGAGATATAAATTCATAGGTTTTAAGATTCTTTCTAATCAGATATATTCTTGTGCGGTGAATAGGGGGTGTTGAGTCCAGTTCACTGAGCAAGGAGTAGGTCTTTCTATTACATATTGGGTTTATGGAACGGTATCTCAGCTAATTTGAAACCCTTGTTTTATGCATCACCCCACCTCACCTTTCCCGTTAAGCAGCCATAGTGTGTTTTGTAAACGTGTGACTCTGTTTTGTTTTGTAATTCAGTTCAATTGTAGCGGTTTTTACATTCCCTCTATAAGTGATAGCTTATGATAAGTGTCTTTTTCTGTGTGACTTATTTCACTTAGAATTGTCGTACCTAAATCCACTCATCATGCTGCTACTAGCCTTATGACATTGATTTCATGGCTGAGTGATATTCCATTGTACATAAGGACCACCACTTCTTTATCCATTTTTCTCTTTCCTGGGATATTTAAGGTGTCATGAAGTGGAGGTTCTTGTCAACAGAGCAGCCCTAAACTTTGGGGTGCCTCTGTCTTGCTGATTTTTAGTTTTCCCAATTTATACGCCCATGAGTTGAAGTGCCCTATGCGCTCTAAGCTGTGTTTTTTCGATGTTTCAGGACACACCGTACACTTCTCCAGAGTGGCTGTTGGCAATTTACATCCCGCCCATCAGCATAGCAAGGCTCCCATTTCTCCATGGCCTGTCCTGCATTTCTGGTTTTGACACTTTTCTCAGCATGGCCCTTTTGACCGATGAGAAGCGAGACTTCTTTGGAGCGCTGATTTGCCTTTCAAGGTTGCTTGGTTTGCCAAAAAGGACGTATGCGTTTTTTCCTGAATATATTCAGGAAAAAACGCATACGTCCTTTTTGGCCAAGGGCATCATTGTCGACGTTTTGCCATTTTTCATGTGCTTTAAAGGCGACGCGAATCTACCTCCTGAAATCTGTTTCCTGCAATTCTGCCTTGCTTTCAAATCCTCTTCGTTGCCTTCCCTCAATATATTTGTGGACGAGAGTTATCATTTATAACTCTGCCAGTTTGTGAATTGCAGTGCCCCTGAGCTCCATTTTTCAAATCGCTTTTTTGGGAGCTGGCCGCAAAAGCGCAAGATGGCCTCAGGCCCTATTCTGGTTCCGGGCAGCAGGCTGAGCCTGTGATTAATTCTTCTTCCTGTTGGGAAAATAGAGTGACCTGTGCCTGTCCCAACACCTAGAGCTAGTCTCTCATTGGCTCCCCCTCTTCCTGTTCATCCTCAGGACAAATTGCAAGCTGTACGGAACAGGAGGTTAAAGGTGCTGATTCTCCAAGGAGGGAGATTGCTAGTAAAGCGGCTGGAATGGCGAACCCGAGCACAAGGAGATGAGAAATGAGGTGCGTTTTAGAAACCTTTCCCGGTCACACGGTGTACCACCTTCTGGGTTTCTCATGCATGTTTTCGATGTAGGAATATGCCCTTGAACCTGGAGATTTGGGACCCATGGGATGGGTAACAGGCAGTAGTACTTTAAAGGCTCTGTGTTTGCTCACCCAACCTCACCAAATCTCTCAGCCCCGAGAGTATCCACCCTTACGTCTCATCCAGCTGTGGGTCTAGATATGGTCATTCCAGGTGGCATCACAGCCCCTGAACGAATTTTGTAAGAATTTCTCTCTCTTTCACTGTCTTTGTTTCACGGGTTTTTAAAATTAATTTATTCTTATAATGGGGTTTAGCTGCTTTTCACGGCTGTGTTTATGCCGCTTTACACCCACTTGACACACTAACAGAGAGATATCAATACATAGGTTTTAAGATTCTTACTAGTCAGATATATTCTTGTGCGGTGAATAGGGGGTGTTGAGTCCAGTTCACTGAGCAAGGAGTAGGTCTTTCTATTACATATTGGGTTTATGGAACGGTATCTCAGCTAATTTGAAACCCTTGTTTATGCATCACCCCACCTCACCTTTCCCGTTAAGCAGCCATAGTGTGTTTTCTAAACGTGTGACTCTGTTCTGTTTTGTAATTCTGTTCAATTGTAGCAGTTTTTACATTGCCTCTATAAGTGATAGCTTATGATAAGTGTCTTTTTCTGTGTGACTTATTTCACTTAGAATTGTCGTACCTAAATCCACTCATCATGCTGCTACTAGCCTTATGACATTGATTTCATGGCTGAGTGATATTCCATTGTACATAAGGACCACCATTTCTTTATCCATTTTTCTCTTTCCTGGGATATTTAAGGTGTGGTGAAGTGGAGGTTCTTGTCAACAGAGCAGCCCTAAACTTTGGAGTGCCTGTGTGTTGCTGATTTTTAGTTTTCCCAATTTATACGCCCATGAGTGTAAGTGCCCTATGCGTTCTAAGCTGTGTTTTTTCGATGTTTCAGGACACACCGTACACTTCTCCAGAGTGGCTGTTGGCAATTTACATCCTGCCCATCAGCGTAGCAAGGCTCCCATTTCTCCATGGGCTGTCCTGCAATTCTGGTTTTGAGTCTTTTTTCAGCATGGCCCTTTTCACCGATTGGAAGCGAGACTTCTTTGTAGCGCTGATTTGCCTTTCCAGGTTGCTTGGTTGGCCAAAAAGGGCGTATGCGTTTTTTCCTGAATATATTCTGGAAAAAACGCATACGTCCTTTTTGGCCAAGGGCATCATTGTCGACGTTTTGCCGTTTTTCATGTGCTTTAAAGGCGACGCGAATCTACCTCCTGAAATCTGTTTCCTGCAATTCTGCCTTGCTTTCAAATCCTCTTCGTTGCCTTCCCTCAATATATTTGTGGACGAGAGTTATCATTTATAACTCTGCCAGTTTGTGAATTGCAGTGCCCCTGAGCTCCATTTTTCAACTCGCTTTTTTGGGAGCTGGCCGCAAAAGCGCAAGATGGCCTCAGGCCCTATTCTGGTTCCGGGCAGCAGGCTGAGCCTGTGATTAATTCTTCTTCCTGTTGGGAAAATAGAGTGACCTGTGCCTGTCCCAACACCTAGAGCTAGTCTCTCATTGGCTCCCCCTCTTCCTGTTCATCCTCAGGACAAATTGCAAGCTGTACGGAACAGGAGGTTAAAGGTGCTGATTCTCCAAGGAGGGAGATTGCTAGTAAAGCGGCTGGAATGGCGAACCCGAGCACAAGGAGATGAGAAATGAAGTGCGTTTTAGAAACCTTTCCCGGTCACACGGTGTACCACCTTCTGGGTTTCTCATGCATGTTTTCGATGTAGGAAGATGCCCTTGAACCTGGAGATTTGGGACCCATGGGATGGGTAACAGGCAGTATTACTTTAAAGGCTCTGCGTTTGCTCCCCCAACCTAACCAAATCTCTCAGCCCCGAGAGTGTCCACCCTTATGTCTCATCCAGCTGTGGGTCTAGATATGGTCATTCCAGGTGGCATCACAGCCCCTGAACGAATTTTGTAGGAATTTCTCTCTCTTTCACTTTCTTTGTTTCACGAGTTTTTAAAATTAATTTATTCTTATAATGGGGTTTAGCTGCTTTTCACGTCTGTGTTTATGCCGCTTTACACCCACTTGACTCACTTTCAGAGAGATATAAATTCATAGGTTTTAAGATTCTTTCTAATCAGATATATTCTTGTGCGGTGAATAGGGGGTGTTGAGTCCAGTTCACTGAGCAAGGAGTAGGTCTTTCTATTACATATTGGGTTTATGGAACGGTATCTCAGCTAATTTGAAACCCTTGTTTTATGCATCACCCCACCTCACCTTTCCCGTTAAGCAGCCATAGTGTGTTTTGTAAACGTGTGATTCTGTTTTGTTTTGTAATTCAGTTCAATTGTAGCGGTTTTTACATTCCCTCTATAAGTGATAGCTTATGATAAGTGTCTTTTTCTGTGTGACTTATTTCACTTAGAATTGTCGTACCTAAATCCACTCATCATGCTGCTACTAGCCTTATGACATTGATTTCATGGCTGAGTGATATTCCATTGTACATAAGGACCACCACTTCTTTATCCATTTTTCTCTTTCCTGGGATATTTAAGGTGTCATGAAGTGGAGGTTCTTGTCAACAGAGCAGCCCTAAACTTTGGGGTGCCTGTGTGTTGCTGATTTTTAGTTTTCCCAATTTATACGCCCATGAGTGTAAGTGCCCTATGCGCTCTAAACTGTGTTTTTTCGATGTTTCAGGACACACCGTACACTTCTCCAGAGTGGCTGTTGGCAATTTACATCCCGCCCATCAGCATAGCAAGGCTCCCATTTCTCCATGGCCTGTCCTGCATTTCTGGTTTTGACACTTTTCTCAGCATGGCCCTTTTGACCGATGAGAAGCGAGACTTCTTTGGAGCGCTGATTTGCCTTTCCAGGTTGCTTGGTTGGCCAAAAAGGGCGTATGCGTTTTTTCCTGAATATATTCAGGAAAAAACGCATACGTCCTTTTTGGCCAAGGGCATCATTGTCGACGTTTTGCCGTTTTTCATGTGCTTTAAAGGCGACGCGAATCTACCTCCTGAAATCTGTTTCCTGCAATTCTGCCTTGCTTTCAAATCCTCTTTCTTGCCTTCCCTCAATATATTTGTGGACGAGAGTTATCATTTACAACTCTGCAGGTTTGTTAATTGCAGTTCCCCTGAGCTCCATTTTTCAACTCGCTTTTTTGGGAGCTGGCCGCAAAAGCGCAGGATGGCCTCAGGCCCTATTCTGGTTCCGGGCGGCAGGCTGAGCCTGTGATAAATTCTTCTTCCTGTTGGGAAAATAGAGTGACCTGTGCCTGTCCCAACACCTAGAGCTAGTCTCTCATTGGCTCCCCCTCTTCCTGCTCATACTCAGGACAAATTGCAAGCTGTACGGAACAGGAGGTTAAAGGTCCTGATTCTCCAAGGAGAGAGATTGCTAGTAAAGCGGCTGGAATGGCGAACACGAGCACAAGGAGATGAGAAATTAGCTGCGTTTTAGAAACCTTTCCCGGTCACACGGTCTACCACAATCTGGGTTTCTCATGCATGTTTTCGATGTAGGAAGATGCCCTTGAACCTGGAGATTTGGGACCCATGGGATGGGTAACAGGCAGTAGTACTTTAAAGGCTCTGTGTTTGCTCACCCAACCTCACCAAATCTCTCAGCCCCGAGAGTATCCACCCTTACATCTCATCCAGCTGTGGGTCTAGATATGGTCATTCCAGGTGGCATCACAGCCCCTGAACGAATTTTGTAAGAATTTCTCTCTCTTTCACTGTCTTTGTTTCACGGGTTTTTAAAATTAATTTATTCTTATAATGGGGTTTAGCTGCTTTTCACGGCTGTGTTTATGCCGCTTTACAACCACTTGACTCACATACAGAGAGATATCAATACATAGGTTTTAAGATTCTTACTAGTCAGATATATTCTTGTGCGGTGAATAGGGGGTGTTGAGTCCAGTTCACTGAGCAAGGAGTAGGTCTTTCTATTACATATTGGGTTTATGGAACGGTATCTCAGCTAATTTGAAACCCTTGTTTTCTGCAGCACTCCACCTCACCTTTCCCGTTAAGCAGCCATAGTGTGTTTTCTAAACGTGTGACTCTGTTCTGTTTTGTAATTCTGTTCAATTGTAGCGGTTTTTACATTGCCTCTATAAGTGATAGCTTATGATAAGTGTCTTTTTCTGTGTGACTTATTTCACTTAGAATTGTCGTACCTAAATCCACTCACCATGCTGCTACTAGCCTTATGACATTGATTTCATGGCTGAGTGATATTCCATTGTACATAAGGACCACCACTTCTTTATCCATTTTTCTCTTTCCTGGGATATTTAAGGTGTCATGAAGTGGAGGTTCTTGTCAACAGAGCAGCCCTAAACTTTGGGGTGCCTGTGTGTTGCTGATTTTTAGTTTTCCCAATTTATACGCCCATGAGTGTAAGTGCCCTATGCGCTCTAAGCTGTGTTTTTTCGATGTTTCAGGACACACCGTACACTTCTCCAGAGTGGCTGTTGGCAATTTACATCCCGCCCATCAGCATAGCAAGGCTCCCATTTCTCCATGGCCTGTCCTGCATTTCTGGTTTTGACACTTTTCTCAGCATGGCCCTTTTGACCGATGAGAAGCGAGACTTCTTTGGAGCGCTGATTTGCCTTTCAAGGTTGCTTGGTTGGCCAAAAAGGACGTATGCGTTTTTTCCTGAATATATTCAGGAAAAAACGCATACGTCCTTTTTGGCCAAGGGCATCATTGTCGACGTTTTGCCGTTTTTCATGTGCTTTAAAGGCGACGCGAATCTACCTCCTGAAATCTGTTTCCTGCAATTCTGCCTTGCTTTCAAATCCTCTTCGTTGCCTTCCCTCAATATATTTGTGGACGAGAGTTATCATTTATAACTCTGCCAGTTTGTGAATTGCAGTGCCCCTGAGCTCCATTTTTCAAATCGCTTTTTTGGGAGCTGGCCGCAAAAGCGCAAGATGGCCTCAGGCCCTATTCTGGTTCCGGGCAGCAGGCTGAGCCTGTGATTAATTCTTCTTCCTGTTGGGAAAATAGAGTGACCTGTGCCTGTCCCAACACCTAGAGCTAGTCTCTCATTGGCTCCCCCTCTTCCTGTTCATCCTCAGGACAAATTGCAAGCTGTACGGAACAGGAGGTTAAAGGTGCTGATTCTCCAAGGAGGGAGATTGCTAGTAAAGCGGCTGGAATGGCGAACCCGAGCACAAGGAGATGAGAAATGAAGTGCGTTTTAGAAACCTTTCCCGGTCACACGGTGTACCACCTTCTGGGTTTCTCATGCATGTTTTCGATGTAGGAAGATGCCCTTGAACCTGGAGATTTGGGACCCATGGGATGGGTAACAGGCAGTATTACTTTAAAGGCTCTGCGTTTGCTCCCCCAACCTAACCAAATCTCTCAGCCCCGAGAGTGTCCACCCTTATGTCTCATCCAGCTGTGGGTCTAGATATGGTCATTCCAGGTGGCATCACAGCCCCTGAACGAATTTTGTAGGAATTTCTCTCTCTTTCACTTTCTTTGTTTCACGAGTTTTTAAAATTAATTTATTCTTATAATGGGGTTTAGCTGCTTTTCACGTCTGTGTTTATGCCGCTTTACACCCACTTGACTCACTTTCAGAGAGATATAAATTCATAGGTTTTAAGATTCTTTCTAATCAGATATATTCTTGTGCGGTGAATAGGGGGTGTTGAGTCCAGTTCACTGAGCAAGGAGTAGGTCTTTCTATTACATATTGGGTTTATGGAACGGTATCTCAGCTAATTTGAAACCCTTGTTTTATGCATCACCCCACCTCACCTTTCCCGTTAAGCAGCCATAGTGTGTTTTGTAAACGTGTGACTCTGTTTTGTTTTGTAATTCAGTTCAATTGTAGCGGTTTTTACATTCCCTCTATAAGTGATAGCTTATGATAAGTGTCTTTTTCTGTGTGACTTATTTCACTTAGAATTGTCGTACCTAAATCCACTCATCATGCTGCTACTAGCCTTATGACATTGATTTCATGGCTGAGTGATATTCCATTGTACATAAGGACCACCACTTCTTTATCCATTTTTCTCTTTCCTGGGATATTTAAGGTGTCATGAAGTGGAGGTTCTTGTCAACAGAGCAGCCCTAAACTTTGGGTTGCCTGTGTGTTGCTGATTTTTAGTTTTCCCAATTTATACGCCCATGAGTGTAAGTGCCCTATGCGCTCTAAGCTGTGTTTTTTCGATGTTTCAGGACACACCGTACACTTCTCCAGAGTGGCTGTTGGCAATTTACATCCCGCCCATCAGCATAGCAAGGCTCCCATTTCTCCATGGCCTGTCCTGCATTTCTGGTTTTGACACTTTTCTCAGCATGGCCCTTTTGACCGATGAGAAGCGAGACTTCTTTGGAGCGCTGATTTGCCTTTCCAGGTTGCTTGGTTGGCCAAAAAGGGCGTATGCGTTTTTTCCTGAATATATTCAGGAAAAAACGCATACGTCCTTTTTGGCCAAGGGCATCATTGTCGACGTTTTGCCGTTTTTCATGTGCTTTAAAGGCGACGCGAATCTAGCTCCTGAAATCTGTTTCCTGCAATTCTGCCTTGCTTTCAAATCCTCTTTGTTGCCTTCCCTCAATATATTTGTGGACGAGAGTTATCATTTATAACTCTGCAGGTTTGTGAATGGCAGTGCCCCTGAGCTCCATTTTTCAACTCGCTTTTTTGGGAGCTGGCCGCAAAAGCGCAGGATGGCCTCAGGCCCTATTCTGGTTCCGGGCGGCAGGCTGAGCCTGTGATAAATTCTTCTTCCTGTTGGGAAAATAGAGTGACCTGTGCCTGTCCCAACACCTAGAGCTAGTCTCTCATTGGCTCCCCCTCTTCCTGTTCATACTCAGGACAAATTGCAAGCTGTACGGAACAGGAGGTTAAAGGTCCTGATTCTCCAAGGAGAGAGATTGCTAGTAAAGCGGCTGGAATGGCGAACACGAGCACAAGGAGATGAGAAATTAGCTGCGTTTTAGAAACCTTTCCCGGTCACACGGTCTACCACAATCTGGGTTTCTCATGCATGTTTTCGATGTAGGAAGATGCCCTTGAACCTGGAGATTTGGGACCCATGGGATGGGTAACAGGCAGTAGTACTTTAAAGGCTCTGTGTTTGCTCACCCAACCTCACCAAATCTCTCAGCCCCGAGAGTATCCACCCTTACGTCTCATCCAGCTGTGGGTCTAGATATGGTCATTCCAGGTGGCATCACAGCCCCTGAACGAATTTTGTAAGAATTTCTCTCTCTTTCACTGTCTTTGTTTCACGGGTTTTTAATATGAATTTATTCTTATAATGGGGTTTAGCTGCTTTTCACGGCTGTGTTTATGCCGCTTTACACCCACTTGACTCACATACAGAGAGATATCAATACATAGGTTTTAAGATTCTTACTAGTCAGATATATTCTTGTGCGGTGAATAGGGGGTGTTGAGTCCAGTTCACTGAGCAAGGAGTAGGTCTTTCTATTACATATTGGGTTTATGGAACGGTATCTCAGCTAATTTGAAACCCTTGTTTTCTGCAGCACCCCACCTCACCTTTCCCGTTAAGCAGCCATAGTGTGTTTTCTAAACGTGTGACTCTGTTCTGTTTTGTAATTCTGTTCAATTGTAGCGGTTTTTACATTGCCTCTATAAGTGATAGCTTATGATAAGTGTCTTTTTCTGTGTGACTTATTTCACTTAGAATTGTCGTACCTAAATCCACTCACCATGCTGCTACTAGCCTTATGACATTGATTTCATGGCTGAGTGATATTCCATTGTACATAAGGACCACCACTTCTTTATCCATTTTTCTCTTTCCTGGGATATTTAAGGTGTCATGAAGTGGAGGTTCTTGTCAACAGAGCAGCCCTAAACTTTGGGGTGCCTGTGTGTTGCTGATTTTTAGTTTTCCCAATTTATACGCCCATGAGTGTAAGTGCCCTATGCGCTCTAAGCTGTGTTTTTTCGATGTTTCAGGACACACCGTACACTTCTCCAGAGTGGCTGTTGGCAATTTACATCCCGCCCATCAGCATAGCAAGGCTCCCATTTCTCCATGGCCTGTCCTGCATTTCTGGTTTTGACACTTTTCTCAGCATGGCCCTTTTGACCGATGAGAAGCGAGACTTCTTTGGAGCGCTGATTTGCCTTTCAAGGTTGCTTGGTTGGCCAAAAAGGAGGTATGCGTTTTTTCCTGAATATATTCAGGATAAAACGCATACGTCCTTTTTGGCCAAGGGCATCATTGTCGACGTTTTGCCGTTTTTCATGTGCTTTAAAGGCGACGCGAATCTACCTCCTGAAATCTGTTTCCTGCAATTCTGCCTTGCTTTCAAATCCTCTTCGTTGCATTCCCTCAATATATTTGTGGACGAGAGTTATCATTTATAACTCTGCCAGTTTGTGATTTGCAGTGCCCCTGAGCTCCATTTTTCAACTCGCTTTTTTGGGAGCTGGCCGCAAAAGCGCAAGATGGCCTCAGGCCCTATTCTGGTTCCGGGGGGCAGGCTGAGCCTGTGGTTAATTCTTCTTCCTGATGGGAAAATAGAGTGACCTGTGCCTGTCCCAACACCTAGAGCTAGTCTCTCATTGGCTCCCCCTCTTCCTGTTCATCCTCAGGACAAATTGCAAGCTGTACGGAACAGGAGGTTAAAGGTGCTGATTCTCCAAGGAGGGAGATTGCTAGTAAAGCGGCTGGAATGGCGAACCCGAGCACAAGGAGATGAGAAATGAAGTGCGTTTTAGAAACCTTTCCCGGTCACACGGTGTACCACCTTCTGGGTTTCTCATGCATGTTTTCGATGTAGGAAGATGCCCTTGAACCTGGAGATTTGGGACCCATGGGATGGGTAACAGGCAGTATTACTTTAAAGGCTCTGCGTTTGCTCCCCCAACCTAACCAAATCTCTCAGCCCCGAGAGTGTCCACCCTTATGTCTCATCCAGCTGTGGGTCTAGATATGGTCATTCCAGGTGGCATCATAGCCCCTGAACGAATTTTGTAGGAATTTCTCTCTCTTTCACTTTCTTTGTTTCACGAGTTTTTAAAATTAATTTATTCTTATAATGGGGTTTAGCTGCTTTTCACGGCTGTGTTTATGCCGCTTTACACCCACTTGACTCACTTTCAGAGAGATATAAATTCATAGGTTTTAAGATTCTTTCTAATCAGATATATTCTTGTGCGGTGAATAGGGGGTGTTGAGTCCAGTTCACTGAGCAAGGAGTAGGTCTTTCTATTACATATTGGGTTTATGGAACGGTATCTCAGCTAATTTGAAACCCTTGTTTTATGCATCACCCCACCTCACCTTTCCCGTTAAGCAGCCATAGTGTGTTTTGTAAACGTGTGACTCTGTTTTGTTTTGTAATTCAGTTCAATTGTAGCGGTTTTTACATTCCCTCTATAAGTGATAGCTTATGATAAGTGTCTTTTTCTGTGTGACTTATTTCACTTAGAATTGTCGTACCTAAATCCACTCATCATGCTGCTACTAGCCTTATGACATTGATTTCATGGCTGAGTGATATTCCATTGTACATAAGGACCACCACTTCTTTATCCATTTTTCTCTTTCCTGGGATATTTAAGGTGTCATGAAGTGGAGGTTCTTGTCAACAGAGCAGCCCTAAACTTTGGGGTGCCTGTGTGTTGCTGATTTTTAGTTTTCCCAATTTATACGCCCATGAGTGTAAGTGCCCTATGCGCTCTAAGCTGTGTTTTTTCGATGTTTCAGGACACACCGTACACTTCTCCAGAGTGGCTGTTGGCAATTTACATCCCGCCCATCAGCATAGCAAGGCTCCCATTTCTCCATGGCCTGTCCTGCATTTCTGGTTTTGACACTTTTCTCAGCATGGCCCTTTTGACCGATGAGAAGCGAGACTTCTTTGGAGCGCTGATTTGCCTTTCCAGGTTGCTTGGTTGGCCAAAAAGGGCGTATGCGTTTTTTCCTGAATATATTCAGGAAAAAACGCATACGTCCTTTTTGGCCAAGGGCATCATTGTCGACGTTTTGCCGTTTTTCATGTGCTTTAAATGCGACGCGAATCTAGCTCCTGAAATCTGTTTCCTGCAATTCTGCCTTGCTTTCAAATCCTCTTTGTTGCCTTCCCTCAATATATTTGTGGACGAGAGTTATCATTTATAACTCTGCAGGTTTGTGAATGGCAGTGCCCCTGAGCTCCATTTTTCAACTCGCTTTTTTGGGAGCTGGCCGCAAAAGCGCAGGATGGCCTCAGGCCCTATTCTGGTTCCGGGCGGCAGGCTGAGCCTGTGATAAATTCTTCTTCCTGTTGGGAAAATAGAGTGACCTGTGCCTGTCCCAACACCTAGAGCTAGTCTCTCATTGGCTCCCCCTCTTCCTGTTCATACTCAGGACAAATTGCAAGCTGTACGGAACAGGAGGTTAAAGGTCCTGATTCTCCAAGGAGAGAGATTGCTAGTAAAGCGGCTGGAATGGCGAACACGAGCACAAGGAGATGAGAAATTAGCTGCGTTTTAGAAACCTTTCCCGGTCACACGGTCTACCACAATCTGGGTTTCTCATGCATGTTTTCGATGTAGGAAGATGCCCTTGAACCTGGAGATTTGGGACCCATGGGATGGGTAACAGGCAGTAGTACTTTAAAGGCTCTGTGTTTGCTCACCCAACCTCACCAAATCTCTCAGCCCCGAGAGTATCCACCCTTACGTCTCATCCAGCTGTGGGTCTAGATATGGTCATTCCAGGTGGCATCACAGCCCCTGAACGAATTTTGTAAGAATTTCTCTCTCTTTCACTGTCTTTGTTTCACGGGTTTTTAATATGAATTTATTCTTTTAATGGGGTTTAGCTGCTTTTCACGGCTGTGTTTATGCCGCTTTACACCCACTTGACTCACATACAGAGAGATATCAATACATAGGTTTTAAGATTCTTACTAGTCAGATATATTCTTGTGCGGTGAATAGGGGGTGTTGAGTCCAGTTCACTGAGCAAGGAGTAGGTCTTTCTATTACATATTGGGTTTATGGAACGGTATCTCAGCTAATTTGAAACCCTTGTTTTCTGCAGCACCCCACCTCACCTTTCCCGTTAAGCAGCCATAGTGTGTTTTCTAAACGTGTGACTCTGTTCTGTTTTGTAATTCTGTTCAATTGTAGCGGTTTTTACATTGCCTCTATAAGTGATAGCTTATGATAAGTGTCTTTTTCTGTGTGACTTATTTCACTTAGAATTGTCGTACCTAAATCCACTCACCATGCTGCTACTAGCCTTATGACATTGATTTCATGGCTGAGTGATATTCCATTGTACATAAGGACCACCACTTCTTTATCCATTTTTCTCTTTCCTGGGATATTTAAGGTGTCATGAAGTGGAGGTTCTTGTCAACAGAGCAGCCCTAAACTTTGGGGTGCCTGTGTGTTGCTGATTTTTAGTTTTCCCAATTTATACGCCCATGAGTGTAAGTGCCCTATGCGCTCTAAGCTGTGTTTTTTCGATGTTTCAGGACACACCGTACACTTCTCCAGAGTGGCTGTTGGCAATTTACATCCCGCCCATCAGCATAGCAAGGCTCCCATTTCTCCATGGCCTGTCCTGCATTTCTGGTTTTGACACTTTTCTCAGCATGGCCCTTTTGACCGATGAGAAGCGAGACTTCTTTGGAGCGCTGATTTGCCTTTCAAGGTTGCTTGGTTGGCCAAAAAGGACGTATGCGTTTTTTCCTGAATATATTCAGGATAAAACGCATACGTCCTTTTTGGCCAAGGGCATCATTGTCGACGTTTTGCCGTTTTTCATGTGCTTTAAAGGCGACGCGAATCTACCTCCTGAAATCTGTTTCCTGCAATTCTGCCTTGCTTTCAAATCCTCTTCGTTGCATTCCCTCAATATATTTGTGGACGAGAGTTATCATTTATAACTCTGCCAGTTTGTGATTTGCAGTGCCCCTGAGCTCCATTTTTCAACTCGCTTTTTTGGGAGCTGGCCGCAAAAGCGCAAGATGGCCTCAGGCCCTATTCTGGTTCCGGGGGGCAGGCTGAGCCTGTGGTTAATTCTTCTTCCTGTTGGGAAAATAGAGTGACCTGTGCCTGTCCCAACACCTAGAGCTAGTCTCTCATTGGCTCCCCCTCTTCCTGTTCATCCTCAGGACAAATTGCAAGCTGTACGGAACAGGAGGTTAAAGGTGCTGATTCTCCAAGGAGGGAGATTGCTAGTAAAGCGGCTGGAATGGCGAACCCGAGCACAAGGAGATGAGAAATGAAGTGCGTTTTAGAAACCTTTCCCGGTCACACGGTGTACCACCTTCTGGGTTTCTCATGCATGTTTTCGATGTAGGAAGATGCCCTTGAACCTGGAGATTTGGGACCCATGGGATGGGTAACAGGCAGTATTACTTTAAAGGCTCTGCGTTTGCTCCCCCAACCTAACCAAATCTCTCAGCCCCGAGAGTGTCCACCCTTATGTCTCATCCAGCTGTGGGTCTAGATATGGTCATTCCAGGTGGCATCACAGCCCCTGAACGAATTTTGTAGGAATTTCTCTCTCTTTCACTTTCTTTGTTTCACGAGTTTTTAAAATTAATTTATTCTTATAATGGGGTTTAGCTGCTTTTCACGGCTGTGTTTATGCCGCTTTACACCCACTTGACTCACTTTCAGAGAGATATAAATTCATAGGTTTTAAGATTCTTTCTAATCAGATATATTCTTGTGCGGTGAATAGGGGGTGTTGAGTCCAGTTCACTGAGCAAGGAGTAGGTCTTTCTATTACATATTGGGTTTATGGAACGGTATCTCAGCTAATTTGAAACCCTTGTTTTATGCATCACCCCACCTCACCTTTCCCGTTAAGCAGCCATAGTGTGTTTTGTAAACGTGTGACTCTGTTTTGTTTTGTAATTCAGTTCAATTGTAGCGGTTTTTACATTCCCTCTATAAGTGATAGCTTATGATAAGTGTCTTTTTCTGTGTGACTTATTTCACTTAGAATTGTCGTACCTAAATCCACTCATCATGCTGCTACTAGCCTTATGACATTGATTTCATGGCTGAGTGATATTCCATTGTACATAAGGACCACCACTTCTTTATCCATTTTTCTCTTTCCTGGGATATTTAAGGTGTCATGAAGTGGAGGTTCTTGTCAACAGAGCAGCCCTAAACTTTGGGGTGCCTGTGTGTTGCTGATTTTTAGTTTTCCCAATTTATACGCCCATGAGTGTAAGTGCCCTATGCGCTCTAAACTGTGTTTTTTCGATGTTTCAGGACACACCGTACACTTCTCCAGAGTGGCTGTTGGCAATTTACATCCCGCCCATCAGCATAGCAAGGCTCCCATTTCTCCATGGCCTGTCCTGCATTTCTGGTTTTGACACTTTTCTCAGCATGGCCCTTTTGACCGATGAGAAGCGAGACTTCTTTGGAGCGCTGATTTGCCTTTCCAGGTTGCTTGGTTGGCCAAAAAGGGCGTATGCGTTTTTTCCTGAATATATTCAGGAAAAAACGCATACGTCCTTTTTGGCCAAGGGCATCATTGTTGACGTTTTGCCGTTTTTCATGTGCTTTAAAGGCGACGCGAATCTAGCTCCTGAAATCTGTTTCCTGCAATTCTGCCTTGCTTTCAAATCCTCTTTGTTGCCTTCCCTCAATATATTTGTGGACGAGAGTTATCATTTATAACTCTGCAGGTTTGTGAATGGCAGTGCCCCTGAGCTCCATTTTTCAACTCGCTTTTTTGGGAGCTGGCCGCAAAAGCGCAGGATGGCCTCAGGCCCTATTCTGGTTCCGGGCGGCAGGCTGAGCCTGTGATAAATTCTTCTTCCTGTTGGGAAAATAGAGTGACCTGTGCCTGTCCCAACACCTAGAGCTAGTCTCTCATTGGCTCCCCCTCTTCCTGTTCATACTCAGGACAAATTGCAAGCTGTACGGAACAGGAGGTTAAAGGTCCTGATTCTCCAAGGAGAGAGATTGCTAGTAAAGCGGCTGGAATGGCGAACACGAGCACAAGGAGATGAGAAATTAGCTGCGTTTTAGAAACCTTTCCCGGTCACACGGTCTACCACAATCTGGGTTTCTCATGCATGTTTTCGATGTAGGAAGATGCCCTTGAACCTGGAGATTTGGGACCCATGGGATGGGTAACAGGCAGTAGTACTTTAAAGGCTCTGTGTTTGCTCACCCAACCTCACCAAATCTCTCAGCCCCGAGAGTATCCACCCTTACGTCTCATCCAGCTGTGGGTCTAGATATGGTCATTCCAGGTGGCATCACAGCCCCTGAACGAATTTTGTAAGAATTTCTCTCTCTTTCACTGTCTTTGTTTCACGGGTTTTTAATATTAATTTATTCTTATAATGGGGTTTAGCTGCTTTTCACGGCTGTGTTTATGCCGCTTTACACCCACTTGACTCACATACAGAGAGATATCAATACATAGGTTTTAAGATTCTTACTAGTCAGATATATTCTTGTGCGGTGAATAGGGGGTGTTGAGTCCAGTTCACTGAGCAAGGAGTAGGTCTTTCTATTACATATTGGGTTTATGGAACGGTATCTCAGCTAATTTGAAACCCTTGTTTTCTGCAGCACCCCACCTCACCTTTCCCGTTAAGCAGCCATAGTGTGTTTTCTAAACGTGTGACTCTGTTCTGTTTTGTAATTCTGTTCAATTGTAGCGGTTTTTACATTGCCTCTATAAGTGATAGCTTATGATAAGTGTCTTTTTCTGTGTGACTTATTTCACTTAGAATTGTCGTACCTAAATCCACTCACCATGCTGCTACTAGCCTTATGACATTGATTTCATGGCTGAGTGATATTCCATTGTACATAAGGACCACCACTTCTTTATCCATTTTTCTCTTTCCTGGGATATTTAAGGTGTCATGAAGTGGAGGTTCTTGTCAACAGAGCAGCCCTAAACTTTGGGGTGCCTGTGTGTTGCTGATTTTTAGTTTTCCCAATTTATACGCCCATGAGTGTAAGTGCCCTATGCGCTCTAAGCTGTGTTTTTTCGATGTTTCAGGACACACCGTACACTTCTCCAGAGTGGCTGTTGGCAATTTACATCCCGCCCATCAGCATAGCAAGGCTCCCATTTCTCCATGGCCTGTCCTGCATTTCTGGTTTTGACACTTTTCTCAGCATGGCCCTTTTGACCGATGAGAAGCGAGACTTCTTTGGAGCGCTGATTTGCCTTTCAAGGTTGCTTGGTTGGCCAAAAAGGAGGTATGCGTTTTTTCCTGAATATATTCAGGATAAAACGCATACGTCCTTTTTGGCCAAGGGCATCATTGTCGACGTTTTGCCGTTTTTCATGTGCTTTAAAGGCGACGCGAATCTACCTCCTGAAATCTGTTTCCTGCAATTCTGCCTTGCTTTCAAATCCTCTTCGTTGCATTCCCTCAATATATTTGTGGACGAGAGTTATCATTTATAACTCTGCCAGTTTGTGATTTGCAGTGCCCCTGAGCTCCATTTTTCATCTCGCTTTTTTGGGAGCTGGCCGCAAAAGCGCAAGATGGCCTCAGGCCCTATTCTGGTTCCGGGCAGCAGGCTGAGCCTGTGATTAATTCTTCTTCCTGTTGGGAAAATAGAGTGACCTGTGCCTGTCCCAACACCTAGAGCTAGTCTCTCATTGGCTCCCCCTCTTCCTGTTCATCCTCAGGACAAATTGCAAGCTGTACGGAACAGGAGGTTAAAGGTGCTGATTCTCCAAGGAGGGAGATTGCTAGTAAAGCGGCTGGAATGGCGAACCCGAGCACAAGGAGATGAGAAATGAAGTGCGTTTTAGAAACCTTTCCCGGTCACACGGTGTACCACCTTCTGGGTTTCTCATGCATGTTTTCGATGTAGGAAGATGCCCTTGAAACTGGAGATTTGGGACCCATGGGATGGGTAACAGGCAGTATTACTTTAAAGGCTCTGCGTTTGCTACCCCAACCTAACCAAATCTCTCAGCCCCGAGAGTGTCCACCCTTATGTCTCATCCAGCTGTGGGTCTAGATATGGTCATTCCAGGTGGCATCACAGCCCCTGAACGAATTTTGTAGGAATTTCTCTCTCTTTCACTTTCTTTGTTTCACGAGTTTTTAAAATTAATTTATTCTTATAATGGGGTTTAGCTGCTTTTCACGGCTGTGTTTATGCCGCTTTACACCCACTTGACTCACTTTCAGAGAGATATAAATTCATAGGTTTTAAGATTCTTTCTAATCAGATATATTCTTGTGCGGTGAATAGGGGGTGTTGAGTCCAGTTCACTGAGCAAGGAGTAGGTCTTTCTATTACATATTGGGTTTATGGAACGGTATCTCAGCTAATTTGAAACCCTTGTTTTATGCATCACCCCACCTCACCTTTCCCGTTAAGCAGCCATAGTGTGTTTTGTAAACGTGTGACTCTGTTTTGTTTTGTAATTCAGTTCAATTGTAGCGGTTTTTACATTCCCTCTATAAGTGATAGCTTATGATAAGTGTCTTTTTCTGTGTGACTTATTTCACTTAGAATTGTCGTACCTAAATCCACTCATCATGCTGCTACTAGCCTTATGACATTGATTTCATGGCTGAGTGATATTCCATTGTACATAAGGACCACCACTTCTTTATCCATTTTTCTCTTTCCTGGGATATTTAAGGTGTCATGAAGTGGAGGTTCTTGTCAACAGTGCAGCCCTAAACTTTGGGGTGCCTGTGTGTTGCTGATTTTTAGTTTTCCCAATTTATACGCCCATGAGTGTAAGTGCCCTATGCGCTCTAAACTGTGTTTTTTCGATGTTTCAGGACACACCGTACACTTCTCCAGAGTGGCTGTTGGCAATTTACATCCCGCCCATCAGCATAGCAAGGCTCCCATTTCTCCATGGCCTGTCCTGCATTTCTGGTTTTGACACTTTTCTCAGCATGGCCCTTTTGACCGATGAGAAGCGAGACTTCTTTGGAGCGCTGATTTGCCTTTCCAGGTTGCTTGGTTGGCCAAAAAGGACGTATGCGTTTTTTCCTGAATATATTCAGGAAAAAACGCATACGTCCTTTTTGGCCAAGGGCATCATTGTCGACGTTTTGCCGTTTTTCATGTGCTTTAAAGGCGACGCGAATCTACCTCCTGAAATCTGTTTCCTGCAATTCTGCCTTGCTTTCAAATCCTCTTTGTTGCCTTCCCTCAATATATTTGTGGACGAGAGTTATCATTTATAACTCTGCAGGTTTGTGAATGGCAGTGCCCCTGAGCTCCATTTTTCAACTCGCTTTTTTGGGAGCTGGCCGCAAAAGTGCAGGATGGCCTCAGGCCCTATTCTGGTTCCGGGCGGCAGGCTGAGCCTGTGATAAATTCTTCTTCCTGTTGGGAAAATAGAGTGACCTGTGCCTGTCCCAACACCTAGAGCTAGTCTCTCATTGGCTCCCCCTCTTCCTGTTCATACTCAGGACAAATTGCAAGCTGTACGGAACAGGAGGTTAAAGGTCCTGATTCTCCAAGGAGAGAGATTGCTAGTAAAGCGGCTGGAATGGCGAACACGAGCACAAGGAGATGAGAAATTAGCTGCGTTTTAGAAACCTTTCCCGGTCACACGGTCTACCACAATCTGGGTTTCTCATGCATGTTTTCGATGTAGGAAGATGCCCTTGAACCTGGAGATTTGGGACCCATGGGATGGGTAACAGGCAGTAGTACTTTAAAGGCTCTGTGTTTGCTCACCCAACCTCACCAAATCTCTCAGCCCCGAGAGTATCCACCCTTACGTCTCATCCAGCTGTGGGTCTAGATATGGTCATTCCAGGTGGCATCACAGCCCCTGAACGAATTTTGTAAGAATTTCTCTCTCTTTCACTGTCTTTGTTTCACGGGTTTTTAATATTAATTTATTCTTATAATGGGGTTTAGCTGCTTTTCACGGCTGTGTTTATGCCGCTTTACACCCACTTGACTCACATACAGAGAGATATCAATACATAGGTTTTAAGATTCTTACTAGTCAGATATATTCTTGTGCGGTGAATAGGGGGTGTTGAGTCCAGTTCACTGAGCAAGGAGTAGGTCTTTCTATTACATATTGGGTTTATGGAACGGTATCTCAGCTAATTTGAAACCCTTGTTTTCTGCAGCACCCCACCTCACCTTTCCCGTTAAGCAGCCATAGTGTGTTTTCTAAACGTGTGACTCTGTTCTGTTTTGTAATTCTGTTCAATTGTAGCGGTTTTTACATTGCCTCTATAAGTGATAGCTTATGATAAGTGTCTTTTTCTGTGTGACTTATTTCACTTAGAATTGTCGTACCTAAATCCACTCACCATGCTGCTACTAGCCTTATGACATTGATTTCATGGCTGAGTGATATTCCATTGTACATAAGGACCACCACTTCTTTATCCATTTTTCTCTTTCCTGGGATATTTAAGGTGTCATGAAGTGGAGGTTCTTGTCAACAGAGCAGCCCTAAACTTTGGGGTGCCTGTGTGTTGCTGATTTTTAGTTTTCCCAATTTATACGCCCATGAGTGTAAGTGCCCTATGCGCTCTAAGCTGTGTTTTTTCGATGTTTCAGGACACACCGTACACTTCTCCAGAGTGGCTGTTGGCAATTTACATCCCGCCCATCAGCATAGCAAGGCTCCCATTTCTCCATGGCCTGTCCTGCATTTCTGGTTTTGACACTTTTCTCAGCATGGCCCTTTTGACCGATGAGAAGCGAGACTTCTTTGGAGCGCTGATTTGCCTTTCAAGGTTGCTTGGTTGGCCAAAAAGGAGGTATGCGTTTTTTCCTGAATATATTCAGGATAAAACGCATACGTCCTTTTTGGCCAAGGGCATCATTGTCGACGTTTTGCCGTTTTTCATGTGCTTTAAAGGCGACGCGAATCTACCTCCTGAAATCTGTTTCCTGCAATTCTGCCTTGCTTTCAAATCCTCTTCGTTGCATTCCCTCAATATATTTGTGGACGAGAGTTATCATTTATAACTCTGCCAGTTTGTGATTTGCAGTGCCCCTGAGCTCCATTTTTCATCTCGCTTTTTTGGGAGCTGGCCGCAAAAGCGCAAGATGGCCTCAGGCCCTATTCTGGTTCCGGGCAGCAGGCTGAGCCTGTGATTAATTCTTCTTCCTGTTGGGAAAATAGAGTGACCTGTGCCTGTCCCAACACCTAGAGCTAGTCTCTCATTGGCTCCCCCTCTTCCTGTTCATCCTCAGGACAAATTGCAAGCTGTACGGAACAGGAGGTTAAAGGTGCTGATTCTCCAAGGAGGGAGATTGCTAGTAAAGCGGCTGGAATGGCGAACCCGAGCACAAGGAGATGAGAAATGAAGTGCGTTTTAGAAACCTTTCCCGGTCACACGGTGTACCACCTTCTGGGTTTCTCATGCATGTTTTCGATGTAGGAAGATGCCCTTGAAACTGGAGATTTGGGACCCATGGGATGGGTAACAGGCAGTATTACTTTAAAGGCTCTGCGTTTGCTACCCCAACCTAACCAAATCTCTCAGCCCCGAGAGTGTCCACCCTTATGTCTCATCCAGCTGTGGGTCTAGATATGGTCATTCCAGGTGGCATCACAGCCCCTGAACGAATTTTGTAGGAATTTCTCTCTCTTTCACTTTCTTTGTTTCACGAGTTTTTAAAATTAATTTATTCTTATAATGGGGTTTAGCTGCTTTTCACGGCTGTGTTTATGCCGCTTTACACCCACTTGACTCACTTTCAGAGAGATATAAATTCATAGGTTTTAAGATTCTTTCTAATCAGATATATTCTTGTGCGGTGAATAGGGGGTGTTGAGTCCAGTTCACTGAGCAAGGAGTAGGTCTTTCTATTACATATTGGGTTTATGGAACGGTATCTCAGCTAATTTGAAACCCTTGTTTTATGCATCACCCCACCTCACCTTTCCCGTTAAGCAGCCATAGTGTGTTTTGTAAACGTGTGACTCTGTTTTGTTTTGTAATTCAGTTCAATTGTAGCGGTTTTTACATTCCCTCTATAAGTGATAGCTTATGATAAGTGTCTTTTTCTGTGTGACTTATTTCACTTAGAATTGTCGTACCTAAATCCACTCATCATGCTGCTACTAGCCTTATGACATTGATTTCATGGCTGAGTGATATTCCATTGTACATAAGGACCACCACTTCTTTATCCATTTTTCTCTTTCCTGGGATATTTAAGGTGTCATGAAGTGGAGGTTCTTGTCAACAGTGCAGCCCTAAACTTTGGGGTGCCTGTGTGTTGCTGATTTTTAGTTTTCCCAATTTATACGCCCATGAGTGTAAGTGCCCTATGCGCTCTAAACTGTGTTTTTTCGATGTTTCAGGACACACCGTACACTTCTCCAGAGTGGCTGTTGGCAATTTACATCCCGCCCATCAGCATAGCAAGGCTCCCATTTCTCCATGGCCTGTCCTGCATTTCTGGTTTTGACACTTTTCTCAGCATGGCCCTTTTGACCGATGAGAAGCGAGACTTCTTTGGAGCGCTGATTTGCCTTTCCAGGTTGCTTGGTTGGCCAAAAAGGACGTATGCGTTTTTTCCTGAATATATTCAGGAAAAAACGCATACGTCCTTTTTGGCCAAGGGCATCATTGTCGACGTTTTGCCGTTTTTCATGTGCTTTAAAGGCGACGCGAATCTACCTCCTGAAATCTGTTTCCTGCAATTCTGCCTTGCTTTCAAATCCTCTTTGTTGCCTTCCCTCAATATATTTGTGGACGAGAGTTATCATTTATAACTCTGCAGGTTTGTGAATGGCAGTGCCCCTGAGCTCCATTTTTCAACTCGCTTTTTTGGGAGCTGGCCGCAAAAGTGCAGGATGGCCTCAGGCCCTATTCTGGTTCCGGGCGGCAGGCTGAGCCTGTGATAAATTCTTCTTCCTGTTGGGAAAATAGAGTGACCTGTGCCTGTCCCAACACCTAGAGCTAGTCTCTCATTGGCTCCCCCTCTTCCTGTTCATACTCAGGACAAATTGCAAGCTGTACGGAACAGGAGGTTAAAGGTCCTGATTCTCCAAGGAGAGAGATTGCTAGTAAAGCGGCTGGAATGGCGAACACGAGCACAAGGAGATGAGAAATTAGCTGCGTTTTAGAAACCTTTCCCGGTCACACGGTCTACCACAATCTGGGTTTCTCATGCATGTTTTCGATGTAGGAAGATGCCCTTGAACCTGGAGATTTGGGACCCATGGGATGGGTAACAGGCAGTAGTACTTTAAAGGCTCTGTGTTTGCTCACCCAACCTCACCAAATCTCTCAGCCCCGAGAGTATCCACCCTTACGTCTCATCCAGCTGTGGGTCTAGATATGGTCATTCCAGGTGGCATCACAGCCCCTGAACGAATTTTGTAAGAATTTCTCTCTCTTTCACTGTCTTTGTTTCACGGGTTTTTAAAATTAATTTATTCTTATAATGGGGTTTAGCTGCTTTTCACGGCTGTGTTTATGCCGCTTTACACCCACTTGACTCACATACAGAGATATCAATACATAGGTTTTAAGATTCTTACTAGTCAGATATATTCTTGTGCGGTGAATAGGGGGTGTTGAGTCCAGTTCACTGAGCAAGGAGTAGGTCTTTCTATTACATATTGGGTTTATGGAACGGTATCTCAGCTAATTTGAAACCCTTGTTTTCTGCAGCACCCCACCTCACCTTTCCCGTTAAGCAGCCATAGTGTTTTCTAAACGTGTGACTCTGTTCTGTTTTGTAATTCTGTTCAATTGTAGCGGTTTTTACATTGCCTCTATAAGTGATAGCTTATGATAAGTGTCTTTTTCTGTGTGACTTATTTCACTTAGAATTGTCGTACCTAAATCCACTCACCATGCTGCTACTAGCCTTATGACATTGATTTCATGGCTGAGTGATATTCCATTGTACATAAGGACTACCACTTCTTTATCCATTTTTCTCTTTCCTGGGATATTTAAGGTGTCATGAAGTGGAGGTTCTTGTCAACAGAGCAGCCCTAAACTTTGGGGTGCCTGTGTGTTGCTGATTTTTAGTTTTCCCAATTTATACGCCCATGAGTGTAAGTGCCCTATGCGCTCTAAGCTGTGTTTTTTCGATGTTTCAGGACACACCGTACACTTCTCCAGAGTGGCTGTTGGCAATTTACATCCCGCCCATCAGCATAGCAAGGCTCCCATTTCTCCATGGCCTGTCCTGCATTTCTGGTTTTGACACTTTTCTCAGCATGGCCCTTTTGACCGATGAGAAGCGAGACTTCTTTGGAGCGCTGATTTGCCTTTCAAGGTTGCTTGGTTGGCCAAAAAGGACGTATGCGTTTTTTCCTGAATATATTCAGGAAAAAACGCATACGTCCTTTTTGGCCAAGGGCATCATTGTCGACGTTTTGCCGTTTTTCATGTGCTTTAAAGGCGACGCGAATCTACCTCCTGAAATTTGTTTCCTGCAATTCTGCCTTGCTTTCAAATCCTCTTCGTTGCCTTCCCTCAATATATTTGTGGACGAGAGTTATCATTTATAACTCTGCCAGTTTGTGAATTGCAGTGCCCCTGAGCTCCATTTTTCAACTCGCTTTTTTGGGAGCTGGTCGCAAAAGCGCAAGATGGCCTCAGGCCCTATTCTGGTTCCGGGCAGCAGGCTGAGCCTGTGATTAATTCTTCTTCCTGTTGGGAAAATAGAGTGACCTGTGCCTGTCCCAACACCTAGAGCTAGTCTCTCATTGGCTCCCCCTCTTCCTGTTCATCCTCAGGACAAATTGCAAGCTGTACGGAACAGGAGTTTAAAGGTGCTGATTCTCCAAGGAGGGAGATTGCTAGTAAAGCGGCTGGAATGGCGAACCCGAGCACAAGGAGATGAGAAATGAAGTGCGTTTTTGAAACCTTTCCCGGTCACACGGTGTACCACCTTCTGGGTTTCTCATGCATGTTTTCGATGTAGGAACATGCCCTTGAACCTGGAGATTTGGGACCCATGGGATGGGTAACAGGCAGTATTACTTTAAAGGCTCTGCGTTTGCTCCCCCAACCTCACCAAATCTCTCAGCCCCGAGAGTGTCCACCCTTATGTCTCATCCAGCTGTGGGTCTAGATATGGTCATTCCAGGTGGCATCACAGCCCCTGAACGAATTTGTAAGAATTTCTCTCTCTTTCACTTTCTTTGTTTCACGGGTTTTTAAAATTAATTTATTCTTATAATGGGGTTTAGCTGCTTTTCACGGCTGTGTTTATGCCGCTTTACACCCACTTGACTCACTTTCAGAGAGATATAAATTCATAGGTTTTAAGATTCTTTCTAATCAGATATATTCTTGTGCGGTGAATAGGGGGTGTTGAGTCCAGTTCACTGAGCAAGGAGTAGGTCTTTCTATTACATATTGGGGTTATGGAACGGTATCTCAGCTAATTTGAAACCCTTGTTTATGCATCACCCCACCTCACCTTTCCCGTTAAGCAGCCATAGTGTGTTTTGTAAACGTGTGACTCTGTTCTGTTTTGTAATTCAGTTCAAGTGTAGCGGTTTTTACATTCCCTCTATAAGTGATAGCTTATGATAAGTGTCTTTTTCTGTGTGACTTATTTCACTTAGAATTGTCGTACCTAAATCCACTCATCATGCTGCTACTAGCCTTATGACATTGATTTCATGGCTGAGTGATATTCCATTGTACATAAGGACCACCACTTCTTTATCCATTTTTCTCTTTCCTGGGATATTTATGGTGTCATGTAGGGGAGGTTCTTGTCAACAGAGCAGCCCTAAACTTTGGGGTGCCTGTGTGTTACTGATTTTTACATTTCCCAATTTATACGCCCATGAGTGTAAGTGCCCTATGCGCTCTAAGTTGTGTTTTTTCGATGTTTCAGGACACACCGTACACTTCTCCAGAGTGGCTGTTGGCAATTTACATCCCGCCCATCAGCATAGCAAGGCTCCCATTTCTCCATGGCCTGTCCTGCATTTCTGGTTTTGACACTTTTCTCAGCATGGCCCTTTTGACCGATGAGAAGCGAGACTTCTTTGGAGCGCTGATTTGCCTTTCCAGGTTGCTTGGTTGGCCAAAAAGGGCGTATGCGTTTTTTCCTGAATATATTCAGGAAAAAACGCATACGCCCTTTTTGGCCAAGGGCATCATTGTCGACGTTTTGCCGTTTTTCATGTGCTTTAAAGGCGACTCGAATCTACCTCCTGAAATCTGTTTCCTGCAATTCTGCCTTGCTTTCAAATCCTCTTCGTTGCCTTCCCTCAATATATTTGTGGACGAGAGTTATCATTTATAACTCTGCAGGTTTGTGAATGGCAGTGCCCCTGAGTTCCATTTTTCAACTCGCTTTTTTGGGAGCTGGCCGCAAAAGCTCAGGATGGCCTCAGGCCCTATTCTGGTTCCGGGCGGCAGGCTGAGCCTGTGATAAATTCTTCTTCCTGTTGGGAAAATAGAGTGACCTGTGCCTGTCCCAACACCTAGAGCTAGTCTCTCATTGGCTCCCCCTCTTCCTGTTCATACTCAGGACAAATTGCAAGCTGTACGGAACAGGAGGTTAAAGGTCCTGATTCTCCAAGGAGAGAGATTGCTAGTAAAGCGGCTGGAATGGCGAACACGAGCACAAGGAGATGAGAAATTAGCTGCGTTTTAGAAACCTTTCCCGGTCACACAGTCTACCACAATCTGGGTTTCTCATGCATGTTTTCGATGTAGGAAGATGCCCTTGAACCTGGAGATTTGGGACCCATGGGATGGGTAACAGGCAGTAGTACTTTAAAGGCTCTGTGTTTGCTCACCCAACCTCACCAAATCTCTCAGCCCCGAGAGTATCCACCCTTACGTCTCATCCAGCTGTGGGTCTAGATATGGTCATTCCAGGTGGCATCACAGCCCCTGAACGAATTTTGTAAGAATTTCTCTCTCTTTCACTTTCTTTGTTTCACGGGTTTTTAAAATTAATTTATTCTTATAATGGGGTTTAGCTGCTTTTCACGGCTGTGTTTATGCCGCTTTACACCCACTTGACTCACTTTCAGAGGGATATAAATTCATAGGTTTTAAGATTCTTTCTAATCAGATATATTCTTGTGCGGTGAATAGGGGGTGTTGAGCGCAGTTCACTGAGCAAGGAGTAGGTCTTTCTATTACATATTGGGTTTATGGAACGGTATCTCAGCTAATTTGAAACCCTTGTTTTATGCATCACCCCACCTCACCTTTCCCGTTAAGCAGCCATAGTGTGTTTTGTAAACGTGTGACTCTGTTTTGTTTTGTAATTCAGTTCAATTGTAGCGGTTTTTACATTCCCTCTATAAGTGATAGCTTATGATAAGTGTCTTTTTCTGTGTGACTTATTTCACTTAGAATTGTCGTACCTAAATCCACTCATCATGCTGCTACTAGCCTTATGACATTGATTTCATGGCTGAGTGATATTCCATTGTACATAAGGACCACCACTTCTTTATCCATTTTTCTCTTTCCTGGGATATTTAAGGTGTCATGAAGTGGAGGTTCTTGTCAACAGAGCAGCCCTAAACTTTGGGGTGCCTGTGTGTTGCTGATTTTTAGTTTTCCCAATTTATACGCCCATGAGTGTAAGTGCCCTATGCGCTCTAAGCTGTGTTTTTTCGATGTTTCAGGACACACCGTACACTTCTCCAGAGTGGCTGTTGGCAATTTACATCCCGCCCATCAGCATAGCAAGGCTCCCATTTCTCCATGGCCTGTCCTGCATTTCTGGTTTTGACACTTTTCTCAGCATGGCCCTTTTGACCGATGAGAAGCGAGACTTCTTTGGAGCGCTGATTTGCCTTTCCAGGTTGCTTGGTTGGCCAAAAAGGGCGTATGCGTTTTTTCCTGAATATATTCAGGAAAAAACGCATACGTCCTTTTTGGCCAAGGGCATCATTGTCGACGTTTTGCCGTTTTTCATGTGCTTTAAAGGCGACGCGAATCTACCTCCTGAAATCTGTTTCCTGCAATTCTGCCTTGCTTTCAAATCCTCTTCGTTGCCTTCCCTCAATATATTTGTGGACGAGAGTTATCATTTATAACTCTGCCGGTTTGTGAATTGCAGTGCCCCTGAGCTCCATTTTTCAACTCGCTTTTTTGGGAGCTGGCCGCAAAAGCGCAGGATGGCTTCAGGCCCTATTCTGGTTCCGGGCGGCAGGCTGAGCCTGTGATAAATTCTTCTTCCTGTTGGGAAAATAGAGTGACCTGTGCCTGTCCCAACACCTAGAGCTAGTCTCTCATTGGCTTCCCCTCTTCCTGTTCATACTCAGGACAAATTGCAAGCTGTACGGAACAGGAGGTTAAAGGTCCTGATTCTCCAAGGAGAGAGATTGCTAGTAAAGCGGCTGGAATGGCGAACACGAGCACAAGGAGATGAGAAATTAGCTGCGTTTTAGAAACCTTTCCCGGTCACACGGTCTACCACAATCTGGGTTTCTCATGCATGTTTTCGATGTAGGAAGATGCCCTTGAACCTGGAGATTTGGGACCCATGGGATGGGTAACAGGCAGTAGTACTTTAAAGACTCTGTGTTTGCTCACCCAACCTCACCAAATCTCTCAGCCCCGAGAGTATCCACCCTTACGTCTCATCCAGCTGTGGGTCTAGATATGGTCATTCCAGGTGGCATCACAGCCCCTGAACGAATTTTGTAAGAATTTCTCTCTCTTTCACTGTCTTTGTTTCACGGGTTTTTAAAATTAATTTATTCTTATAATGGGGTTTAGCTGCTTTTCACGGCTGTGTTTATGCCGCTTTACACCCACTTGACTCACATACAGAGAGATATCAATACATAGGTTTTAAGATTCTTACTAGTCAGATATATTCTTGTGCGGTGAATAGGGGGTGTTGAGTCCAGTTCACTGAGCAAGGAGTAGGTCTTTCTATTACATATTGGGTTTATGGAACGGTATCTCAGCTAATTTGAAACCCTTGTTTTATGCATCACCCCACCTCACCTTTCCCGTTAAGCAGCCATAGTGTGTTTTGTAAACGTGTGACTCTGTTTTGTTTTGTAATTCAGTTCAATTGTAGCGGTTTTTACATTCCCTCTATAAGTGATAGCTTATGATAAGTGTCTTTTTCTGTGTGACTTATTTCACTTAGAATTGTCGTAACTAAATCCACTCATCATGCTGCTACTAGCCTTATGACATTGATTTCATGGCTGAGTGATATTTCATTGTACATAAGGACCACCACTTCTTTATCCATTTTTCTCTTTCCTGGGATATTTAAGGTGTCATGAAGTGGAGGTTCTTGTCAACAGAGCAGCCCTAAACTTTGGGGTGCCTGTGTGTTGCTGATTTTTAGTTTTCCCAATTTATTCGCCCGTGAGGGGAAGTGCCCTATGCGCTCTAAGCTGTGTTTTTTCGATGTTTCAGGACACACCGTACATTTCTCCAGAGTGGCTGTTGGCAATTTACATCCCGCCCATCAGCGTAGCAAGGCTCCCATTTCTCCATGGCCTGTCCTGCATTTCTGGTTTTGACACTTTTTTCAGCATGGCCCTTTTGACCGATGGGAAGCGAGACTTCTTTGTAGCGCTGATTTGCCTTTCCTGGTTGCTTTGTTGGCCAAAAAGGGCGTATGCTATTTTTCCTGAATATATTCAGGAAAAAACGCATACGCCCTTTTTGGCCAAGGGCATCATTATCGACGTTTTGCCGCTTCTCATGTGCTTTAAAGGCAATTCGAATCTACCTCCTGAAATCTGTTTCCTGCAATTCTGCCTTGATTTCAAATCCTCTTCTTTGCCTTCCTTCAAGATATTTGTGGACGAGAGTTATCATTTATAACTCTGCAGGTTTGTGAATTGCAGTGCCCCTGAGCTCCATTTTACAACTCGCTTTTTTGGGAGCTGGCCGCAAATGCGCAGGATGGCCTCAGGCACTATTCTGGTTCCGGGCGGCAGGCTGAGCTTGCGGTTAATTCTTCTTCCTGATGGGAAAATAGAGTGACCTGTGCCTGTCCCAACACCTAGAGCTAGTCTCTCATTGGCTCCCCCTCTTCCCGTTCATCCTCAGGACAAATTGCAAGCTGTACGGAACAGGAGGTTAAAGATGCTGATTCTCCAAGGAGGGAGATTGCTAGTAAAGCGGCTGGAATGGCGAACCCGAGCACAAGGAGATGAAAAATGAGGTGCGTTTTAGAAACGTTTCCCGGTCACACGGTCTACCACCTTCTGGGTTTCTCATGCATGTTTTCGATGTAGGAAGATGCCCTTGAACCTGGAGATTTGGGACCCATGGGATGGGTAACAGGCAGTAGTACTTTAGAGGCTCTGCATTTGCTCCCCCAACCTCACCAAATCTCTCAGCCCCAAGAGTGTCCACCCTTACGTCTCATCCAGCTGTGGGTCTAGATATGGTCAATCCAGGTGGCATCACCGCCTCTGAATGAATTGTATAAGAATTTCTCTCTCTTTCACTGTCTTTGTTTCATGGGGTTTTAAAAGTTCTTTGTTTTTATAGTGGGGTTAACTTCTTTTCACTGCTGTGTTTATGCCGCTTTACACCCCCTTGACACACTTACAGACAGATATCAATACATAAGTTTTAAGATTCTTACTAGTCAAATATGTTCTTGTGCCGTGAATAGGGGGTGTTTAGTCCAGTTCACTGAGCAAGGAGTAGGTCTTGTCTATTACATATTGTGTTTATGGAACGTTATCTGAGCTAATTTGAAATCCTTGTTTTATGCATCACCCCACCTCACCTTTCCCGTTAAGCATCCATAGTGTGTTTTCTAAATGTGTGACTCTGTTCTGTTTTGTAATTCCGTTCAAGTGTAGCGGTTTTTACATTCCCTCTGTTAGTGATATCTTATGATAAGTGTCTTTTTCTGTGTGACTTATTTCACTTCGAATCGTCGTACCTAAATCCACTCATCATGCTGCTACTAGCCTTATGATATTGATTTCACCCTCGATTGATATTCCATTTTACATATGGAGCACAACTTCTTTATCAATTTTTCTCTTTCCTGGGATATTTAAGGTAGAATTAAGTGGAGGTTCTTGTCAACAGAGCAGCCCTAAAATTTGGGGTGCCTGTGTTTTGCTGATTTTTAATTTTCCCAATTTATACGCCCATGAGTGGATGTGCCCCTTTCTCTCTAGCTGTGTTTTTTAGATGTTTTAGGAAACACCATACCCTCCTCCAGAGTCGTCATTGGCAATTTACATCCCACCCATCAGTGTAACAAGGCTCCCTTTCCTCCCTGTACTCTCCTGCATTTCTTCTTTTTACACTTTTTTAGGAAGGCCATTTTGACCGATGGGAAGTCAGACTTCTTTGTAGTGCTGAATTGCATTTCCGGCTTGCTTGGTTCGCCAAAAGGGGCCTATGGTTTTTTTCCTGAATTCATACAGAAAAAAACGCATATGCTCTTTTTGTCCAAGTGCATCATTGTCGACGTTTTGCCGCTTTTCATGTGCTTTAGGGGCGATTCGAATCTCCCTCCTGAAATCTGTTTCCTGCAATTCTGCCTTGCTTTCAAATCCTCTTCGTTGCCTTCCCTCAATATATTTGTGGACGAGAGTCATCATTTACAAGTCTGCAGGTTTGTGAATTGCAGTGCCCCTGAGCTCCATTTTTCAACTCGCTTTTTTGGGAGCTTTCCGCAGAACCGCTGGTTTGCTTCTGGCCCTACTCTGGTTCCCGGTGGCAGGCTAAGCCTTTGCTTAATTCTTCTTCCTGACTGGAAAGTAGAGTGACATGTGCCTCTCCTAACATCTAGGGCTTGGCTCTCCTTGTTTCTCCTCCTTCCCCTTCTTCCTTTGGACAAATTCCAATTTCTGTGCAACTGGATGTTGAAGGTGCTGACATCCGCAAGTGGGGAGATTTTAAGGAAAAAGGCTGGAGGGGTGAACCCAACAACCAGGAAATTAGGAGTTTTGGTTCCTTTTCCAAAATCTTCCTGATCCAACCGTGTTCCATCTTCTGGGTGTCACAGGCATGTTTTAGCTGTAGGAAAGGTCACGTATATGTAAGGAGAGCACAAGGGATTTTTCCAAATCAGTGTCTCCCCGAACTCCAATCTGGGGAATTTTTAAGCTACTGGTACATGTGTGTTCATTAAGGGACTTGGGCCGTAGGCAGAGTCCGAACTTTAGATGATTGAAGTCTTCAGGTTCAGAAACGCTCACCATTGGCCTCCTTTAGTTTCCATTTTATCTGTAGTTGATAGATGATGTCGATATAGATATCTATTGTTTTTCAGATTATTTCCCCTTAGGGGTCATTACAAAATATTGAGTATAGTTCCCTGTGCTATACAGTAGTTCCTTGTTGATGATATATTTTATACATAGCATTGTGTATATGTTAATCTGAAACTGTTAATTTATCCCTCCTCCCACCTTTCCCCTTTGGTAATAAAAAATATAAGATTTTATACTTCTCAGAAATCTAGGAGCTGAAAGTGAGGTATCATTTTCAATGGAAAATCATTCAAAACAAGGTTGAAACTTCAACCAAGATTATTAGATGTACATCCTTTTAAAGAAATCACTGCATTTCTCTACTGTTGACCTGACAAATAAGACAAACCCCTCCACTGAACTTGCTTATAATAAAGTGATGGAAATATCAAATGGAAGTGTTAGAAACATCTTATTTTACACAAGCCTTATACACTGCTCTATGTTAATTACAGTTTGGCTCACACATCTGTTCATTGAAGTTACAATGTTCTCAAATTCTGTTACTGATCCTGCAGAGTGGGCCCCAATAAGGGTCTCCCTGCCCAGTGTCATTGGAGCCAACAGATCGAGACTGACTTTGGTTCAGAAGCAAAGGAAAACTTTATATTTTGATCAGAGAATGGAGAGGTGAGAGTGTGTGCTCCCCTGCGGGTTGTGGGCCGGGCTGCTGTGTAGGGATCCTGTCAGCATCAGCGGGAGGGAGGGGGCGGAGCTCTCGAGGGCCGGGTTGGCTGGAGCTCAGGCTCTATGTCACAGAGTCTGCACAGGGCCCCACGAGCTGAGGTGTCGTCCCAGCCATTTTGCAGTAGGAAATCGGGTCTGAAGTGTCGGGTGTGGGTCCTCTGCATGTGGAAACCTAGGAGCAAGTGAAATTAGACAAAGCACAAAGGAAAAAATGGTTAGACTTTATTTTATTGCCCAGATTCTATTGTTATCTCCCAGGAATTTTTAATGGGCTTTGCCAGTGACAAAGCCCTCCTCTGCCTTTTGTCCCATTCCTCATTCTTGGGGCGCTGAGGGTGCAGACACGTCTTCTGTAAATGCTTCATGCTGAGTTGGGTGTCCTCATACCCGGGGGGAGGGGCAGGACTTCTCCCCAGCAGCCTCCAGGTGAGGTTGATTGTCCGCAGGCCTCCTCCCTCACTGCTCGTCTGCCTGAGCACCAGCATTGGCAGTTTTATAGATTCTAATGACCTTTAAGGGTCCAGGAAAGAGATGTGCAGAGACGCTGGGGGGGTGGGCGGTTTTACCCTGCTCCACATTGGTTTGGCCCCCTTAGGCTGACGGTTTCTGCCAGCCTAGATGCTCTGACCAGTAGTCTGCGCTTTCTTCAGTTAGGCCTCTGAATTAACGTACAAACAGCACCAGGTGTCAGAGCCCTGCTTGCTCAACTCCCAGACAGTCCAGGGCCGGTGGTGATCCAGGACCATGACGGCCACTCAGTCAACGGCCTTTTGAAGTAGCCAGGAGTACAGCCGGTCTCACTGGCCGCCGTCACCGCGGTGTCTGTAGGCTTTTCTATGGTGGCAGCGTTATTTACGGTTCCCCTGCCAAGTTTATTAGCTCCGCTCTGGGTGCAGTAAGTCCTGTAAGCAATAGTCTGTTCTTTTGGGGCACACTCTTGTTGTTTCCTGAGAGAAGCTCCAGGTCAAGTGATGGTCACACGAGTCGTCATGGGGGCCCATTGCCCCAAGTTGTCTCTCTGGAGGTTGGTGTTGGAGGGCCTCCTCACTCGAGGTCATTGTGCCCACGGAGCAATCCCTGCAACTTCAGGGCATGGTGGGTGGTTAGGATCACCAAGTGGCGTCCTTTTCCCTTAGGAGGGAGCTGGCCTTGCGGGCTGCTGATTTCCAGGTTTTTAGATACCCCCAGTATCCTGGTCGAATGGGGTGGCTGGCCAATGCCTGGAGGGCATTCTTGCATTGTTCCATTTCAAGTGGTCCCAGTTTTTGCACTAATACTCCAAGGGCGATTCACCTTGGACCAGGAATGTAAAGGTCAAAGGGTTTAGCTAACTTAGGGAGGTCCAGGGCCAGGGTCTGAATTGACTGCTCTTTCCAATCTTGAAAGGCCGCTTCTGGATTCTATTCAAAAGGATCATCATCTTTTCCTTTCAGTGTTTCATATAGAGGCCCAGCTATTAGACTGTAGTTAGGGATCCAGATGCAGCAAACCCCGGTCTCCCCAGGAACCCCTAAGCTGTCTTATAGTTTCAGGAAGGCTGAGGCTGCAAATGGCTTATTCCCTTTCCTGGGGTGGGCTTCTCCGACCTTCTGTTCGAATGAAGCCCAGGAAGGCCACCTTAGTTTGTGATATTTGAGCCTTTTCCTTGGACACCTTCTATCTTTTATTGGCTAGGGAGTTCAGAGGCCTCCTTAGTCGGGCTGGTGATCAGAATGTCATCTGCATATTGAAGGAGGGTTCCCTTCTCCAGAGGTAGATCTTTTAGGTCTTTAGCTAACGTTTCCCCAAAGACGGTGTGGGAATTTTTGAACCCCTGGGGCAGGACGGCCCAGCAGTATTGTTTTTGTTGTATGTTGAGTCCTGCCACTCACAGCCAAAATTTCTTGTGACTCTGGGACTAATGGAATACAGAAGAAGGCATCATTGAAGTCTAATACAGAATGCCATGTCCTGGTGGATGGTAGAATGACCAGCAGGGCGTAGGAATTAGGAACTACTAGATGTATATCCACTGTGGCTTCACTGACTGTCCTGGCATCCTCTACCAGGTCCCCAGCAGCCCACGGGGCTCTTTTGGTCAGGCCACTCCCAGGATATGGAGCTCACCTGGGCAGGTACCCAGCAGCCCACGGGGCTCTAGTGATTAGGCCGCTCCCAGGATATGGAGCTCACCTGGGCAGGTACGCAGCAGCCCACAGGGCTCTCGTGGGCAGGCCCCTCCCTGGATATGGAGCTCCCATGGACAGGTACCCCGGCAGGGCTGGGCACACAGGAACCGTGCACATAGCCCTCATTGCAGAGCACCCCCAGCACACCTGTCACTCAGAGCTGACACAGAGCACCTCAGAGCAGAGCTTGAACTAACAAACAGCAGCTCCAACAGGTCTGTGACCCTAGGCTTCACTCTGTGCAGCCTCCCTCTGCCTGGTCTTCCAGGGGCTTCCACTGCAGCCGGGGCACCAGGCCTCTGTCTCCACCCACCACCCCTCCTCTCCCTGACTCCTGGGTTCCTCTCATTAGCAGAGGTTCTTCTTGAAGTTGTCTCCCACTCATGGACCAGATAAAATGATTAGAAAACAAGCCAGGGCTGCCGCCCCTTATCTATCCTGACTCTCGGGACCCTACACCTGTTCCTTGGATCTGGCCGGTGCAGCAAGACCCATTTTCTGCAACTCTGAGCCCCTGAGGGGCGAGGATTGGCTGACCTGGGCAGCCTGACCCGGCCGGCCAGCCCTTCCCAGGTGTGCCTGGGTTGAGGTCAATATAAACACCCCTCCAGGCAGCAAAAGCCTCTGCAGCTGTGCCTGACGCCATATTCTCTGCCCCGTCAGCAGTCTCGGGGTTGGGCTGGTGGGAGAGAGTAGGGCCCACGGCTCTATGAGTGGCCCGGTGTGACTGGGGCTCTGCTGGACTTTCTGCAGGAGTTGCCGGGCTGCCACCTGCTAAAGAAGAGGATGTGTCACCCATACTTGCTGCTGGAATTTCTCCCCGGGCAGAGGTGAGGAAGGACAAAAGCAGTGGGGGCCGGGACAGGAGGGGTACCTCAGGCAGGGAAATGGAAAGCTTCCAGACGAGCGCCCGGGGCCAGGACCATCCTGGCTGGCCTGCAGGCACCAAGTCGGCCTGCGTGCTGTCGCTGGTGTGACTCCAAGCCCCTTCCTCTAGTTTTTAAAGTCTTTGCACACATTCAGGTGTTTTACCTGGGAAGGGTGGGAAAAGTTCAGCAGCAGCTGGCCTGGGGCTCAGCTCACGTTTACTCAGAGACGCCTCCTCACGGTCCCCCAGCTTTGCAATGAGGACGCTCCTCGTGTGGGGGCTGCTGGCTGCATGGGAGATGATTCCCACCTGTGACCAACTTCAGAATTGTTTACCACTGGAGCAAGTGCCCTGATAGTGTTTTCCTCTGTATGACCAGTGGGTTCTGTTTTTTTTTTTTTTCTTTTTTGGTTCAAGGTAAGTTTTATTCCTCTTTTTGTATTTATGGATATAAGCATGGAAATAATTCATTCATATAAATACGTCTATGGGAAGGACAGAACTTTTTTTTCTGTTTTATTTTTTTAAGTATTATTTATTTTTTAATTTTTGAATTTATTTTATTCATTTTTTTATACAGCAGGCTCTTATTGGTTACCTATTTTATACATATAAGTGTATATATGTCAATCCCAGGCTCGCAATTCATCCCACCACCACCACCCTGCCACTTTCCCCCCTTGGTGTCCATACATTTGTTCTCTACATCTGTGTCTCTATTTCTGCCTTGCAAACCGGTTCATCTTTACCATTTTTCTAGGTTCCACATGTATGTGTTAATATACGATATTTGTTTTTCTCTTTCTGACTTACTTCACTCTGTATGCCAGTCTCTAGATCTATCCACGTCTCTACAAATGACCCAATTTCATTCCTTTTTATGGCTGAGTAATATTCCATTTTATATATGTAGCACATCTTTTCTGTTTGTCTGTCTATGGGCATTTAGGTTGCTTCCATGACCTGGCTATTGTAAATAGTGCTGCAATGAATATTGTGGTGAATATGTCTTTTTGAATTATGGATTTCTCTGGGTATATGGCCAGTAGTGGGATTGCTGGGTCATATGGTAATTCTATTTTTAGTATTTTAAGGAACCTCCATGCTGTTCTCCATAGTGACTGTATCAATTTACATTCCCACAAATAGCGTAAGAGGGTTCCCTTTTCTCCACACCCTCTCCAGCATTTGTTGCTTGTAGATTTTCTGATGATGCCCATTCTAACTCGTGTGAGGTGATACCTCATTGTAGTTTTGGTTTATATTTCTCTAATAATTAGTGATGTTGAGCAGCTTTTCATGTGCTTCTTGGTCATCTGTATGTCTTCTTGGGACAAATGTCTATTTACGTCATCTGCCCATTTTTGGATTGGGTTGTTTGTTTTTTTACTGTTGAGCTGCATGAGCTGTTTATATACATTGGAGATTACTCCTTTGTCCATTGATTCGTTTGCAAATATTTTCTCCCATTGTGAGGGTTGTCTTTTCGTCTTGTTTGTAGTTTCCTTTGCTTTGCAAAAGCTTTTAGGTTTCATTTGCTCCCATATGTTTATTTTTTTTTAATTCCATTACTCTAGGAGGTGGATCAAAAAAGATCTTGCTGTGATTTATGTCAAAGAGTATTCTTCCTATGTTTTCCTCTAAGAGTTTTATAGTGTCCGGTCTTACATTTCGGTCTCTAATCCATTTTGAGTTTATTTTTTGTGTATGGTGTTAGGGAGTGTTCTAATTTCATTCTTTTACATGTAGCTGTCCATTTTTCCCAGCACCACTTATTGAAGAGACTTTCTTTTCTCCTTTTTATACCCTTGCCTCCTTTGTCATAGATTAGTGGGCCATAGGTGTGTAGGTTTATCTCTGGGCTTTTTTTTTCTTTTACATCTTTATTGGAGTATAATTGCTTTACAATTGTGTGTTAGTTTCTGCTGTATAAAAAAGTGAATCAGCTGTGCGTATACACATAACACCATATCCCCTCCCTCTTGCACCTCCCTCTCACTCCCTTATCCCACCCTTTTAGGTGGTCACAAAGCAAAGAGCTGATCTCCCTGCGCTATGTGGTTGCTTCCCAGTAGCTATCAATTTTACATTTGGTAGTGTATATATGTCCATACCACTCTCACTTTGTCCCAGCTTACCCTTCCCTCTCCCCATGTCCTCAAGTCCTTTCTCTACGTCTGTGTCCTTAATCCTTTCCTGCCCCTAGGTTCTTCATAAACTTTTTTTTTAAGATTCCATATATATGTGTTAGCATACGGTATTTGTTTTTCTCTTTCTGACTTACTTCACTCTGTAGGACAGACTCTAGATCCATCCACCTCACTAAAAATAACTCAATTTCGTTTCTTTTTATGGCTGAATAATGTTCCATTGTATATATATGTGCCACATCTTCTTTATCCATTTATCTGTTGATGGACACTTAGGTTGCTTCCATGTCCTGGCTATTGTAAATAGAGCTACAGTGAACATTGTGGTACATGACTCTTTTTGAATTATGGTTTTCTCAGGGTAAATATCCAGGAGTGGGTTTGCTGGGTTGTATGGTAGTTCTATTTTTAGTTTTTAAGGAACCCCCATACCGTTCTCCCTAGTGGCTATATCAATTTACATTCCCACCAACAGTGCAAGAGGGTTCCCTTTTCTCCAATAAATGCCTCTCCAGCATTTATTGTTGGTAGATTTTTTGATGATGGCCATTCTGACTGGTGTGAGGTGATACCTCACTGTAGTTTTGATTTGCATTTCTCTAATGATTAGTGATATTCAGCATCCTTTCATGTGTTTGTTGGCAACCTGTATATCTTCTTTGGAGAAATGTCTATTTAGGTCTTCTGCCCATTTTTGGATTGGGTTGTTTGGTTTTGTGATATTGAGCTACATGAGCTGCTTTTTGGAGATTAATCCTTTGCCATTTGCTTCATTTGAAAATATTTTCTCCCATTCTGATGGTTGTCTTTTCATCTTGCTTATGTTTTCCTTTGCTGTGCAAAAGAATTTATGTTTCATTCGGTCCCATTTTTTTATTTTTGTTTTTATTTCCATTTCTCTAGGAGGTGGGTCAAAAAGGATCTTGCTGTGATTTATGTCATAGACTGTTCTGCTTATGTTTTCCTCTAAGAGTTTTGTAGTAGCTGGTCTTATATTTAGGTCTCTAATCCATTTTGAGTTTATTTTTGTGTATGGTGTTAGGGAGTGTACTAATTTCATTCTTTTACATGTAACTGTCCAGTTTTCCCAGCACCACTTGCTGAAGACACTGTCTTTTCTCCATTGTATACCCTTGCCTCCTTTGTCATAGATTAGTGAACCATAGGTACGTGGGTTTATCTCTGTGCTTTCTATCCTGTTCTATTGACCTATATTTCTGTTTTTGTGTCAGTACCATATTATCTTGATTACTCTAGCTTTGTAATATAGTCTGAAGTCTGGAAGTCTGATTCCTCCAGCTCTTTTTTTCCCCCCTCAAGACTGCTTTGGCTATCCAGGGTCTTTTGTGTCTCCCTACAAATTTTAAGATTTTTTTTTTCTTGTTCTGTAGAAAATGCCAAAGGTATTTTGATCGGGATTGCATTGAATCTGTAGATTGCTTTGGGTAGTATAGTCATTTTCACAATATTGATTCTTCTAATCCGAGAACATGGTATATGTCTCCATCTGTTTATATCATCTTTGATTTCTTTCTTCAGTGTCTTTTAGTTTTCTGAGTACAGGTCTTTTACTTCCTTAGGTAGGTTTATTCCTAGGTATTTTATTCTTATTGTTGCAGTGGTAATGGGATTGTTTCCTTAATTTCTCTTTCTGATCTTTCATTGTTAGTGTAGAGGAATGCAAGCAATTTCTGTGCATTAATTTTGTATCCTGCAACTTTACCAAATTCATTGATTAGCTCCAGTGGTTTTCTGGTGGCATCTTTAGGATTCTCTATCTATGATATCATGTCATCTGCAAACAGTGACAATTTTACTTCTTCTTTTCCTTTTTGTATTCCTTTTATTTCTTTTTCTTCTCTGATTGCCATGGCTAGGACTTCCAAAACTATGTTGAATAGCAGTGGTGAGAGTGGACATCCTTGTCTTGTTCCTGATCTTAGAGGAAACGCTTTCAGTTTTTCACCATTGAGAATGCTGTTTGCTGTGGGTTTGTCATATATGGCCTTTATTATGTTGAGGTAGTTTCCCTCTATGCCCACACTCTGCAGAGTTTTTATCGTAAATGAGTGTTGAATTTTCTCAAAATCTTTTCCTTCATCTATTGAGATGATCATATGGTTTTATTCTACAATTTGTTAATATGGTGTATCACATTGATTTGTGTATATTGAAGAATCCTTGCATCCCTGGGATAAACCCCACTTGATCATGGTGTATGATCCTTTTAATGTGTTGTTCGATTCTGTTTGTTAGTATTTTGTTGAGGATTTTTACATCTATATTCATCAGTGATATTGGTCTATAATTTTCTTTCCTTGTAGTATCTCTGTCTGATTTTGGTATCAGGGTGATGGTGGTCTCATAGAATGAGTTTGGGAGTGTTCCTTCCCCTGCAATTGTTTTGAAGAATTTGAGAAGGTTGGGTGTTAGCTCTTCTCTAAATGTTTGATAGAATTCACCTGTGATGCCATCTGGTTCTGGACTTTGGTTTATTGGAAGATTTTTAATCACAGTTTCAATTTCATTGCTTGTGATAGGTTTGTTCATATTTTCTATTTCTTCCTGGTTCAGTCTTAGAAGGTTATCCCTTTCTAAGAATTTGTCCATTTCTTCCAGATTGTCCATTTTATTGGCCTAGAGTTGCTTGTAGTAGTCTCTTAGGATGCTTTGTATTCCTGTTGTGTCTGTTGTAACTTCTGCTTTTTCACTTCTAATTTTGTTGATTTGCGTCTTCTCCCTCTTTTTCTTAAGTCTGGCTAAAGGTTGATCATTTTTGCTTATCTTCTCAAAGAACCAGCTTTTAGTTTTATTGATCTTTGCTTTCGTTTTCTTTGTTTCTATTTCATTTATTTCTGCTCTGATGTTTATGATTTCTTTCCTTCTACTAACTTTGGGTTTTGTTCTTCTTTCTCTAGTTCCTCTAGGTGTAAGGTTCGATTGTTTATTTGGGATTTTTCTTGTTTCTTGAGGTAGGCTTGTATTGCTATAAACTTCCCTCTTAGAACTCCTTTTGCTGCATCCCATAGGTTTTGGATCATCGTGTTTTTGTTGTCATTTGTCTCTAGGTAGTTTTTGATTTCCTCTTTGATTTCTTCAGTGATCTCTTGGTTATTTAGTAACGTATTGTTTAGCCTCCATGTGTTTGTGTTTTTTACGTTTTTTTCCGTGTAATTGATTTCTAATCTCATAGCATTGTGGTCGGAACAGCTGCTTGATATGATTTCAGTTTTCTTAAATTTACTGAGGCTTTATCTGTGACCCAAGATATGATCTATCCTGGAGAATGTTCCGTGTGCAGTTGAGAAGAACGTGTAATCTGCTGTTTTTGGATGGAATGTCCTATAAATATCAATTGACTCTATCTGGTCTATTGTGTCATTTAAAGCTTGTGTTTCCTTATTAATTTTCTGTCTGGCTGATCTCCACTGGTGTAAGTGAGCTGTTAAAGTCCCCCGCTATTATTGTGTTACTGTCGATTTCCTCTTTTATAGCTGTTAGCAGTTGCCTTATACATTGAGGTGCTCCTATTTTGGGTACATATATATTTATAATTGTTATATCTTCTTCTTGGATTGATCCCCTGACCATTATGTAGTGTCTTTCCTTGTCTCTTGTAACATTCTTTATTTTAAAGTCTATTTTATCTGATATGAGTATTGCTACTCCAGCTTTCTTTTGATTTTCATTTGCATAGAGTATATTTTTCCATCGCCTCACTTTGAGTCTGTATGTGTCCCTAGGTCTGAAATGGATCTCTTGTAGACAGCATATATATGGGTCTTGTTTTTGTATCCATTCAGCGAGCCTGTGTCTTTTGGTTGGAACATTTAGTGCATTCACGTTTAAGGTAATTATCGATATGTATGTTCCTACTACTATTTTCTTAATTGTTATGGGTTTGTCTTGGTGGGTCCTTTTCTTCTCTTGTGTTTCCCACTTAGAGAAGTTCCTTTAGCATTTGGTGTAGAGCTGGTTTCATGGTGCTGAATTCTCTTAGCTTTTGCTTGTCTGTAAGGCTTTTGATTTCTCCATCAAATCTGAATGAGCTCTTTGCAGGATGGAGTACTCTTGGTTGTAGGTTCTTCCCTTTCATCACTTTAAATTTATCATGCCACTTCCTTCTGGCTTGTAGATTTTCTGCTGAGAAATCAGTTGTTATCCTTATGGGAGTTCCCTTGTATGTTATTGGTCATTTTTCCCTTGCTGCTTTCAATCATTTTTCTTTGTCGTTAATTTTTGTCAATTTGATTACTATGTGTCTTGTCATTTTTCTCCTTTGGTTTATCCTGCCTGGGACACTCTGTGCTTCTGGACTTGGGTGGCTATTTCTTTTCCCATGCTAGGGAAGTTTTTGACCATAATCTCTTCAAATATATTCTCGGGTCCTTTCTCTCTCTCTTCTCCTTCTGGGACCCCTATAATGCGAATGTTGTTGCGTTTAATGTTGTCCCAGAGGACTCTTGGGGTGTCTTCGTTTATTTTCATTCTTTTTCTTTATTCTGTTCCATGGCAGTGATTTCCACCTCTCTGTCTTCCAGGTCACTTATCCGTTCTTCTGCCACAGTTATTCTGCTACTGATTCCTTCTAGTGTATTTTTCATTTCAGTTATTACATTGTTCACCTCTGTTTGTTGGTTCTTTAATTCTTCTAGGTCCTTGTTAAACATTTCTTGCATCTTCTCGATCTTTGCCTCCTTTTTTTTCCCAAGGTCTTGGCTCAACTTCACTATCATTATTCTGAATTCTTTTTCTGGAAGGTTCCCTATCTCCACCTCATTTCGTTTTTTTTCTGGGGTTTTATCTTGTTCCTTGATCTGGTATAAAGTCCTCTGCCTTTTCATTTTGTCTATCTTTCTGTGAATGTGGTTTTCCTTCCACAGGCTGCAGAATTGTAGTTCTTCTTGCTTCTGTTGTCTGCTCTCCGGTGGATGAGTCTATCTTAGAGGCTAGTGCAAGCTTCCTGATGGGAGGGACTGGTGGTGGGTAGAGCTGGGTGTTGCTTTGGTGGGCAGAGCTTTAATCCGCTTGTCTACGGATTAAATAAAACTTTAATAAAAAGTTTAATCCGCTTGTCTGCTGATGCATGGGGCTGGGTTCCCTCCCTGTTGGTTGTTTGGCCTGAGGCGACACAGCCCTGGAGCCTACCTTGCTCTTGGTGGGGCTAATGGCGGACTCTGGGAGGGCACACACCAAGGAGTATTTCCCAGAACTTCTGCTGCCAGTGTCGTTGTCCTCACGGTGAGCCACAGCCACAGCCACCACCTGCCTCTGCAGGAGACCCTCTAAAAGTAGCAGGTAGTTCTGGTCATTCTCCTACAGGGTCACTGCTCCTTCCCCTGGGTCCTGATGTGCACACTACTTTGTGTGTGCCCTCCAAGAGTGGAGTATCTGAGTGGAGTTGAGACTCTGAGACTCTGTGTGGACTCGCACAGACTCTGGGTCCTGTGAAGCTTCGATGTTTTCTGATTCTAGAAATCCTATAGGAGACGGTCCACAGCAGGTGACGCTAATGTTGTCAGTAGAGGTGTTGAAGCCAAAGATCTGCAGTTCCAACTAGAGGTGCCGATGTACATACAGGACAAAATCATCTCGTGTGAATGTAGTTCAGGCATGTTTAAGATGAATGCAGTCATGTTAATGCCTACCATATTCTATCTTGAGCCTCTCTTCAGGGACCCCCTCCTCAGTTCCTGAGGCTCCTGTAAGTCATGTACAGGGGACTGGAGAGTGGGCTCTGTCCAGTCTGAGCCCTGAGTTACCCTGTGTGTATCTTAGGATACTTTGTATTTCTGTGGTGTCTGTTGTAACATCATCTCTTTCATTTCAGATTTATTTGGGCCCTCTCTTTTTAAAAAAACATATGACTGTTTTCTTTTATTCTTTACAGAAGTTTAATAAGTGTTTGATCTACTATCCTTACCCTATGTATACTTTTTGCAGTGAGATTTTTACTTTTCTTTGTTTCCTTGTTACTATCAATAATTAGTGAGACTTCTTTTAAGTTACCTTCAACATTGCTTATAAAGCTGCTTTATTAGTGATGACAGAGCCTTAATGGAAGTCATGTTCTGGTTGTAAATTAGAATGCAATGTGCCAGCAAATAGCCCCTTAAGTTTATGTCTCATTACTTCTTGTTCTTTTTTTAATTTAATTTTTATTTTTTGTCAGAGCAAATTTAATTAAAATGTTTTGTTTCTTCTAGGTGTGCAAGATGTGGTTCTTTTAAACATATACATATATCTATTCTTCTTTGGATCATTTTCCCATGTAGGTTATGACACGATGTTGAGTAGTCTTGTCTTGGTATTACGTAGGTCTTTGGTGATTACATATTTCACATGTGTTTCTATATGTATCTTAACCCCAATATCCTAATGTATCCAATCCTCACACCTTTCCATTTGGTGAACCATAAGTTTGTTTAATGAATCTGTGATTGCATTTCTCTGTGGAAATATCTTCATTGGTATCAATTTTTAGCTAAGACCTATAAGTGATATTATAGGATATGTGTCTTTTGCTTTCTGACTTAGTACAATTTGCCTGATTACCTCAAGAATCATACATGGTGCTGCAAATGGCATTGTTTCATTTTTTTCCCTGGCTAATATTCCATCTGTACGTGTACCAGTTCTTCTTTGGCCACGCACCTCTTGATGGACTTTCTGGTTGCCTCCATGTCTTGGCTATTGCAATACTGCTGCAATGCACATTTGCTTGCCTGTGTCTTTCCAGTTATATCTTCTTATGTTATAGGCCAAGGAGTGGGCTTGCTGTATCATATGGTAGCTCAGTGTGTATGTTTTAAAGGCACCCCCATTCAGTTCTCATTAGTGGCTCTTTCCAGGATACGTCCCACTTAAAATTGAGGGTATGCATTTCTCCAAAACACCTTCAATATTTATTATTTGTAGTTTTCTTGCTGATGGTTATTCTAACAGGTGTGAGCTGATACCTATCTGTGGTTGAATTTGCATGTGTCCCATAATCTGTTGAAATTGAGCTTTAAAGCATGCCCTTTTTATTTATCAAACTGTGATTACAGCTTAGTTCTTCAAAGTGTTTTCTTAAAGTAAGTGTCACATTTTGAAAATTTTTGGCCATTAAATCCCTCAAGACATTTTGAGGGCACGTTTCATTTACAGCCCTGAAGTACTTGTTCATATGAAGTGACCATTAGCACAGGTTTTAAAGCTGCTTGTGCAGGTAACGGCCAGAGGGTGGCAGCCTTTCTATGTTCCCAATCTGGTAAATACGGAAAGAGACCTTCAGCCCCAAGAGTGTCCAGCTTTATTTCTCATCCAGCTGTGGGTCTAGATATGGTCACACCAGGTTGCATCACAGCCCCGGAAAGAATTATGTAAAAATTTCTCCCTCTATCACTATCTTTGTTTTTTGGGATTTTAAAGTAATTTATTTTTATAATGGGGTTTACCTGATTTTCACTGCTGTGTTTATGCCCCTTTACACCCATTGATTAACTTACAGAGAGAAATCAATACATAGGTTTTAAGATTTTTACTAGTCAGATATACACTTGTTCGTTGAATAGGGGGTGTTGTGTCCACTTCACGGAGCAAGGAGTATATCTTGTCTATTACATATTGGGTTTATGGATCGGTATCTGAGCTAATATGAAACCCTTGTTTTATGCATCACCCCACCTCACCTTTCCCGTTAAGCAGCCATAGTGTGTTTTCTAAATGTGTGACTCTATTCTGTTTTGTAATTCAGTTCAATTGTAGCGGTTTTTACATTCCCTCTATAAGTGATATCTTATGATAAGTGTCTTTTTCTGTGTGACATATTTCACTTAGAATCGTCGAACCTAAATCCACTCATCTTGCTGCTAATAGCCTTATGACATTGATTTCATGGCTGAGTGATATTCCATTGTACATAAGGACCACAACATCGTTATCCATTTTCCTATTTCCTGGGATATTTAAGGTGTAATGAAGAGGAGGTTCTTGTCAAGAGAGCAGCCCTAAACTTTGGTGTGCCTGTGTCTTGCTGATTTTTAGTTTTCCCAATTTATACGCCCATGAGTGGAAGTGCCCTATGCTCTCTAAGCTGTGTTTTTTAGATGTTTCAGGACACACTGTACACTTCTCCAGAGTGGCTGTTGGCAATTTACATTCCGCCATCAGCGTACCAAGGCTCCCATTTCTCCCTGGCCAGTGCTGCATTTCTGGTTTTGACACTTTTTTCAGCATGGCCCTTTTGATCGATGGGAAGCGAGACTTCTTTGTAGCGCTGATTTGCCTTTCCAGGTTGCTTGGTTGGCCAAAAAGGGCCTATGCGTTTTTTCCTGAATATATTCAGGAAAAAACGCATAGGCCCTTTTTAGCCAAGGGCATGAGTGTCGACGTTTTGCCGCTTTTCATGTGTTTTAAACGCGATTCGAATCTACCTCCTTAAGTCTGTTTCTGCAATTCTGCCTTGCTTTCAAATCCTCTTCGTTGCCTTCCCTCAATATATTTGTGGACGAGAGTTATCATTGATAACTCTGCAGGTTTGTGAATTGCAGTGCCCCTGATCTCCATTTTTCAAGTCGCTTTTTTGGGAGTTGGCCGCAAAAGCACAGGATTTCTTCAGGCCCTATTCTACTTCCAGGCAGCAGGCTGAGTCTGTGGTTAATTCTTTTTCCTGATGGAAAAATAGAGTGACCTGTGCCTGTCCCAAAACCTAGAGCTAGTCTCTTATTGGTTGCCCCTCTTTCCGTTCATCCTCAGGACAAATTGCAACCTGTACCAAACAGGAGGTTAAAGGTGCTGATTCTCCAAGTACGGAGATTGCAATTATAGCGGCTGGAATGGTGAACCCAAGCACAAGGAGATGAGAAATGAGGTGTGTTTTAGAAACCTTTCCCGATCACACAGTGTACCGTCGTCTGGGTTTCTTATGCGTGTTTTCGATGTAGGAAGATGCCCTTGAACCTAGAGATTTGGGACCAATGGGATGGGTACCACGCAGTACTACTTTAAAGGGTCTGCGTTTGCTCACCCAACCTCACCAAACCTCTCAGCCCCAAGTGTGTACACCCTTATGTCTCATCCAGCTGTGGGTCTAGATATGGTCAATCCAGGTTGCATCACAGCCCCTGAACTAATTTTGTAAGAATTTCTTTCTCTATAACTGTCTTTGTTTCATGGGTTTTTAATTTATTTTTATAATGGGGTTTAGCTGATTTTCACTGCTGTGTTTATGCCGCTTTACACCCACTTGACATACTAACAGAGAGATTTCAATACATAGGTTTTAAGATTATTACTAGTCAGGTATATTCTTGTGTGGTGAATAGGGGGTGTTGAGTCCAGTTCTCTGAGCAAGGAGTGGGTCTTGTCTATTACATATTGGGTTTATGGAACGGTATCTCAGCTAATTTGAAACCCTTGTTTTATGTATCACCCCAACTCACCTTTCCCGTTAAGCAGCCATAGTGTGTTTTCTGCATGTGTGACACTGTTCTGTTTTGTAATTCAGTTCAAGTGTAACGGTTTTTACTTTCCCTGTATAAGTGATATCTTATGAGAAGTGTCCTTTTCTGTGTGACTTATTTCACTTAGAATCGTCGTACCTAAATCCACTCATCATGCTGCTACTAGCCTTATGACATTGATTTCATGGCTGAGTGATATTCCATTGTACATAAGGACCACAACTTCTTTATCCATTTTTCCCTTTCCTGGGATATTTAAGGTGGAATGAAGTGGAGGTCCTTGGCAAAAGAGCAGCCCTAAACTTTGGGGTGCTTGTGTCTTGCTGATTTTCAATTTTCCCACTTTATACCCCCATGCGTGGAAGTGCCCTATGCTCTCTAAGCTGTGTTTTTAGATGTTTCAGGACACACCGTACACTTCTCCAGAGTGGCTGTTGGCAATTTATATCCTGCCCATCAGTGTAGCAAGGCTCCCATTTCTCCATGGCCTGTGTTGCATTTCTGGTTTTGACACTTTTTTCAGCATGGCCCTTTTGACCGATGGGAAGCGAGACTTCTTTGTAGCGCTGATTTGCCTTTCCAGGTTGCTTGGTTGGCCAAAAAGGGCGTATGCGTTTTTTCCTGAATATATTCAGGAAAAAACGCATACGCCCTTTTTGGCCAAGGGCATCATTGTCAACGTTTTGCCGCTTTTCATGTGCTTTAAAGGCGATTCGAATCTACCTCCTGAAATCTGGTTCCTGCAAATCTGCCTTGATTTCAAATCCTCTTCTTTGCCTTCCCTCAATATATTTGTGGACGAGAGTTATCATTTATAACTCTGCAGGTTTGTGAATTGCAGTGCCCTGAAGCTCCATTTTACAAGTCGCTTTTTCGGGAGCCGGCCGCAAAAGCGCAGGATGGCTTCAGGCCCTGTTCTGGTTCCGGGGGGCAGGCTGAGCCTGTGGTTAATTCTTCTTCCTGATGGGAAAATAGAGTGACCTGTGCCTGTCCCAACACCAAGAGCTAGTCTCTCATTGGTTCCCCGTCTTCCCGTTCATCCTCAGGACAAATTGCAACCTGTACGGAACAGGAGGTTAAAGGTGCTGATGCTCCAAGTAGGGAGATTGCTAGTAAAGTGGCTGGAATGGCGAACCCGAGCACAAGGAGATGAGAAATGAGGTGCGTTTTAGAAACCTTTCCCCATCACACGGTGTACCATCTTCTGGGTTTCTCATGCATGTTTTCGATGTAGGAAGATGCCCTTGAACCTGGAGATTTGGGACCCATGCGATGGGTAGCACGCAGTATTACTTTAAAGGGTCTGCGTTTGCTCACCCAACCTCACCAAATCTCTCAGCCCCAAGAGTGTCCACCCTTATGTCTCATCCAGCTGTGGGTCTAGATATGGTCAATCCAGGTTGCATCACAGCCCCTGAACGAATTGTGTAAGAATTTCTCTCTCTTTCCCTGTCTTTGTTTCATGGGTTTTTAAAAGTAATTTATTTTTATAATGGGGTTTAGCTGCTTTTCACGGCTGTGTTTATGCCGCTTTACACCCACTTGACACACTAACAGAGAGATATCAATACATAGGTTTTAAGATTATTACTAGTCAGATATATTCTTGTGCGGTGAATCGGGCGTGTTGAGTCCAGTTCTCTGAGCAAGGAGTAGGTCTTGTCTATTACATATTGGGTTTATGGAACGGTATCTGAGCTAATTTGAAACTCTTGTTTTATGTATCACCCCACCTCACCTTTCCCGTTAAGCAGCCATAGTGTGTTTTCTGCATGTGTGACTCTGTTCTGTTTTGTAATTCAGTTCAAGTGTAACGGTTTTTACATTCCCTCTATAAGTGACACCTTATGAGAAGTGTCCTTTTCTGTGTGACTTATTTCACTTAGAGTCGTCTTACCTAAATCCACTCATCATGCTGCTACTAGCCTTATGACATTGATTTCATGGCTGAGTGATATTCCATTGTACACAAGGACCACAACTTTTGTATCCATTTTTCGCTTTCCTGGGATATTTAAGGTGGAATGAAGTGGAGGTCCTTGTCAACAGAGCAGCCCTAAACTTTGGGGTGCTTGTGTCTTGCTGATTTTCAATTTTCCCACTTTATCCCCCCATGCGTGGAAGTGCCCTATGCTCTCTAAGCTGTGTTTTTTAGATGTTTCAGGACACACCGTACACTTCTCCAGAGTGGCTGTTGGCAATGTACATCCCGCCCATCAGTGTAGCAAGGCTCCCATTTCTCCATGGCCTGTCCTGCATTTCTGGTTTTGACACTTTTTTCAGCATGGCCCTTTTGACCGATGGGAAGCGAGCCTTCTTTGTAGCGCTGATTTGCCTTTCCAGGTTGCTTGGTTGGCCAAAAAGGGCGTATGCGTTTTTTCCTGAATATATTCAGGAAAAAACGCATACGCCCTTTTTGGCCAAGGGCATCATTGTCAACGTTTTGCCGCTTTTCATGTGCTTTAAAGGCGATTCGAATCTACCTCCTGAAATCTGTTTCCTGCAATTCTGCCTTGATTTCAAATCCTCTTCTTTGCCTTCCCTCAATATATTTGTGGACGAGAGTTGTCATTTATAACTCTGCAGGTTTGTGAATTGCAGTGCCCTGAAGCTCCATTTTACAAGTCGCTTTTTTGGGAGCCGGCCGCAGAAGCGCCGGATGGCTTCAGGCCCTGTTCTGGTTCCGGGGGGCAGGCTGAGCCTGTGGTTAATTCTTCTTCCTGATGGGAAAATAGAGTGACCTGTGCCTGTCCCAACACCAAGAGCTAGTCTCTCATTGGTTCCCCGTCTTCCCGTTCATCCTCAGGACAAATTGCAACCTGTACGGAACAGGAGGTTAAAGGTGCTGATGCTCCAAGTAGGGAGATTGCTAGTAAAGTGGCTGGAATGGCGAACCCGAGCACAAGGAGATGAGAAATGAGGTGCGTTTTAGAAACCTTTCCCCATCACACGGTGTACCATCTTCTGGGTTTCTCATGCATGTTTTCGATGTAGGAAGATGCCCTTGAACCTGGAGATTTGGGACCCATGCGATGGGTAGCACGCAGTATTACTTTAAAGGGTCTGCGTTTGCTCACCCAACCTCACCAAACCTCTCAGCCCCAAGAGTGTCCACCCTTATGTCTCATCCAGCTGTGGGTCTAGATATGGTCAATCCAGGTTGCATCACAGCCCCTGAACGAATTGTGTAAGAATTTCTCTCTCTTTCCCTGTCTTTGTTTCATGGGTTTTTAAAAGTAATTTATTTTTATAATGGGGTTTAGCTGCTTTTCACGGCTGTGTTTAGGCCTCTTTACACCCACTTGACACACTAACAGAGAGATATCAATACATAGGTTTTAAGATTATTACTGGTCAGATATATTCTTGTGCGGTGAATCGGGCGTGTTGAGTCCAGTTCTCTGAGCAAGGAGTAGGTCTTGTCTATTCCATATTGGGTTTATGGAACGGTATCTGAGCTAATTTGAAACTCTTGTTTTATGTATCACCCCACCTCACCTTTCCCGTTAAGCAGCCATAGTGTGTTTTCTGCATGTGTGACTCTGTTCTGTTTTGTAATTCAGTTCAAGTGTAACGGTTTTTACATTCCCTCTATAAGTGACACCTTATGAGAAGTGTCCTTTTCTGTGTGACTTATTTCACTTAGAATCGTCTTACCTAAATCCACTCATCATGCTGCTACTAGCCTTATGACATTGATTTCATGGCTGAGTGATATTCCATTGTACATAAGGACCACAACTTTTTTATCCATTTTTCGCTTTCCTGGGATATTTAAGGTGGAAGGAAGTGGAGGTCCTTGTCAACAGAGCAGCCCTAAACTTTGGGGTGCTTGTGTCTTGCTGATTTTCAATTTTCCCGCTTTATCCCCCCATGCGTGGAAGTGCCCTATGCTCTCTAAGCTGTGTTTTTTAGATGTTTCAGGACACACCGTACACTTCTCCAGAGTGGCTGTTGGCAATTTACATCCCGCCCATCGGTGTAGCAAGGCTCCCATTTCTCCATGGCCTGTCCTGCATTTCTGGTTTTGACACTTTTTTCAGCATGGCCCTTTTGACCGATGGGAAGCGAGACTTCTTTGTCGCGCTGAATTGCCTTTCCAGGTTGCTTGGTTGGCCAAAAAGGGCGTATGCGTTTTTTCCTGAATATATTCAGGAAAAAACGCATACGCCCTTTTTGGCCAAGGGCAGCATTGTCAACGTTTTGCCGCTTTTCATGTGCTTTAAAGGCGATTCGAATCTACCTCCTGAAATCTGTTTCCTGCAATTCTGCCTTGATTTCTAATCCTCTTCTTTGCCTTCCCTCAATATATTTGTGGACGAGAGTTATCATTTATAACTCTGCAGGTTTGTGAATTGCAGTGCCCTGAAGCTCCATTTTACAAGTCGCTTTTTTGGGAGCCGGCCGCAAAAGCGCAGGATGGCTTCAGGCCCTGTTCTGGTTCCGGGGGGCAGGCTGAGCCTGTGGTTAATTCTTCTTCCTGATGGGAAAATAGAGTGACCTGTGCCTGTCCCAACACCAAGAGCTAGTCTCTCATTGGTTCCCCATTTTCCCGTTCATCCTCAGGACAAATTGCAACCTGTACGGAACAGGAGGTTAAAGGTGCTGATGCTCCAAGTAGGGAGATTGCTAGTAAAGTGGCTGGAATGGCGAACCCGAGCACAAGGAGATGAGAAATGAGGTGCGTTTTAGAAACCTTTCCCCATCACACGGTGTACCATCTTCTGGGTTTCTCATGCATGTTTTCGATGTAGGAAGATGCCCTTGAACCGGGAGGTTTGGGACCCATGCGATGGGTAGCACGCAGTATTACTTTAAAGGGTCTGCGTTTGCTCACCCAACCTCACCAAACCTCTCAGCCCCAAGAGTGTCCACCCTTATGTCTCATCCAGCTGTGGGTCTAGATATGGTCAATCCAGGTTGCATCACAGCCCCTGAACGAATTCTGTAAGAATTTCTCTCTCTTTCCCTGTCTTTGTTTCATGGGTTTTTAAAAGTAATTTATTTTTATAATGGGGTTTAGCTGCTTTTCACGGCTGTGTTTAGGCCGCTTTACACCCACTTGACACACTAACAGAGAGATATCAATACATAGGTTTTAAGATTATTACTGGTCAGATATATTCTTGTGCGGTGAATCGGGCGTGTTGAGTCCAGTTCTCTGAGCAAGGAGTAGGTCTTGTCTATTCCATATTGGGTTTATGGAACGGTATCTGAGCTAATTTGAAACTCTTGTTTTATGTATCACCCCACCTCACCTTTCCCGTTAAGCAGCCATAGTGTGTTTTCTGCATGTGTGACTCTCTTCTGTTTTGTAATTCAGTTCAAGTGTAACGGTTTTTACATTCCCTCTATAAGTGACACCTTATGAGAAGTGTCCTTTTCTGTGTGACTTATTTCACTTAGAATCGTCTTACCTAAATCCACTCATCATGCTGCTACTAGCCTTATGACATTGATTTCATGGCTGAGTGATATTCCATTGTACATAAGGACCACAACTTTTTTATCCATTTTTCGCTTTCCTGGGATATTTAAGGTGGAAGGAAGTGGAGGTCCTTGTCAACAGAGCAGCCCTAAACTTTGGGGTGCTTGTGTCTTGCTGATTTTCAATTTTCCCGCTTTATCCCCCCATGCGTGGAAGTGCCCTATGCTCTCTAAGCTGTGTTTTTTAGATGTTTCAGGACACACCGTACACTTCTCCAGAGTGGCTGTTGGCAATTTACATCCCGCCCATCGGTGTAGCAAGGCTCCCATTTCTCCATGGCCTGTCCTGCATTTCTGGTTTTGACACTTTTTTCAGCATGGCCCTTTGGACCGATGGGAAGCGAGACTTCTTTGTCGCGCTGATTTGCCTTTCCAGGTTGCTTGGTTGGCCAAAAAGGGCGTATGCGTTTTTTCCTGAATATATTCAGGAAAAAACGCATACGCCCTTTTTGGCCAAGGGCAGCATTGTCAACGTTTTGCCGCTTTTCATGTGCTTTAAAGGCGATTCGAATCTACCTCCTGAAATCTGTTTCCTGCAATTCTGCCTTGATTTCTAATCCTCTTCTTTGCCTTCCCTCAATATATTTGTGGACGAGAGTTATCATTTATAACTCTGCAGGTTTGTGAATTGCAGTGCCCTGAAGCTCCATTTTACAAGTCGCTTTTTTGGGAGCCGGCCGCAAAAGCGCAGGATGGCTTCAGGCCCTGTTCTGGTTCCGGGGGGCAGGCTGAGCCTGTGGTTAATTCTTCTTCCTGATGGGAAAATAGAGTGACCTGTGCCTGTCCCAACACCAAGAGCTAGTCTCTCATTGGTTCCCCGTCTTCCCGTTCATCCTCAGGACAAATTGCAACCTGTACGGAACAGGAGGTTAAAGGTGCTGATGCTCCAAGTAGGGAGATTGCTAGTAAAGTGGCTGGAATGGCGAACCCGAGCACAAGGAGATGAGAAATGAGGTGCGTTTTAGAAACCTTTCCCCATCACACGGTGTACCATCTTCTGGGTTTCTCATGCATGTTTTCGATGTAGGAAGATGCCCTTGAACCGGGAGGTTTGGGACCCATGCGATGGGTAGCACGCAGTATTACTTTAAAGTGTCTGCGTTTGCTCACCCAACCTCACCAAACCTCTCAGCCCCAAGAGTGTCCACCCTTATGTCTCATCCAGCTGTGGGTCTAGATATGGTCAATCCAGGTTGCATCACAGCCCCTGAACGAATTCTGTAAGAATTTCTCTCTCTTTCCCTGTCTTTGTTTCATGGGTTTTTAAAAGTAATTTATTTTTATAATGGGGTTTAGCTGCTTTTCACGGCTGTGTTTAGGCCGCTTTACACCCACTTGACACACTAACAGAGAGATATCAATACATAGGTTTTAAGATTATTACTGGTCAGATATATTCTTGTGCAGTGAATCGGGCGTGTTGAGTCCAGTTCTCTGAGCAAGGAGTAGGTCTTGTCTATTCCATATTGGGTTTATGGAACGGTATCTGAGCTAATTTGAAACTCTTGTTTTATGTATCACCCCACCTCACCTTTCCCGTTAAGCAGCCATAGTGTGTTTTCTGCATGTGTGACTCTCTTCTGTTTTGTAATTCAGTTCAAGTGTAACGGTTTTTACATTCCCTCTATAAGTGACACCTTATGAGAAGTGTCCTTTTCTGTGTGACTTATTTCACTTAGAATCGTCTTACCTAAATCCACTCATCATGCTGCTACTAGCCTTATGACATTGATTTCATGGCTGAGTGATATTCCATTGTACATAAGGACCACAACTTTTTTATCCATTTTTCGCTTTCCTGGGATATTTAAGGTGGAAGGAAGTGGAGGTCCTTGTCAACAGAGCAGCCCTAAACTTTGGGGTGCTTGTGTCTTGCTGATTTTCAATTTTCCCGCTTTATCCCCCAATGCGTGGAAGTGCCCTATGCTCTCTAAGCTGTGTTTTTTAGATGTTTCAGGACACACCGTACACTTCTCCAGAGTGGCTGTTGGCAATTTACATCCCTCCCATCGGTGTAGCAAGGCTCCCATTTCTCCATGGCCTGTCCTGCATTTCTGGTTTTGACACTTTTTTCACCATGGCCCTTTTGACCGATGGGAAGCGAGACTTCTTTGTCGCGCTGATTTGCCTTTCCAGGTTGCTTGGTTGGCCAAAAAGGGCGTATGCGTTTTTTCCTGAATATATTCAGGAAAAAACGCATACGCCCTTTTTGGCCAAGGGCAGCATTGTCAACGTTTTGCCGCTTTTCATGTGCTTTAAAGGCGATTCGAATCTACCTCCTGAAATCTGTTTCCTGCAATTCTGCCTTGATTTCTAATCCTCTTCTTTGCCTTCCCTCAATATATTTGTGGACGAGAGTTATCATTTATAACTCTGCAGGTTTGTGAATTGCAGTGCCCTGAAGCTCCATTTTACAAGTCGCTTTTTTGGGAGCCGGCCGCAAAAGCGCAGGATGGCTTCAGGCCCTGTTCTGGTTCCGGGGGGCAGGCTGAGCCTGTGGTTAATTCTTCTTCCTGATGGGAAAATAGAGTGACCTGTGCCTGTCCCAACACCAAGAGCTAGTCTCTCATTGGTTCCCCGTCTTCCCGTTCATCCTCAGGACAAATTGCAACCTGTACGGAACAGGAGGTTAAAGGTGCTGATGCTCCAAGTAGGGAGATTGCTAGTAAAGTGGCTGGAATGGCGAACCCGAGCACAAGGAGATGAGAAATGAGGTGCGTTTTAGAAACCTTTCCCCATCACACGGTGTACCATCTTCTGGGTTTCTCATGCATGTTTTCGATGTAGGAAGATGCCCTTGAACCTGGAGGTTTGGGACCCATGCGATGGGTAGCACGCAGTATTACTTTAAAGGGTCTGCGTTTGCTCACCCAACCTCACCAAACCTCTCAGCCCCAAGAGTGTCCACCCTTATGTCTCATCCAGCTGTGGGTCTAGATATGGTCAATCCAGGTTGCATCACAGCCCCTGAACGAATTGTGTAAGAATTTCTCTCTCTTTCCCTGTCTTTGTTTCATGGGTTTTTAAAAGTAATTTATTTTTATAATGGGGTTTAGCTGCTTTTCACGGCTGTGTTTAGGCCGCTTTACACCCACTTGACACACTAACAGAGAGATATCAATACATAGGTTTTAAGATTATTACTGGTCAGATATATTCTTGTGCGGTGAATCGGGCGTGTTGAGTCCAGTTCTCTGAGCAAGGAGTAGGTCTTGTCTATTCCATATTGGGTTTATGGAACGGTATCTAAGCTAATTTGAAACTCTTGTTTTATGTATCACCCCACCTCACCTTTCCCGTTAAGCAGCCATAGTGTGTTTTCTGCATGTGTGACTCTCTTCTGTTTTGTAATTCAGTTCAAGTGTAACGGTTTTTACATTCCCTCTATAAGTGACACCTTATGAGAAGTGTCCTTTTCTGTGTGACTTATTTCACTTAGAATCGTCTTACCTAAATCCACTCATCATGCTGCTACTAGCCTTATGACATTGATTTCATGGCTGAGTGATATTCCATTGTACATAAGGACCACAACTTTTTTATCCATTTTTCGCTTTCCTGGGATATTTAAGGTGGAAGGAAGTGGAGGTCCTTGTCAACAGAGCAGCCCTAAACTTTGGGGTGCTTGTGTCTTGCTGATTTTCAATTTTCCCGCTTTATCCCCCCATGCGTGGAAGTGCCCTATGCTCTCTAAGCTGTGTTTTTTAGATGTTTCAGGACACACCGTACACTTCTCCAGAGTGGCTGTTGGCAATTTACATCCCGCCCATCGGTGTAGCAAGGCTCCCATTTCTCCATGGCCTGTCCTGCATTTCTGGTTTTGACACTTTTTTCAGCATGGCCCTTTGGACCGATGGGAAGCGAGACTTCTTTGTCGCGCTGATTTGCCTTTCCAGGTTGCTTGGTTGGCCAAAAAGGGCGTATGCGTTTTTTCCTGAATATATTCAGGAAAAAACGCATACGCCCTTTTTGGCCAAGGGCATCATTGTCAACGTTTTGCCGCTTTTCATGTGCTTTAAAGGCGATTCGAATCTACCTCCTGAAATCTGTTTCCTGCAATTCTGCCTTGATTTCTAATCCTCTTCTTTGCCTTCCCTCAATATATTTGTGGACGAGAGTTATCATTTATATCTCTGCAGGTTTGTGAATTGCAGTGCCCTGAAGCTCCATTTTACAAGTCGCTTTTTTGGGAGCCGGCCGCAAAAGCGCAGGATGGCTTCAGGCCCTGTTCTGGTTCCGGGGGGCAGGCTGAGCCTGTGGTTAATTCTTCTTCCTGATGGGAAAATAGACTGACCTGTGCCTGTCCCAACACCAAGAGCTAGTCTCTCATTGGTTCCCCGTCTTCCCGTTCATCCTCAGGACAAATTGCAACCTGTACGGAACAGGAGGTTAAAGGTGCTGATGCTCCAAGTAGGGAGATTGCTAGTAAAGTGGCTGGAATGGCGAACCCGAGCACAAGGAGATGAGAAATGAGGTGCGTTTTAGAAACCTTTCCCCATCACACGGTGTACCATCTTCTGGGTTTCTCATGCATGTTTTCGATGTAGGAAGATGCCCTTGAACCTGGAGATTTGGGACCCATGCGATGGGTAGCACGCAGTATTACTTTAAAGGGTCTGCGTTTGCTCACCCAACCTCACCAAACCTCTCAGCCCCAAGAGTGTCCACCCTTATGTCTCATCCAGCTGTGGGTCTAGATATGGTCAATCCAGGTTGCATCACAGCCCCTGAACGAATTGTGTAAGAATTTCTCTCTCTTTCCCTGTCTTTGTTTCATGGGTTTTTAAAAGTAATTTATTTTTATAATGGGGTTTAGCTGCTTTTCACGGCTGTGTTTAGGCCGCTTTACACCCACTTGACACACTAACAGAGAGATATCAATACATAGGTTTTAAGATTATTACTGGTCAGATATATTCTTGTGCGGTGAATCGGGCGTGTTGAGTCCAGTTCTCTGAGCAAGGAGTAGGTCTTGTCTATTCCATATTGGGTTTATGGAACGGTATCTGAGCTAATTTGAAACTCTTGTTTTATGTATCACCCCACCTCACCTTTCCCGTTAAGCAGCCATAGTGTGTTTTCTGCATGTGTGACTCTCTTCTGTTTTGTAATTCAGTTCAAGTGTAACGGTTTTTACATTCCCTCTATAAGTGACACCTTATGAGAAGTGTCCTTTTCTGTGTGACTTATTTCACTTAGAATCGTCTTACCTAAATCCACTCATCATGCTGCTACTAGCCTTATGACATTGATTTCATGGCTGAGTGATATTCCATTGTACATAAGGACCACAACTTTTTTATCCATTTTTCGCTTTCCTGGGATATTTAAGGTGGAAGGAAGTGGAGGTCCTTGTCAACAGAGCAGCCCTAAACTTTGGGGTGCTTGTGTCTTGCTGATTTTCAATTTTCCCGCTTTATCCCCCCATGCATGGAAGTGCCCTATGCTCTCTAAGCTGTGTTTTTTAGATGTTTCAGGACACACCGTACACTTCTCCAGAGTGGCTGTTGGCAATTTACATCCCGCCCATCGGTGTAGCAAGGCTCCCATTTCTCCATGGCCTGTCCTGCATTTCTGGTTTTGACACTTTTTTCAGCATGGCCCTTTGGACCGATGGGAAGCGAGACTTCTTTGTCGCGCTGATTTGCCTTTCCAGGTTGCTTGGTTGGCCAAAAAGGGCGTATGCGTTTTTTCCTGAATATATTCAGGAAAAAACGCATACGCCCTTTTTGGCCAAGGGCATCATTGTCAACGTTTTGCCGCTTTTCATGTGCTTTAAAGGCGATTCGAATCTACCTCCTGAAATCTGTTTCCTGCAATTCTGCCTTGATTTCTAATCCTCTTCTTTGCCTTCCCTCAATATATTTGTGGACGAGAGTTATCATTTATAACTCTGCAGGTTTGTGAATTGCAGTGCCCTGAAGCTCCATTTTACAAGTCGCTTTTTTGGGAGCCGGCCGCAAAAGCGCCGGATGGCTTCAGGCCCTGTTCTGGTTCCGGGGGGCAGGCTGAGCCTGTGGTTAATTCTTCTTCCTGATGGGAAAATAGAGTGACCTGTGCCTGTCCCAACACCAAGAGCTAGTCTCTCATTGGTTCCCCGTCTTCCCGTTCATCCTCAGGACAAATTGCAACCTGTACGGAACAGGAGGTTAAAGGTGCTGATGCTCCAAGTAGGGAGATTGCTAGTAAAGTGGCTGGAATGGCGAACCCGAGCACAAGGAGATGAGAAATGAGGTGCGTTTTAGAAACCTTTCCCCATCACACGGTGTACCATCTTCTGGGTTTCTCATGCATGTTTTCGATGTAGGAAGATGCCCTTGAACCTGGAGATTTGGGACCCATGCGATGGGTAGCACGCAGTATTACTTTAAAGGGTCTGCGTTTGCTCACCCAACCTCACCAAACCTCTCAGCCCCAAGAGTGTCCACCCTTATGTCTCATCCAGCTGTGGGTCTAGATATGGTCAATCCAGGTTGCATCACAGCCCCTGAACGAATTGTGTAAGAATTTCTCTCTCTTTCCCTGTCTTTGTTTCATGGGTTTTTAAAAGTAATTTATTTTTATAATGGGGTTTAGCTGCTTTTCACGGCTGTGTTTAGGCCGCTTTACACCCACTTGACACACTAACAGAGAGATATCAATAAATAGGTTTTAAGATTATTACTGGTCAGATATATTCTTGTGCGGTGAATCGGGCGTGTTGAGTCCAGTTCTCTGAGCAAGGAGTAGGTCTTGTCTATTCCATATTGGGTTTATGGAACGGTATCTGAGCTAATTTGAAACTCTTGTTTTATGTATCACCCCACCTCACCTTTCCCGTTAAGCAGCCATAGTGTGTTTTCTGCATGTGTGACTCTCTTCTGTTTTGTAATTCAGTTCAAGTGTAACGGTTTTTACATTCCCTCTATAAGTGACACCTTATGAGAAGTGTCCTTTTCTGTGTGACTTATTTCACTTAGAATCGTCTTACCTAAATCCACTCATCATGCTGCTACTAGCCTTATGACATTGATTTCATGGCTGAGTGATATTCCATTGTACATAAGGACCACAACTTTTTTATCCATTTTTCGCTTTCCTGGGATATTTAAGGTGGAAGGAAGTGGAGGTCCTTGTCAACAGAGCAGCCCTAAACTTTGGGGTGCTTGTGTCTTGCTGATTTTCAATTTTCCCGCTTTATCCCCCCATGCGTGGAAGTGCCCTATGCTCTCTAAGCTGTGTTTTTTAGATGTTTCAGGACACACCGTACACTTCTCCAGAGTGGCTGTTGGCAATTTACATCCCGCCCATCGGTGTAGCAAGGCTCCCATTTCTCCATGGCCTGTCCTGCATTTCTGGTTTTGACACTTTTTTCAGCATGGCCCTTTGGACCGATGGGAAGCGAGACTTCTTTGTCGCGCTGATTTGCCTTTCCAGGTTGCTTGGTTGGCCAAAAAGGGCGTATGCGTTATTTCCTGAATATATTCAGGAAAAAACGCATACGCCCTTTTTGGCCAAGGGCATCATTGTCAACGTTTTGCCGCTTTTCATGTGCTTTAAAGGCGATTCGAATCTACCTCCTGAAATCTGTTTCCTGCAATTCTGCCTTGATTTCTAATCCTCTTCTTTGCCTTCCCTCAATATATTTGTGGACGAGAGTTATCATTTATAACTCTGCAGGTTTGTGAATTGCAGTGCCCTGAAGCTCCATTTTACAAGTCGCTTTTTTGGGAGCCGGCCGCAAAAGCGCCGGATGGCTTCAGGCCCTGTTCTGGTTCCGGGGGGCAGGCTGAGCCTGTGGTTAATTCTTCTTCCTGATGGGAAAATAGAGTGACCTGTGCCTGTCCCAACACCAAGAGCTAGTCTCTCATTGGTTCCCCATCTTCCCGTTCATCCTCAGGACAAATTGCAACCTGTACGGAACAGGAGGTTAAAGGTGCTGATGCTCCAAGTAGGGAGATTGCTAGTAAAGTGGCTGGAATGGCGAACCCGAGCACAAGGAGATGAGAAATGAGGTGCGTTTTAGAAACCTTTCCCCATCACACGGTGTACCATCTTCTGGGTTTCTCATGCATGTTTTCGATGTAGGAAGATGCCCTTGAACCTGGAGGTTTGGGACCCATGCGATGGGTAGCACACAGTATTACTTTAAAGGGTCTGCGTTTGCTCACCCAACCTCACCAAACCTCTCAGCCCCAAGAGTGTCCACCCTTATGTCTCATCCAGCTGTGGGTCTAGATATGGTCAATCCAGGTTGCATCACAGCCCCTGAACGAATTGTGTAAGAATTTCTCTCTCTTTCCCTGTCTTTGTTTCATGGGTTTTTAAAAGTAATTTATTTTTATAATGGGGTTTAGCTGCTTTTCACGGCTGTGTTTAGGCCGCTTTACACCCACTTGACACACTAACAGAGAGATATCAATACATAGGTTTTAAGATTATTACTGGTCAGATATATTCTTGTGCGGTGAATCGGGCGTGTTGAGTCCAGTTCTCTGAGCAAGGAGTAGGTCTTGTCTATTCCATATTGGGTTTATGGAACGGTATCTGAGCTAATTTGAAACTCTTGTTTTATGTATCACCCCACCTCACCTTTCCCGTTAAGCAGCCATAGTGTGTTTTCTGCATGTGTGACTCTGTTCTGTTTTGTAATTCAGTTCAAGTGTAACGGTTTTTACATTCCCTCTATAAGTGACACCTTATGAGAAGTGTCCTTTTCTGTGTGACTTATTTCACTTAGAATCGTCTTACCTAAATCCACTCATCATGCTGCTACTAGCCTTATGACATTGATTTCATGGCTGAGTGATATTCCATTGTACATAAGGACCACAACTTTTTTATCCATTTTTCGCTTTCCTGGGATATTTAAGGTGGAAGGAAGTGGAGGTCCTTGTCAACAGAGCAGCCCTAAACTTTGGGGAGCCTCTGTCTTGCTGATTTTTAGTTTTCCCAATTTATACGCCCATGAGTTGAAGTGCCCTATGCGCTCTAAACTGTGTTTTTTCGATGTTTCAGGACACACCGTACACTTCTCCAGAGTGGCTGTTGGCAATTTACATCCCGCCCATCAGCATAGCAAGGCTCCCATTTCTCCATGGCCTGTCCTGCATTTCTGGTTTTGACACTTTTCTCAGCATGGCCCTTTTGACCGATGAGAAGCGAGACTTCTTTGGAGCGATGATTTGCCTTTCCAGGTTGCTTGGTTGGCCAAAAAGGGCGTATGCGTTTTTTCCTGAATATATTCAGGAAAAAACGCATACGTCCTTTTTGGCCAAGGGCATCATTGTCGACGTTTTGCTGCTTTTCATGTACTTTAAAGGCGACGTGAATCTACCTCCTGAAATCTGTTTCCTGCAATTCTGCCTTGCTTTCAAATCCTCTTCGTTGCCTTCCCTCAATATATTTGTGGACGAGAGTTATCATTTATAACTCTGCCAGTTTGTGAATTGCAGTGCCCCTGAGCTCCATTTTTCAAATCGCTTTTTTGGGAGCTGGCCGCAAAAGCGCAAGATGGCCTCAGGCCCTATTCTGGTTCTGGGCAGCAGGCTGAGCCTGTGATTAATTCTTCTTCCTGTTGGGAAAATAGAGTGACCTGTGCCTGTCGCAACACCTAGAGCTAGTCTCTCATTGGCTCCCCCTCTTCCTGTTCATCCTCAGGACAAATTGCAAGCTGTCCGGAACAGGAGGTTAAAGGTGCTGATTCTCCAAGGAGGGAGATTGCTAGTAAAGAGGCTGCAATGGCGAACCCGAGCACAAGGAGATGAGAAATGAGGTGCGTTTTAGAAACCTTTCCCAGTCACACGGTGTACCACCTTCTGGGTTTCTCATGCATGTTTTCGATGTAGGAACATGCCCTTGAACCTGGAGATTTGGGACCCATGGGATGGGTAACAGGCAGTATTACTTTAAGGCTCTGCGTTTGCTCCCCCAACCTCACCAAATCTCTCAGCCCCGAGAGTGTCCACCCTTATGTCTCATCCAGCTGTGGGTCTAGATATGGTCATTCCAGGTGGCATCACAGCCCCTGAACGAATTTTGTAAGAATTTCTCTCTCTTTCACTGTCTTTGTTTCACGGGTTTTTAAAATTAATTTATTCTTATAATGGGGTTTAGCTGCTTTTCACGGCTGTGTTTATGCCGCTTTACACCCACTTGACTCACTTTCAGAGAGATATAAATTCATAGGTTTTAAGATTCTTACTAATCAGATATATTCTTGTGCGGTGAATAGGGGGTGTTGAGTCCAGTTCACTGAGCAAGGAGTAGGTCTTTCTATTACATATTGGGTTTATGGAACGGTATCTCAGCTAATTTGAAACCCTTGTTTTATGCATCACCCCACCTCACCTTTCCCGTTAAGCAGCCATAGTGTGTTTTGTAAACGTGTGACTCTGTTTTGTTTTGTAATTCAGTTCAATTGTAGCGGTTTTTACATTCCCTCTATAAATGATAGCTTATGATAAGTGTCTTTTTCTGTGTGACTTATTTCACTTAGAATTGTCGTACCTAAATCCACTCATCATGCTGCTACTAGCCTTATGACATTGATTTCATGGCTGAGTGATATTCCATTGTATATAAGGACCACCACTTCTTTATCCATTTTTCTCTTTCCTGGGATATTTAAGGTGTCATGAAGTGGAGGTTCTTGTCAACAGAGCAGCCCTAAACTTTGGGGTGCCTGTGTCTTGCTGATTTTTCGTTTTCCCAATATATACGCACGTGAGTGGAAGTGCCCTATGCGCACTAAGCTGTGTTTTTTCGATGTTTCGGGACACACAGTACACTTCTCCATAGTGGCTGTTGGCAATTTACATCCTGACTATCAGCGTAGCAAGGCTCCCATTTCTCCATGGCCTGTCCTGCATTTCTGGTTTTGACACTTTTTTCAGCATGGCCCTTTTGACCGATGGGAAGCGAGACTTCTTTGTAGTGCTGATTTGCCTTTCCAGGTTGCTTGGTTGGCCAAAAAGGGCGTATGCGTTTTTTCCTGAATATATTCAGGAAGAAACGCATACACCCTTTTTGACCATGGGCATCATTGTCGACGTTTTGCCGCTTTTCATGTGCTTTAAAGGCGATTCGAATCTACCTCCTGACATCTGTTTCCTGCAATTCTACCTTGCTTTCAAATCCTCTTCGTTGCCTTCAATCAAGATATTTGTGAACGAGAGTTATCATTTACAACTCTGCAGGTTTGTTAATTGCAGTTCCCCTGAGCTCCATTTTTCAACTCGCTTTTTTGGGAGCTGGCCGCAAAAGCGCAGGATGGCATCAGGCCCTATTCTGGTTCCGGGCGGCAGGCTGAGCCTGTGGTTAATTCTTCTTCCTGATGGGAAAATAGAGTGACCTGTGCCTCTCCCAACACCTAGAGCTAGTCTCTCATTGGCTCCCATTCTTCCCGTTCATACTCAGGACAAATTGCAACCTGTACGGAACAGGAGGTTAAAGGTCCTGATTCTCCAAGGAGGGAGATTGCTAGTAAAGCGGCTGGAATGGCGAACCCGAGCACAAGGAGATGAGAAATGAGGTGCGTTTTAGAAACCTTTCCCGGTCACACGGTCTACCACCTTCTGGGTTTCTCATGCATGTTTTCGATATAGGAAGATGCCCTTGAACCTGGAGATTTGGGACCCATGCGATGGGTAACAGGCAGTAGTACTTTAAAGGCTCTGTGTTTGCTCACCCAACCTCACCAAATCTCTCAGCCCCGAGAGTATCCACCCTTACGTCTTATCCAGCTGTGGGTCTAGATATGGTCATTCCAGGTGGCATCACAGCCCCTGAACGAATTTTGTAAGAATTTCTCTCTCTTTCACTGTCTTTGTTTCACGGGTTTTTAAAATTAATTTATTCTTATAATGGGGTTTAGCTGCTTTTCACGGCTGTGTTTATGCCGCTTTACACCCACTTGACTCACATCCAGAGAGATATCAATACATAGGTTTTAAGATTCTTACTAGTCAGATATATTCTTGTGCGGTGAATAGGGGGTGTTGAGTCCAGTTCACTGAGCAAGGAGTAGGTCTTTCTATTACATATTGGGTTTATGGAACGGTATCTCAGCTAATTTGAAACCCTTGTTTTATGCATCACCCCACCTCACCTTTCCCGTTAAGCAGCCATAGTGTGTTTTGTAAACGTGTGACTCTGTTTTGTTTTGTAATTCAGTTCAATTGTAGCGGTTTTTACATTCCCTCTATAAGTGATAGCTTATGATAAGTGTCTTTTTCTGTGTGACTTATTTCACTTAGAATTGTCGTACCTAAATCCACTCATCATGCTGCTACTAGCCTTATGACATTGATTTCATGGCTGAGTGATATTCCATTGTACATAAGGACCACCACTTCTTTATCCATTTTTCTCTTTCATGGGATATTTAAGGTGTCATGAAGTGGAGGTTCTTGTCAACAGAGCAGCCCTAAACTTTGGGGAGCCTCTGTCTTGCTGATTTTTAGTTTTCCCAATTTATACGCCCATGAGTTGAAGTGCCCTATGCGCTCTAAGCTGTGTTTTTTCGATGTTTCAGGACACACCGTACACTTCTCCAGAGTGGCTGTTGGCAATTTACATCCCGCCCATCATCATAGCAAGGCTCCCATTTCTCCATGGCCTGTCCTGCATTTCTGGTTTTGACACTTTTCTCAGCATGGCCCTTTTGACCGATGAGAAGCGAGACTTCTTTGGAGCGATGATTTGCCTTTCCAGGTTGCTTGGTTGGCCAAAAAGGGCGTATGCGTTTTTTCCTGAATATATTCAGGAAAAAACGCATACGTCCTTTTTGGCCAAGGGCATCATTGTCGACGTTTTGCCGTTTTTCATGTGCTTTAAAGGCGACGTGAATCTACCTCCTGAAATCTGTTTCCTGCAATTCTGCCTTGCTTTCAAATCCTCTTCGTTGCCTTCCCTCAATATATTTGTGGACGAGAGTTATCATTTATAACTCTGCCAGTTTGTGAATTGCAGTGCCCCTGAGCTCCATTTTTCAAATCGCTTTTTTGGGAGCTGGCCGCAAAAGCGCAAGATGGCCTCAGGCCCTATTCTGGTTCCGGGCAGCAGGCTGAGCCTGTGATTAATTCTTCTTCCTGTTGGGAAAATAGAGTGACCTGTGCCTGTCGCAACACCTAGAGCTAGTCTCTCATTGGCTCCCCCTCTTCCTGTTCATCCTCAGGACAAATTGCAAGCTGTACGGAACAGGAGGTTAAAGGTGCTGATTCTCCAAGGAGGGAGATTGCTAGTAAAGAGGCTGGAATGGCGAACCCGAGCACAAGGAGATGAGAAATGAGGTGCGTTTTAGAAACCTTTCCCAGTCACACGGTGTACCACCTTCTGGGTTTCTCATGCATGTTTTCGATGTAGGAACATGCCCTTGAACCTGGAGATTTGGGACCCATGGGATGGGTAACAGGCAGTATTACTTTAAGGCTCTGCGTTTGCTCCCCCAACCTCACCAAATCTCTCAGCCCCGAGAGTGTCCACCCTTATGTCTCATCCAGCTGTGGGTCTAGATATGGTCATTCCAGGTGGCATCACAGCCCCTGAACGAATTTTGTAAGAATTTCTCTCTCTTTCACTGTCTTTGTTTCACGGGTTTTTAAAATTAATTTATTCTTATAATGGGGTTTAGCTGCTTTTCACGGCTGTGTTTATGCCGCTTTACACCCACTTGACTCACTTTCAGAGAGATATAAATTCATAGGTTTTAAGATTCTTACTAATCAGATATATTCTTGTGCGGTGAATAGGGGGTGTTGAGTCCAGTTCACTGAGCAAGGAGTAGGTCTTTCTATTACATATTGGGTTTATGGAACGGTATCTCAGCTAATTTGAAACCCTTGTTTTATGCATCACCCCACCTCACCTTTCCCGTTAAGCAGCCATAGTGTGTTTTGTAAACGTGTGACTCTGTTTTGTTTTGTAATTCAGTTCAATTGTAGCGGTTTTTACATTCCCTCTATAAATGATAGCTTATGATAAGTGTCTTTTTCTGTGTGACTTATTTCACTTAGAATTGTCATACCTAAATCCACTCATCATGCTGCTACTAGCCTTATGACATTGATTTCATGGCTGAGTGATATTCCATTGTATATAAGGACCACCACTTCTTTATCCATTTTTCTCTTTCCTGGGATATTTAAGGTGTCATGAAGTGGAGGTTCTTGTCAACAGAGCAGCCGTAAACTTTGGGGTGCCTGTGTCTTGCTGATTTTTCGTTTTCCCAATATATACGCACGTGAGTGGAAGTGCCCTATGCGCACTAAGCTGTGTTTTTTCGATGTTTCGGGACACACAGTACACTTCTCCATAGTGGCTGTTGGCAATTTACATCCTGACTATCAGCGTAGCAAGGCTCCCATTTCTCCATGGCCTGTCCTGCATTTCTGGTTTTGACACTTTTTTCAGCATGGCCCTTTTGACCGATGGGAAGCGAGACTTCTTTGGAGCGCTGATTTGCCTTTCCAGGTTGCTTGGTTGGCCAAAAAGGGCGTATGAGTTTTTTCCTGAATATATTCAGGAAGAAACGCATACGCCCTTTTTGACCATGGGCATCATTGTCAACGTTTTGCCGCTTTTCATGTGCTTTAAAGGCGATTCGAATCTACCTCCTGACATCTGTTTCCTGCAATTCTACCTTGCTTTCAAATCCTCTTCGTTGCCTTCAATCAAGATATTTGTGAACGAGAGTTATCATTTACAACTCTGCAGGTTTGTTAATTGCAGTTCCCCTGAGCTCCATTTTTCAACTCGCTTTTTTGGGAGCTGGCCGCAAAAGCGCAGGATGGCATCAGGCCCTATTCTGGTTCCGGGCGGCAGGCTGAGCCTGTGGTTAATTCTTCTTCCTGATGGGAAAATAGAGTGACCTGTGCCTGTCCCAACACCTAGAGCTAGTCTCTCATTGGCTCCCATTCTTCCCGTTCATACTCAGGACAAATTGCAACCTGTACGGAACAGGAGGTTAAAGGTCCTGATTCTCCAAGGAGGGAGATTGCTAGTAAAGCGGCTGGAATGGCGAACCCGAGCACAAGGAGATGAGAAATGAGGTGCGTTTTAGAAACCTTTCCCGGTCACACGGTCTACCACCTTCTGGGTTTCTCATGCATGTTTTCGATATAGGAAGATGCCCTTGAACCTGGAGATTTGGGACCCATGCGATGGGTAACAGGCAGTAGTACTTTAAAGGCTCTGTGTTTGCTCACCCAACCTCACCAAATCTCTCAGCCCCGAGAGTATCCACCCTTACGTCTTATCCAGCTGTGGGTCTAGATATGGTCATTCCAGGTGGCATCACAGCCCCTGAACGAATTTTGTAAGAATTTCTCTCTCTTTCACTGTCTTTGTTTCACGGGTTTTTAAAATTAATTTATTCTTATAATGGGGTTTAGCTGCTTTTCACGGCTGTGTTTATGCCGCTTTACACCCATTTGACTCACATCCAGAGAGATATCAATACATAGGTTTTAAGATTCTTACTAGTCAGATATATTCTTGTGCGGTGAATAGGGGGTGTTGAGTCCAGTTCACTGAGCAAGGAGTAGGTCTTTCTATTACATATTGGGTTTATGGAACGGTATCTCAGCTAATTTGAAACCCTTGTTTTATGCATCACCCCACCTCACCTTTCCCGTTAAGCAGCCATAGTGTGTTTTGTAAACGTGTGACTCTGTTTTGTTTTGTAATTCAGTTCAATTGTAGCGGTTTTTACATTCCCTCTATAAGTGATAGCTTATGATAAGTGTCTTTTTCTGTGTGACTTATTTCACTTAGAATTGTCGTACCTAAATCCACTCATCATGCTGCTACTAGCCTTATGACATTGATTTCATGGCTGAGTGATATTCCATTGTACATAAGGACCACCACTTCTTTATCCATTTTTCTCTTTCATGGGATATTTAAGGTGTCATGAAGTGGAGGTTCTTGTCAACAGAGCAGCCCTAAACTTTGGGGAGCCTCTGTCTTGCTGATTTTTAGTATTCCCAATTTATACGCCCATGAGTTGAAGTGCCCTATGCGCTCTAAGCTGTGTTTTTTCGATGTTTCAGGACACACCGTACACTTCTCCAGAGTGGCTGTTGGCAATTTACATCCCGCCCATCAGCATAGCAAGGCTCCCATTTCTCCATGGCCTGTCCTGCATTTCTGGTTTTGACACTTTTCTCAGCATGGACCTTTTGACCGATGAGAAGCGAGACTTCTTTGGAGCGATGATTTGCCTTTCCAGGTTGCTTGGTTGGCCAAAAAGGGCGTATGCGTTTTTTCCTGAATATATTCAGGAAAAAACGCATACGCCCTTTTTGGCCAAGGGCATCATTGTCAACGTTTTGCCGCTTTTCATGTGCTTTAAAGGCAATTCGAATCTACCTCCTGAAATCTGTTTCCTGCAATTCTGCCTTGATTTCTAATCCTCTTCTTTGCCTTCCCTCAATATATTTGTGGACGAGAGTTATCATTTATAACTCTGCAGGTTTGTGAATTGCAGTGCCCTGAAGCTCCATTTTACAAGTCGCTTTTTTGGGAGCCGGCCGCAAAAGCGCAGGATGGCTTCAGGCCCTGTTCTGGTTCCGGGGGGCAGGCTGAGCCTGTGGTTAATTCTTCTTCCTGATGGGAAAATAGACTGACCTGTGCCTGTCCCAACACCAAGAGCTAGTCTCTCATTGGTTCCCCGTCTTCCCGTTCATCCTCAGGACAAATTGCAACCTGTACGGAACAGGAGGTTAAAGGTGCTGATGCTCCAAGTAGGGAGATTGCTAGTAAAGTGGCTGGAATGGCGAACCCGAGCACAAGGAGATGAGAAATGAGGTGCGTTTTAGAAACCTTTCCCCATCACACGGTGTACCATCTTCTGGGTTTCTCATGCATGTTTTCGATGTAGGAAGATGCCCTTGAACCTGGAGATTTGGGACCCATGCGATGGGTAGCACGCAGTATTACTTTAAAGGGTCTGCGTTTGCTCACCCAACCTCACCAAACCTCTCAGCCCCAAGAGTGTCCACCCTTATGTCTCATCCAGCTGTGGGTCTAGATATGGTCAATCCAGGTTGCATCACAGCCCCTGAACGAATTGTGTAAGAATTTCTCTCTCTTTCCCTGTCTTTGTTTCATGGGTTTTTAAAAGTAATTTATTTTTATAATGGGGTTTAGCTGCTTTTCACGGCTGTGTTTAGGCCGCTTTACACCCACTTGACACACTAACAGAGAGATAACAATACATAGGTTTTAAGATTATTACTGGTCAGATATATTCTTGTGCGGTGAATCGGGCGTGTTGAGTCCAGTTCTCTGAGCAAGGAGTAGGTCTTGTCTATTCCATATTGGGTTTATGGAACGGTATCTGAGCTAATTTGAAACTCTTGTTTTATGTATCACCCCACCTCACCTTTCCCGTTAAGCAGCCATAGTGTGTTTTCTGCATGTGTGACTCTCTTCTGTTTTGTAATTCAGTTCAAGTGTAACGGTTTTTACATTCCCTCTATAAGTGACACCTTATGAGAAGTGTCCTTTTCTGTGTGACTTATTTCACTTAGAATCGTCTTACCTAAATCCACTCATCATGCTGCTACTAGCCTTATGACATTGATTTCATGGCTGAGTGATATTCCATTGTACATAAGGACCACAACTTTTTTATCCATTTTTCGCTTTCCTGGGATATTTAAGGTGGAAGGAAGTGGAGGTCCTTGTCAACAGAGCAGCCCTAAACATTGGGGTGCTTGTGTCTTGCTGATTTTCAATTTTCCCGCTTTATCCCCCCATGCGTGGAAATGCCCTATGCTCTCTAAGCTGTGTTTTTTAGATGTTTCAGGACACACCGTACACTTCTCCAGAGTGGCTGTTGGCAATTTACATCCCGCCCATCGGTGTAGCAAGGCTCCCATTTCTCCATGGCCTGTCCTGCATTTCTGGTTTTGACACTTTTTTCAGCATGGCCCTTTGGAACGATGGGAAGCGAGACTTCTTTGTCGCGCTGATTTGCCTTTCCAGGTTGCTTGGTTGGCCAAAAAGGGCGTATGCGTTTTTTCCTGAATATATTCAGGAAAAAACGCATACGCCCTTTTTGGCCAAGGGCATCATTGTCAACGTTTTGCCGCTTTTCATGTGCTTTAAAGGCGATTCGAATCTACCTCCTGAAATCTGTTTCCTGCAATTCTGCCTTGATTTCTAATCCTCTTCTTTGCCTTCCCTCAATATATTTGTGGACGAGAGTTATCATTTATAACTCTGCAGGTTTGTGAATTGCAGTGCCCTGAAGCTCCATTTTACAAGTCGCTTTTTTGGGAGCCGGCCGCAAAAGCGCCGGATGGCTTCAGGCCCTGTTCTGGTTCCGGGGGGCAGGCTGAGCCTGTGGTTAATTCTTCTTCCTGATGGGAAAATAGAGTGACCTGTGCCTGTCCCAACACCAAGAGCTAGTCTCTCATTGGTTCCCCGTCTTCCCGTTCATCCTCAGGACAAATTGCAACCTGTACGGAACAGGAGGTTAAAGGTGCTGATGCTCCAAGTAGGGAGATTGCTAGTAAAGTGGCTGGAATGGCGAACCCGAGCACAAGGAGATGAGAAATGAGGTGCGTTTTAGAAACCTTTCCCCATCACACGGTGTACCATCTTCTGGGTTTCTCATGCATGTTTTCGATGTAGGAAGATGCCCTTGAACCTGGAGATTTGGGACCCATGCGATGGGTAGCACGCAGTATTACTTTAAAGGGTCTGCGTTTGCTCACCCAACCTCACCAAACCTCTCAGCCCCAAGAGTGTCCACCCTTATGTCTCATCCAGCTGTGGGTCTAGATATGGTCAATCCAGGTTGCATCACAGCCCCTGAACGAATTGTGTAAGAATTTCTCTCTCTTTCCCTGTCTTTGTTTCATGGGTTTTTAAAAGTAATTTATTTTTATAATGGGGTTTAGCTGCTTTTCACGGCTGTGTTTAGGCCGCTTTACACCCACTTGACACACTAACAGAGAGATAACAATACATAGGTTTTAAGATTATTACTGGTCAGATATATTCTTGTGCGGTGAATCGGGCGTGTTGAGTCCAGTTCTCTGAGCAAGGAGTAGGTCTTGTCTATTCCATATTGGGTTTATGGAACGGTATCTGAGCTAATTTGAAACTCTTGTTTTATGTATCACCCCACCTCACCTTTCCCGTTAAGCAGCCATAGTGTGTTTTCTGCATGTGTGACTCTCTTCTGTTTTGTAATTCAGTTCAAGTGTAACGGTTTTTACATTCCCTCTATAAGTGACACCTTATGAGAAGTGTCCTTTTCTGTGTGACTTATTTCACTTAGAATCGTCTTACCTAAATCCACTCATCATGCTGCTACTAGCCTTATGACATTGATTTCATGGCTGAGTGATATTCCATTGTACATAAGGACCACAACTTTTTTATCCATTTTTCGCTTTCCTGGGATATTTAAGGTGGAAGGAAGTGGAGGTCCTTGTCAACAGAGCAGCCCTAAACATTGGGGTGCTTGTGTCTTGCTGATTTTCAATTTTCCCGCTTTATCCCCCCATGCGTGGAAATGCCCTATGCTCTCTAAGCTGTGTTTTTTAGATGTTTCAGGACACACCGTACACTTCTCCAGAGTGGCTGTTGGCAATTTACATCCCGCCCATCAGTGTAGCAAGGCTCCCATTTCTCCATGGCCTGTCCTGCATTTCTGGTTTTGACACTTTTTTCAGCATGGCCCTTTGGAACGATGGGAAGCGAGACTTCTTTGTCGCGCTGATTTGCCTTTCCAGGTTGCTTGGTTGGCCAAAAAGGGCGTATGCGTTTTTTCCTGAATATATTCAGGAAAAAACGCATACGCCCTTTTTGGCCAAGGGCATCATTGTCAACGTTTTGCCGCTTTTCATGTGCTTTAAAGGCGATTCGAATCTACCTCCTGAAATCTGTTTCCTGCAATTCTGCCTTGATTTCTAATCCTCTTCTTTGCCTTCCCTCAATATATTTGTGGACGAGAGTTATCATTTATAACTCTGCAGGTTTGTGAATTGCAGTGCCCTGAAGCTCCATTTTACAAGTCGCTTTTTTGGGAGCCGGCCGCAAAAGCGCCGGATGGCTTCAGGCCCTGTTCTGGTTCCGGGGGGCAGGCTGAGCCTGTGGTTAATTCTTCTTCCTGATGGGAAAATAGAGTGACCTGTGCCTGTCCCAACACCAAGAGCTAGTCTCTCATTGGTTCCCCGTCTTCCCGTTCATCCTCAGGACAAATTGCAACCTGTACGGAACAGGAGGTTAAAGGTGCTGATGCTCCAAGTAGGGAGATTGCTAGTAAAGTGGCTGGAATGGCGAACCCGAGCACAAGGAGATGAGAAATGAGGTGCGTTTTAGAAACCTTTCCCCATCACACGGTGTACCATCTTCTGGGTTTCTCATGCATGTTTTCGATGTAGGAAGATGCCCTTGAACCTGGAGATTTGGGACCCATGCGATGGGTAGCACGCAGTATTACTTTAAAGGGTCTGCGTTTGCTCACCCAACCTCACCAAACCTCTCAGCCCCAAGAGTGTCCACCCTTATGTCTCATCCAGCTGTGGGTCTAGATATGGTCAATCCAGGTTGCATCACAGCCCCTGAACGAATTGTGTAAGAATTTCTCTCTCTTTCCCTGTCTTTGTTTCATGGGTTTTTAAAAGTAATTTATTTTTATAATGGGGTTTAGCTGCTTTTCACGGCTGTGTTTAGGCCGCTTTACACCCACTTGACACACTAACAGAGAGATATCAATAAATAGGTTTTAAGATTATTACTGGTCAGATATATTCTTGTGCGGTGAATCCGGCGTGTTGAGTCCAGTTCTCTGAGCAAGGAGTAGGTCTTGTCTATTCCATATTGGGTTTATGGAACGGTATCTGAGCTAATTTGAAACTCTTGTTTTATGTATCACCCCACCTCACCTTTCCCGTTAAGCAGCCATAGTGTGTTTTCTGCATGTGTGACTCTCTTCTGTTTTGTAATTCAGTTCAAGTGTAACGGTTTTTACATTCCCTCTATAAGAGACACCTTATGAGAAGTGTCCTTTTCTGTGTGACTTATTTCACTTAGAATCGTCTTACCTAAATCCACTCATCATGCTGCTACTAGCCTTATGACATTGATTTCATGGCTGAGTGATATTCCATTGTACATAAGGACCACAACTTTTTTATCCATTTTTCGCTTTCCTGGGATATTTAAGGTGGAAGGAAGTGGAGGTCCTTGTCAACAGAGCAGCCCTAAACTTTGGGGTGCTTGTGTCTTGCTGATTTTCAATTTTCCCGCTTTATCCCCCCATGCGTGGAAGTGCCCTATGCTCTCTAAGCTGTGTTTTTTAGATGTTTCAGGACACACCGTACACTTCTCCAGAGTGGCTGTTGGCAATTTACATCCCGCCCATCAGTGTAGCAAGGCTCCCATTTCTCCATGGCCTGTCCTGCATTTCTGGTTTTGACACTTTTTTCAGCATGGCCCTTTGGACCGATGGGAAGCGAGACTTCTTTGTCGCGCTGATTTGCCTTTCCAGGTTGCTTGGTTGGCCAAAAAGGGCGTATGCGTTTTTTCCTGAATATATTCAGGAAAAAACGCATACGCCCTTTTTGGCCAAGGGCATCATTGTCAACGTTTTGCCGCTTTTCATGTGCTTTAAAGGCGATTCGAATCTACCTCCTGAAATCTGTTTCCTGCAATTCTGCCTTGATTTCTAATCCTCTTCTTTGCCTTCCCTCAATATATTTGTGGACGAGAGTTATCATTTATAACTCTGCAGGTTTGTGAATTGCAGTGCCCTGAAGCTCCATTTTACAAGTCGCTTTTTTGGGAGCCGGCCGCAAAAGCGCAGGATGGCTTCAGGCCCTGTTCTGGTTCCGGGGGGCAGGCTGAGCCTGTGGTTAATTCTTCTTCCTGATGGGAAAATAGAGTGACCTGTGCCTGTCCCAACACCAAGAGCTAGTCTCTCATTGGTTCCCCGTCTTCCCGTTCATCCTCAGGACAAATTGCAACCTGTACGGAACAGGAGGTTAAAGGTGCTGATGCTCCAAGTAGGGAGATTACTAGTAAAGTGGCTGGAATGGCGAACCCGAGCACAAGGAGATGAGAAATGAGGTGCGTTTTAGAAACCTTTCCCCATCACATGGTGTACCATCTTCTGGGTTTCTCATGCATGTTTTCGATGTAGGAAGATGCCCTTGAACCTGGAGATTTGGGACCCATGCGATGGGTAGCACGCAGTATTACTTTAAAGGGTCTGCGTTTGCTCACCCAACCTCACCAAACCTCTCAGGCCCAAGAGTGTCCACCCTTATGTCTCATCCAGCTGTGGGTCTAGATATGGTCAATCCAGGTTGCATCACAGCCCCTGAACGAATTGTGTAAGAATTTCTCTCTCTTTCCCTGTCTTTGTTTCATGGGTTTTTAAAAGTAATTTATTTTTATAATGGGGTTTAGCTGCTTTTCACGGCTGTGTTTAGGCCGCTTTACACCCACTTGACACACTAACAGAGAGATATCAATAAATAGGTTTTAAGATTATTACTGGTCAGATATATTCTTGTGCGGTGAATCCGGCGTGTTGAGTCCAGTTCTCTGAGCAAGGAGTAGGTCTTGTCTATTCCATATTGGGTTTATGGAACGGTATCTGAGCTAATTTGAAACTCTTGTTTTATGTATCACCCCACCTCACCTTTCCCGTTAAGCAGCCATAGTGTGTTTTCTGCATGTGTGACTCTCTTCTGTTTTGTAATTCAGTTCAAGTGTAACGGTTTTTACATTCCCTCTATAAGAGACACCTTATGAGAAGTGTCCTTTTCTGTGTGACTTATTTCACTTAGAATCGTCTTACCTAAATCCACTCATCATGCTGCTACTAGCCTTATGACATTGATTTCATGGCTGAGTGATATTCCATTGTACATAAGGACCACAACTTTTTTATCCATTTTTCGCTTTCCTGGGATATTTAAGGTGGAAGGAAGTGGAGGTCCTTGTCAACAGAGCAGCCCTAAACTTTGGGGTGCTTGTGTCTTGCTGATTTTCAATTTTCCCGCTTTATCCCCCCATGCGTGGAAGTGCCCTATGCTCTCTAAGCTGTGTTTTTTAGATGTTTCAGGACACACCGTACACTTCTCCAGAGTGGCTGTTGGCAATTTACATCCCGCCCATCAGTGTAGCAAGGCTCCCATTTCTCCATGGCCTGTCCTGCATTTCTGGTTTTGACACTTTTTTCAGCATGGCCCTTTGGACCGATGGGAAGCGAGACTTCTTTGTCGCGCTGATTTGCCTTTCCAGGTTGCTTGGTTGGCCAAAAAGGGCGTATGCGTTTTTTCCTGAATATATTCAGGAAAAAACGCATACGCCCTTTTTGGCCAAGGGCATCATTGTCAACGTTTTGCCGCTTTTCATGTGCTTTAAAGGCGATTCGAATCTACCTCCTGAAATCTGTTTCCTGCAATTCTGCCTTGATTTCTAATCCTCTTCTTTGCCTTCCCTCAATATATTTGTGGACGAGAGTTATCATTTATAACTCTGCAGGTTTGTGAATTGCAGTGCCCTGAAGCTCCATTTTACAAGTCGCTTTTTTGGGAGCCGGCCGCAAAAGCGCAGGATGGCTTCAGGCCCTGTTCTGGTTCCGGGGGGCAGGCTGAGCCTGTGGTTAATTCTTCTTCCTGATGGGAAAATAGAGTGACCTGTGCCTGTCCCAACACCAAGAGCTAGTCTCTCATTGGTTCCCCGTCTTCCCGTTCATCCTCAGGACAAATTGCAACCTGTACGGAACAGGAGGTTAAAGGTGCTGATGCTCCAAGTAGGGAGATTACTAGTAAAGTGGCTGGAATGGCGAACCCGAGCACAAGGAGATGAGAAATGAGGTGCGTTTTAGAAACCTTTCCCCATCACATGGTGTACCATCTTCTGGGTTTCTCATGCATGTTTTCGATGTAGGAAGATGCCCTTGAACCTGGAGATTTGGGACCCATGCGATGGGTAGCACGCAGTATTACTTTAAAGGGTCTGCGTTTGCTCACCCAACCTCACCAAACCTCTCAGGCCCAAGAGTGTCCACCCTTATGTCTCATCCAGCTGTGGGTCTAGATATGGTCAATCCAGGTTGCATCACAGCCCCTGAACGAATTGTGTAAGAATTTCTCTCTCTTTCCCTGTCTTTGTTTCATGGGTTTTTAAAAGTAATTTATTTTTATAATGGGGTTTAGCTGCTTTTCACGGCTGTGTTTAGGCCGCTTTACACCCACTTGACACACTAACAGAGAGATATCAATACATAGGTTTTAAGATTATTACTGGTCAGATATATTCTTGTGCGGTGAATCGGGCGTGTTGAGTCCAGTTCTCTGAGCAAGGAGTAGGTCTTGTCTATTCCATATTGGGTTTATGGAACGGTATCTGAGCTAATTTGAAACTCTTGTTTTATGTATCACCCCACCTCACCTTTCCCGTTAAGCAGCCATAGTGTGTTTTCTGCATGTGTGACTCTCTTCTGTTTTGTAATTCAGTTCAAGTGTAACGGTTTTTACATTCCCTCTATAAGTGACACCTTATGAGAAGTGTCCTTTTCTGTGTGACTTATTTCACTTAGAATCGTCTTACCTAAATCCACTCATCATGCTGCTACTAGCCTTATGACATTGATTTCATGGCTGAGTGATATTCCATTGTACATAAGGACCACAACTTTTTTATCCATTTTTCGCTTTCCTGGGATATTTAAGGTGGAAGGAAGTGGAGATCCTTGTCAACAGAGCAGCCCTAAACTTTGGGGTGCTTGTGTCTTGCTGATTTTCAATTTTCCCGCTTTATCCCCCCATGCGTGGAAGTGCCCTATGCTCTCTAAGCTGTGTTTTTTCGATGTTTCGGGACACACAGTACACTTCTCCATAGTGGCTGTTGGCAATTTACATCCTGACTCTCAGCGTAGCACGGCTCCCATTTCTCCATGGCCTGTCCTGCATTTCTGGTTTTGACACTTTTTTCAGCATGGCCCTTTTGACCGATGGGAAGCGAGACTTCTTTGTAGCGCTGATTTGCCTTTCCAGGTTGCTTGGTTGGCCAAAAAGGGCGTATGCGTTTTTTCCTGAATATATTCAGGAAGAAACGCATACGCCCTTTTTGACCATGGGCATCATTGTCGACGTTTTGCCGCTTTTCATGTGCTTTAAAGGCGATTCGAATCTACCTCCTGACATCTGTTTCCTGCAATTCTACCTTGCTTTCAAATCCTCTTCGTTGCCTTCAATCAAGATATTTGTGAACGAGAGTTATCATTTACAACTCTGCAGGTTTGTTAATTGCAGTTCCCCTGAGCTCCATTTTTCAACTCGCTTTTTTGGGAGCTGGCCGCAAAAGCGCAGGATGGCATCAGGCCCTATTCTGGTTCCGGGCGGCAGGCTGAGCCTGTGGTTAATTCTTCTTCCTGATGGGAAAATAGAGTGACCTGTGCCTGTCCCAACACCTAGAGCTAGTCTCTCATTGGCTCCCATTCTTCCCGTTCATACTCAGGACAAATTGCAACCTGTACGGAACAGGAGGTTAAAGGTCCTGATTCTCCAAGGAGGGAGATTGCTAGTAAAGCGGCTGGAATGGCGAACCCGAGCACAAGGAGATGAGAAATGAGGTGCGTTTTAGAAACCTTTCCCGGTCACACGGTCTACCACCTTCTGGGTTTCTCATGCATGTTTTCGATATAGGAAGATGCCCTTGAACCTGGAGATTTGGGACCCATGCGATGGGTAACAGGCAGTAGTACTTTAAAGGCTCTGTGTTTGCTCACCCAACCTCACCAAATCTCTCAGCCCCGAGAGTATCCACCCTTACGTCTTATCCAGCTGTGGGTCTAGATATGGTCATTCCAGGTGGCATCACAGCCCCTGAACGAATTTTGTAAGAATTTCTCTCTCTTTCACTGTCTTTGTTTCACGGGTTTTTAAAATTAATTTATTCTTATAATGGGGTTTAGCTGCTTTTCACGGCTGTGTTTATGCCGCTTTACACCCACTTGACTCACATCCAGAGAGATATCAATACATAGGTTTTAAGATTCTTACTAGTCAGATATATTCTTGTGCGGTGAATAGGGGGTGTTGAGTCCAGTTCACTGAGCAAGGAGTAGGTCTTTCTATTACATATTGGGTTTATGGAACGGTATCTCAGCTAATTTGAAACCCTTGTTTTATGCATCACCCCACCTCACCTTTCCCGTTAAGCAGCCATAGTGTGTTTTGTAAACGTGTGACTCTGTTTTGTTTTGTAATTCAGTTCAATTGTAGCGGTTTTTACATTCCCTCTATAAGTGATAGCTTATGATAAGTGTCTTTTTCTGTGTGACTTATTTCACTTAGAATTGTCGTACCTAAATCCACTCATCATGCTGCTACTAGCCTTATGACATTGATTTCATGGCTGAGTGATATTCCATTGTACATAAGGACCACCACTTCTTTATCCATTTTTCTCTTTCATGGGATATTTAAGGTGTCATGAAGTGGAGGTTCTTGTCAACAGAGCAGCCCTAAACTTTGGGGAGCCTCTGTCTTGATGATTTTTAGTTTTCCCAATTTATACGCCCATGAGTTGAAGTGCCCTATGCGCTCTAAGCTGTGTTTTTTCGATGTTTCAGGACACACCGTACACTTCTCCAGAGTGGCTGTTGGCAATTTACATCCCGCCCATCAGCATAGCAAGGCTCCCATTTCTCCATGGCCTGTCCTGCATTTCTGGTTTTGACACTTTTCTCAGCATGGCCCTTTTGACCGATGAGAAGCGAGACTTCTTTGGAGCGATGATTTGCCTTTCCAGGTTGCTTGGTTGGCCAAAAAGGGCGTATGCGTTTTTTCCTGAATATATTCAGGAAAAAACGCATACGTCCTTTTTGGCCAAGGGCATCATTGTCGACGTTTTGCTGCTTTTCATGTACTTTAAAGGCGACGTGAATCTACCTCCTGAAATCTGTTTCCTGCAATTCTGCCTTGCTTTCAAATCCTCTTCGTTGCCTTCCCTCAATATATTTGTGGACGAGAGTTATCATTTATAACTCTGCCAGTTTGTGAATTGCAGTGCCCCTGAGCTCCATTTTTCAAATCGCTTTTTTGGGAGCTGGCCGCAAAAGCGCAAGATGGCCTCAGGCCCTATTCTGGTTCCGGGCAGCAGGCTGAGCCTGTGATTAATTCTTCTTCCTGTTGGGAAAATAGAGTGACCTGTGCCTGTCGCAACACCTAGAGCTAGTCTCTCATTGGCTCCCCCTCTTCCTGTTCATCCTCAGGACAAATTGCAAGCTGTACGGAACAGGAGGTTAAAGGTGCTGATTCTCCAAGGAGGGAGATTGCTAGTAAAGAGGCTGGAATGGCGAACCCGAGCACAAGGAGATGAGAAATGAGGTGCGTTTTAGAAACCTTTCCCAGTCACACGGTGTACCACCTTCTGGGTTTCTCATGCATGTTTTCGATGTAGGAACATGCCCTTGAACCTGGAGATTTGGGACCCATGGGATGGGTAACAGGCAGTATTACTTTAAGGCTCTGCGTTTGCTCCCCCAACCTCACCAAATCTCTCAGCCCCGAGAGTATCCACCCTTATGTCTCATCCAGCTGTGGGTCTAGATATGGTCATTCCAGGTGGCATCACAGCCCCTGAACGAATTTTGTAAGAATTTCTCTCTCTTTCACTGTCTTTGTTTCACGGGTTTTTAAAATTAATTTATTCTTATAATGGGGTTTAGCTGCTTTTCACGGCTGTGTTTATGCCGCTTTACACCCACTTGACTCACTTTCAGAGAGATATAAATTCATAGGTTTTAAGATTCTTACTAATCAGATATATTCTTGTGCGGTGAATAGGGGGTGTTGAGTCCAGTTCACTGAGCAAGGAGTAGGTCTTTCTATTACATATTGGGTTTATGGAACGGTATCTCAGCTAATTTGAAACCCTTGTTTTATGCATTACCCCACCTCACCTTTCCCGTTAAGCAGCCATAGTGTGTTTTGTAAACGTGTGACTCTGTTTTGTTTTGTAATTCAGTTCAATTGTAGCGGTTTTTACATTCCCTCTATAAATGATAGCTTATGATAAGTGTCTTTTTCTGTGTGACTTATTTCACTTAGAATTGTCGTACCTAAATCCACTCATCATGCTGCTACTAGCCTTATGACATTGATTTCATGGCTGAGTGATATTCCATTGTATATAAGGACCACCACTTCTTTATCCATTTTTCTCTTTCCTGGGATATTTAAGGTGTCATGAAGTGGAGGTTCTTGTCAACAGAGCAGCCCTAAACTTTGGGGTGCCTGTGTCTTGCTGATTTTTCGTTTTCCCAATATATACGCACGTGAGTGGAAGTGCCCTATGCGCACTAAGCTGTGTTTTTTCGATGTTTCGGGACACACAGTACACTTCTCCATAGTGGCTGTTGGCAATTTACATCCTGACTATCAGCGTAGCAAGGCTCCCATTTCTCCATGGCCTGTCCTGCATTTCTGGTTTTGACACTTTTTTCAGCATGGCCCTTTTGACCGATGGGAAGCGAGACTTCTTTGTAGTGCTGATTTGCCTTTCCAGGTTGCTTGGTTGGCCAAAAAGGGCGTATGCGTTTTTTCCTGAATATATTCAGGAAGAAACGCATACACCCTTTTTGACCATGGGCATCATTGTCGACGTTTTGCCGCTTTTCATGTGCTTTAAAGGCGATTCGAATCTACCTCCTGACATCTGTTTCCTGCAATTCTACCTTGCTTTCAAATCCTCTTCGTTGCCTTCAATCAAGATATTTGTGAACGAGAGTTATCATTTACAACTCTGCAGGTTTGTTAATTGCAGTTCCCCTGAGCTCCATTTTTCAACTCGCTTTTTTGGGAGCTGGCCGCAAAAGCGCAGGATGGCATCAGGCCCTATTCTGGTTCCGGGCGGCAGGCTGAGCCTGTGGTTAATTCTTCTTCCTGATGGGAAAATAGAGTGACCTGTGCCTGTCCCAACACCTAGAGCTAGTCTCTCATTGGCTCCCATTCTTCCCGTTCATACTCAGGACAAATTGCAACCTGTACGGAACAGGAGGTTAAAGGTCCTGATTCTCCAAGGAGGGAGATTGCTAGTAAAGCGGCTGGAATGGCGAACCCGAGCACAAGGAGATGAGAAATGAGGTGCGTTTTAGAAACCTTTCCCGGTCACACGGTCTACCACCTTCTGGGTTTCTCATGCATGTTTTCGATATAGGAAGATGCCCTTGAACCTGGAGATTTGGGACCCATGCGATGGGTAACAGGCAGTAGTACTTTAAAGGCTCTGTGTTTGCTCACCCAACCTCACCAAATCTCTCAGCCCCGAGAGTATCCACCCTTACGTCTTATCCAGCTGTGGGTCTAGATATGGTCATTCCAGGTGGCATCACAGCCCCTGAACGAATTTTGTAAGAATTTCTCTCTCTTTCACTGTCTTTGTTTCACGGGTTTTTAAAATTAATTTATTCTTATAATGGGGTTTAGCTGCTTTTCACGGCTGTGTTTATGCCGCTTTACACCCACTTGACTCACATCCAGAGAGATATCAATACATAGGTTTTAAGATTCTTACTAGTCAGATATATTCTTGTGCGGTGAATAGGGGGTGTTGAGTCCAGTTCACTGAGCAAGGAGTAGGTCTTTCTATTACATATTGGGTTTATGGAACGGTATCTCAGCTAATTTGAAACCCTTGTTTTATGCATCACCCCACCTCACCTTTCCCGTTAAGCAGCCATAGTGTGTTTTGTAAACGTGTGACTCTGTTTTGTTTTGTAATTCAGTTCAATTGTAGCGGTTTTTACATTCCCTCTATAAGTGATAGCTTATGATAAGTGTCTTTTTCTGTGTGACTTATTTCACTTAGAATTGTCGTACCTAAATCCACTCATCATGCTGCTACTAGCCTTATGACATTGATTTCATGGCTGAGTGATATTCCATTGTACATAAGGACCACCACTTCTTTATCCATTTTTCTCTTTCATGGGATATTTAAGGTGTCATGAAGTGGAGGTTCTTGTCAACAGAGCAGCCCTAAACTTTGGGGAGCCTCTGTCTTGCTGATTTTTAGTTTTCCCAATTTATACGCCCATGAGTTGAAGTGCCCTATGCGCTCTAAGCTGTGTTTTTTCGATGTTTCAGGACACACCGTACACTTCTCCAGAGTGGCTGTTGGCAATTTACATCCCGCCCATCATCATAGCAAGGCTCCCATTTCTCCATGGCCTGTCCTGCATTTCTGGTTTTGACACTTTTCTCAGCATGGCCCTTTTGACCGATGAGAAGCGAGACTTCTTTGGAGCGATGATTTGCCTTTCCAGGTTGCTTGGTTGGCCAAAAAGGGCGTATGCGTTTTTTCCTGAATATATTCAGGAAAAAACGCATACGTCCTTTTTGGCCAAGGGCATCATTGTCGACGTTTTGCCGTTTTTCATGTGCTTTAAAGGCGACGTGAATCTACCTCCTGAAATCTGTTTCCTGCAATTCTGCCTTGCTTTCAAATCCTCTTCGTTGCCTTCCCTCAATATATTTGTGGACGAGAGTTATCATTTATAACTCTGCCAGTTTGTGAATTGCAGTGACCCTGAGCTCCATTTTTCAAATCGCTTTTTTGGGAGCTGGCCGCAAAAGCGCAAGATGGCCTCAGGCCCTATTCTGGTTCCGGGCAGCAGGCTGAGCCTGTGATTAATTCTTCTTCCTGTTGGGAAAATAGAGTGACCTGTGCCTGTCGCAACACCTAGAGCTAGTCTCTCATTGGCTCCCCCTCTTCCTGTTCATCCTCAGGACAAATTGCAAGCTGTACGGAACAGGAGGTTAAAGGTGCTGATTCTCCAAGGAGGGAGATTGCTAGTAAAGAGGATGGAATGGCGAACCCGAGCACAAGGAGATGAGAAATGAGGTGCGTTTTAGAAACCTTTCCCAGTCACACGGTGTACCACCTTCTGGGTTTCTCATGCATGTTTTCGATGTAGGAACATGCCCTTGAACCTGGAGATTTGGGACCCATGGGATGGGTAACAGGCAGTATTACTTTAAGGCTCTGCGTTTGCTCCCCCAACCTCACCAAATCTCTCAGCCCCGAGAGTGTCCACCCTTATGTCTCATCCAGCTGTGGGTCTAGATATGGTCATTCCAGGTGGCATCACAGCCCCTGAACGAATTTTGTAAGAATTTCTCTCTCTTTCACTGTCTTTGTTTCACGGGTTTTTAAAATTAATTTATTCTTATAATGGGGTTTAGCTGCTTTTCACGGCTGTGTTTATGCCGCTTTACATCCACTTGACTCACTTTCAGAGAGATATAAATTCATAGGTTTTAAGATTCTTACTAATCAGATATATTCTTGTGCGGTGAATAGGGGGTGTTGAGTCCAGTTCACTGAGCAAGGAGTAGGTCTTTCTATTACATATTGGGTTTATGGAACGGTATCTCAGCTAATTTGAAACCCTTGTTTTATGCATCACCCCACCTCACCTTTCCCGTTAAGCAGCCATAGTGTGTTTTGTAAACGTGTGACTCTGTTTTGTTTTGTAATTCAGTTCAATTGTAGCGGTTTTTACATTCCCTCTATAAATGATAGCTTATGATAAGTGTCTTTTTCTGTGTGACTTATTTCACTTAGAATTGTCGTACCTAAATCCACTCATCATGCTGCTACTAGCCTTATGACATTGATTTCATGGCTGAGTGATATTCCATTGTATATAAGGACCACCACTTCTTTATCCATTTTTCTCTTTCCTGGGATATTTAAGGTGTCATGAAGTGGAGGTTCTTGTCAACAGAGCAGCAGTAAACTTTGGGGTGCCTGTGTCTTGCTGATTTTTCGTTTTCCCAATATATACGCACGTGAGTGGAAGTGCCCTATGCGCACTAAGCTGTGTTTTTTCGATGATTCGGGACACACAGTACACTTCTCCATAGTGGCTGTTGGCAATTTACATCCTGACTATCAGCGTAGCAAGGCTCCCATTTCTCCATGGCCTGTCCTGCATTTCTGGATTTGACACTTTTTTCAGCATGGCCCTTTTGACCGATGGGAAGCGAGACTTCTTTGTAGCGCTGATTTGCCTTTCCAGGTTGCTTGGTTGGCCAAAAAGGGCGTATGCGTTTTTTCCTGAATATATTCAGGAAGAAACGCATACGCCCTTTTTGACCATGGGCATCATTGTCGACGTTTTGCCGCTTTTCATGTGCTTTAAAGGCGATTCGAATCTACCTCCTGACATCTGTTTCCTGCAATTCTACCTTGCTTTCAAATCCTCTTCGTTGCCTTCAATCAAGATATTTGTGAACGAGAGTTATCATTTACAACTCTGCAGGTTTGTTAATTGCAGTTCCCCTGAGCTCCATTTTTCAACTCGCTTTTTTGGGAGCTGGCCGCAAAAGCGCAGGATGGCTTCAGGCCCTATTCTGGTTCCGGGCGGCAGGCTGAGCCTGTGGTTAATTCTTCTTCCTGATGGGAAAATAGAGTGACCTGTGCCTGTCCCAACACCTAGAGCTAGTCTCTCATTGGCTCCCATTCTTCCCGTTCATACTCAGGACAAATTGCAACCTGTACGGAACAGGAGGTTAAAGGTCCTGATTCTCCAAGGAGGGAGATTGCTAGTAAAGCGGCTGGAATGGCGAACCCGAGCACAAGGAGATGAGAAATGAGGTGCGTTTTAGAAACCTTTCCCGGTCACACAGTCTACCACCTTCTGGGTTTCTCATGCATGTTTTCGATATAGGAAGATGCCCTTGAACCTGGAGATTTGGGACCCATGCGATGGGTAACAGGCAGTAGTACTTTAAAGGCTCTGTGTTTGCTCACCCAACCTCACCAAATCTCTCAGCCCCGAGAGTATCCACCCTTACGTCTTATCCAGCTGTGGGTCTAGATATGGTCATTCCAGGTGGCATCACAGCCCCTGAACGAATTTTGTAAGAATTTCTCTCTCTTTCACTGTCTTTGTTTCACGGGTTTTTAAAATTAATTTATTCTTATAATGGGGTTTAGCTGCTTTTCACGGCTGTGTTTATGCCGCTTTACACCCACTTGACTCACATCCAGAGAGATATCAATACATAGGTTTTAAGATTCTTACTAGTCAGATATATTCTTGTGCGGTGAATAGGGGGTGTTGAGTCCAGTTCACTGAGCAAGGAGTAGGTCTTTCTATTACATATTGGGTTTATGGAACGGTATCTCAGCTAATTTGAAACCCTTGTTTTATGCATCACCCCACCTCACCTTTCCCGTTAAGCAGCCATAGTGTGTTTTGTAAACGTGTGACTCTGTTTTGTTTTGTAATTCAGTTCAATTGTAGCGGTTTTTACATTCCCTCTATAAGTGATAGCTTATGATAAGTGTCTTTTTCTGTGTGACTTATTTCACTTAGAATTGTCGTACCTAAATCCACTCATCATGCTGCTACTAGCCTTATGACATTGATTTCATGGCTGAGTGATATTCCATTGTACATAAGGACCACCACTTCTTTATCCATTTTTCTCTTTCATGGGATATTTAAGGTGTCATGAAGTGGAGGTTCTTGTCAACAGAGCAGCCCTAAACTTTGGGGAGCCTCTGTCTTGCTGATTTTTAGTTTTCCCAATTTATACGCCCATGAGTTGAAGTGCCCTATGCGCTCTAAGCTGTGTTTTTTCGATGTTTCAGGACACACCGTACACTTCTCCAGAGTGGCTGTTGGCAATTTACATCCCGCCCATCATCATAGCAAGGCTCCCATTTCTCCATGGCCTGTCCTGCATTTCTGGTTTTGACACTTTTCTCAGCATGGCCCTTTTGACCGATGAGAAGCGAGACTTCTTTGGAGCGATGATTTGCCTTTCCAGGTTGCTTGGTTGGCCAAAAAGGGCGTATGCGTTTTTTCCTGAATATATTCAGGAAAAAACGCATACGTCCTTTTTGGCCAAGGGCATCATTGTCGACGTTTTGCCGTTTTTCATGTGCTTTAAAGGCGACGTGAATCTACCTCCTGAAATCTGTTTCCTGCAATTCTGCCTTGCTTTCAAATCCTCTTCGTTGCCTTCCCTCAATATATTTGTGGACGAGAGTTATCATTTATAACTCTGCCAGTTTGTGAATTGCAGTGCCCCTGAGCTCCATTTTTCAAATCGCTTTTTTGGGAGCTGGCCGCAAAAGCGCAAGATGGCCTCAGGCCCTATTCTGGTTCCGGGCAGCAGGCTGAGCCTGTGATTAATTCTTCTTCCTGTTGGGAAAATAGAGTGACCTGTGCCTGTCGCAACACCTAGAGCTAGTCTCTCATTGGCTCCCCCTCTTCCTGTTCATCCTCAGGACAAATTGCAAGCTGTACGGAACAGGAGGTTAAAGGTGCTGATTCTCCAAGGAGGGAGATTGCTAGTAAAGAGGATGGAATGGCGAACCCGAGCACAAGGAGATGAGAAATGAGGTGCGTTTTAGAAACCTTTCCCAGTCACACGGTGTACCACCTTCTGGGTTTCTCATGCATGTTTTCGATGTAGGAACATGCCCTTGAACCTGGAGATTTGGGACCCATGGGATGGGTAACAGGCAGTATTACTTTAAGGCTCTGCGTTTGCTCCCCCAACCTCACCAAATCTCTCAGCCCCGAGAGTGTCCACCCTTATGTCTCATCCAGCTGTGGGTCTAGATATGGTCATTCCAGGTGGCATCACAGCCCCTGAACGAATTTTGTAAGAATTTCTCTCTCTTTCACTGTCTTTGTTTCACGGGTTTTTAAAATTAATTTATTCTTATAATGGGGTTTAGCTGCTTTTCACGGCTGTGTTTATGCCGCTTTACATCCACTTGACTCACTTTCAGAGAGATATAAATTCATAGGTTTTAAGATTCTTACTAATCAGATATATTCTTGTGCGGTGAATAGGGGGTGTTGAGTCCAGTTCACTGAGCAAGGAGTAGGTCTTTCTATTACATATTGGGTTTATGGAACGGTATCTCAGCTAATTTGAAACCCTTGTTTTATGCATCACCCCACCTCACCTTTCCCGTTAAGCAGCCATAGTGTGTTTTGTAAACGTGTGACTCTGTTTTGTTTTGTAATTCAGTTCAATTGTAGCGGTTTTTACATTCCCTCTATAAATGATAGCTTATGATAAGTGTCTTTTTCTGTGTGACTTATTTCACTTAGAATTGTCGTACCTAAATCCACTCATCATGCTGCTACTAGCCTTATGACATTGATTTCATGGCTGAGTGATATTCCATTGTATATAAGGACCACCACTTCTTTATCCATTTTTCTCTTTCCTGGGATATTTAAGGTGTCATGAAGTGGAGGTTCTTGTCAACAGAGCAGCAGTAAACTTTGGGGTGCCTGTGTCTTGCTGATTTTTCGTTTTCCCAATATATACGCACGTGAGTGGAAGTGCCCTATGCGCACTAAGCTGTGTTTTTTCGATGATTCGGGACACACAGTACACTTCTCCATAGTGGCTGTTGGCAATTTACATCCTGACTATCAGCGTAGCAAGGCTCCCATTTCTCCATGGCCTGTCCTGCATTTCTGGTTTTGACACTTTTTTCAGCATGGCCCTTTTGACCGATGGGAAGCGAGACTTCTTTGTAGCGCTGATTTGCCTTTCCAGGTTGCTTGGTTGGCCAAAAAGGGCGTATGCGTTTTTTCCTGAATATATTCAGGAAGAAACGCATACGCCCTTTTTGACCATGGGCATCATTGTCGACGTTTTGCCGCTTTTCATGTGCTTTAAAGGCGATTCGAATCTACCTCCTGACATCTGTTTCCTGCAATTCTACCTTGCTTTCAAATCCTCTTCGCTGCCTTCAATCAAGATATTTGTGAACGAGAGTTATCATTTACAACTCTGCAGGTTTGTTAATTGCAGTTCCCCTGAGCTCCATTTTTCAACTCGCTTTTTTGGGAGCTGGCCGCAAAAGCGCAGGATGGCATCAGGCCCTATTCTGGTTCCGGGCGGCAGGCTGAGCCTGTGGTTAATTCTTCTTCCTGATGGGAAAATAGAGTGACCTGTGCCTGTCCCAACACCTAAAGCTAGTCTCTCATTGGCTTCCCTTCTTCCCGTTCATACTCAGGACAAATTGCAACCTGTACGGAACAGGAGGTTAAAGGTCCTGATTCTCCAAGGAGGGAGATTGCTAGTAAAGCGGCTGGAATGGCGAACCCGAGCACAAGGAGATGAGAAATGAGGTGCGTTTTAGAAACCTTTCCCGGTCACACGGTCTACCACCTTCTGGGTTTCTCATGCATGTTTTCGATATAGGAAGATGCCCTTGAACCTGGAGATTTGGGACCCATGCGATGGGTAACAGGCAGTAGTACTTTAAAGGCTCTGTGTTTGCTCACCCAACCTCACCAAATCTCTCAGCCCCGAGAGTATCCACCCTTACGTCTTATCCAGCTGTGGGTCTAGATATGGTCATTCCAGGTGGCATCACAGCCCGTGAACGAATTTTGTAAGAATTTCTCTCTCTTTCACTGTCTTTGTTTCACGGGTTTTTAAAATTAATTTATTCTTATAATGGGGTTTAGCTGCTTTTCACGGCTGTGTTTATGCCGCTTTACACCCATTTGACTCACATCCAGAGAGATATCAATACAAAGGTTTTAAGATTCTTACTAGTCAGATATATTCTTGTGCGGTGAATAGGGGGTGTTGAGTCCAGTTCACTGAGCAAGGAGTAGGTCTTTCTATTACATATTGGGTTTATGGAACGGTATCTCAGCTAATTTGAAACCCTTGTTTTATGCATCACCCCACCTCACCTTTCCCGTTAAGCAGCCATAGTGTGTTTTGTAAACGTGTGACTCTGTTTTGTTTTGTAATTCAGTTCAATTGTAGCGGTTTTTACATTCCCTGTATAAGTGATAGCTTATGATAAGTGTCTTTTTCTGTGTGACTTATTTCACTTAGAATTGTCGTACCTAAATCCACTCATCATGCTGCTACTAGCCTTATGACATTGATTTCATGGCTGAGTGATATTCCATTGTACATAAGGACCACCACTTCTTTATCCATTTTTCTCTTTCATGGGATATTTAAGGTGTCATGAAGTGGAGGTTCTTGTCAACAGAGCAGCCCTAAACTTTGGGGAGCCTCTGTCTTGCTGATTTTTAGTTTTCCCAATTTATACGCCCATGAGTTGAAGTGCCCTATGCGCTCTAAGCTGTGTTTTTTCGATGTTTCAGGACACACCGTACACTTCTCCAGAGTGGCTGTTGGCAATTTACATCCCGCCCATCAGCATAGCAAGGCTCCCATTTCTCCATGGCCTGTCCTGCATTTCTGGTTTTGACACTTTTCTCAGCATGGCCCTTTTGACCGATGAGAAGCGAGACTTCTTTGGAGCGATGATTTGCCTTTCCAGGTTGCTTGGTTGGCCAAAAAGGGCGTATGCGTTTTTTCCTGAATATATTCAGGAAAAAACGCATACGCCCTTTTTGGCCAAGGGCATCATTGTCGACGTTTTGCCGTTTTTCATGTGCTTTAAAGGCGACGCGAATCTACCTCCTGAAATCTGTTTCCTGCAATTCTGCCTTGCTTTCAAATCCTCTTCGTTGCCTTCCCTCAATATATTTGTGGACGAGAGTTATCATTTATAACTCTGCCAGTTTGTGAATTGCAGTGCCCCTGAGCTCCATTTTTCAAATCGCTTTTTTGGGAGCCGGCCGCAAAAGCGCAAGATGGCCTCAGGCCCTATTCTGGTTCCGGGCAGCAGGCTGAGCCTGTGATTAATTCTTCTTCCTGTTGGGAAAATAGAGTGACCTGTGCCTGTCGCAACACCTAGAGCTAGTCTCTCATTGTCTCCCCCACTTCCTGTTCATCCTCAGGACAAATTGCAAGCTGTACGGAACAGGAGGTTAAAGGTGCTGATTCTCCAAGGAGGGAGATTGCTAGTAAAGAGGCTGGAATGGTGAACCCGAGCACAAGGAGATGAGAAATGAGGTGCGTTTTAGAAACCTTTCCCAGTCACACGGTGTACCACCTTCTGGGTTTCTCATGCATGTTTTCGATGTAGGAACATGCCCTTGAACCTGGAGATTTGGGACCCATGGGATGGGTAACAGGCAGTATTACTTTAAGGCTCTGCGTTTGCTCCCCCAACCTCACCAAATCTCTCAGCCCCGAGAGTGTCCACCCTTATGTCTCATCCAGCTGTGGGTCTAGATATGGTCATTCCAGGTGTCATCACAGCCCCTGAACGAATTTTGTAAGAATTTCTCTCTCTTTCACTTTCTTTGTTTCAAGGGTTTTTTTAAATTAATTTATTCTTATAATGGGGTTTAGCTGCTTTTCACGGCTGTGTTTATGCCGCTTTACACCCACTTGACTCACTTTCAGAGGGATATAAATTCATAGGTTTTAAGATTCTTACTAGTCAGATATATTCTTGTGCGGTGAATAGGGGGTGTTGAGTCCAGTTCACTGAGCAAGGAGTAGGTCTTTCTATTACATATTGGGTTTATGGAACGGTATCTCAGCTAATTTGAAACCCTTGTTTTATGCATCACCCCACCTCACCTTTCCCGTTAAGCAGCCATAGTGTGTTTTCTAAACGTGTGACTCTGTTCTGTTTTGTAATTCTGTTCAATTGTAGCGGTTTTTACATTCCCTCTATAAGTGATAGCTTATGATAAGTGTCTTTTTCTGTGTGACTTATTTCACTTAGAATTGTCGTACCTAAATCCACTCATCATGCTGCTACTAGCCTTATGACATTGATTTCATGGCTGAGTGATATTCCATTGTACATAAGGACCACCACTTCTTTATCCATTTTTCTCTTTCCTGGGATATTTAAGGTGTCATGAAGTGGAGGTTCTTGTCAACAGAGCAGCCCTAAACTTTGGGGTGCCTGTGTGTTGCTGATTTTTAGTTTTCCCAATTTATACGCCCATGAGTTGAAGTGCCCTATGCGCTCTAAGCTGTGTTTTTTCGATGTTTCAGGACACACCGTACACTTCTCCAGAGTGGCTGTTGGCAATTTACATCCCGCCCATCAGCATAGCAAGGCTCCCATTTCTCCATGGCCTGTCCTGCATTTCTGGTTTTGACACTTTTCTCAGCATGGCCCTTTTGACCGATGAGAAGCGAGACTTCTTTGGAGCGATGATTTGCCTTTCCAGGTTGCTTGGTTGGCCAAAAAGGGCGTATGCGTTTTTTCCTGAATATATTCAGGAAAAAACGCATACGTCCTTTTTGGCCAAGGGCATCATTGTCGACGTTTTGCTGCTTTTCATGTACTTTAAAGGCGACGTGAATCTACCTCCTGAAATCTGTTTCCTGCAATTCTGCCTTGCTTTCAAATCCTCTTCGTTGCCTTCCCTCAATATATTTGTGGACGAGAGTTATCATTTATAACTCTGCCAGTTTGTGAATTGCAGTGCCCCTGAGCTCCATTTTTCAAATCGCTTTTTTGGGAGCTGGCCGCAAAAGCGCAAGATGGCCTCAGGCCCTATTCTGGTTCCGGGCAGCAGGCTGAGCCTGTGATTAATTCTTCTTCCTGTTGGGAAAATAGAGTGACCTGTGCCTGTCGCAACACCTAGAGCTAGTCTCTCATTGGCTCCCCCTCTTCCTGTTCATCCTCAGGACAAATTGCAAGCTGTACGGAACAGGAGGTTAAAGGTGCTGATTCTCCAAGGAGGGAGATTGCTAGTAAAGAGGCTGGAATGGCGAACCCGAGCACAAGGAGATGAGAAATGAGGTGCGTTTTAGAAACCTTTCCCAGTCACACGGTGTACCACCTTCTGGGTTTCTCATGCATGTTTTCGATGTAGGAACATGCCCTTGAACCTGGAGATTTGGGACCCATGGGATGGGTAACAGGCAGTATTACTTTAAGGCTCTGCGTTTGCTCCCCCAACCTCACCAAATCTCTCAGCCCCGAGAGTATCCACCCTTATGTCTCATCCAGCTGTGGGTCTAGATATGGTCATTCCAGGTGGCATCACAGCCCCTGAACGAATTTTGTAAGAATTTCTCTCTCTTTCACTGTCTTTGTTTCACGGGTTTTTAAAATTAATTTATTCTTATAATGGGGTTTAGCTGCTTTTCACGGCTGTGTTTATGCCGCTTTACACCCACTTGACTCACTTTCAGAGAGATATAAATTCATAGGTTTTAAGATTCTTACTAATCAGATATATTCTTGTGCGGTGAATAGGGGGTGTTGAGTCCAGTTCACTGAGCAAGGAGTAGGTCTTTCTATTACATATTGGGTTTATGGAACGGTATCTCAGCTAATTTGAAACCCTTGTTTTATGCATTACCCCACCTCACCTTTCCCGTTAAGCAGCCATAGTGTGTTTTGTAAACGTGTGACTCTGTTTTGTTTTGTAATTCAGTTCAATTGTAGCGGTTTTTACATTCCCTCTATAAATGATAGCTTATGATAAGTGTCTTTTTCTGTGTGACTTATTTCACTTAGAATTGTCGTACCTAAATCCACTCATCATGCTGCTACTAGCCTTATGACATTGATTTCATGGCTGAGTGATATTCCATTGTATATAAGGACCACCACTTCTTTATCCATTTTTCTCTTTCCTGGGATATTTAAGGTGTCATGAAGTGGAGGTTCTTGTCAACAGAGCAGCCCTAAACTTTGGGGTGCCTGTGTCTTGCTGATTTTTCGTTTTCCCAATATATACGCACGTGAGTGGAAGTGCCCTATGCGCACTAAGCTGTGTTTTTTCGATGTTTCGGGACACACAGTACACTTCTCCATAGTGGCTGTTGGCAATTTACATCCTGACTATCAGCGTAGCAAGGCTCCCATTTCTCCATGGCCTGTCCTGCATTTCTGGTTTTGACACTTTTTTCAGCATGGCCCTTTTGACCGATGGGAAGCGAGACTTCTTTGTAGTGCTGATTTGCCTTTCCAGGTTGCTTGGTTGGCCAAAAAGGGCGTATGCGTTTTTTCCTGAATATATTCAGGAAGAAACGCATACACCCTTTTTGACCATGGGCATCATTGTCGACGTTTTGCCGCTTTTCATGTGCTTTAAAGGCGATTCGAATCTACCTCCTGACATCTGTTTCCTGCAATTCTACCTTGCTTTCAAATCCTCTTCGTTGCCTTCAATCAAGATATTTGTGAACGAGAGTTATCATTTACAACTCTGCAGGTTTGTTAATTGCAGTTCCCCTGAGCTCCATTTTTCAACTCGCTTTTTTGGGAGCTGGCCGCAAAAGCGCAGGATGGCATCAGGCCCTATTCTGGTTCCGGGCGGCAGGCTGAGCCTGTGGTTAATTCTTCTTCCTGATGGGAAAATAGAGTGACCTGTGCCTGTCCCAACACCTAGAGCTAGTCTCTCATTGGCTCCCATTCTTCCCGTTCATACTCAGGACAAATTGCAACCTGTACGGAACAGGAGGTTAAAGGTCCTGATTCTCCAAGGAGGGAGATTGCTAGTAAAGCGGCTGGAATGGCGAACCCGAGCACAAGGAGATGAGAAATGAGGTGCGTTTTAGAAACCTTTCCCGGTCACACGGTCTACCACCTTCTGGGTTTCTCATGCATGTTTTCGATATAGGAAGATGCCCTTGAACCTGGAGATTTGGGACCCATGCGATGGGTAACAGGCAGTAGTACTTTAAAGGCTCTGTGTTTGCTCACCCAACCTCACCAAATCTCTCAGCCCCGAGAGTATCCACCCTTACGTCTTATCCAGCTGTGGGTCTAGATATGGTCATTCCAGGTGGCATCACAGCCCCTGAACGAATTTTGTAAGAATTTCTCTCTCTTTCACTGTCTTTGTTTCACGGGTTTTTAAAATTAATTTATTCTTATAATGGGGTTTAGCTGCTTTTCACGGCTGTGTTTATGCCGCTTTACACCCACTTGACTCACATCCAGAGAGATATCAATACATAGGTTTTAAGATTCTTACTAGTCAGATATATTCTTGTGCGGTGAATAGGGGGTGTTGAGTCCAGTTCACTGAGCAAGGAGTAGGTCTTTCTATTACATATTGGGTTTATGGAACGGTATCTCAGCTAATTTGAAACCCTTGTTTTATGCATCACCCCACCTCACCTTTCCCGTTAAGCAGCCATAGTGTGTTTTGTAAACGTGTGACTCTGTTTTGTTTTGTAATTCAGTTCAATTGTAGCGGTTTTTACATTCCCTCTATAAGTGATAGCTTATGATAAGTGTCTTTTTCTGTGTGACTTATTTCACTTAGAATTGTCGTACCTAAATCCACTCATCATGCTGCTACTAGCCTTATGACATTGATTTCATGGCTGAGTGATATTCCATTGTATATAAGGACCACCACTTCTTTATCCATTTTTCTCTTTCCTGGGATATTTAAGGTGTCATGAAGTGGAGGTTCTTGTCAACAGAGCAGCAGTAAACTTTGGGGTGCCTGTGTCTTGCTGATTTTTCGTTTTCCCAATATATACGCACGTGAGTGGAAGTGCCCTATGCGCACTAAGCTGTGTTTTTTCGATGATTCGGGACACACAGTACACTTCTCCATAGTGGCTGTTGGCAATTTACATCCTGACTATCAGCGTAGCAAGGCTCCCATTTCTCCATGGCCTGTCCTGCATTTCTGGTTTTGACACTTTTTTCAGCATGGCCCTTTTGACCGATGGGAAGCGAGACTTCTTTGTAGCGCTGATTTGCCTTTCCAGGTTGCTTGGTTGGCCAAAAAGGGCGTATGCGTTTTTTCCTGAATATATTCAGGAAGAAACGCATACGCCCTTTTTGACCATGGGCATCATTGTCGACGTTTTGCCGCTTTTCATGTGCTTTAAAGGCGATTCGAATCTACCTCCTGACATCTGTTTCCTGCAATTCTACCTTGCTTTCAAATCCTCTTCGTTGCCTTCAATCAAGATATTTGTGAACGAGAGTTATCATTTACAACTCTGCAGGTTTGTTAATTGCAGTTCCCCTGAGCTCCATTTTTCAACTCGCTTTTTTGGGAGCTGGCCGCAAAAGCGCAGGATGGCATCAGGCCCTATTCTGGTTCCGGGCGGCAGGCTGAGCCTGTGGTTAATTCTTCTTCCTGATGGGAAAATAGAGTGACCTGTGCCTGTCCCAACACCTAAAGCTAGTCTCTCATTGGCTTCCCTTCTTCCCGTTCATACTCAGGACAAATTGCAACCTGTACGGAACAGGAGGTTAAAGGTCCTGATTCTCCAAGGAGGGAGATTGCTAGTAAAGCGGCTGGAATGGCGAACCCGAGCACAAGGAGATGAGAAATGAGGTGCGTTTTAGAAACCTTTCCCGGTCACACGGTCTACCACCTTCTGGGTTTCTCATGCATGTTTTCGATATAGGAAGATGCCCTTGAACCTGGAGATTTGGGACCCATGCGATGGGTAACAGGCAGTAGTACTTTAAAGGCTCTGTGTTTGCTCACCCAACCTCACCAAATCTCTCAGCCCCGAGAGTATCCACCCTTACGTCTTATCCAGCTGTGGGTCTAGATATGGTCATTCCAGGTGGCATCACAGCCCGTGAACGAATTTTGTAAGAATTTCTCTCTCTTTCACTGTCTTTGTTTCACGGGTTTTTAAAATTAATTTATTCTTATAATGGGGTTTAGCTGCTTTTCACGGCTGTGTTTATGCCGCTTTACACCCATTTGACTCACATCCAGAGAGATATCAATACAAAGGTTTTAAGATTCTTACTAGTCAGATATATTCTTGTGCGGTGAATAGGGGGTGTTGAGTCCAGTTCACTGAGCAAGGAGTAGGTCTTTCTATTACATATTGGGTTTATGGAACGGTATCTCAGCTAATTTGAAACCCTTGTTTTATGCATCACCCCACCTCACCTTTCCCGTTAAGCAGCCATAGTGTGTTTTGTAAACGTGTGACTCTGTTTTGTTTTGTAATTCAGTTCAATTGTAGCGGTTTTTACATTCCCTGTATAAGTGATAGCTTATGATAAGTGTCTTTTTCTGTGTGACTTATTTCACTTAGAATTGTCGTACCTAAATCCACTCATCATGCTGCTACTAGCCTTATGACATTGATTTCATGGCTGAGTGATATTCCATTGTACATAAGGACCACCACTTCTTTATCCATTTTTCTCTTTCATGGGATATTTAAGGTGTCATGAAGTGGAGGTTCTTGTCAACAGAGCAGCCCTAAACTTTGGGGAGCCTCTGTCTTGCTGATTTTTAGTTTTCCCAATTTATACGCCCATGAGTTGAAGTGCCCTATGCGCTCTAAGCTGTGTTTTTTCGATGTTTCAGGACACACCGTACACTTCTCCAGAGTGGCTGTTGGCAATTTACATCCCGCCCATCAGCATAGCAAGGCTCCCATTTCTCCATGGCCTGTCCTGCATTTCTGGTTTTGACACTTTTCTCAGCATGGCCCTTTTGACCGATGAGAAGCGAGACTTCTTTGGAGCGATGATTTGCCTTTCCAGGTTGCTTGGTTGGCCAAAAAGGGCGTATGCGTTTTTTCCTGAATATATTCAGGAAAAAACGCATACGCCCTTTTTGGCCAAGGGCATCATTGTCGACGTTTTGCCGTTTTTCATGTGCTTTAAAGGCGACGCGAATCTACCTCCTGAAATCTGTTTCCTGCAATTCTGCCTTGCTTTCAAATCCTCTTCGTTGCCTTCCCTCAATATATTTGTGGACGAGAGTTATCATTTATAACTCTGCCAGTTTGTGAATTGCAGTGCCCCTGAGCTCCATTTTTCAAATCGCTTTTTTGGGAGCCGGCCGCAAAAGCGCAAGATGGCCTCAGGCCCTATTCTGGTTCCGGGCAGCAGGCTGAGCCTGTGATTAATTCTTCTTCCTGTTGGGAAAATAGAGTGACCTGTGCCTGTCGCAACACCTAGAGCTAGTCTCTCATTGTCTCCCCCACTTCCTGTTCATCCTCAGGACAAATTGCAAGCTGTACGGAACAGGAGGTTAAAGGTGCTGATTCTCCAAGGAGGGAGATTGCTAGTAAAGAGGCTGGAATGGTGAACCCGAGCACAAGGAGATGAGAAATGAGGTGCGTTTTAGAAACCTTTCCCAGTCACACGGTGTACCACCTTCTGGGTTTCTCATGCATGTTTTCGATGTAGGAACATGCCCTTGAACCTGGAGATTTGGGACCCATGGGATGGGTAACAGGCAGTATTACTTTAAGGCTCTGCGTTTGCTCCCCCAACCTCACCAAATCTCTCAGCCCCGAGAGTGTCCACCCTTATGTCTCATCCAGCTGTGGGTCTAGATATGGTCATTCCAGGTGTCATCACAGCCCGTGAACGAATTTTGTAAGAATTTCTCTCTCTTTCACTTTCTTTGTTTCAAGGGTTTTTAAAATTAATTTATTCTTATAATGGGGTTTAGCTGCTTTTCACGGCTGTGTTTATGCCGCTTTACACCCACTTGACTCACTTTCAGAGAGATATAAATTCATAGGTTTTAAGATTCTTACTAGTCAGATATATTCTTGTGCGGTGAATAGGGGGTGTTGAGTCCAGTTCACTGAGCAAGGAGTAGGTCTTTCTATTACATATTGTGTTTATGGAAAGGTATCTCAGCTAATTTGAAACCCTTGTTTTATGCATCACCCCACCTCACCTTTCCCGTTAAGCAGCCATAGTGTGTTTTCTAAACGTGTGACTCTGTTCTGTTTTGTAATTCTGTTCAATTGTAGCGGTTTTTACATTCCCTCTATAAGTGATAGCTTATGATAAGTGTCTTTTTCTGTGTGACTTATTTCACTTAGAATTGTCGTACCTAAATCCACTCATCATGCTGCTACTAGCCTTATGACATTGATTTCATGGCTGAGTGATATTCCATTGTACATAAGGACCACCACTTCTTTATCCATTTTTCTCTTTCCTGGGATATTTAAGGTGTCATGAAGTGGAGGTTCTTGTCAACAGAGCAGCCCTAAACTTTGGGGTGCCTCTGTCTTGCTGATTTTTAGTTTTCCCAATTTATACGCCCATGAGTTGAAGTGCCCTATGCGCTCTAAGCTGTGTTTTTTCGATGTTTCAGGACACACCGTACACTTCTCCAGAGTGGCTGTTGGCAATTTACATCCCGCCCATCAGCATAGCAAGGCTCCCATTTCTCCATGGCCTGTCCTGCATTTCTGGTTTTGACACTTTTCTCAGCATGGCCCTTTTGACCGATGAGAAGCGAGACTTCTTTGGAGCGCTGATTTGCCTTTCCAGGTTGCTTGGTTGGCCAAAAAGGACGTATGCGTTTTTTCCTGAATATATTCAGGAAAAAACGCATACGTCCTTTTTGGCCAAGGGCAACATTGTCGACGTTTTGCCGTTTTTCATGTGCTTTAAAGGCGACGCGAATCTACCTCCTGAAATCTGTTTCCTGCAATTCTGCCTTGCTTTCAAATCCTCTTCGTTGCCTTCCCTCAATATATTTGTGGACGAGAGTTATCATTTATAACTCTGCCAGTTTGTGAATTGCAGTGCCCCTGAGCTCCATTTTTCAAATCGCTTTTTTGGGAGCTGGCCGCAAAAGCGCAAGATGGCCTCAGGCCCTATTCTGGTTCCGGGCAGCAGGCTGAGCCTGTGATTAATTCTTCTTCCTGTTGGGAAAATAGAGTGACCTGTGCCTGTCCCAACACCTAGAGCTAGTCTCTCATTGGCTCCCCCTCTTCCTGTTCATCCTCAGGACAAATTGCAAGCTGTACGGAACAGGAGGTTAAAGGTGCTGATTCTCCAAGGAGGGAGATTGCTAGTAAAGCGGCTGGAATGGCGAACCCGAGCACAAGGAGATGAGAAATGAGGTGCGTTTTAGAAACCTTTCCCGGTCACACGGTGTACCACCTTCTGGGTTTCTCATGCATGTTTTCGATGTAGGAAGATGCCCTTGAACCTGGAGATTTGGGACCCTTGGGATGGGTAACAGGCAGTATTACTTTAAAGGCTCTGCGTTTGCTCCCCCAACCTCACCAAATCTCTCAGCCCCGAGAGTGTCCACCCTTATGTCTCATCCAGCTGTGGGTCTAGATATGGTCATTCCAGGTGGCATCACAGCCCCTGAACGAATTTTGTAAGAATTTCTCTCTCTTTCACTTTCTTATTTTCACGGGTTTCTAAAATTAATTTATTCTTATAATGGGGTTTAGCTGCTTTTCACGGCTGTGTTTCTGCCGCTTAACACCCACTTGACTCACTTTCAGAGAGATATAAATTCATAGGTTTTATGATTCTTACTAATCAGATATATTCTTGTGCGGTGAATAGGGGGTGTTGAGTCCAGTTCACTGAGCAAGGAGTAGGTCTTTCTATTACATATTGGGTTTATGGAACGGTATCTCAGCTAATTTGAAACCCTTGTTTTATGCATCACCCCACCTCACCTTTCCCGTTAAGCAGCCATAGTGTGTTTTGTAAACGTGTGACTCTGTTTTCTTTTGTAATTCAGTTCAATTGTAGCGGTTTTTACATTCCCTCTATAAGTGATAGCTTATGATAAGTGTCTTTTTCTGTGTGACTTATTTCACTTAGAATTGTCGTACCTAAATCCACTCATCATGCTGCTACTAGCCTTATGACATTGATTTCATGGCTGAGTGATATTCCATTGTACATAAGGACCACCACTTCTTTATCCATTTTTCTCTTTCCTGGGATATTTAAGGTGTCATGAAGTGGAGGTTCTTGTCAACAGAGCAGCCCTAAACTTTGGGGTGCCTGTGTGTTGCTGATTTTCAGTTTTCCCAATTTATACGCCCATGAGTGTAAGTGCCCTATGCGTTCTAAGCTGTGTTTTTTCGATGTTTCAGGACACACCGTACACTTCTCCAGATTGGCTGTTGGCAATTTACATCCCGCCCATCAGCATAGCAAGGCTCCCATTTCTCCATGGCCTGTCCTGCATTTCTGGTTTTGACACTTTTCTCAGCATGGCCCTTTTGACCGATGAGAAGCGAGACTTCTTTGGAGCGCTGATTTGCCTTTCAAGGTTGCTTGGTTGGCCAAAAAGGGCGTATGCGTTTTTTCCTGAATATATTCAGGAAAACACGCATACGTCCTTTTTGGCCAAGGGCATCATTGTCGACGTTTTGCCGTTTTTCATGTGCTTTAAAGGCGACGCGAATCTACCTCCTGAAATCTGTTTCCTGCAATTCTGCCTTGCTTTCAAATCCTCTTCGTTGCCTTCCCTCAATATATTTGTGGACGAGAGTTATCATTTATAACTCTGCCGTTTTGTGAATTGCAGTGCCCCTGAGCTCCATTTTTCAACTCGCTTTTTTGGGAGCTGGCCGCAAAAGCGTAAGATGGCCTCAGGCCCTATTCTGGTTCCGGGCAGCAGGCTGAGCCTGTGATTAATTCTTCTTCCTGTTGGGAAAATAGAGTGACCTGTGCCTGTCCCAACACCTAGAGCTAGTCTCTCATTGGCTCCCCCTCTTCCTGATCATCCTCAGGACAAATTGCAAGCTGTACGGAACAGGAGGTTAAAGATGCTGATTCTCCAAGGAGGGAGATTGCTAGTAAAGCGGCTGGAATGGCGAACCTGAGCACAAGGAGATGAGAAATGAGGTGCGTTTTAGAAACCTTTCCCGGTCACACGGTGTACCACTTTCTGGGTTTCTCATGCATGTTTTCGATGTAGGAAGATGCCCTTGAACCTGGAGATTTGGGACCCATGGGAATGGTAACAGGCAGTATTACTTTAAAGGCTCTGCGTTTGCTCCCCCAACCTCACCAAATCTCTCAGCCCCGAGAGTGTCCACCCTTATGTCTCATCCAGCTGTGGGTCTAGATATGGTCATTCCAGGTGTCATCACAGCCCGTGAACGAATTTTGTAAGAATTTCTCTCTCTTTCACTTTCTTTGTTTCAAGGGTTTTTAAAATTAATTTATTCTTATAATGGGGTTTAGCTGCTTTTCACGGCTGTGTTTATGCCGCTTTACACCCACTTGACTCACTTTCAGAGAGATATAAATTCATAGATTTTAAGATTCTTACTAGTCAGATATATTCTTGTGCGGTGAATAGGGGGTGTTGAGTCCAGTTCACTGAGCAAGGAGTAGGTCTTTCTATTACATATTGTGTTTATGGAAAGGTATCTCAGCTAATTTGAAACCCTTGTTTTATGCATCACCCCACCTCACCTTTCCCGTTAAGCAGCCATAGTGTGTTTTCTAAACGTGTGACTCTGTTCTGTTTTGTAATTCTGTTCAATTGTAGCGGTTTTTACATTCCCTCTATAAGTGATAGCTTATGATAAGTGTCTTTTTCTGTGTGACTTATTTCACTTAGAATTGTCGTACCTAAATCCACTCATCATGCTGCTACTAGCCTTATGACATTGATTTCATGGCTGAGTGATATTCCATTGTACATAAGGACCACCACTTCTTTATCAATTTTTCTCTTTCCTGGGATATTTAAGGTGTCATGAAGTGGAGGTACTTGTCAACAGAGCAGCCCTAAACTTTGGGGTGCCTCTGTCTTGCTGATTTTTAGTTTTCCCAATTTATACGCCCATGAGTGTAAGTGCCCTATGCGCTCTAAGCTGTGTTTTTTCGATGTTTCAGGACACACCGTACACTTCTCCAGAGTGGCTGTTGGCAATTTACATCCCGCCCATCAGCATAGCAAGGCTCCCATTTCTCCATGGCCTGTCCTGCATTTCTGGTTTTGACACTTTTCTCAGCATGGCCCTTTTGACCGATGAGAAGCGAGACTTCTTTGGAGCGCTGATTTGCCTTTCAAGGTTGCTTGGTTTGCCAAAAAGGACGTATGCGTTTTTTCCTGAATATATTCAGGAAAAAACGCATACGTCCTTTTTGGCCAAGGGCATCATTGTCGACGTTTTGCCATTTTTCATGTGCTTTAAAGGCGACGCGAATCTACCTCCTGAAATCTGTTTCCTGCAATTCTGCCTTGCTTTCAAATCCTCTTCGTTGCCTTCCCTCAATATATTTGTGGACGAGAGTTATCATTTATAACTCTGCCAGTTTGTGAATTGCAGTGCCCCTGAGCTCCATTTTTCAAATCGCTTTTTTGGGAGCTGGCCGCAAAAGCGCAAGATGGCCTCAGGCCCTATTCTGGTTCCGGGCAGCAGGCTGAGCCTGTGATTAATTCTTCTTCCTGTTGGGAAAATAGAGTGACCTGTGCCTGTCCCAACACCTAGAGCTAGTCTCTCATTGGCTCCCCCTCTTCCTGTTCATCCTCAGGACAAATTGCAAGCTGTACGGAACAGGAGGTTAAAGGTGCTGATTCTCCAAGGAGGGAGATTGCTAGTAAAGCGGCTGGAATGGCGAACCCGAGCACAAGGAGATGAGAAATGAGGTGCGTTTTAGAAACCTTTCCCGGTCACACGGTGTACCACCTTCTGGGTTTCTCATGCATGTTTTCGATGTAGGAATATGCCCTTGAACCTGGAGATTTGGGACCCATGGGATGGGTAACAGGCAGTAGTACTTTAAAGGCTCTGTGTTTGCTCACCCAACCTCACCAAATCTCTCAGCCCCGAGAGTATCCACCCTTACGTCTCATCCAGCTGTGGGTCTAGATATGGTCATTCCAGGTGGCATCACAGCCCCTGAACGAATTTTGTAAGAATTTCTCTCTCTTTCACTGTCTTTGTTTCACGGGTTTTTAAAATTAATTTATTCTTATAATGGGGTTTAGCTGCTTTTCACGGCTGTGTTTATGCCGCTTTACACCCACTTGACACACTAACAGAGAGATATCAATACATAGGTTTTAAGATTCTTACTAGTCAGATATATTCTTGTGCGGTGAATAGGGGGTGTTGAGTCCAGTTCACTGAGCAAGGAGTAGGTCTTTCTATTACATATTGGGTTTATGGAACGGTATCTCAGCTAATTTGAAACCCTTGTTTTCTGCAGCACCCCACCTCACCTTTCCCGTTAAGCAGCCATAGTGTGTTTTCTAAACGTGTGACTCTGTTCTGTTTTGTAATTCTGTTCAATTGTAGCAGTTTTTACATTGCCTCTATAAGTGATAGCTTATGATAAGTGTCTTTTTCTGTGTGACTTATTTCACTTAGAATTGTCGTACCTAAATCCACTCATCATGCTGCTACTAGCCTTATGACATTGATTTCATGGCTGAGTGATATTCCATTGTACATAAGGACCACTATTTCTTTATCCATTTTTCTCTTTCCTGGGATATTTAAGGTGTGGTGAAGTGGAGGTTCTTGTCAACAGAGCAGCCCTAAACTTTTGAGTGCCTGTGTGTTGCTGATTTTTAGTTTTCCCAATTTATACGCCCATGAGTGTAAGTGCCCTATGCGTTCTAAGCTGTGTTTTTTCGATGTTTCAGGACACACCGTACACTTCTCCAGAGTGGCTGTTGGCAATTTACATCCTGCCCATCAGCGTAGCAAGGCTCCCATTTCTCCATGGGCTGTCCTGCAATTCTGGTTTTGAGTCTTTTTTCAGCATGGCCCTTTTCACCGATTGGAAGCGAGACTTCTTTGTAGCGCTGATTTGCCTTTCCAGGTTGCTTGGTTGGCCAAAAAGGGCGTATGCGTTTTTTCCTGAATATATTCTGGAAAAAACGCATACGTCCTTTTTGGCCAAGGGCATCATTGTCGACGTTTTGCCGTTTTTCATGTGCTTTAAAGGCGACGCGAATCTACCTCCTGAAATCTGTTTCCTGCAATTCTGCCTTGCTTTCAAATCCTCTTCGTTGCCTTCCCTCAATATATTTGTGGACGAGAGTTATCATTTATAACTCTGCCAGTTTGTGAATTGCAGTGCCCCTGAGCTCCATTTTTCAACTCGCTTTTTTGGGAGCTGGCCGCAAAAGCGCAAGATGGCCTCAGGCCCTATTCTGGTTCCGGGCAGCAGGCTGAGCCTGTGATTAATTCTTCTTCCTGTTGGGAAAATAGAGTGTCCTGTGCCTGTCCCAACACCTAGAGCTAGTCTCTCATTGGCTCCCCCTCTTCCTGTTCATCCTCAGGACAAATTGCAAGCTGTACGGAACAGGAGGTTAAAGGTGCTGATTCTCCAAGGAGGGAGATTGCTAGTAAAGCGGCTGGAATGGCGAACCCGAGCACAAGGAGATGAGAAATGAAGTGCGTTTTAGAAACCTTTCCCGGTCACACGGTGTACCACCTTCTGGGTTTCTCATGCATGTTTTCGATGTAGGAAGATGCCCTTGAACCTGGAGATTTGGGACCCATGGGATGGGTAACAGGCAGTATTACTTTAAAGGCTCTGCGTTTGCTCCCCCAACCTAACCAAATCTCTCAGCCCCGAGAGTGTCCACCCTTATGTCTCATCCAGCTGTGGGTCTAGATATGGTCATTCCAGGTGGCATCACAGCCCCTGAACGAATTTTGTAGGAATTTCTCTCTCTTTCACTTTCTTTGTTTCACGAGTTTTTAAAATTAATTTATTCTTATAATGGGGTTTAGCTGCTTTTCACGTCTGTGTTTATGCCGCTTTACACCCACTTGACTCACTTTCAGAGAGATATAAATTCATAGGTTTTAAGATTCTTTCTAATCAGATATATTCTTGTGCGGTGAATAGGGGGTGTTGAGTCCAGTTCACTGAGCAAGGAGTAGGTCTTTCTATTACATATTGGGTTTATGGAACGGTATCTCAGCTAATTTGAAACCCTTGTTTTATGCATCACCCCACCTCACCTTTCCCGTTAAGCAGCCATAGTGTGTTTTGTAAACGTGTGACTCTGTTTTGTTTTGTAATTCAGTTCAATTGTAGCGGTTTTTACATTCCCTCTATAAGTGATAGCTTATGATAAGTGTCTTTTTCTGTGTGACTTATTTCACTTAGAATTGTCGTACCTAAATCCACTCATCATGCTGCTACTAGCCTTATGACATTGATTTCATGGCTGAGTGATATTCCATTGTACATAAGGACCACCACTTCTTTATCCATTTTTCTCTTTCCTGGGATATTTAAGGTGTCATGAAGTGGAGGTTCTTGTCAACAGAGCAGCCCTAAACTTTGGGGTGCCTGTGTGTTGCTGATTTTTAGTTTTCCCAATTTATACGCCCATGAGTGTAAGTGCCCTATGCGCTCTAAGCTGTGTTTTTTCGATGTTTCAGGACACACCGTACACTTCTCCAGAGTGGCTGTTGGCAATTTACATCCCGCCCATCAGCATAGCAAGGCTCCCATTTCTCCATGGCCTGTCCTGCATTTCTGGTTTTGACACTTTTCTCAGCATGGCCCTTTTGACCGATGAGAAGCGAGACTTCTTTGGAGCGCTGATTTGCCTTTCAAGGTTGCTTGGTTTGCCAAAAAGGACGTATGCGTTTTTTCCTGAATATATTCAGGAAAAAACGCATACGTCCTTTTTGGCCAAGGGCATCATTGTCGACGTTTTGCCATTTTTCATGTGCTTTAAAGGCGACGCGAATCTACCTCCTGAAATCTGTTTCCTGCAATTCTGCCTTGCTTTCAAATCCTCTTCGTTGCCTTCCCTCAATATATTTGTGGACGAGAGTTATCATTTATAACTCTGCCAGTTTGTGAATTGCAGTGCCCCTGAGCTCCATTTTTCAAATCGCTTTTTTGGGAGCTGGCCGCAAAAGCGCAAGATGGCCTCAGGCCCTATTCTGGTTCCGGGCAGCAGGCTGAGCCTGTGATTAATTCTTCTTCCTGTTGGGAAAATAGAGTGACCTGTGCCTGTCCCAACACCTAGAGCTAGTCTCTCATTGGCTCCCCCTCTTCCTGTTCATCCTCAGGACAAATTGCAAGCTGTACGGAACAGGAGGTTAAAGGTGCTGATTCTCCAAGGAGGGAGATTGCTAGTAAAGCGGCTGGAATGGCGAACCCGAGCACAAGGAGATGAGAAATGAGGTGCGTTTTAGAAACCTTTCCCGGTCACACGGTGTACCACCTTCTGGGTTTCTCATGCATGTTTTCGATGTAGGAATATGCCCTTGAACCTGGAGATTTGGGACCCATGGGATGGGTAACAGGCAGTAGTACTTTAAAGGCTCTGTGTTTGCTCACCCAACCTCACCAAATCTCTCAGCCCCGAGAGTATCCACCCTTACGTCTCATCCAGCTGTGGGTCTAGATATGGTCATTCCAGGTGGCATCACAGCCCCTGAACGAATTTTGTAAGAATTTCTCTCTCTTTCACTGTCTTTGTTTCACGGGTTTTTAAAATTAATTTATTCTTATAATGGGGTTTAGCTGCTTTTCACGGCTGTGTTTATGCCGCTTTACACCCACTTGACACACTAACAGAGAGATATCAATACATAGGTTTTAAGATTCTTACTAGTCAGATATATTCTTGTGCGGTGAATAGGGGGTGTTGAGTCCAGTTCACTGAGCAAGGAGTAGGTCTTTCTATTACATATTGGGTTTATGGAACGGTATCTCAGCTAATTTGAAACCCTTGTTTATGCATCACCCCACCTCACCTTTCCCGTTAAGCAGCCATAGTGTGTTTTCTAAACGTGTGACTCTGTTCTGTTTTGTAATTCTGTTCAATTGTAGCAGTTTTTACATTGCCTCTATAAGTGATAGCTTATGATAAGTGTCTTTTTCTGTGTGACTTATTTCACTTAGAATTGTCGTACCTAAATCCACTCATCATGCTGCTACTAGCCTTATGACATTGATTTCATGGCTGAGTGATATTCCATTGTACATAAGGACCACCATTTCTTTATCCATTTTTCTCTTTCCTGGGATATTTAAGGTGTGGTGAAGTGGAGGTTCTTGTCAACAGAGCAGCCCTAAACTTTGGAGTGCCTGTGTGTTGCTGATTTTTAGTTTTCCCAATTTATACGCCCATGAGTGTAAGTGCCCTATGCGTTCTAAGCTGTGTTTTTTCGATGTTTCAGGACACACCGTACACTTCTCCAGAGTGGCTGTTGGCAATTTACATCCTGCCCATCAGCGTAGCAAGGCTCCCATTTCTCCATGGGCTGTCCTGCAATTCTGGTTTTGAGTCTTTTTTCAGCATGGCCCTTTTCACCGATTGGAAGCGAGACTTCTTTGTAGCGCTGATTTGCCTTTCCAGGTTGCTTGGTTGGCCAAAAAGGGCGTATGCGTTTTTTCCTGAATATATTCTGGAAAAAACGCATACGTCCTTTTTGGCCAAGGGCATCATTGTCGACGTTTTGCCGTTTTTCATGTGCTTTAAAGGCGACGCGAATCTACCTCCTGAAATCTGTTTCCTGCAATTCTGCCTTGCTTTCAAATCCTCTTCGTTGCCTTCCCTCAATATATTTGTGGACGAGAGTTATCATTTATAACTCTGCCAGTTTGTGAATTGCAGTGCCCCTGAGCTCCATTTTTCAACTCGCTTTTTTGGGAGCTGGCCGCAAAAGCGCAAGATGGCCTCAGGCCCTATTCTGGTTCCGGGCAGCAGGCTGAGCCTGTGATTAATTCTTCTTCCTGTTGGGAAAATAGAGTGACCTGTGCCTGTCCCAACACCTAGAGCTAGTCTCTCATTGGCTCCCCCTCTTCCTGTTCATCCTCAGGACAAATTGCAAGCTGTACGGAACAGGAGGTTAAAGGTGCTGATTCTCCAAGGAGGGAGATTGCTAGTAAAGCGGCTGGAATGGCGAACCCGAGCACAAGGAGATGAGAAATGAAGTGCGTTTTAGAAACCTTCCCCATCACACGGTGTACCACCTTCTGGGTTTCTCATGCATGTTTTCGATGTAGGAAGATGCCCTTGAACCTGGAGATTTGGGACCCATGGGATGGGTAACAGGCAGTATTACTTTAAAGGCTCTGCGTTTGCTCCCCCAACCTAACCAAATCTCTCAGCCCCGAGAGTGTCCACCCTTATATCTCATCCAGCTGTGGGTCTAGATATGGTCATTCCAGGTGGCATCACAGCCCCTGAACGAATTTTGTAGGAATTTCTCTCTCTTTCACTTTCTTTGTTTCACGAGTTTTTAAAATTAATTTATTCTTATAATGGGGTTTAGCTGCTTTTCACGTCTGTGTTTATGCCGCTTTACACCCACTTGACTCACTTTCAGAGAGATATAAATTCATAGGTTTTAAGATTCTTTCTAATCAGATATATTCTTGTGCGGTGAATAGGGGGTGTTGAGTCCAGTTCACTGAGCAAGGAGTAGGTCTTTCTATTACATATTGGGTTTATGGAACGGTATCTCAGCTAATTTGAAACCCTTGTTTTATGCATCACCCCACCTCACCTTTCCCGTTAAGCAGCCATAGTGTGTTTTGTAAACGTGTGATTCTGTTTTGTTTTGTAATTCAGTTCAATTGTAGCGGTTTTTACATTCCCTCTATAAGTGATAGCTTATGATAAGTGTCTTTTTCTGTGTGACTTATTTCACTTAGAATTGTCGTACCTAAATCCACTCATCATGCTGCTACTAGCCTTATGACATTGATTTCATGGCTGAGTGATATTCCATTGTACATAAGGACCACCACTTCTTTATCCATTTTTCTCTTTCCTGGGATATTTAAGGTGTCATGAAGTGGAGGTTCTTGTCAACAGAGCAGCCCTAAACTTTGGGGTGCCTGTGTGTTGCTGATTTTTAGTTTTCCCAATTTATACGCCCATGAGTGTAAGTGCCCTATGCGCTCTAAACTGTGTTTTTTCGATGTTTCAGGACACACCGTACACTTCTCCAGAGTGGCTGTTGGCAATTTACATCCCGCCCATCAGCATAGCAAGGCTCCCATTTCTCCATGGCCTGTCCTGCATTTCTGGTTTTGACACTTTTCTCAGCATGGCCCTTTTGACCGATGAGAAGCGAGACTTCTTTGGAGCGCTGATTTGCCTTTCCAGGTTGCTTGGTTGGCCAAAAAGGGCGTATGCGTTTTTTCCTGAATATATTCAGGAAAAAACGCATACGTCCTTTTTGGCCAAGGGCATCATTGTCGACGTTTTGCCGTTTTTCATGTGCTTTAAAGGCGACGCGAATCTACCTCCTGAAATCTGTTTCCTGCAATTCTGCCTTGCTTTCAAATCCTCTTTCTTGCCTTCCCTCAATATATTTGTGGACGAGAGTTATCATTTACAACTCTGCAGGTTTGTTAATTGCAGTTCCCCTGAGCTCCATTTTTCAACTCGCTTTTTTGGGAGCTGGCCGCAAAAGCGCAGGATGGCCTCAGGCCCTATTCTGGTTCCGGGCGGCAGGCTGAGCCTGTGATAAATTCTTCTTCCTGTTGGGAAAATAGAGTGACCTGTGCCTGTCCCAACACCTAGAGCTAGTCTCTCATTGGCTCCCCCTCTTCCTGCTCATACTCAGGACAAATTGCAAGCTGTACGGAACAGGAGGTTAAAGGTCCTGATTCTCCAAGGAGAGAGATTGCTAGTAAAGCGGCTGGAATGGCGAACACGAGCACAAGGAGATGAGAAATTAGCTGCGTTTTAGAAACCTATCCCGGTCACACGGTCTACCACAATCTGGGTTTCTCATGCATGTTTTCGATGTAGGAAGATGCCCTTGAACCTGGAGATTTGGGACCCATGGGATGGGTAACAGGCAGTAGTACTTTAAAGGCTCTGTGTTTGCTCACCCAACCTCACCAAATCTCTCAGCCCCGAGAGTATCCACCCTTACATCTCATCCAGCTGTGGGTCTAGATATGGTCATTCCAGGTGGCATCACAGCCCCTGAACGAATTTTGTAAGAATTTCTCTCTCTTTCACTGTCTTTGTTTCACGGGTTTTTAAAATTAATTTATTCTTATAATGGGGTTTAGCTGCTTTTCACGGCTGTGTTTATGCCGCTTTACAACCACTTGACTCACATACAGAGAGATATCAATACATAGGTTTTAAGATTCTTACTAGTCAGATATATTCTTGTGCGGTGAATAGGGGGTGTTGAGTCCAGTTCACTGAGCAAGGAGTAGGTCTTTCTATTACATATTGGGTTTATGGAACGGTATCTCAGCTAATTTGAAACCCTTGTTTTCTGCAGCACCCCACCTCACCTTTCCCGTTAAGCAGCCATAGTGTGTTTTCTAAACGTGTGACTCTGTTCTGTTTTGTAATTCTGTTCAATTGTAGCGGTTTTTACATTGCCTCTATAAGTGATAGCTTATGATAAGTGTCTTTTTCTGTGTGACTTATTTCACTTAGAATTGTCGTACCTAAATCCACTCACCATGCTGCTACTAGCCTTATGACATTGATTTCATGGCTGAGTGATATTCCATTGTACATAAGGACCACCACTTCTTTATCCATTTTTCTCTTTCCTGGGATATTTAAGGTGTCATGAAGTGGAGGTTCTTGTCAACAGAGCAGCCCTAAACTTTGGGGTGCCTGTGTGTTGCTGATTTTTAGTTTTCCCAATTTATACGCCCATGAGTGTAAGTGCCCTATGCGCTCTAAGCTGTGTTTTTTCGATGTTTCAGGACACACCGTACACTTCTCCAGAGTGGCTGTTGGCAATTTACATCCCGCCCATCAGCATAGCAAGGCTCCCATTTCTCCATGGCCTGTCCTGCATTTCTGGTTTTGACACTTTTCTCAGCATGGCCCTTTTGACCGATGAGAAGCGAGACTTCTTTGGAGCGCTGATTTGCCTTTCAAGGTTGCTTGGTTGGCCAAAAAGGACGTATGCGTTTTTTCCTGAATATATTCAGGAAAAAACGCATACGTCCTTTTTGGCCAAGGGCATCATTGTCGACGTTTTGCCGTTTTTCATGTGCTTTAAAGGCGACGCGAATCTACCTCCTGAAATCTGTTTCCTGCAATTCTGCCTTGCTTTCAAATCCTCTTCGTTGCCTTCCCTCAATATATTTGTGGACGAGAGTTATCATTTATAACTCTGCCAGTTTGTGAATTGCAGTGCCCCTGAGCTCCATTTTTCAAATCGCTTTTTTGGGAGCTGGCCGCAAAAGCGCAAGATGGCCTCAGGCCCTATTCTGGTTCCGGGCAGCAGGCTGAGCCTGTGATTAATTCTTCTTCCTGTTGGGAAAATAGAGTGACCTGTGCCTGTCCCAACACCTAGAGCTAGTCTCTCATTGGCTCCCCCTCTTCCTGTTCATCCTCAGGACAAATTGCAAGCTGTACGGAACAGGAGGTTAAAGGTGCTGATTCTCCAAGGAGGGAGATTGCTAGTAAAGCGGCTGGAATGGCGAACCCGAGCACAAGGAGATGAGAAATGAAGTGCGTTTTAGAAACCTTTCCCGGTCACACGGTGTACCACCTTCTGGGTTTCTCATGCATGTTTTCGATGTAGGAAGATGCCCTTGAACCTGGAGATTTGGGACCCATGGGATGGGTAACAGGCAGTATTACTTTAAAGGCTCTGCGTTTGCTCCCCCAACCTAACCAAATCTCTCAGCCCCGAGAGTGTCCACCCTTATGTCTCATCCAGCTGTGGGTCTAGATATGGTCATTCCAGGTGGCATCACAGCCCCTGAACGAATTTTGTAGGAATTTCTCTCTCTTTCACTTTCTTTGTTTCACGAGTTTTTAAAATTAATTTATTCTTATAATGGGGTTTAGCTGCTTTTCACGTCTGTGTTTATGCCGCTTTACACCCACTTGACTCACTTTCAGAGAGATATAAATTCATAGGTTTTAAGATTCTTTCTAATCAGATATATTCTTGTGCGGTGAATAGGGGGTGTTGAGTCCAGTTCACTGAGCAAGGAGTAGGTCTTTCTATTACATATTGGGTTTATGGAACGGTATCTCAGCTAATTTGAAACCCTTGTTTTATGCATCACCCCACCTCACCTTTCCCGTTAAGCAGCCATAGTGTGTTTTGTAAACGTGTGACTCTGTTTTGTTTTGTAATTCAGTTCAATTGTAGCGGTTTTTACATTCCCTCTATAAGTGATAGCTTATGATAAGTGTCTTTTTCTGTGTGACTTATTTCACTTAGAATTGTCGTACCTAAATCCACTCATCATGCTGCTACTAGCCTTATGACATTGATTTCATGGCTGAGTGATATTCCATTGTACATAAGGACCACCACTTCTTTATCCATTTTTCTCTTTCCTGGGATATTTAAGGTGTCATGAAGTGGAGGTTCTTGTCAACAGAGCAGCCCTAAACTTTGGGGTGCCTGTGTGTTGCTGATTTTTAGTTTTCCCAATTTATACGCCCATGAGTGTAAGTGCCCTATGCGCTCTAAGCTGTGTTTTTTCGATGTTTCAGGACACACCGTACACTTCTCCAGAGTGGCTGTTGGCAATTTACATCCCGCCCATCAGCATAGCAAGGCTCCCATTTCTCCATGGCCTGTCCTGCATTTCTGGTTTTGACACTTTTCTCAGCATGGCCCTTTTGACCGATGAGAAGCGAGACTTCTTTGGAGCGCTGATTTGCCTTTCCAGGTTGCTTGGTTGGCCAAAAAGGGCGTATGCGTTTTTTCCTGAATATATTCAGGAAAAAACGCATACGTCCTTTTTGGCCAAGGGCATCATTGTCGACGTTTTGCCGTTTTTCATGTGCTTTAAAGGCGACGCGAATCTAGCTCCTGAAATCTGTTTCCTGCAATTCTGCCTTGCTTTCAAATCCTCTTTGTTGCCTTCCCTCAATATATTTGTGGACGAGAGTTATCATTTATAACTCTGCAGGTTTGTGAATGGCAGTGCCCCTGAGCTCCATTTTTCAACTCGCTTTTTTGGGAGCTGGCCGCAAAAGCGCAGGATGGCCTCAGGCCCTATTCTGGTTCCGGGCGGCAGGCTGAGCCTGTGATAAATTCTTCTTCCTGTTGGGAAAATAGAGTGACCTGTGCCTGTCCCAACACCTAGAGCTAGTCTCTCATTGGCTCCCCCTCTTCCTGTTCATACTCAGGACAAATTGCAAGCTGTACGGAACAGGAGGTTAAAGGTCCTGATTCTCCAAGGAGAGAGATTGCTAGTAAAGCGGCTGGAATGGCGAACACGAGCACAAGGAGATGAGAAATTAGCTGCGTTTTAGAAACCTTTCCCGGTCACACGGTCTACCACAATCTGGGTTTCTCATGCATGTTTTCGATGTAGGAAGATGCCCTTGAACCTGGAGATTTGGGACCCATGGGATGGGTAACAGGCAGTAGTACTTTAAAGGCTCTGTGTTTGCTCACCCAACCTCACCAAATCTCTCAGCCCCGAGAGTATCCACCCTTACGTCTCATCCAGCTGTGGGTCTAGATATGGTCATTCCAGGTGGCATCACAGCCCCTGAACGAATTTTGTAAGAATTTCTCTCTCTTTCACTGTCTTTGTTTCACGGGTTTTTAATATGAATTTATTCTTATAATGGGGTTTAGCTGCTTTTCACGGCTGTGTTTATGCCGCTTTACACCCACTTGACTCACATACAGAGAGATATCAATACATAGGTTTTAAGATTCTTACTAGTCAGATATATTCTTGTGCGGTGAATAGGGGGTGTTGAGTCCAGTTCACTGAGCAAGGAGTAGGTCTTTCTATTACATATTGGGTTTATGGAACGGTATCTCAGCTAATTTGAAACCCTTGTTTTCTGCAGCACCCCACCTCACCTTTCCCGTTAAGCAGCCATAGTGTGTTTTCTAAACGTGTGACTCTGTTCTGTTTTGTAATTCTGTTCAATTGTAGCGGTTTTTACATTGCCTCTATAAGTGATAGCTTATGATAAGTGTCTTTTTCTGTGTGACTTATTTCACTTAGAATTGTCGTACCTAAATCCACTCACCATGCTGCTACTAGCCTTATGACATTGATTTCATGGCTGAGTGATATTCCATTGTACATAAGGACCACCACTTCTTTATCCATTTTTCTCTTTCCTGGGATATTTAAGGTGTCATGAAGTGGAGGTTCTTGTCAACAGAGCAGCCCTAAACTTTGGGGTGCCTGTGTGTTGCTGATTTTTAGTTTTCCCAATTTATACGCCCATGAGTGTAAGTGCCCTATGCGCTCTAAGCTGTGTTTTTTCGATGTTTCAGGACACACCGTACACTTCTCCAGAGTGGCTGTTGGCAATTTACATCCCGCCCATCAGCATAGCAAGGCTCCCATTTCTCCATGGCCTGTCCTGCATTTCTGGTTTTGACACTTTTCTCAGCATGGCCCTTTTGACCGATGAGAAGCGAGACTTCTTTGGAGCGCTGATTTGCCTTTCAAGGTTGCTTGGTTGGCCAAAAAGGAGGTATGCGTTTTTTCCTGAATATATTCAGGATAAAACGCATACGTCCTTTTTGGCCAAGGGCATCATTGTCGACGTTTTGCCGTTTTTCATGTGCTTTAAAGGCGACGCGAATCTAACTCCTGAAATCTGTTTCCTGCAATTCTGCCTTGCTTTCAAATCCTCTTCGTTGCATTCCCTCAATATATTTGTGGACGAGAGTTATCATTTATAACTCTGCCAGTTTGTGATTTGCAGTGCCCCTGAGCTCCATTTTTCAACTCGCTTTTTTGGGAGCTGGCCGCAAAAGCGCAAGATGGCCTCAGGCCCTATTCTGGTTCCGGGGGGCAGGCTGAGCCTGTGGTTAATTCTTCTTCCTGATGGGAAAATAGAGTGACCTGTGCCTGTCCCAACACCTAGAGCTAGTCTCTCATTGGCTCCCCCTCTTCCTGTTCATCCTCAGGACAAATTGCAAGCTGTACGGAACAGGAGGTTAAAGGTGCTGATTCTCCAAGGAGGGAGATTGCTAGTAAAGCGGCTGGAATGGCGAACCCGAGCACAAGGAGATGAGAAATGAAGTGCGTTTTAGAAACCTTTCCCGGTCACACGGTGTACCACCTTCTGGGTTTCTCATGCATGTTTTCGATGTAGGAAGATGCCCTTGAACCTGGAGATTTGGGACCCATGGGATGGGTAACAGGCAGTATTACTTTAAAGGCTCTGCGTTTGCTCCCCCAACCTAACCAAATCTCTCAGCCCCGAGAGTGTCCACCCTTATGTCTCATCCAGCTGTGGGTCTAGATATGGTCATTCCAGGTGGCATCACAGCCCCTGAACGAATTTTGTAGGAATTTCTCTCTCTTTCACTTTCTTTGTTTCACGAGTTTTTAAAATTAATTTATTCTTATAATGGGGTTTAGCTGCTTTTCACGGCTGTGTTTATGCCGCTTTACACCCACTTGACTCACTTTCAGAGAGATATAAATTCATAGGTTTTAAGATTCTTTCTAATCAGATATATTCTTGTGCGGTGAATAGGGGGTGTTGAGTCCAGTTCACTGAGCAAGGAGTAGGTCTTTCTATTACATATTGGGTTTATGGAACGGTATCTCAGCTAATTTGAAACCCTTGTTTTATGCATCACCCCACCTCACCTTTCCCGTTAAGCAGCCATAGTGTGTTTTGTAAACGTGTGACTCTGTTTTGTTTTGTAATTCAGTTCAATTGTAGCGGTTTTTACATTCCCTCTATAAGTGATAGCTTATGATAAGTGTCTTTTTCTGTGTGACTTATTTCACTTAGAATTGTCGTACCTAAATACACTCATCATGCTGCTACTAGCCTTATGACATTGATTTCATGGCTGAGTGATATTCCATTGTACATAAGGACCACCACTTCTTTATCCATTTTTCTCTTTCCTGGGATATTTAAGGTGTCATGAAGTGGAGGTTCTTGTCAACAGAGCAGCCCTAAACTTTGGGGTGCCTGTGTGTTGCTGATTTTTAGTTTTCCCAATTTATACGCCCATGAGTGTAAGTGCCCTATGCGCTCTAAACTGTGTTTTTTCGATGTTTCAGGACACACCGTACACTTCTCCAGAGTGGCTGTTGGCAATTTACATCCCGCCCATCAGCATAGCAAGGCTCCCATTTCTCCATGGCCTGTCCTGCATTTCTGGTTTTGACACTTTTCTCAGCATGGCCCTTTTGACCGATGAGAAGCGAGACTTCTTTGGAGCGCTGATTTGCCTTTCCAGGTTGCTTGGTTGGCCAAAAAGGGCGTATGCGTTTTTTCCTGAATATATTCAGGAAAAAACGCATACGTCCTTTTTGGCCAAGGGCATCATTGTTGACGTTTTGCCGTTTTTCATGTGCTTTAAAGGCGACGCGAATCTAGCTCCTGAAATCTGTTTCCTGCAATTCTGCCTTGCTTTCAAATCCTCTTTGTTGCCTTCCCTCAATATATTTGTGGACGAGAGTTATCATTTATAACTCTGCAGGTTTGTGAATGGCAGTGCCCCTGAGCTCCATTTTTCAACTCGCTTTTTTGGGAGCTGGCCGCAAAAGCGCAGGATGGCCTCAGGCCCTATTCTGGTTCCGGGCGGCAGGCTGAGCCTGTGATAAATTCTTCTTCCTGTTGGGAAAATAGAGTGACCTGTGCCTGTCCCAACACCTAGAGCTAGTCTCTCATTGGCTCCCCCTCTTCCTGTTCATACTCAGGACAAATTGCAAGCTGTACGGAACAGGAGGTTAAAGGTCCTGATTCTCCAAGGAGAGAGATTGCTAGTAAAGCGGCTGGAATGGCGAACACGAGCACAAGGAGATGAGAAATTAGCTGCGTTTTAGAAACCTTTCCCGGTCACACGGTCTACCACAATCTGGGTTTCTCATGCATGTTTTCGATGTAGGAAGATGCCCTTGAACCTGGAGATTTGGGACCCATGGGATGGGTAACAGGCAGTAGTACTTTAAAGGCTCTGTGTTTGCTCACCCAACCTCACCAAATCTCTCAGCCCCGAGAGTATCCACCCTTACGTCTCATCCAGCTGTGGGTCTAGATATGGTCATTCCAGGTGGCATCACAGCCCCTGAACGAATTTTGTAAGAATTTCTCTCTCTTTCACTGTCTTTGTTTCACGGGTTTTTAATATGAATTTATTCTTATAATGGGGTTTAGCTGCTTTTCACGGCTGTGTTTATGCCGCTTTACACCCACTTGACTCACATACAGAGAGATATCAATACATAGGTTTTAAGATTCTTACTAGTCAGATATATTCTTGTGCGGTGAATAGGGGGTGTTGAGTCCAGTTCACTGAGCAAGGAGTAGGTCTTTCTATTACATATTGGGTTTATGGAACGGTATCTCAGCTAATTTGAAACCCTTGTTTTCTGCAGCACCCCACCTCACCTTTCCCGTTAAGCAGCCATAGTGTGTTTTCTAAACGTGTGACTCTGTTCTGTTTTGTAATTCTGTTCAATTGTAGCGGTTTTTACATTGCCTCTATAAGTGATAGCTTATGATAAGTGTCTTTTTCTGTGTGACTTATTTCACTTAGAATTGTCGTACCTAAATCCACTCACCATGCTGCTACTAGCCTTATGACATTGATTTCATGGCTGAGTGATATTCCATTGTACATAAGGACCACCACTTCTTTATCCATTTTTCTCTTTCCTGGGATATTTAAGGTGTCATGAAGTGGAGGTTCTTGTCAACAGAGCAGCCCTAAACTTTGGGGTGCCTGTGTGTTGCTGATTTTTAGTTTTCCCAATTTATACGCCCATGAGTGTAAGTGCCCTATGCGCTCTAAGCTGTGTTTTTTCGATGTTTCAGGACACACCGTACACTTCTCCAGAGTGGCTGTTGGCAATTTACATCCCGCCCATCAGCATAGCAAGGCTCCCATTTCTCCATGGCCTGTCCTGCATTTCTGGTTTTGACACTTTTCTCAGCATGGCCCTTTTGACCGATGAGAAGCGAGACTTCTTTGGAGCGCTGATTTGCCTTTCAAGGTTGCTTGGTTGGCCAAAAAGGAGGTATGCGTTTTTTCCTGAATATATTCAGGATAAAACGCATACGTCCTTTTTGGCCAAGGGCATCATTGTCGACGTTTTGCCGTTTTTCATGTGCTTTAAAGGCGACGCGAATCTACCTCCTGAAATCTGTTTCCTGCAATTCTGCCTTGCTTTCAAATCCTCTTCGTTGCATTCCCTCAATATATTTGTGGACGAGAGTTATCATTTATAACTCTGCCAGTTTGTGATTTGCAGTGCCCCTGAGCTCCATTTTTCAACTCGCTTTTTTGGGAGCTGGCCGCAAAAGCGCAAGATGGCCTCAGGCCCTATTCTGGTTCCGGGCAGCAGGCTGAGCCTGTGATTAATTCTTCTTCCTGTTGGGAAAATAGAGTGACCTGTGCCTGTCCCAACACCTAGAGCTAGTCTCTCATTGGCTCCCCCTCTTCCTGTTCATCCTCAGGACAAATTGCAAGCTGTACGGAACAGGAGGTTAAAGGTGCTGATTCTCCAAGGAGGGAGATTGCTAGTAAAGCGGCTGGAATGGCGAACCCGAGCACAAGGAGATGAGAAATGAAGTGCGTTTTAGAAACCTTTCCCGGTCACACGGTGTACCACCTTCTGGGTTTCTCATGCATGTTTTCGATGTAGGAAGATGCCCTTGAAACTGGAGATTTGGGACCCATGGGATGGGTAACAGGCAGTATTACTTTAAAGGCTCTGCGTTTGCTACCCCAACCTAACCAAATCTCTCAGCCCCGAGAGTGTCCACCCTTATGTCTCATCCAGCTGTGGGTCTAGATATGGTCATTCCAGGTGGCATCACAGCCCCTGAACGAATTTTGTAGGAATTTCTCTCTCTTTCACTTTCTTTGTTTCACGAGTTTTTAAAATTAATTTATTCTTATAATGGGGTTTAGCTGCTTTTCACGGCTGTGTTTATGCCGCTTTACACCCACTTGACTCACTTTCAGAGAGATATAAATTCATAGGTTTTAAGATTCTTTCTAATCAGATATATTCTTGTGCGGTGAATAGGGGGTGTTGAGTCCAGTTCACTGAGCAAGGAGTAGGTCTTTCTATTACATATTGGGTTTATGGAACGGTATCTCAGCTAATTTGAAACCCTTGTTTTATGCATCACCCCACCTCACCTTTCCCGTTAAGCAGCCATAGTGTGTTTTGTAAACGTGTGACTCTGTTTTGTTTTGTAATTCAGTTCAATTGTAGCGGTTTTTACATTCCCTCTATAAGTGATAGCTTATGATAAGTGTCTTTTTCTGTGTGACTTATTTCACTTAGAATTGTCGTACCTAAATCCACTCATCATGCTGCTACTAGCCTTATGACATTGATTTCATGGCTGAGTGATATTCCATTGTACATAAGGACCACCACTTCTTTATCCATTTTTCTCTTTCCTGGGATATTTAAGGTGTCATGAAGTGGAGGTTCTTGTCAACAGTGCAGCCCTAAACTTTGGGGTGCCTGTGTGTTGCTGATTTTTAGTTTTCCCAATTTATACGCCCATGAGTGTAAGTGCCCTATGCGCTCTAAACTGTGTTTTTTCGATGTTTCAGGACACACCGTACACTTCTCCAGAGTGGCTGTTGGCAATTTACATCCCGCCCATCAGCATAGCAAGGCTCCCATTTCTCCATGGCCTGTCCTGCATTTCTGGTTTTGACACTTTTCTCAGCATGGCCCTTTTGACCGATGAGAAGCGAGACTTCTTTGGAGCGCTGATTTGCCTTTCCAGGTTGCTTGGTTGGCCAAAAAGGACGTATGCGTTTTTTCCTGAATATATTCAGGAAAAAACGCATACGTCCTTTTTGGCCAAGGGCATCATTGTCGACGTTTTGCCGTTTTTCATGTGCTTTAAAGGCGACGCGAATCTACCTCCTGAAATCTGTTTCCTGCAATTCTGCCTTGCTTTCAAATCCTCTTTGTTGCCTTCCCTCAATATATTTGTGGACGAGAGTTATCATTTATAACTCTGCAGGTTTGTGAATGGCAGTGCCCCTGAGCTCCATTTTTCAACTCGCTTTTTTGGGAGCTGGCCGCAAAAGTGCAGGATGGCCTCAGGCCCTATTCTGGTTCCGGGCGGCAGGCTGAGCCTGTGATAAATTCTTCTTCCTGTTGGGAAAATAGAGTGACCTGTGCCTGTCCCAACACCTAGAGCTAGTCTCTCATTGGCTCCCCCTCTTCCTGTTCATACTCAGGACAAATTGCAAGCTGTACGGAACAGGAGGTTAAAGGTCCTGATTCTCCAAGGAGAGAGATTGCTAGTAAAGCGGCTGGAATGGCGAACACGAGCACAAGGAGATGAGAAATTAGCTGCGTTTTAGAAACCTTTCCCGGTCACACGGTCTACCACAATCTGGGTTTCTCATGCATGTTTTCGATGTAGGAAGATGCCCTTGAACCTGGAGATTTGGGACCCATGGGATGGGTAACAGGCAGTAGTACTTTAAAGGCTCTGTGTTTGCTCACCCAACCTCACCAAATCTCTCAGCCCCGAGAGTATCCACCCTTACGTCTCATCCAGCTGTGGGTCTAGATATGGTCATTCCAGGTGGCATCACAGCCCCTGAACGAATTTTGTAAGAATTTCTCTCTCTTTCACTGTCTTTGTTTCACGGGTTTTTAAAATTAATTTATTCTTATAATGGGGTTTAGCTGCTTTTCACGGCTGTGTTTATGCCGCTTTACACCCACTTGACTCACATACAGAGATATCAATACATAGGTTTTAAGATTCTTACTAGTCAGATATATTCTTGTGCGGTGAATAGGGGGTGTTGAGTCCAGTTCACTGAGCAAGGAGTAGGTCTTTCTATTACATATTGGGTTTATGGAACGGTATCTCAGCTAATTTGAAACCCTTGTTTTCTGCAGCACCCCACCTCACCTTTCCCGTTAAGCAGCCATAGTGTTTTCTAAACGTGTGACTCTGTTCTGTTTTGTAATTCTGTTCAATTGTAGCGGTTTTTACATTGCCTCTATAAGTGATAGCTTATGATAAGTGTCTTTTTCTGTGTGACTTATTTCACTTAGAATTGTCGTACCTAAATCCACTCACCATGCTGCTACTAGCCTTATGACATTGATTTCATGGCTGAGTGATATTCCATTGTACATAAGGACCACCACTTCTTTATCCATTTTTCTCTTTCCTGGGATATTTAAGGTGTCATGAAGTGGAGGTTCTTGTCAACAGAGCAGCCCTAAACTTTGGGGTGCCTGTGTGTTGCTGATTTTTAGTTTTCCCAATTTATACGCCCATGAGTGTAAGTGCCCTATGCGCTCTAAGCTGTGTTTTTTCGATGTTTCAGGACACACCGTACACTTCTCCAGAGTGGCTGTTGGCAATTTACATCCCGCCCATCAGCATAGCAAGGCTCCCATTTCTCCATGGCCTGTCCTGCATTTCTGGTTTTGACACTTTTCTCAGCATGGCCCTTTTGACCGATGAGAAGCGAGACTTCTTTGGAGCGCTGATTTGCCTTTCAAGGTTGCTTGGTTGGCCAAAAAGGACGTATGCGTTTTTTCCTGAATATATTCAGGAAAAAACGCATACGTCCTTTTTGGCCAAGGGCATCATTGTCGACGTTTTGCCGTTTTTCATGTGCTTTAAAGGCGACGCGAATCTACCTCCTGAAATTTGTTTCCTGCAATTCTGCCTTGCTTTCAAATCCTCTTCGTTGCCTTCCCTCAATATATTTGTGGACGAGAGTTATCATTTATAACTCTGCCAGTTTGTGAATTGCAGTGCCCCTGAGCTCCATTTTTCAACTCGCTTTTTTGGGAGCTGGTCGCAAAAGCGCAAGATGGCCTCAGGCCCTATTCTGGTTCCGGGCAGCAGGCTGAGCCTGTGATTAATTCTTCTTCCTGTTGGGAAAATAGAGTGACCTGTGCCTGTCCCAACACCTAGAGCTAGTCTCTCATTGGCTCCCCCTCTTCCTGTTCATCCTCAGGACAAATTGCAAGCTGTACGGAACAGGAGTTTAAAGGTGCTGATTCTCCAAGGAGGGAGATTGCTAGTAAAGCGGCTGGAATGGCGAACCCGAGCACAAGGAGATGAGAAATGAAGTGCGTTTTTGAAACCTTTCCCGGTCACACGGTGTACCACCTTCTGGGTTTCTCATGCATGTTTTCGATGTAGGAACATGCCCTTGAACCTGGAGATTTGGGACCCATGGGATGGGTAACAGGCAGTATTACTTTAAAGGCTCTGCGTTTGCTCCCCCAACCTCACCAAATCTCTCAGCCCCGAGAGTGTCCACCCTTATGTCTCATCCAGCTGTGGGTCTAGATATGGTCATTCCAGGTGGCATCACAGCCCCTGAACGAATTTTGTAAGAATTTCTCTCTCTTTCACTTTCTTTGTTTCACGGGTTTTTAAAATTAATTTATTCTTATAATGGGGTTTAGCTGCTTTTCACGGCTGTGTTTATGCCGCTTTACACCCACTTGACTCACTTTCAGAGAGATATAAATTCATAGGTTTTAAGATTCTTTCTAATCAGATATATTCTTGTGCGGTGAATAGGGGGTGTTGAGTCCAGTTCACTGAGCAAGGAGTAGGTCTTTCTATTACATATTGGGGTTATGGAACGGTATCTCAGCTAATTTGAAACCCTTGTTTATGCATCACCCCACCTCACCTTTCCCGTTAAGCAGCCATAGTGTGTTTTGTAAACGTGTGACTCTGTTCTGTTTTGTAATTCAGTTCAAGTGTAGCGGTTTTTACATTCCCTCTATAAGTGATAGCTTATGATAAGTGTCTTTTTCTGTGTGACTTATTTCACTTAGAATTGTCGTACCTAATTCCACTCATCATGCTGCTACTAGCCTTATGACATTGATTTCATGGCTGAGTGATATTCCATTGTACATAAGGACCACCACTTCTTTATCCATTTTTCTCTTTCCTGGGATATTTATGGTGTCATGTAGGGGAGGTTCTTGTCAACAGAGCAGCCCTAAACTTTGGGGTGCCTGTGTGTTACTGATTTTTACATTTCCCAATTTATACGCCCATGAGTGTAAGTGCCCTATGCGCTCTAAGTTGTGTTTTTTCGATGTTTCAGGACACACCGTACACTTCTCCAGAGTGGCTGTTGGCAATTTACATCCCGCCCATCAGCATAGCAAGGCTCCCATTTCTCCATGGCCTGTCCTGCATTTCTGGTTTTGACACTTTTCTCAGCATGGCCCTTTTGACCGATGAGAAGCGAGACTTCTTTGGAGCGCTGATTTGCCTTTCCAGGTTGCTTGGTTGGCCAAAAAGGGCGTATGCGTTTTTTCCTGAATATATTCAGGAAAAAATGCATACGCCCTTTTTGGCCAAGGGCATCATTGTCGACGTTTTGCCGTTTTTCATGTGCTTTAAAGGCGACTCGAATCTACCTCCTGAAATCTGTTTCCTGCAATTCTGCCTTGCTTTCAAATCCTCTTCGTTGCCTTCCCTCAATATATTTGTGGACGAGAGTTATCATTTATAACTCTGCAGGTTTGTGAATGGCAGTGCCCCTGAGCTCCATTTTTCAACTCGCTTTTTTGGGAGCTGGCCGCAAAAGCTCAGGATGGCCTCAGGCCCTATTCTGGTCCCGGGCGGCAGGCTGAGCCTGTGATAAATTCTTCTTCCTGTTGGGAAAATAGAGTGACCTGTGCCTGTCCCAACACCTAGAGCTAGTCTCTCATTGGCTCCCCCTCTTCCTGTTCATACTCAGGACAAATTGCAAGCTGTACGGAACAGGAGGTTAAAGGTCCTGATTCTCCAAGGAGAGAGATTGCTAGTAAAGCGGCTGGAATGGCGAACACGAGCACAAGGAGATGAGAAATTAGCTGCGTTTTAGAAACCTTTCCCGGTCACACAGTCTACCACAATCTGGGTTTCTCATGCATGTTTTCGATGTAGGAAGATGCCCTTGAACCTGGAGATTTGGGACCCATGGGATGGGTAACAGGCAGTAGTACTTTAAAGGCTCTGTGTTTGCTCACCCAACCTCACCAAATCTCTCAGCCCCGAGAGTATCCACCCTTACGTCTCATCCAGCTGTGGGTCTAGATATGGTCATTCCAGGTGGCATCACAGCCCCTGAACGAATTTTGTAAGAATTTCTCTCTCTTTCACTTTCTTTGTTTCACGGGTTTTTAAAATTAATTTATTCTTATAATGGGGTTTAGCTGCTTTTCACGGCTGTGTTTATGCCGCTTTACACCCACTTGACTCACTTTCAGAGGGATATAAATTCATAGGTTTTAAGATTCTTTCTAATCAGATATATTCTTGTGCGGTGAATACGGGGTGTTGAGCGCAGTTCACTGAGCAAGGAGTAGGTCTTTCTATTACATATTGGGTTTATGGAACGGTATCTCAGCTAATTTGAAACCCTTGTTTTATGCATCACCCCACCTCACCTTTCCCGTTAAGCAGCCATAGTGTGTTTTGTAAACGTGTGACTCTGTTTTGTTTTGTAATTCAGTTCAATTGTAGCGGTTTTTACATTCCCTCTATAAGTGATAGCTTATGATAAGTGTCTTTTTCTGTGTGACTTATTTCACTTAGAATTGTCGTACCTAAATCCACTCATCATGCTGCTACTAGCCTTATGACATTGATTTCATGGCTGAGTGATATTCCATTGTACATAAGGACCACCACTTCTTTATCCATTTTTCTCTTTCCTGGGATATTTAAGGTGTCATGAAGTGGAGGTTCTTGTCAACAGAGCAGCCCTAAACTTTGGGGTGCCTGTGTGTTGCTGATTTTTAGTTTTCCCAATTTATACGCCCATGAGTGTAAGTGCCCTATGCGCTCTAAGCTGTGTTTTTTCGATGTTTCAGGACACACCGTACACTTCTCCAGAGTGGCTGTTGGCAATTTACATCCCGCCCATCAGCATAGCAAGGCTCCCATTTCTCCATGGCCTGTCCTGCATTTCTGGTTTTGACACTTTTCTCAGCATGGCCCTTTTGACCGATGAGAAGCGAGACTTCTTTGGAGCGCTGATTTGCCTTTCCAGGTTGCTTGGTTGGCCAAAAAGGGCGTATGCGTTTTTTCCTGAATATATTCAGGAAAAAACGCATACGTCCTTTTTGGCCAAGGGCATCATTGTCGACGTTTTGCCGTTTTTCATGTGCTTTAAAGGCGACGCGAATCTACCTCCTGAAATCTGTTTCCTGCAATTCTGCCTTGCTTTCAAATCCTCTTCGTTGCCTTCCCTCAATATATTTGTGGACGAGAGTTATCATTTATAACTCTGCCGGTTTGTGAATTGCAGTGCCCCTGAGCTCCATTTTTCAACTCGCTTTTTTGGGAGCTGGCCGCAAAAGCGCAGGATGGCTTCAGGCCCTATTCTGGTTCCGGGCGGCAGGCTGAGCCTGTGATAAATTCTTCTTCCTGTTGGGAAAATAGAGTGACCTGTGCCTGTCCCAACACCTAGAGCTAGTCTCTCATTGGCTTCCCCTCTTCCTGTTCATACTCAGGACAAATTGCAAGCTGTACGGAACAGGAGGTTAAAGGTCCTGATTCTCCAAGGAGAGAGATTGCTAGTAAAGCGGCTGGAATGGCGAACACGAGCACAAGGAGATGAGAAATTAGCTGCGTTTTAGAAACCTTTCCCGGTCACACGGTCTACCACAATCTGGGTTTCTCATGCATGTTTTCGATGTAGGAAGATGCCCTTGAACCTGGAGATTTGGGACCCATGGGATGGGTAACAGGCAGTAGTACTTTAAAGACTCTGTGTTTGCTCACCCAACCTCACCAAATCTCTCAGCCCCGAGAGTATCCACCCTTACGTCTCATCCAGCTGTGGGTCTAGATATGGTCATTCCAGGTGGCATCACAGCCCCTGAACGAATTTTGTAAGAATTTCTCTCTCTTTCACTGTCTTTGTTTCACGGGTTTTTAAAATTAATTTATTCTTATAATGGGGTTTAGCTGCTTTTCACGGCTGTGTTTATGCCGCTTTACACCCACTTGACTCACATACAGAGAGATATCAATACATAGGTTTTAAGATTCTTACTAGTCAGATATATTCTTGTGCGGTGAATAGGGGGTGTTGAGTCCAGTTCACTGAGCAAGGAGTAGGTCTTTCTATTACATATTGGGTTTATGGAACGGTATCTCAGCTAATTTGAAACCCTTGTTTTATGCATCACCCCACCTCACCTTTCCCGTTAAGCAGCCATAGTGTGTTTTGTAAACGTGTGACTCTGTTTTGTTTTGTAATTCAGTTCAATTGTAGCGGTTTTTACATTCCCTCTATAAGTGATAGCTTATGATAAGTGTCTTTTTCTGTGTGACTTATTTCACTTAGAATTGTCGTAACTAAATCCACTCATCATGCTGCTACTAGCCTTATGACATTGATTTCATGGCTGAGTGATATTCCATTGTACATAAGGACCACCACTTCTTTATCCATTTTTCTCTTTCCTGGGATATTTAAGGTGTCATGAAGTGGAGGTTCTTGTCAACAGAGCAGCCCTAAACTTTGGGGTGCCTGTGTGTTGCTGATTTTTAGTTTTCCCAATTTATTCGCCCGTGAGGGGAAGTGCCCTATGCGCTCTAAGCTGTGTTTTTTCGATGTTTCAGGACACACCGTACATTTCTCCAGAGTGGCTGTTGGCAATTTACATCCCGCCCATCAGCGTAGCAAGGCTCCCATTTCTCCATGGCCTGTCCTGCATTTCTGGTTTTGACACTTTTTTCAGCATGGCCCTTTTGACCGATGGGAAGCGAGACTTCTTTGTAGCGCTGATTTGCCTTTCCTGGTTGCTTTGTTGGCCAAAAAGGGCGTATGCTATTTTTCCTGAATATATTCAGGAAAAAACGCATACGCCCTTTTTGGCCAAGGGCATCATTATCGACGTTTTGCCGCTTCTCATGTGCTTTAAAGGCAATTCGAATCTACCTCCTGAAATCTGTTTCCTGCAATTCTGCCTTGATTTCAAATCCTCTTCTTTGCCTTCCTTCAAGATATTTGTGGACGAGAGTTATCATTTATAACTCTGCAGGTTTGTGAATTGCAGTGCCCCTGAGCTCCATTTTACAACTCGCTTTTTTGGGAGCTGGCCGCAAATGCGCAGGATGGCCTCAGGCACTATTCTGGTTCCGGGCGGCAGGCTGAGCTTGCGGTTAATTCTTCTTCCTGATGGGAAAATAGAGTGACCTGTGCCTGTCCCAACACCTAGAGCTAGTCTCTCATTAGCTACCCCTCTTCCCGTTCATCCTCAGGACAAATTGCAAGCTGTACGGAACAGGAGGTTAAAGATGCTGATTCTCCAAGGAGGGAGATTGCTAGTAAAGCGGCTGGAATGGCGAACCCGAGCACAAGGAGATGAAAAATGAGGTGCGTTTTAGAAACGTTTCCCGGTCACACGGTCTACCACCTTCTGGGTTTCTCATGCATGTTTTCGATGTAGGAAGATGCCCTTGAACCTGGAGATTTGGGACCCATGGGATGGGTAACAGGCAGTAGTACTTTAGAGGCTCTGCATTTGCTCCCCCAACCTCACCAAATCTCTCAGCCCCAAGAGTGTCCACCCTTACGTCTCATCCAGCTGTGGGTCTAGATATGGTCAATCCAGGTGGCATCACCGCCTCTGAATGAATTGTATAAGAATTTCTCTCTCTTTCACTGTCTTTGTTTCATGGGGTTTTAAAAGTTCTTTGTTTTTATAGTGGGGTTAACTTCTTTTCACTGCTGTGTTTATGCCGCTTTACACCCCCTTGACACACTTACAGACAGATATCAATACATAAGTTTTAAGATTCTTACTAGTCAAATATGTTCTTGTGCCGTGAATAGGGGGTGTTTAGTCCAGTTCACTGAGCAAGGAGTAGGTCTTGTCTATTACATATTGTGTTTATGGAACGTTATCTGAGCTAATTTGAAATCCTTGTTTTATGCATCACCCCACCTCACCTTTCCCGTTAAGCATCCATAGTGTGTTTTCTAAATGTGTGACTCTGTTCTGTTTTGTAATTCCGTTCAAGTGTAGCGGTTTTTACATTCCCTCTGTTAGTGATATCTTATGATAAGTGTCTTTTTCTGTGTGACTTATTTCACTTCGAATCGTCGTACCTAAATCCACTCATCATGCTGCTACTAGCCTTATGATATTGATTTCACCCTCGATTGATATTCCATTTTACATATGGAGCACAACTTCTTTATCAATTTTTCTCTTTCCTGGGATATTTAAGGTAGAATTAAGTGGAGGTTCTTGTCAACAGAGCAGCCCTAAAATTTGGGGTGCCTGTGTTTTGCTGATTTTTAATTTTCCCAATTTATACGCCCATGAGTGGATGTGCCCCTTTCTCTCTAGCTGTGTTTTTTAGATGTTTTAGGAAACACCATACCCTCCTCCAGAGTCGTCATTGGCAATTTACATCCCACCCATCAGTGTAACAAGGCTCCCTTTCCTCCCTGTACTCTCCTGCATTTCTTCTTTTTACACTTTTTTAGGAAGGCCATTTTGACCGATGGGAAGTCAGACTTCTTTGTAGTGCTGAATTGCATTTCCGGCTTGCTTGGTTCGCCAAAAGGGGCCTATGGTTTTTTTCCTGAATTCATACAGAAAAAAACGCATATGCTCTTTTTGTCCAAGTGCATCATTGTCGACGTTTTGCCGCTTTTCATGTGCTTTAGGGGCGATTCGAATCTCCCTCCTGAAATCTGTTTCCTGCAATTCTGCCTTGCTTTCAAATCCTCTTCGTTGCCTTCCCTCAATATATTTGTGGACGAGAGTCATCATTTACAAGTCTGCAGGTTTGTGAATTGCAGTGCCCCTGAGCTCCATTTTTCAACTCGCTTTTTTGGGAGCTTTCCGCAGAACCGCTGGTTTGCTTCTGGCCCTACTCTGGTTCCCGGTGGCAGGCTAAGCCTTTGCTTAATTCTTCTTCCTGACTCGAAAGTAGAGTGACATGTGCCTCTCCTAACATCTAGGGCTTGGCTCTCCTTGTTTCTCCTCCTTCCCCTTCTTCCTTTGGACAAATTCCAATTTCTGTGCAACTGGATGTTGAAGGTGCTGACATCCGCAAGTGGGGAGATTTTAAGGAAAAAGGCTGGAGGGGTGAACCCAACAACCAGGAAATTAGGAGTTTTGGTTCCTTTTCCAAAATCTTCCTGATCCAACCGTGTTCCATCTTCTGGGTGTCACAGGCATGTTTTAGCTGTAGGAAAGGTCACGTATATGTAAGGAGAGCACAAGGGATTTTTCCAAATCAGTGTCTCCCCGAACTCCAATCTGGGGAATTTTTAAGCTACTGGTACATGTGTGTTCATTAAGGGACTTGGGCCGTAGGCAGAGTCCGAACTTTAGATGATTGAAGTCTTCAGGTTCAGAAACGTTCACCATTGGCCTCCTTTAGTTTCCATTTTATCTGTAGTTGATAGATGATGTCGATATAGATATCTATTGTTTTTCAGATTATTTCCCCTTAGGGGTCATTACAAAATATTGAGTATAGTTCCCTGTGCTATACAGTAGTTCCTTGTTGATGATATATTTTATACATAGCATTGTGTATATGTTAATCTGAAACTGTTAATTTATCCCTCCTCCCACCTTTCCCCTTTGGTAATAAAAAATATAAGATTTTATACTTCTCAGAAATCTAGGAGCTGAAAGTGAGGTATCATTTTCAATGGAAAATCATTCAAAACAAGGTTGAAACTTCAACCAAGATTATTAGATGTACATCCTTTTAAAGAAATCACTGCATTTCTCTACTGTTGACCTGACAAATAAGACAAACCCCTCCACTGAACTTGCTTATAATAAAGTGATGGAAATATCAAATGGAAGTGTTAGAAACATCTTATTTTACACAAGCCTTATACACTGCTCTATGTTAATTACAGTTTGGCTCACACATCTGTTCATTGAAGTTACAATGTTCTCAAATTCTGTTACTGATCCTGCAGAGTGGGCCCCAATAAGGGTCTCCCTGCCCAGTGTCATTGGAGCCAACAGATCGAGACTGACTTTGGTTCAGAAGCAAAGGAAAACTTTATATTTTGATCAGAGAATGGAGAGGTGAGAGTGTGTGCTCCCCTGCGGGTTGTGGGCCGGGCTGCTGTGTAGGGATCCTGTCAGCATCAGCGGGAGGGAGGGGGCGGAGCTCTCGAGGGCCGGGTTGGCTGGAGCTCAGGCTCTATGTCACAGAGTCTGCACAGGGCCCCACGAGCTGAGGTGTCGTCCCAGCCATTTTGCAGTAGGAAATCGGGTCTGAAGTGTCGGGTGTGGGTCCTCTGCATGTGGAAACCTAGGAGCAAGTGAAATTAGACAAAGCACAAAGGAAAAAATGGTTAGACTTTATTTTATTGCCCAGATTCTATTGTTATCTCCCAGGAATTTTTAATGGGCTTTGCCAGTGACAAAGCCCTCCTCTGCCTTTTGTCCCATTCCTCATTCTTGGGGCGCTGAGGGTGCAGACACGTCTTCTGTAAATGCTTCATGCTGAGTTGGGTGTCCTCATACCCGGGGGGAGGGGCAGGACTTCTCCCCAGCAGCCTCCAGGTGAGGTTGATTGTCCGCAGGCCTCCTCCCTCACTGCTCGTCTGCCTGAGCACCAGCATTGGCAGTTTTATAGATTCTAATGACCTTTAAGGGTCCAGGAAAGAGATGTGCAGAGACGCTGGGGGGGTGGGCGGTTTTACCCTGCTCCACATTGGTTTGGCCCCCTTAGGCTGACGGTTTCTGCCAGCCTAGATGCTCTGACCAGTAGTCTGCGCTTTCTTCAGTTAGGCCTCTGAATTAACGTACAAACAGCACCAGGTGTCAGAGCCCTGCTTGCTCAACTCCCAGACAGTCCAGGGCCGGTGGTGATCCAGGACCATGACGGCCACTCAGTCAACGGCCTTTTGAAGTAGCCAGGAGTACAGCCGGTCTCACTGGCCGCCGTCACCGCGGTGTCTGTAGGCTTTTCTATGGTGGCAGCGTTATTTACGGTTCCCCTGCCAAGTTTATTAGCTCCGCTCTGGGTGCAGTAAGTCCTGTAAGCAATAGTCTGTTCTTTTGGGGCACACTCTTGTTGTTTCCTGAGAGAAGCTCCAGGTCAAGTGATGGTCACACGAGTCGTCATGGGGGCCCATTGCCCCAAGTTGTCTCTCTGGAGGTTGGTGTTGGAGGGCCTCCTCACTCGAGGTCATTGTGCCCACGGAGCAATCCCTGCAACTTCAGGGCATGGTGGGTGGTTAGGATCACCAAGTGGCGTCCTTTTCCCTTAGGAGGGAGCTGGCCTTGCGGGCTGCTGATTTCCAGGTTTTTAGATACCCCCAGTATCCTGGTCGAATGGGGTGGCTGGCCAATGCCTGGAGGGCATTCTTGCATTGTTCCATTTCAAGTGGTCCCAGTTTTTGCACTAATACTCCAAGGGCGATTCACCTTGGACCAGGAATGTAAAGGTCAAAGGGTTTAGCTAACTTAGGGAGGTCCAGGGCCAGGGTCTGAATTGACTGCTCTTTCCAATCTTGAAAGGCCGCTTCTGGATTCTATTCAAAAGGATCATCATCTTTTCCTTTCAGTGTTTCATATAGAGGCCCAGCTATTAGACTGTAGTTAGGGATCCAGATGCAGCAAACCCCGGTCTCCCCAGGAACCCCTAAGCTGTCTTATAGTTTCAGGAAGGCTGAGGCTGCAAATGGCTTATTCCCTTTCCTGGGGTGGGCTTCTCCGACCTTCTGTTCGAATGAAGCCCAGGAAGGCCACCTTAGTTTGTGATATTTGAGCCTTTTCCTTGGACACCTTCTATCTTTTATTGGCTAGGGAGTTCAGAGGCCTCCTTAGTCGGGCTGGTGATCAGAATGTCATCTGCATATTGAAGGAGGGTTCCCTTCTCCAGAGGTAGATCTTTTAGGTCTTTAGCTAACGTTTCCCCAAAGACGGTGTGGGAATTTTTGAACCCCTGGGGCAGGACGGCCCAGCAGTATTGTTTTTGTTGTATGTTGAGTCCTGCCACTCACAGCCAAAATTTCTTGTGACTCTGGGACTAATGGAATACAGAAGAAGGCATCATTGAAGTCTAATACAGAATGCCATGTCCTGGTGGATGGTAGAATGACCAGCAGGGCGTAGGAATTAGGAACTACTAGATGTATATCCACTGTGGCTTCACTGACTGTCCTGGCATCCTCTACCAGGTCCCCAGCAGCCCACGGGGCTCTTTTGGTCAGGCCACTCCCAGGATATGGAGCTCACCTGGGCAGGTACCCAGCAGCCCACGGGGCTCTAGTGATTAGGCCGCTCCCAGGATATGGAGCTCACCTGGGCAGGTACGCAGCAGCCCACAGGGCTCTCGTGGGCAGGCCCCTCCCTGGATATGGAGCTCCCATGGACAGGTACCCCGGCAGGGCTGGGCACACAGGAACCGTGCACATAGCCCTCATTGCAGAGCACCCCCAGCACACCTGTCACTCAGAGCTGACACAGAGCACCTCAGAGCAGAGCTTGAACTAACAAACAGCAGCTCCAACAGGTCTGTGACCCTAGGCTTCACTCTGTGCAGCCTCCCTCTGCCTGGTCTTCCAGGGGCTTCCACTGCAGCCGGGGCACCAGGCCTCTGTCTCCACCCACCACCCCTCCTCTCCCTGACTCCTGGGTTCCTCTCATTAGCAGAGGTTCTTCTTGAAGTTGTCTCCCACTCATGGACCAGATAAAATGATTAGAAAACAAGCCAGGGCTGCCGCCCCTTATCTATCCTGACTCTCGGGACCCTACACCTGTTCCTTGGATCTGGCCGGTGCAGCAAGACCCATTTTCTGCAACTCTGAGCCCCTGAGGGGCGAGGATTGGCTGACCTGGGCAGCCTGACCCGGCCGGCCAGCCCTTCCCAGGTGTGCCTGGGTTGAGGTCAATATAAACACCCCTCCAGGCAGCAAAAGCCTCTGCAGCTGTGCCTGACGCCATATTCTCTGCCCCGTCAGCAGTCTCGGGGTTGGGCTGGTGGGAGAGAGTAGGGCCCACGGCTCTATGAGTGGCCCGGTGTGACTGGGGCTCTGCTGGACTTTCTGCAGGAGTTGCCGGGCTGCCACCTGCTAAAGAAGAGGATGTGTCACCCATACTTGCTGCTGGAATTTCTCCCCGGGCAGAGGTGAGGAAGGACAAAAGCAGTGGGGGCCGGGACAGGAGGGGTACCTCAGGCAGGGAAATGGAAAGCTTCCAGACGAGCGCCCGGGGCCAGGACCATCCTGGCTGGCCTGCAGGCACCAAGTCGGCCTGCGTGCTGTCGCTGGTGTGACTCCAAGCCCCTTCCTCTAGTTTTTAAAGTCTTTGCACACATTCAGGTGTTTTACCTGGGAAGGGTGGGAAAAGTTCAGCAGCAGCTGGCCTGGGGCTCAGCTCACGTTTACTCAGAGACGCCTCCTCACGGTCCCCCAGCTTTGCAATGAGGACGCTCCTCGTGTGGGGGCTGCTGGCTGCATGGGAGATGATTCCCACCTGTGACCAACTTCAGAATTGTTTACCACTGGAGCAAGTGCCCTGATAGTGTTTTCCTCTGTATGACCAGTGGGTTCTGTTTTTTTTTTTTTTCTTTTTTGGTTCAAGGTAAGTTTTATTCCTCTTTTTGTATTTATGGATATAAGCATGGAAATAATTCATTCATATAAATACGTCTATGGGAAGGACAGAACTTTTTTTTCTGTTTTATTTTTTTAAGTATTATTTATTTTTTAATTTTTGAATTTATTTTATTCATTTTTTTATACAGCAGGCTCTTATTGGTTACCTATTTTATACATATAAGTGTATATATGTCAATCCCAGGCTCGCAATTCATCCCACCACCACCACCCTGCCACTTTCCCCCCTTGGTGTCCATACATTTGTTCTCTACATCTGTGTCTCTATTTCTGCCTTGCAAACCGGTTCATCTTTACCATTTTTCTAGGTTCCACATGTATGTGTTAATATACGATATTTGTTTTTCTCTTTCTGACTTACTTCACTCTGTATGCCAGTCTCTAGATCTATCCACGTCTCTACAAATGACCCAATTTCATTCCTTTTTATGGCTGAGTAATATTCCATTTTATATATGTAGCACATCTTTTCTGTTTGTCTGTCTATGGGCATTTAGGTTGCTTCCATGACCTGGCTATTGTAAATAGTGCTGCAATGAATATTGTGGTGAATATGTCTTTTTGAATTATGGATTTCTCTGGGTATATGGCCAGTAGTGGGATTGCTGGGTCATATGGTAATTCTATTTTTAGTATTTTAAGGAACCTCCATGCTGTTCTCCATAGTGACTGTATCAATTTACATTCCCACAAATAGCGTAAGAGGGTTCCCTTTTCTCCACACCCTCTCCAGCATTTGTTGCTTGTAGATTTTCTGATGATGCCCATTCTAACTCGTGTGAGGTGATACCTCATTGTAGTTTTGGTTTATATTTCTCTAATAATTAGTGATGTTGAGCAGCTTTTCATGTGCTTCTTGGTCATCTGTATGTCTTCTTGGGACAAATGTCTATTTACGTCATCTGCCCATTTTTGGATTGGGTTGTTTGTTTTTTTACTGTTGAGCTGCATGAGCTGTTTATATACATTGGAGATTACTCCTTTGTCCATTGATTCGTTTGCAAATATTTTCTCCCATTGTGAGGGTTGTCTTTTCGTCTTGTTTGTAGTTTCCTTTGCTTTGCAAAAGCTTTTAGGTTTCATTTGCTCCCATATGTTTATTTTTTTTTAATTCCATTACTCTAGGAGGTGGATCAAAAAAGATCTTGCTGTGATTTATGTCAAAGAGTATTCTTCCTATGTTTTCCTCTAAGAGTTTTATAGTGTCCGGTCTTACATTTCGGTCTCTAATCCATTTTGAGTTTATTTTTTGTGTATGGTGTTAGGGAGTGTTCTAATTTCATTCTTTTACATGTAGCTGTCCATTTTTCCCAGCACCACTTATTGAAGAGACTTTCTTTTCTCCTTTTTATACCCTTGCCTCCTTTGTCATAGATTAGTGGGCCATAGGTGTGTAGGTTTATCTCTGGGCTTTTTTTTTCTTTTACATCTTTATTGGAGTATAATTGCTTTACAATTGTGTGTTAGTTTCTGCTGTATAAAAAAGTGAATCAGCTGTGCGTATACACATAACACCATATCCCCTCCCTCTTGCACCTCCCTCTCACTCCCTTATCCCACCCTTTTAGGTGGTCACAAAGCAAAGAGCTGATCTCCCTGCGCTATGTGGTTGCTTCCCAGTAGCTATCAATTTTACATTTGGTAGTGTATATATGTCCATACCACTCTCACTTTGTCCCAGCTTACCCTTCCCTCTCCCCATGTCCTCAAGTCCTTTCTCTACGTCTGTGTCCTTAATCCTTTCCTGCCCCTAGGTTCTTCATAAACTTTTTTTTTAAGATTCCATATATATGTGTTAGCATACGGTATTTGTTTTTCTCTTTCTGACTTACTTCACTCTGTAGGACAGACTCTAGATCCATCCACCTCACTAAAAATAACTCAATTTCGTTTCTTTTTATGGCTGAATAATGTTCCATTGTATATATATGTGCCACATCTTCTTTATCCATTTATCTGTTGATGGACACTTAGGTTGCTTCCATGTCCTGGCTATTGTAAATAGAGCTACAGTGAACATTGTGGTACATGACTCTTTTTGAATTATGGTTTTCTCAGGGTAAATATCCAGGAGTGGGTTTGCTGGGTTGTATGGTAGTTCTATTTTTAGTTTTTAAGGAACCCCCATACCGTTCTCCCTAGTGGCTATATCAATTTACATTCCCACCAACAGTGCAAGAGGGTTCCCTTTTCTCCAATAAATGCCTCTCCAGCATTTATTGTTGGTAGATTTTTTGATGATGGCCATTCTGACTGGTGTGAGGTGATACCTCACTGTAGTTTTGATTTGCATTTCTCTAATGATTAGTGATATTCAGCATCCTTTCATGTGTTTGTTGGCAACCTGTATATCTTCTTTGGAGAAATGTCTATTTAGGTCTTCTGCCCATTTTTGGATTGGGTTGTTTGGTTTTGTGATATTGAGCTACATGAGCTGCTTTTTGGAGATTAATCCTTTGCCATTTGCTTCATTTGAAAATATTTTCTCCCATTCTGATGGTTGTCTTTTCATCTTGCTTATGTTTTCCTTTGCTGTGCAAAAGAATTTATGTTTCATTCGGTCCCATTTTTTTATTTTTGTTTTTATTTCCATTTCTCTAGGAGGTGGGTCAAAAAGGATCTTGCTGTGATTTATGTCATAGACTGTTCTGCTTATGTTTTCCTCTAAGAGTTTTGTAGTAGCTGGTCTTATATTTAGGTCTCTAATCCATTTTGAGTTTATTTTTGTGTATGGTGTTAGGGAGTGTACTAATTTCATTCTTTTACATGTAACTGTCCAGTTTTCCCAGCACCACTTGCTGAAGACACTGTCTTTTCTCCATTGTATACCCTTGCCTCCTTTGTCATAGATTAGTGAACCATAGGTACGTGGGTTTATCTCTGTGCTTTCTATCCTGTTCTATTGACCTATATTTCTGTTTTTGTGTCAGTACCATATTATCTTGATTACTCTAGCTTTGTAATATAGTCTGAAGTCTGGAAGTCTGATTCCTCCAGCTCTTTTTTTCCCCCCTCAAGACTGCTTTGGCTATCCAGGGTCTTTTGTGTCTCCCTACAAATTTTAAGATTTTTTTTTTCTTGTTCTGTAGAAAATGCCAAAGGTATTTTGATCGGGATTGCATTGAATCTGTAGATTGCTTTGGGTAGTATAGTCATTTTCACAATATTGATTCTTCTAATCCGAGAACATGGTATATGTCTCCATCTGTTTATATCATCTTTGATTTCTTTCTTCAGTGTCTTTTAGTTTTCTGAGTACAGGTCTTTTACTTCCTTAGGTAGGTTTATTCCTAGGTATTTTATTCTTATTGTTGCAGTGGTAATGGGATTGTTTCCTTAATTTCTCTTTCTGATCTTTCATTGTTAGTGTAGAGGAATGCAAGCAATTTCTGTGCATTAATTTTGTATCCTGCAACTTTACCAAATTCATTGATTAGCTCCAGTGGTTTTCTGGTGGCATCTTTAGGATTCTCTATCTATGATATCATGTCATCTGCAAACAGTGACAATTTTACTTCTTCTTTTCCTTTTTGTATTCCTTTTATTTCTTTTTCTTCTCTGATTGCCATGGCTAGGACTTCCAAAACTATGTTGAATAGCAGTGGTGAGAGTGGACATCCTTGTCTTGTTCCTGATCTTAGAGGAAACGCTTTCAGTTTTTCACCATTGAGAATGCTGTTTGCTGTGGGTTTGTCATATATGGCCTTTATTATGTTGAGGTAGTTTCCCTCTATGCCCACACTCTGCAGAGTTTTTATCGTAAATGAGTGTTGAATTTTCTCAAAATCTTTTCCTTCATCTATTGAGATGATCATATGGTTTTATTCTACAATTTGTTAATATGGTGTATCACATTGATTTGTGTATATTGAAGAATCCTTGCATCCCTGGGATAAACCCCACTTGATCATGGTGTATGATCCTTTTAATGTGTTGTTCGATTCTGTTTGTTAGTATTTTGTTGAGGATTTTTACATCTATATTCATCAGTGATATTGGTCTATAATTTTCTTTCCTTGTAGTATCTCTGTCTGATTTTGGTATCAGGGTGATGGTGGTCTCATAGAATGAGTTTGGGAGTGTTCCTTCCCCTGCAATTGTTTTGAAGAATTTGAGAAGGTTGGGTGTTAGCTCTTCTCTAAATGTTTGATAGAATTCACCTGTGATGCCATCTGGTTCTGGACTTTGGTTTATTGGAAGATTTTTAATCACAGTTTCAATTTCATTGCTTGTGATAGGTTTGTTCATATTTTCTATTTCTTCCTGGTTCAGTCTTAGAAGGTTATCCCTTTCTAAGAATTTGTCCATTTCTTCCAGATTGTCCATTTTATTGGCCTAGAGTTGCTTGTAGTAGTCTCTTAGGATGCTTTGTATTCCTGTTGTGTCTGTTGTAACTTCTGCTTTTTCACTTCTAATTTTGTTGATTTGCGTCTTCTCCCTCTTTTTCTTAAGTCTGGCTAAAGGTTGATCATTTTTGCTTATCTTCTCAAAGAACCAGCTTTTAGTTTTATTGATCTTTGCTTTCGTTTTCTTTGTTTCTATTTCATTTATTTCTGCTCTGATGTTTATGATTTCTTTCCTTCTACTAACTTTGGGTTTTGTTCTTCTTTCTCTAGTTCCTCTAGGTGTAAGGTTCGATTGTTTATTTGGGATTTTTCTTGTTTCTTGAGGTAGGCTTGTATTGCTATAAACTTCCCTCTTAGAACTCCTTTTGCTGCATCCCATAGGTTTTGGATCATCGTGTTTTTGTTGTCATTTGTCTCTAGGTAGTTTTTGATTTCCTCTTTGATTTCTTCAGTGATCTCTTGGTTATTTAGTAACGTATTGTTTAGCCTCCATGTGTTTGTGTTTTTTACGTTTTTTTCCGTGTAATTGATTTCTAATCTCATAGCATTGTGGTCGGAACAGCTGCTTGATATGATTTCAGTTTTCTTAAATTTACTGAGGCTTTATCTGTGACCCAAGATATGATCTATCCTGGAGAATGTTCCGTGTGCAGTTGAGAAGAACGTGTAATCTGCTGTTTTTGGATGGAATGTCCTATAAATATCAATTGACTCTATCTGGTCTATTGTGTCATTTAAAGCTTGTGTTTCCTTATTAATTTTCTGTCTGGCTGATCTCCACTGGTGTAAGTGAGCTGTTAAAGTCCCCCGCTATTATTGTGTTACTGTCGATTTCCTCTTTTATAGCTGTTAGCAGTTGCCTTATACATTGAGGTGCTCCTATTTTGGGTACATATATATTTATAATTGTTATATCTTCTTCTTGGATTGATCCCCTGACCATTATGTAGTGTCTTTCCTTGTCTCTTGTAACATTCTTTATTTTAAAGTCTATTTTATCTGATATGAGTATTGCTACTCCAGCTTTCTTTTGATTTTCATTTGCATAGAGTATATTTTTCCATCGCCTCACTTTGAGTCTGTATGTGTCCCTAGGTCTGAAATGGATCTCTTGTAGACAGCATATATATGGGTCTTGTTTTTGTATCCATTCAGCGAGCCTGTGTCTTTTGGTTGGAACATTTAGTGCATTCACGTTTAAGGTAATTATCGATATGTATGTTCCTACTACTATTTTCTTAATTGTTATGGGTTTGTCTTGGTGGGTCCTTTTCTTCTCTTGTGTTTCCCACTTAGAGAAGTTCCTTTAGCATTTGGTGTAGAGCTGGTTTCATGGTGCTGAATTCTCTTAGCTTTTGCTTGTCTGTAAGGCTTTTGATTTCTCCATCAAATCTGAATGAGCTCTTTGCAGGATGGAGTACTCTTGGTTGTAGGTTCTTCCCTTTCATCACTTTAAATTTATCATGCCACTTCCTTCTGGCTTGTAGATTTTCTGCTGAGAAATCAGTTGTTATCCTTATGGGAGTTCCCTTGTATGTTATTGGTCATTTTTCCCTTGCTGCTTTCAATCATTTTTCTTTGTCGTTAATTTTTGTCAATTTGATTACTATGTGTCTTGTCATTTTTCTCCTTTGGTTTATCCTGCCTGGGACACTCTGTGCTTCTGGACTTGGGTGGCTATTTCTTTTCCCATGCTAGGGAAGTTTTTGACCATAATCTCTTCAAATATATTCTCGGGTCCTTTCTCTCTCTCTTCTCCTTCTGGGACCCCTATAATGCGAATGTTGTTGCGTTTAATGTTGTCCCAGAGGACTCTTGGGGTGTCTTCGTTTATTTTCATTCTTTTTCTTTATTCTGTTCCATGGCAGTGATTTCCACCTCTCTGTCTTCCAGGTCACTTATCCGTTCTTCTGCCACAGTTATTCTGCTACTGATTCCTTCTAGTGTATTTTTCATTTCAGTTATTACATTGTTCACCTCTGTTTGTTGGTTCTTTAATTCTTCTAGGTCCTTGTTAAACATTTCTTGCATCTTCTCGATCTTTGCCTCCTTTTTTTTTCCAAGGTCTTGGCTCAACTTCACTATCATTATTCTGAATTCTTTTTCTGGAAGGTTCCCTATCTCCACCTCATTTCGTTTTTTTTCTGGGGTTTTATCTTGTTCCTTGATCTGGTATAAAGTCCTCTGCCTTTTCATTTTGTCTATCTTTCTGTGAATGTGGTTTTCCTTCCACAGGCTGCAGAATTGTAGTTCTTCTTGCTTCTGTTGTCTGCTCTCCGGTGGATGAGTCTATCTTAGAGGCTAGTGCAAGCTTCCTGATGGGAGGGACTGGTGGTGGGTAGAGCTGGGTGTTGCTTTGGTGGGCAGAGCTTTAATCCGCTTGTCTACGGATTAAATAAAACTTTAATAAAAAGTTTAATCCGCTTGTCTGCTGATGCATGGGGCTGGGTTCCCTCCCTGTTGGTTGTTTGGCCTGAGGCGACACAGCCCTGGAGCCTACCTTGCTCTTGGTGGGGCTAATGGCGGACTCTGGGAGGGCACACACCAAGGAGTATTTCCCAGAACTTCTGCTGCCAGTGTCGTTGTCCTCACGGTGAGCCACAGCCACAGCCACCACCTGCCTCTGCAGGAGACCCTCTAAAAGTAGCAGGTAGTTCTGGTCATTCTCCTACAGGGTCACTGCTCCTTCCCCTGGGTCCTGATGTGCACACTACTTTGTGTGTGCCCTCCAAGAGTGGAGTATCTGAGTGGAGTTGAGACTCTGAGACTCTGTGTGGACTCGCACAGACTCTGGGTCCTGTGAAGCTTCGATGTTTTCTGATTCTAGAAATCCTATAGGAGACGGTCCACAGCAGGTGACGCTAATGTTGTCAGTAGAGGTGTTGAAGCCAAAGATCTGCAGTTCCAACTAGAGGTGCCGATGTACATACAGGACAAAATCATCTCGTGTGAATGTAGTTCAGGCATGTTTAAGATGAATGCAGTCATGTTAATGCCTACCATATTCTATCTTGAGCCTCTCTTCAGGGACCCCCTCCTCAGTTCCTGAGGCTCCTGTAAGTCATGTACAGGGGACTGGAGAGTGGGCTCTGTCCAGTCTGAGCCCTGAGTTACCCTGTGTGTATCTTAGGATACTTTGTATTTCTGTGGTGTCTGTTGTAACATCATCTCTTTCATTTCAGATTTATTTGGGCCCTCTCTTTTTAAAAAAACATATGACTGTTTTCTTTTATTCTTTACAGAAGTTTAATAAGTGTTTGATCTACTATCCTTACCCTATGTATACTTTTTGCAGTGAGATTTTTACTTTTCTTTGTTTCCTTGTTACTATCAATAATTAGTGAGACTTCTTTTAAGTTACCTTCAACATTGCTTATAAAGCTGCTTTATTAGTGATGACAGAGCCTTAATGGAAGTCATGTTCTGGTTGTAAATTAGAATGCAATGTGCCAGCAAATAGCCCCTTAAGTTTATGTCTCATTACTTCTTGTTCTTTTTTTAATTTAATTTTTATTTTTTGTCAGAGCAAATTTAATTAAAATGTTTTGTTTCTTCTAGGTGTGCAAGATGTGGTTCTTTTAAACATATACATATATCTATTCTTCTTTGGATCATTTTCCCATGTAGGTTATGACACGATGTTGAGTAGTCTTGTCTTGGTATTACGTAGGTCTTTGGTGATTACATATTTCACATGTGTTTCTATATGTATCTTAACCCCAATATCCTAATGTATCCAATCCTCACACCTTTCCATTTGGTGAACCATAAGTTTGTTTAATGAATCTGTGATTGCATTTCTCTGTGGAAATATCTTCATTGGTATCAATTTTTAGCTAAGACCTATAAGTGATATTATAGGATATGTGTCCTTTGCTTTCTGACTTAGTACAATTTGCCTGATTACCTCAAGAATCATACATGGTGCTGCAAATGGCATTGTTTCATTTTTTTCCCTGGCTAATATTCCATCTGTACGTGTACCAGTTCTTCTTTGGTCACGCACCTCTTGATGGACTTTCTGGTTGCCTCCATGTCTTGGCTATTGCAATACTGCTGCAATGCACATTTGCTTGCCTGTGTCTTTCCAGTTATATCTTCTTATGTTATAGGCCAAGAAGTGGGCTTGCTGTATCATATGGTAGCTCAGTGTGTATGTTTTAAAGGCACCCCCATTCAGTTCTCATTAGTGGCTCTTTCCAGGATACGTCCCACTTAAAATTGAGGGTATGCATTTCTCCAAAACACCTTCAATATTTATTATTTGTAGTTTTCTTGCTGATGGTTATTCTAACAGGTGTGAGCTGATACCTATCTGTGGTTGAATTTGCATGTGTCCCATAATCTGTTGAAATTGAGCTTTAAAGCATGCCCTTTTTATTTATCAAACTGTGATTACAGCTTAGTTCTTCAAAGTGTTTTCTTAAAGTAAGTGTCACATTTTGAAAATTTTTGGCCATTAAATCCCTCAAGACATTTTGAGGGCACGTTTCATTTACAGCCCTGAAGTACTTGTTCATATGAAGTGACCATTAGCACAGGTTTTAAAGCTGCTTGTGCAGGTAACGGCCAGAGGGTGGCAGCCTTTCTATGTTCCCAATCTGGTAAATACGGAAAGAGACCTTCAGCCCCAAGAGTGTCCAGCTTTATTTCTCATCCAGCTGTGGGTCTAGATATGGTCACACCAGGTTGCATCACAGCCCCGGAAAGAATTATGTAAAAATTTCTCCCTCTATCACTATCTTTGTTTTTTGGGATTTTAAAGTAATTTATTTTTATAATGGGGTTTACCTGATTTTCACTGCTGTGTTTATGCCCCTTTACACCCAATGATTAACTTACAGAGAGAAATCAATACATAGGTTTTAAGATTTTTACTAGTCAGATATACACTTGTTCATTGAATAGGGGGTGTTGTGTCCACTTCACGGAGCAAGGAGTATATCTTGTCTATTACATATTGGGTTTATGGATCGGTATCTGAGCTAATATGAAACCCTTGTTTTATGCATCACCCCACCTCACCTTTCCCGTTAAGCAGCCATAGTGTGTTTTCTAAATGTGTGACTCTATTCTGTTTTGTAATTCAGTTCAATTGTAGCGGATTTTACATTCCCTCTATAAGTGATATCTTATGATAAGTGTCTTTTTCTGTGTGACATATTTCACTTAGAATCGTCGAACCTAAATCCACTCATCTTGCTGCTAATAGCCTTATGACATTGATTTCATGGCTGAGTGATATTCCATTGTACATAAGGACCACAACATCGTTATCCATTTTCCTATTTCCTGGGATATTTAAGGTGTAATGAAGAGGAGGTTCTTGTCAAGAGAGCAGCCCTAAACTTTGGTGTGCCTGTGTCTTGCTGATTTTTAGTTTTCCCAAATTATACGCCCATGAGTGGAAGTGCCCTATGCTCTCTAAGCTGTGTTTTTTAGATGTTTCAGGACACACTGTACACTTCTCCAGAGTGGCTGTTGGCAATTTACATTCCGCCATCAGCATACCAAGGCTCCCATTTCTCCATGGCCAGTGCTGCATTTCTGGTTTTGACACTTTTTTCAGCATGGCCCTTTTGATCGATGGGAAGCGAGACTTCTTTGTAGCGCTGATTTGCCTTTCCAGGTTGCTTGGTTGGCCAAAAAGGGCCTATGCGTTTTTTCCTGAATATATTCAGGAAAAAACGCATAGGCCCTTTTTAGCCAAGGGCATAAGTGTCGACGTTTTGCCGCTTTTCATGTGTTTTAAACGCGATTCGAATCTACCTCCTTAAGTCTGTTTCTGCAATTCTGCCTTGCTTTCAAATCCTCTTCGTTGCCTTCCCTCAATATATTTGTGGACGAGAGTTATCATTGATAAATCTGCAGGTTTGTGAATTGCAGTGCCCCTGATCTCCATTTTTCAACTCGCTTTTTTGGGAGTTGGCCGCAAAAGCACAGGATTTCTTCAGGCCCTATTCTACTTCCAGGCAGCAGGCTGAGTCTGTGGTTAATTCTTTTTCCTGATGGAAAAATAGAGTGACCTGTGCCTGTCCCAAAACCTAGAGCTAGTCTCTTATTGGTTGCCCCTCTTTCCGTTCATCCTCAGGACAAATTGCAACCTGTACCAAACAGGAGGTTAAAGGTGCTGATTCTCCAAGTACGGAGATTGCAATTATAGCGGCTGGAATGGTGAACCCAAGCACAAGGAGATGAGAAATGAGGTGTGTTTTAGAAACCTTTCCCGATCACACAGTGTACCGTCGTCTGGGTTTCTTATGCGTGTTTTCGATGTAGGAAGATGCCCTTGAACCTAGAGATTTGGGACCAATGGGATGGGTACCACGCAGTACTACTTTAAAGGGTCTGCGTTTGCTCACCCAACCTCACCAAACCTCTCAGCCCCAAGAGTGTACACCATTATGTCTCATCCAGCTGTGGGTCTAGATATGGTCAATCCAGGTTGCATCACAGCCCCTGAACTAATTTTGTAAGAATTTCTTTCTCTATAACTGTCTTTGTTTCATGGGTTTTTAATTTCTTTTTATAATGGGGTTTAGCTGATTTTCACTGCTGTGTTTATGCCGCTTTACACCCACTTGACACACTAACAGAGAGATTTCAATACATAGGTTTTAAGATTATTACTATTCAGGTATATTCTTGTGTGGTGAATAGGGAGTGTTGAGTCCAGTTCTCTGAGCAAGGAGTGGGTCTTGTCTATTACATATTGGGTTTATGGAACGGTATCTCAGCTAATTTGAAACCCTTGTTTTATGTATCACCCCAACTCACCTTTCCCGTTAAGCAGCCATAGTGTGTTTTCTGCATGTGTGACACTGTTCTGTTTTGTAATTCAGTTCAAGTGTAACGGTTTTTACATTCCCTCTATAAGTGACACCTTATGAGAAGTGTCCTTTTCTGTGTGACTTATTTCACTTAGAATCGTCTTACCTAAATCCACTCATCATGCTGCTACTAGCCTTATGACATTGATTTCATGGCTGAGTGATATTCCATTGTACATAAGGACCACAACTTTTTTATCCATTTTTCGCTTTCCTGGGATATTTAAGGTGGAAGGAAGTGGAGGTCCTTGTCAACAGAGCAGCCCTAAACTTTGGGGTGCTTGTGTCTTGCTGATTTTCAATTTTCCCGCTTTATCCCCCCATGCGTGGAAGTGCCCTATGCTCTCTAAGCTGTGTTTTTTAGATGTTTCAGGACACACCGTACACTTCTCCAGAGTGGCTGTTGGCAATTTACATCCCGCCCATCAGTGTAGCAAGGCTCCCATTTCTCCATGGCCTGTCCTGCATTTCTGGTTTTGACACTTTTTTCAGCATGGCCCTTTTGACCGATGGGAAACGAGACTTCTTTGTAGCGCTGATTTGCCTTTCCAGGTTGCTTGGATGGCCAAAAAGGGCGTATGCGTTTTTTCCTGAATGTATTCAGGAAAAAACGCATACGCCCTTTTTGGCCAAGGGCATCATTGTCAACGTTTTGCCGCTTTTCATGTGCTTTAAAGGCGATTCGAATCTACCTCCTGAAATCTGTTTCCTGCAATTCTGCCTTGATTTCAAATCCTCTTCTTTGCCTTCCCTCAATATATTTGTGGACGAGAGTTATCATTTATAACTCTGCAGGTTTGTGAATTGCAGTGCCCTGAAGCTCCATTTTACAAGTCGCTTTTTCGGGAGCCGGCCGCAAAAGCGCCGGATGGCTTCAGGCCCTGTTCTGGTTCCGGGGGGCAGGCTGAGCCTGTGGTTAATTCTTCTTCCTGATGGGAAAATAGAGTGACCTGTGCCTGTCCCAACACCAAGAGCTAGTCTCTCATTGGTTCCCCGTCTTCCCGTTCATCCTCAGGACAAATTGCAACCTGTACGGAACAGGAGGTTAAAGGTGCTGATGCTCCAAGTAGGGAGATTGCTAGTAAAGTGGCTGGAATGGCGAACCCGAGCACAAGGAGATGAGAAATGAGGTGCGTTTTAGAAACCTTTCCCCATCACACGGTGTACCATCTTCTGGGTTTCTCATGCATGTTTTCGATGTAGGAAGATGCCCTTGAACCTGGAGATTTGGGACCCATGCGATGGGTAGCACGCAGTATTACTTTAAAGGGTCTGCGTTTGCTCACCCCACCTCACCAAACCTCTCAGCCCCAAGAGTGTCCACCCTTATGTCTCATCCAGCTGTGGGTCTAGATATGGTCAATCCAGGTTGCATCACAGCCCCTGAACGAATTGTGTAAGAATTTCTCTCTCTTTCCCTGTCTTTGTTTCATGGGTTTTTAAAAGTAATTTATTTTTATAATGGGGTTTAGCTGCTTTTCACTGCTGTGTTTAGGCCGCTTTACACCCACTTGACACACTAACAGAGAGATATCAATACATAGGTTTTAAGATTATTACTAGTCAGATATATTCTTGTGCGGTGAATCGGGCGTGTTGAGTCCAGTTCTCTGAGCAAGGAGTAGGTCTTGTCTATTACATATTGGGTTTATGGAACGGTATCTGAGCTAATTTGAAACTCTTGTTTTATGTATCACCCCACCTCACCTTTCCCGTTAAGCAGCCATAGTGTGTTTTCTGCATGTGTGACTCTGTTCTGTTTTGTAATTCAGTTCAAGTGTAACGGTTTTTACATTCCCTCTATAAGTGACACCTTATGAGAAGTGTCCTTTTCTGTGTGACTTATTTCACTTAGAATCGTCTTACCTAAATCCACTCATCATGCTGCTACTAGCCTTATGACATTGATTTCATGGCTGAGTGATATTCCATTGTACATAAGGACCACAACTTTTGTATCCATTTTTCGCTTTCCTGGGATATTTAAGGTGGAATGAAGTGGAGGTCCTTGTCAACAGAGCAGCCCTAAACTTTGGGGTGCTTGTGTCTTGCTGATTTTCAATTTTCCCACTTTATCCCCCCATGCGTGGAAGTGCCCTATGCTCTCTAAGCTGTGTTTTTTAGATGTTTCAGGACACACCGTACACTTCTCCAGAGTGGCTCTTGGCAATTTACATCCCGCCCATCAGTGTAGCAAGGCTCCCATTTCTCCATGGTCTGTCCTGCATTTCTGGTTTTGACACTTTTTTCAGCATGGCCCTTTTGACCGATGGGAAACGAGACTTCTTTGTAGCGCTGATTTGCCTTTCCAGGTTGCTTGGATGGCCAAAAAGGGCGTATGCGTTTTTTCCTGAATGTATTCAGGAAAAAACGCATACGCCCTTTTTGGCCAAGGGCATCATTGTCAACGTTTTGCCGCTTTTCATGTGCTTTAAAGGCGATTCGAATCTACCTCCTGAAATCTGTTTCCTGCAATTCTGCCTTGCTTTAAAATCCTCTTCGTTGCCTTCCCTCAATATATTTGTGGACGAGAGTTATCATTTATAACTCTGCCGGTTTGTGAATTTCAGTGCCCCTGAGCTCCATTTTTCAAATCGCTTTTTTGGGAGCTGGCCGCAAAAGCGCAAGATGGCCTCAGGCCCTATTCTGGTTCCGGGCAGCAGGCTGAGCCTGTGATTAATTCTTCTTCCTGTTGGGAAAATAGAGTGACATGTGCCTGTCCCAACACCTAGAGCTAGTCTCTCATTGGCTCCCCCTCTTCCTGTTCATCCTCAGGACAAATTGCAAGCTGTATAGAACAGGAGGTTAAAGGTGCTGATTCTCCAAGGAGGGAGATTGCTAGTAAAGTGGCTGGAATGGCGAACACGAGCACAAGGAGATGAGAAATTAGCTGCGTTTTAGAAACCTTTCCCGGTCACACGGTCTACCACCTTCTGGGTTTCTCATGCATGTTTTCGATGTAGGAAGATGCCCTTGAACCTGGAGATTTGGGACCCATGGGATGGGTAACAGGCAGTAGTACTTTAAAGGCTCTGTGTTTGCTCACCCAACCTCACCAAATCTCTCAGCCCCGAGAGTATCCACCCTTACGTCTCATCCAGGTGTGGGTCTAGATATGGTCATTCCAGGTGGCATCACAGCCCCTGAACGAATTTTGTAAGAATTTCTCTCTCTTTCACTGTCTTTGTTTCACGGGTTTTTAAAATTAATTTATTTTTAAAATGGGGTTTAGCTGCTTTTCACGGCTGTGTTTATGCCGCTTTACACCCACTTGACTCACATCCAGAGAGATATCAATACATAGGTTTTAAGATTCTTACTAGTCAGATATATTCTTCTGCGGTGAATAGGGGGTGTTGAGTCCAGTTCACTGAGCAAGGAGTAGGTCTTTTTATTACATATTGGGGTTATGGAACGGTATCTGAGCTAATTTGAAACCCTTGTTTTCTGCAGCACCCCACCTCACCTTTCCCGTTAAGCAGCCATAGTGTGTTTTCTAAACGTGTGACTCTGTTCTGTTTTGTAATTCTGTTCAATTGTAGCGGTTTTTACATTGCCTCTATAAGTGACAGCTTATGATAAGTGTCTTTTTCTGTGTGACTTATTTCACTTAGAATTGTCGTACCTAAATCCACTCATCATGCTGCTACTAGCCTTATGACATTGATTTCATGGCTGAGTGATATTCCATTGTACATAAGGACCACCACTTCTTTATCCATTTTTCTCTTTCCTGGGATATTTAAGGTGTCATGTAGGGGAGGTTCTTGTCAACAGAGCAGCCCTAAACTTTGGGGTGCCTGTGTGCTGCTGATTTTTAGTTTTCCCAATTTATACGCCCATGAGTGTAAGTGCCCTCTGCGCTCTAAGCTGTGTTTTTTCGATGTTTCAGGACACACCGTACACTTCTCCAGAGTGGCTGTTGGCAATTTACATCCCGCCCATCAGCGTAGCAAGGCTCCCATTTCTCCATGGGCTGTCCTGCATTTCTGGTTTTGACAGTTTTTTCAGCATGGCCCTTTTGACCGATTGGAAGCGAGATTTCTTTGTAGCGCTGATTTGCCTTTCCAGGTTGCTTGGTTGGCCAAAAAGGACGTATGCGTTTTTTCCTGAATATATTCTGGAAAAAACGCATACGTCCTTTTTGGCCAAGGGCATCATTGTCGACGTTTTGCCGTTTTTCATGTGCTTTAAAGGTGCCGCGAATCTACCTCCTGAAATCTGTTTCCTGCAATTCTGCCTTGCTTTAAAATCCTCTTCGTTGCCTTCCCTCAATATATTTGTGGACGAGAGTTATCATTTATAACTCTGCCGGTTTGTGAATTGCAGTGCCCCTGAGCTCCATTTTTCAACTCGCTTTTTTGGGAGCTGGCCGCAAAAGCGCAAGATGGCCTCAGGCCCTATTCTGGTTCCGGGCAGCAGGCTGAGCCTGTGATTAATTCTTCTTCCTGTTGGGAAAATACAGTGACCTGTGCCTGTCCCAACACCTAGAGCTAGTCTCTCATTGGCTCCCCCTCTTCCTGTTCATCCTCAGGACAAATTGCAAGCTGTACGGAACAGGAGGTTAAAGATGCTGATTCTCCAAGGAGGGAGATTGCTAGTAAAGCGGCTGGAATGGCGAACCCGAGCACAAGGAGATGAGAAATGAGGTGCGTTTTAGAAACCTTTCCCGGTCACACGGTGTACCACTTTCTGGGTTTCTCATGCATGTTTTCGATGTAGGAAGATGCCCTTGAACCTGGAGATTTGGGACCCATGGGATGGGTAGCACGCAGTATTACTTTAAAGGCTCTGCGTTTGCTCCCCCAACCTCACCAAATCTCTCAGCCCCGTGAGTGTCCACCCTTATGTCTCATCCAGCTGTGGGTCTAGGTATGGTCAATCCAGGTTGCATCACAGCCCCTGAACGAATTGTGTAAGAATTTCTCTCTCTTTCCCTGTCTTTGTTTCATGGGTTTTTAAAAGTAATTTATTTTTATAATGGGGTTTAGCTGCTTTTCACAGCTGTGTTTATGCCGCTTTACACCCACTTGACACACTAACAGAGAGATATCAATACATAGGTTTTAAGATTATTACTAGTCAGATATATTCTTGTGCGGTGAATCGGGCGTGTTGAGTCCAGTTCACTGAGCAAGGAGCAGGTCTTTCTATTACATGTTGGGTTTATGGAACGGTATCTCAGCTAATTTGAAACCCTTGTTTTATGCATCACCCCACCTCACCTTTCCCGTTAAGCAGCCATAGTGTGTTTTCTAAACGTGTGACTCTGTTCTGTTTTGTAATTCAGTTCAAGTGTAGCGGTTTTTACATTCCCTGTATAAGTGATAGCTTATGATAAGTGTCTTTTTCTGCTTGACTTATTTCACTTAGATTCGTCGTACCTAAATCCACTCATCATGCTGTTACTAGCCTTATGACATTGATTTCATGGCTGAGTGATATTCCATTGTACATAAGGACCACCACTTCTTTATCCATTTTTCTCTTTCCTGGGATATTTAAGGTGTCATGAAGTGGAGGTTCTTGTCAATAGAGCAGCCCTAAACTTTGGGGTGCCTGTGTCTTGCTGATTTTTAATTTTCCCAATATATACGCACGTGAGTGGAAGTGCCCTATGCGCTCTAAGCTGTGTTTTTTCGATGTTTCGGGACACACAGTACACTTCTCCAGAGTGGCTGTTGGCAATTAACCTCCCAACTATCAGCGTAGCAAGGCTCCCATTTCTCCATGGCCTGTCCTGCATTTCTGGTTTTGACACTTTTTTCAGCATGGCCCTTTTGACCAACGGGAAGCGAGACTTCTTTGTAGCGCTGATTTGACTTTCCAGGTTGCTTGGTTGGCCAAAAAGGGCGTATGCGTTTTTTCCTGAATATATTCAGGAAAAAACGCATACGCCCTTTTTGACCATGGGCATCATTGTCGACGTTTTGCCGCTTTTCATGTGCTTTAAAGGCGATTCGAATCTACCTCCTGAAATCTGTTTCCTGCAATTCTGCCTTGCTTTCAAATCCTCTTCGTTGCCTTCAATCAAGATATTTGTGAACGAGAGTTATCATTTACAACTCTGCAGGTTTGTTAATTGCAGTTCCCCTGAGCTCCATTTTTCAACTCGCTTTTTTGGGAGCTGGCCGCAAAAGCACAGCACGGCATCAGGCCCTATTCTGGTTCCGGGCGACAGGCTGAGCCTGTGGTTAATTCTTCTTCCTGATGGGAAAATATAGTGACCTGTGCTTGTCCCAACACCTAGAGCTACTCTCTCATTGGCTCCCCTTCTTCCCGTTCATACTCAGGACAAATTGCAAGCTGTACGGAACAGGAGGTTAAAGGTGCTGATTCTCCAAGGAGGGAGATTGCTAGTAAAGCGGCTGGAATGGCGAACCCGAGCACAAGGAGATGAGAAATGAGGTGCGTTTTAGAAACCTTTCCCGGTCACACGGTCTACCAACTTCTGGGTTTCTCATGCATGTTTTCGATGTAGGAAGATGCCCTTGAACCTGGAGATTTAGGACCCATGGGATGGGTAACAGGCAGTAGTACTTTAAAGGCTCTCTTTTGCTCACCCAACCTCACCAAATCTCTCAGCCCCGAGAGTATCCACCCTTACGTCTCATCCAGCTGTGGGTCTAGATATGGTCAATCCAGGTGGCATCACAGCCCCTGAACGAATTTTTTAAGAATTTCTCTGTCTTTCACTGTCTTTGTTTCACGGGTTTTTAAAATTAATTTATTTTTATAATGGGGTTTAGCTGCTTTTCACTGCTGTGTTTATGCTGCTTTACACACACTTGACTCACATCCAGAGAGATATCAATACATAGGTTTTAAGATTCTTACTAATCAGATATATTCTTGTGCGGTGAATAGGGGGTGTTGAGTCCAGTTCACTGAGCAAGGAGTAGGTCTTTCTATTACATATTGGGTTTATGGAACGGTATGTCAGCTAATTTGAAACCCATGTTTTATGCATCACCCCACCTCACCTTTCCCGTTAAGCAGCCATAGTGTGTTTTCTAAACGTGTGACTCTGTTCTGTTTTGTAATTCAGTTCAAGTGTAGTGGTTTTTACATTCCCTCTATAAGTGATAGCTTATGATACGTGTCTTTTTCTGTGTGACTTATTTCACTTAGTATCGTCGTACCTAAATCCACTCATCATGCTGCTACTAGCCTTATGACATTGATTTCATGGCTGAGTGATATTCCATTGTACATAAGGACCAACACTTCTTTATCCATTTTTCTCTTTCCTGGGATATTTAAGGTTTCATGAAGTGGAGGTTCTTGTCAACAGAGCAGCCCTAAACTTTGGAGTGCCTGTGTCTTGCTGATTTTTAGTTTTCCCAATTTATTCGCCCGTGAGGGGAAGTGCCCTATGCGCTCTAAGCTGTGTTTTTTCGATGTTTCAGGACACACCGTACATTTCTCCAGAGTGGCTGTTGGCAATTTACATCCCGCCCATCAGCGTAGCAAGGCTCCCATTTCTCCATGGCCTGTCCTGCATTTCTGGTTTTGACACTTTTTTCAGCATGGCCCTTTTGACCGATGGGAAGCGAGACTTCTTTGTAGCGCTGATTTACCTTTCCTGGTTGCTTTGTTGGCCAAAAAGGGCGTATGCTATTTTTCCTGAATATATTCAGGAAAAAACGCATACGCCCTTTTTGGCCAAGGGCATCATTATCGACGTTTTGCCGCTTCTCATGTGCTTTAAAGGCAATTCGAATCTACCTCCTGAAATCTGTTTCCTGCAATTCTGCCTTGATTTCAAATCCTCTTCTTTGCCTTCCTTCAAGATATTTGTGGACGAGAGTTATCATTTATAACTCTGCAGGTTTGTGAATTGCAGTGCCCATGAGCTCCATTTTACAACTCGCTTTTTTGGGAGCTGGCCGCAAATGCGCAGGATGGCCTCAGGCACTATTCTGGTTCCGGGCGGCAGGCTGAGCTTGCGGTTAATTCTTCTTCCTGATGGGAAAATAGAGTGACCTGTGCCTGTCCCAACACCTAGAGCTAGTCTCTCATTAGCTACCCCTCTTCCCGTTCATCCTCAGGACAAATTGCAAGCTGTACGGAACAGGAGGTTAAAGATGCTGATTCTCCAAGGAGGGAGATTGCTAGTAAAGCGGCTGGAATGGCGAACCCGAGCACAAGGAGATGAAAAATGAGGTGCGTTTTAGAAACGTTTCCCGGTCACACGGTCTACCACCTTCTGGGTTTCTCATGCATGTTTTCGATGTAGGAAGATGCCCTTGAACCTGGAGATTTGGGACCCATGGGATGGGTAACAGGCAGTAGTACTTTAGAGGCTCTGCATTTGCTCCCCCAACCTCACCAAATCTCTCAGCCCCAAGAGTGTCCACCCTTACGTCTCATCCAGCTGTGGGTCTAGATATGGTCAATCCAGGTGGCATCACCGCCTCTGAATGAATTGTATAAGAATTTCTCTCTCTTTCACTGTCTTTGTTTCATGGGGTTTTAAAAGTTCTTTGTTTTTATAGTGGGGTTAACTTCTTTTCACTGCTGTGTTTATGCCGCTTTACACCCCCTTGACACACTTACAGACAGATATCAATACATAAGTTTTAAGATTCTTACTAGTCAAATATGTTCTTGTGCCGTGAATAGGGGGTGTTTAGTCCAGTTCACTGAGCAAGGAGTAGGTCTTGTCTATTACATATTGTGTTTATGGAACGTTATCTGAGCTAATTTGAAATCCTTGTTTTATGCATCACCCCACCTCACCTTTCCCGTTAAACATCCATAGTGTGTTTTCTAAATGTGTGACTCTGTTCTGTTTTGTAATTCCGTTCAAGTGTAGCGGTTTTTACATTCCCTCTGTTAGTGATATCTTATGATAAGTGTCTTTTTCTGTGTGACTTATTTCACTTCGAATCGTCGTACCTAAATCCACTCATCATGCTGCTACTAGCCTTATGATATTGATTTCACCCTCGATTGATATTCCATTTTACATATGGAGCACAACTTCTTTATCAATTTTTCTCTTTCCTGGGATATTTAAGGTAGAATTAAGTGGAGGTTCTTGTCAACAGAGCAGCCCTAAAATTTGGGGTGCCTGTGTTTTGCTGATTTTTAATTTTCCCAATTTATACGCCCATGAGTGGATGTGCCCCTTTCTCTCTAGCTGTGTTTTTTAGATGTTTTAGGAAACACCATACCCTCCTCCAGAGTCGTCATTGGCAATTTACATCCCACCCATCAGTGTAACAAGGCTCCCTTTCCTCCCTGTACTCTCCTGCATTTCTTCTTTTTACACTTTTTTAGGAAGTCCATTTTGACCGATGGGAAGTCAGACTTCTTTGTAGTGCTGAATTGCATTTCCGGCTTGCTTGGTTCGCCAAAAGGGGCCTATGGTTTTTTTCCTGAATTCATACAGAAAAAAACGCATATGCTCTTTTTGTCCAAGTGCATCATTGTCGACGTTTTGCCGCTTTTCATGTGCTTTAGGGGCGATTCGAATCTCCCTCCTGAAATCTGTTTCCTGCAATTCTGCCTTGCTTTCAAATCCTCTTCGTTGCCTTCCCTCAATATATTTGTGGACGAGAGTCATCATTTACAAGTCTGCAGGTTTGTGAATTGCAGTGCCCCTGAGCTCCATTTTTCAACTCGCTTTTTTGGGAGCTTTCCGCAGAACCGCTGGTTTGCTTCTGGCCCTACTCTGGTTCCCGGTGGCAGGCTAAGCCTTTGCTTAATTCTTCTTCCTGACTGGAAAGTAGAGTGACATGTGCCTCTCCTAACATCTAGGGCTTGGCTCTCCTTGTTTCTCCTCCTTCCCCTTCTTCCTTTGGACAAATTCCAATTTCTGTGCAACTGGATGTTGAAGGTGCTGACATCCGCAAGTGGGGAGATTTTAAGGAAAAAGGCTGGAGGGGTGAACCCAACAACCAGGAAATTAGGAGTTTTGGTTCCTTTTCCAAAATCTTCCTGATCCAACCGTGTTCCATCTTCTGGGTGTCACAGGCATGTTTTAGCTGTAGGAAAGGTCACGTATATGTAAGGAGAGCACAAGGGATTTTTCCAAATCAGTGTCTCCCCGAACTCCAATCTGGGGAATTTTTAAGCTACTGGTACATGTGTGTTCATTAAGGGACTTGGGCCGTAGGCAGAGTCCGAACTTTAGATGATTGAAGTCTTCAGGTTCAGAAACGCTCACCATTGGCCTCCTTTAGTTTCCATTTTATCTGTAGTTGATAGATGATGTCGATATAGATATCTATTGTTTTTCAGATTATTTCCCCTTAGGGGTCATTACAAAATATTGAGTATAGTTCCCTGTGCTATACAGTAGTTCCTTGTTGATGATATATTTTATACATAGCATTGTGTATATGTTAATCTGAAACTGTTAATTTATCCCTCCTCCCACCTTTCCCCTTTGGTAATAAAAAATATAAGATTTTATACTTCTCAGAAATCTAGGAGCTGAAAGTGAGGTATCATTTTCAATGGAAAATCATTCAAAACAAGGTTGAAACTTCAACCAAGATTATTAGATGTACATCCTTTTAAAGAAATCACTGCATTTCTCTACTGTTGACCTGACAAATAAGACAAACCCCTCCACTGAACTTGCTTATAATAAAGTGATGGAAATATCAAATGGAAGTGTTAGAAACATCTTATTTTACACAAGCCTTATACACTGCTCTATGTTAATTACAGTTTGGCTCACACATCTGTTCATTGAAGTTACAATGTTCTCAAATTCTGTTACTGATCCTGCAGAGTGGGCCCCAATAAGGGTCTCCCTGCCCAGTGTCATTGGAGCCAACAGATCGAGACTGACTTTGGTTCAGAAGCAAAGGAAAACTTTATATTTTGATCAGAGAATGGAGAGGTGAGAGTGTGTGCTCCCCTGCGGGTTGTGGGCCGGGCTGCTGTGTAGGGATCCTGTCAGCATCAGCGGGAGGGAGGGGGCGGAGCTCTCGAGGGCCGGGTTGGCTGGAGCTCAGGCTCTATGTCACAGAGTCTGCACAGGGCCCCACGAGCTGAGGTGTCGTCCCAGCCATTTTGCAGTAGGAAATCGGGTCTGAAGTGTCGGGTGTGGGTCCTCTGCATGTGGAAACCTAGGAGCAAGTGAAATTAGACAAAGCACAAAGGAAAAAATGGTTAGACTTTATTTTATTGCCCAGATTCTATTGTTATCTCCCAGGAATTTTTAATGGGCTTTGCCAGTGACAAAGCCCTCCTCTGCCTTTTGTCCCATTCCTCATTCTTGGGGCGCTGAGGGTGCAGACACGTCTTCTGTAAATGCTTCATGCTGAGTTGGGTGTCCTCATACCCGGGGGGAGGGGCAGGACTTCTCCCCAGCAGCCTCCAGGTGAGGTTGATTGTCCGCAGGCCTCCTCCCTCACTGCTCGTCTGCCTGAGCACCAGCATTGGCAGTTTTATAGATTCTAATGACCTTTAAGGGTCCAGGAAAGAGATGTGCAGAGACGCTGGGGGGGTGGGCGGTTTTACCCTGCTCCACATTGGTTTGGCCCCCTTAGGCTGACGGTTTCTGCCAGCCTAGATGCTCTGACCAGTAGTCTGCGCTTTCTTCAGTTAGGCCTCTGAATTAACGTACAAACAGCACCAGGTGTCAGAGCCCTGCTTGCTCAACTCCCAGACAGTCCAGGGCCGGTGGTGATCCAGGACCATGACGGCCACTCAGTCAACGGCCTTTTGAAGTAGCCAGGAGTACAGCCGGTCTCACTGGCCGCCGTCACCGCGGTGTCTGTAGGCTTTTCTATGGTGGCAGCGTTATTTACGGTTCCCCTGCCAAGTTTATTAGCTCCGCTCTGGGTGCAGTAAGTCCTGTAAGCAATAGTCTGTTCTTTTGGGGCACACTCTTGTTGTTTCCTGAGAGAAGCTCCAGGTCAAGTGATGGTCACACGAGTCGTCATGGGGGCCCATTGCCCCAAGTTGTCTCTCTGGAGGTTGGTGTTGGAGGGCCTCCTCACTCGAGGTCATTGTGCCCACGGAGCAATCCCTGCAACTTCAGGGCATGGTGGGTGGTTAGGATCACCAAGTGGCGTCCTTTTCCCTTAGGAGGGAGCTGGCCTTGCGGGCTGCTGATTTCCAGGTTTTTAGATACCCCCAGTATCCTGGTCGAATGGGGTGGCTGGCCAATGCCTGGAGGGCATTCTTGCATTGTTCCATTTCAAGTGGTCCCAGTTTTTGCACTAATACTCCAAGGGCGATTCACCTTGGACCAGGAATGTAAAGGTCAAAGGGTTTAGCTAACTTAGGGAGGTCCAGGGCCAGGGTCTGAATTGACTGCTCTTTCCAATCTTGAAAGGCCGCTTCTGGATTCTATTCAAAAGGATCATCATCTTTTCCTTTCAGTGTTTCATATAGAGGCCCAGCTATTAGACTGTAGTTAGGGATCCAGATGCAGCAAACCCCGGTCTCCCCAGGAACCCCTAAGCTGTCTTATAGTTTCAGGAAGGCTGAGGCTGCAAATGGCTTATTCCCTTTCCTGGGGTGGGCTTCTCCGACCTTCTGTTCGAATGAAGCCCAGGAAGGCCACCTTAGTTTGTGATATTTGAGCCTTTTCCTTGGACACCTTCTATCTTTTATTGGCTAGGGAGTTCAGAGGCCTCCTTAGTCGGGCTGGTGATCAGAATGTCATCTGCATATTGAAGGAGGGTTCCCTTCTCCAGAGGTAGATCTTTTAGGTCTTTAGCTAACGTTTCCCCAAAGACGGTGTGGGAATTTTTGAACCCCTGGGGCAGGACGGCCCAGCAGTATTGTTTTTGTTGTATGTTGAGTCCTGCCACTCACAGCCAAAATTTCTTGTGACTCTGGGACTAATGGAATACAGAAGAAGGCATCATTGAAGTCTAATACAGAATGCCATGTCCTGGTGGATGGTAGAATGACCAGCAGGGCGTAGGAATTAGGAACTACTAGATGTATATCCACTGTGGCTTCACTGACTGTCCTGGCATCCTCTACCAGGTCCCCAGCAGCCCACGGGGCTCTTTTGGTCAGGCCACTCCCAGGATATGGAGCTCACCTGGGCAGGTACCCAGCAGCCCACGGGGCTCTAGTGATTAGGCCGCTCCCAGGATATGGAGCTCACCTGGGCAGGTACGCAGCAGCCCACAGGGCTCTCGTGGGCAGGCCCCTCCCTGGATATGGAGCTCCCATGGACAGGTACCCCGGCAGGGCTGGGCACACAGGAACCGTGCACATAGCCCTCATTGCAGAGCACCCCCAGCACACCTGTCACTCAGAGCTGACACAGAGCACCTCAGAGCAGAGCTTGAACTAACAAACAGCAGCTCCAACAGGTCTGTGACCCTAGGCTTCACTCTGTGCAGCCTCCCTCTGCCTGGTCTTCCAGGGGCTTCCACTGCAGCCGGGGCACCAGGCCTCTGTCTCCACCCACCACCCCTCCTCTCCCTGACTCCTGGGTTCCTCTCATTAGCAGAGGTTCTTCTTGAAGTTGTCTCCCACTCATGGACCAGATAAAATGATTAGAAAACAAGCCAGGGCTGCCGCCCCTTATCTATCCTGACTCTCGGGACCCTACACCTGTTCCTTGGATCTGGCCGGTGCAGCAAGACCCATTTTCTGCAACTCTGAGCCCCTGAGGGGCGAGGATTGGCTGACCTGGGCAGCCTGACCCGGCCGGCCAGCCCTTCCCAGGTGTGCCTGGGTTGAGGTCAATATAAACACCCCTCCAGGCAGCAAAAGCCTCTGCAGCTGTGCCTGACGCCATATTCTCTGCCCCGTCAGCAGTCTCGGGGTTGGGCTGGTGGGAGAGAGTAGGGCCCACGGCTCTATGAGTGGCCCGGTGTGACTGGGGCTCTGCTGGACTTTCTGCAGGAGTTGCCGGGCTGCCACCTGCTAAAGAAGAGGATGTGTCACCCATACTTGCTGCTGGAATTTCTCCCCGGGCAGAGGTGAGGAAGGACAAAAGCAGTGGGGGCCGGGACAGGAGGGGTACCTCAGGCAGGGAAATGGAAAGCTTCCAGACGAGCGCCCGGGGCCAGGACCATCCTGGCTGGCCTGCAGGCACCAAGTCGGCCTGCGTGCTGTCGCTGGTGTGACTCCAAGCCCCTTCCTCTAGTTTTTAAAGTCTTTGCACACATTCAGGTGTTTTACCTGGGAAGGGTGGGAAAAGTTCAGCAGCAGCTGGCCTGGGGCTCAGCTCACGTTTACTCAGAGACGCCTCCTCACGGTCCCCCAGCTTTGCAATGAGGACGCTCCTCGTGTGGGGGCTGCTGGCTGCATGGGAGATGATTCCCACCTGTGACCAACTTCAGAATTGTTTACCACTGGAGCAAGTGCCCTGATAGTGTTTTCCTCTGTATGACCAGTGGGTTCTGTTTTTTTTTTTTTCTTTTTTGGTTCAAGGTAAGTTTTATTCCTCTTTTTGTATTTATGGATATAAGCATGGAAATAATTCATTCATATAAATACGTCTATGGGAAGGACAGAACTTTTTTTTCTGTTTTATTTTTTTAAGTATTATTTATTTTTTAATTTTTGAATTTATTTTATTCATTTTTTTATACAGCAGGCTCTTATTGGTTACCTATTTTATACATATAAGTGTATATATGTCAATCCCAGGCTCGCAATTCATCCCACCACCACCACCCTGCCACTTTCCCCCCTTGGTGTCCATACATTTGTTCTCTACATCTGTGTCTCTATTTCTGCCTTGCAAACCGGTTCATCTTTACCATTTTTCTAGGTTCCACATGTATGTGTTAATATACGATATTTGTTTTTCTCTTTCTGACTTACTTCACTCTGTATGCCAGTCTCTAGATCTATCCACGTCTCTACAAATGACCCAATTTCATTCCTTTTTATGGCTGAGTAATATTCCATTTTATATATGTAGCACATCTTTTCTGTTCGTCTGTCTATGGGCATTTAGGTTGCTTCCATGACCTGGCTATTGTAAATAGTGCTGCAATGAATATTGTGGTGAATATGTCTTTTTGAATTATGGATTTCTCTGGGTATATGGCCAGTAGTGGGATTGCTGGGTCATATGGTAATTCTATTTTTAGTATTTTAAGGAACCTCCATGCTGTTCTCCATAGTGACTGTATCAATTTACATTCCCACAAATAGCGTAAGAGGGTTCCCTTTTCTCCACACCCTCTCCAGCATTTGTTGCTTGTAGATTTTCTGATGATGCCCATTCTAACTCGTGTGAGGTGATACCTCATTGTAGTTTTGGTTTATATTTCTCTAATAATTAGTGATGTTGAGCAGCTTTTCATGTGCTTCTTGGTCATCTGTATGTCTTCTTGGGACAAATGTCTATTTACGTCATCTGCCCATTTTTGGATTGGGTTGTTTGTTTTTTTACTGTTGAGCTGCATGAGCTGTTTATATACATTGGAGATTACTCCTTTGTCCATTGATTCGTTTGCAAATATTTTCTCCCATTGTGAGGGTTGTCTTTTCGTCTTGTTTGTAGTTTCCTTTGCTTTGCAAAAGCTTTTAGGTTTCATTTGCTCCCATATGTTTATTTTTTTTTAATTCCATTACTCTAGGAGGTGGATCAAAAAAGATCTTGCTGTGATTTATGTCAAAGAGTATTCTTCCTATGTTTTCCTCTAAGAGTTTTATAGTGTCCGGTCTTACATTTCGGTCTCTAATCCATTTTGAGTTTATTTTTTGTGTATGGTGTTAGGGAGTGTTCTAATTTCATTCTTTTACATGTAGCTGTCCATTTTTCTCAGCACCACTTATTGAAGAGACTTTCTTTTCTCCTTTTTATACCCTTGCCTCCTTTGTCATAGATTAGTGGGCCATAGGTGTGTAGGTTTATCTCTGGGCTTTTTTTTTCTTTTACATCTTTATTGGAGTATAATTGCTTTACAATTGTGTGTTAGTTTCTGCTGTATAAAAAAGTGAATCAGCTGTGCGTATACACATAACACCATATCCCCTCCCTCTTGCACCTCCCTCTCACTCCCTTATCCCACCCTTTTAGGTGGTCACAAAGCAAAGAGCTGATCTCCCTGCGCTATGTGGTTGCTTCCCAGTAGCTATCAATTTTACATTTGGTAGTGTATATATGTCCATACCACTCTCACTTTGTCCCAGCTTACCCTTCCCTCTCCCCATGTCCTCAAGTCCTTTCTCTACGTCTGTGTCCTTAATCCTTTCCTGCCCCTAGGTTCTTCATAAACTTTTTTTTTAAGATTCCATATATATGTGTTAGCATACGGTATTTGTTTTTCTCTTTCTGACTTACTTCACTCTGTAGGACAGACTCTAGATCCATCCACCTCACTAAAAATAACTCAATTTCGTTTCTTTTTATGGCTGAATAATGTTCCATTGTATATATATGTGCCACATCTTCTTTATCCATTTATCTGTTGATGGACACTTAGGTTGCTTCCATGTCCTGGCTATTGTAAATAGAGCTACAGTGAACATTGTGGTACATGACTCTTTTTGAATTATGGTTTTCTCAGGGTAAATATCCAGGAGTGGGTTTGCTGGGTTGTATGGTAGTTCTATTTTTAGTTTTTAAGGAACCCCCATACCGTTCTCCCTAGTGGCTATATCAATTTACATTCCCACCAACAGTGCAAGAGGGTTCCCTTTTCTCCAATAAATGCCTCTCCAGCATTTATTGTTGGTAGATTTTTTGATGATGGCCATTCTGACTGGTGTGAGGTGATACCTCACTGTAGTTTTGATTTGCATTTCTCTAATGATTAGTGATATTCAGCATCCTTTCATGTGTTTGTTGGCAACCTGTATATCTTCTTTGGAGAAATGTCTATTTAGGTCTTCTGCCCATTTTTGGATTGGGTTGTTTGGTTTTGTGATATTGAGCTACATGAGCTGCTTTTTGGAGATTAATCCTTTGCCATTTGCTTCATTTGAAAATATTTTCTCCCATTCTGATGGTTGTCTTTTCATCTTGCTTATGTTTTCCTTTGCTGTGCAAAAGAATTTATGTTTCATTCGGTCCCATTTTTTTATTTTTGTTTTTATTTCCATTTCTCTAGGAGGTGGGTCAAAAAGGATCTTGCTGTGATTTATGTCATAGACTGTTCTGCTTATGTTTTCCTCTAAGAGTTTTGTAGTAGCTGGTCTTATATTTAGGTCTCTAATCCATTTTGAGTTTATTTTTGTGTATGGTGTTAGGGAGTGTACTAATTTCATTCTTTTACATGTAACTGTCCAGTTTTCCCAGCACCACTTGCTGAAGACACTGTCTTTTCTCCATTGTATACCCTTGCCTCCTTTGTCATAGATTAGTGAACCATAGGTACGTGGGTTTATCTCTGTGCTTTCTATCCTGTTCTATTGACCTATATTTCTGTTTTTGTGTCAGTACCATATTATCTTGATTACTCTAGCTTTGTAATATAGTCTGAAGTCTGGAAGTCTGATTCCTCCAGCTCTTTTTTTCCCCCCTCAAGACTGCTTTGGCTATCCAGGGTCTTTTGTGTCTCCCTACAAATTTTAAGATTTTTTTTTTCTTGTTCTGTAGAAAATGCCAAAGGTATTTTGATCGGGATTGCATTGAATCTGTAGATTGCTTTGGGTAGTATAGTCATTTTCACAATATTGATTCTTCTAATCCGAGAACATGGTATATGTCTCCATCTGTTTATATCATCTTTGATTTCTTTCTTCAGTGTCTTTTAGTTTTCTGAGTACAGGTCTTTTACTTCCTTAGGTAGGTTTATTCCTAGGTATTTTATTCTTATTGTTGCAGTGGTAATGGGATTGTTTCCTTAATTTCTCTTTCTGATCTTTCATTGTTAGTGTAGAGGAATGCAAGCAATTTCTGTGCATTAATTTTGTATCCTGCAACTTTACCAAATTCATTGATTAGCTCCAGTGGTTTTCTGGTGGCATCTTTAGGATTCTCTATCTATGATATCATGTCATCTGCAAACAGTGACAATTTTACTTCTTCTTTTCCTTTTTGTATTCCTTTTATTTCTTTTTCTTCTCTGATTGCCATGGCTAGGACTTCCAAAACTATGTTGAATAGCAGTGGTGAGAGTGGACATCCTTGTCTTGTTCCTGATCTTAGAGGAAACGCTTTCAGTTTTTCACCATTGAGAATGCTGTTTGCTGTGGGTTTGTCATATATGGCCTTTATTATGTTGAGGTAGTTTCCCTCTATGCCCACACTCTGCAGAGTTTTTATCGTAAATGAGTGTTGAATTTTCTCAAAATCTTTTCCTTCATCTATTGAGATGATCATATGGTTTTATTCTACAATTTGTTAATATGGTGTATCACATTGATTTGTGTATATTGAAGAATCCTTGCATCCCTGGGATAAACCCCACTTGATCATGGTGTATGATCCTTTTAATGTGTTGTTCGATTCTGTTTGTTAGTATTTTGTTGAGGATTTTTACATCTATATTCATCAGTGATATTGGTCTATAATTTTCTTTCCTTGTAGTATCTCTGTCTGATTTTGGTATCAGGGTGATGGTGGTCTCATAGAATGAGTTTGGGAGTGTTCCTTCCCCTGCAATTGTTTTGAAGAATTTGAGAAGGTTGGGTGTTAGCTCTTCTCTAAATGTTTGATAGAATTCACCTGTGATGCCATCTGGTTCTGGACTTTGGTTTATTGGAAGATTTTTAATCACAGTTTCAATTTCATTGCTTGTGATAGGTTTGTTCATATTTTCTATTTCTTCCTGGTTCAGTCTTAGAAGGTTATCCCTTTCTAAGAATTTGTCCATTTCTTCCAGATTGTCCATTTTATTGGCCTAGAGTTGCTTGTAGTAGTCTCTTAGGATGCTTTGTATTCCTGTTGTGTCTGTTGTAACTTCTGCTTTTTCACTTCTAATTTTGTTGATTTGCGTCTTCTCCCTCTTTTTCTTAAGTCTGGCTAAAGGTTGATCATTTTTGCTTATCTTCTCAAAGAACCAGCTTTTAGTTTTATTGATCTTTGCTTTCGTTTTCTTTGTTTCTATTTCATTTATTTCTGCTCTGATGTTTATGATTTCTTTCCTTCTACTAACTTTGGGTTTTGTTCTTCTTTCTCTAGTTCCTCTAGGTGTAAGGTTCGATTGTTTATTTGGGATTTTTCTTGTTTCTTGAGGTAGGCTTGTATTGCTATAAACTTCCCTCTTAGAACTCCTTTTGCTGCATCCCATAGGTTTTGGATCATCGTGTTTTTGTTGTCATTTGTCTCTAGGTAGTTTTTGATTTCCTCTTTGATTTCTTCAGTGATCTCTTGGTTATTTAGTAACGTATTGTTTAGCCTCCATGTGTTTGTGTTTTTTACGTTTTTTTCCGTGTAATTGATTTCTAATCTCATAGCATTGTGGTCGGAACAGCTGCTTGATATGATTTCAGTTTTCTTAAATTTACTGAGGCTTTATCTGTGACCCAAGATATGATCTATCCTGGAGAATGTTCCGTGTGCAGTTGAGAAGAACGTGTAATCTGCTGTTTTTGGATGGAATGTCCTATAAATATCAATTAACTCTATCTGGTCTATTGTGTCATTTAAAGCTTGTGTTTCCTTATTAATTTTCTGTCTGGCTGATCTCCACTGGTGTAAGTGAGCTGTTAAAGTCCCCCGCTATTATTGTGTTACTGTCGATTTCCTCTTTTATAGCTGTTAGCAGTTGCCTTATACATTGAGGTGCTCCTATTTTGGGTACATATATATTTATAATTGTTATATCTTCTTCTTGGATTGATCCCCTGACCATTATGTAGTGTCTTTCCTTGTCTCTTGTAACATTCTTTATTTTAAAGTCTATTTTATCTGATATGAGTATTGCTACTCCAGCTTTCTTTTGATTTTCATTTGCATAGAGTATATTTTTCCATCGCCTCACTTTGAGTCTGTATGTGTCCCTAGGTCTGAAATGGATCTCTTGTAGACAGCATATATATGGGTCTTGTTTTTGTATCCATTCAGCGAGCCTGTGTCTTTTGGTTGGAACATTTAGTGCATTCACGTTTAAGGTAATTATCGATATGTATGTTCCTACTACTATTTTCTTAATTGTTATGGGTTTGTCTTGGTGGGTCCTTTTCTTCTCTTGTGTTTCCCACTTAGAGAAGTTCCTTTAGCATTTGGTGTAGAGCTGGTTTCATGGTGCTGAATTCTCTTAGCTTTTGCTTGTCTGTAAGGCTTTTGATTTCTCCATCAAATCTGAATGAGCTCTTTGCAGGATGGAGTACTCTTGGTTGTAGGTTCTTCCCTTTCATCACTTTAAATTTATCATGCCACTTCCTTCTGGCTTGTAGATTTTCTGCTGAGAAATCAGTTGTTATCCTTATGGGAGTTCCCTTGTATGTTATTGGTCATTTTTCCCTTGCTGCTTTCAATCATTTTTCTTTGTCGTTAATTTTTGTCAATTTGATTACTATGTGTCTTGTCATTTTTCTCCTTTGGTTTATCCTGCCTGGGACACTCTGTGCTTCTGGACTTGGGTGGCTATTTCTTTTCCCATGCTAGGGAAGTTTTTGACCATAATCTCTTCAAATATATTCTCGGGTCCTTTCTCTCTCTCTTCTCCTTCTGGGACCCCTATAATGCGAATGTTGTTGCGTTTAATGTTGTCCCAGAGGACTCTTGGGATGTCTTCGTTTATTTTCATTCTTTTTCTTTATTCTGTTCCATGGCAGTGATTTCCACCTCTCTGTCTTCCAGGTCACTTATCCGTTCTTCTGCCACAGTTATTCTGCTACTGATTCCTTCTAGTGTATTTTTCATTTCAGTTATTACATTGTTCACCTCTGTTTGTTGGTTCTTTAATTCTTCTAGGTCCTTGTTAAACATTTCTTGCATCTTCTCGATCTTTGCCTCCTTTTTTTTTCCAAGGTCTTGGCTCAACTTCACTATCATTATTCTGAATTCTTTTTCTGGAAGGTTCCCTATCTCCACCTCATTTCGTTTTTTTTCTGGGGTTTTATCTTGTTCCTTGATCTGGTATAAAGTCCTCTGCCTTTTCATTTTGTCTATCTTTCTGTGAATGTGGTTTTCCTTCCACAGGCTGCAGAATTGTAGTTCTTCTTGCTTCTGTTGTCTGCTCTCCGGTGGATGAGTCTATCTTAGAGGCTAGTGCAAGCTTCCTGATGGGAGGGACTGGTGGTGGGTAGAGCTGGGTGTTGCTTTGGTGGGCAGAGCTTTAATCCGCTTGTCTACGGATTAAATAAAACTTTAATAAAAAGTTTAATCCGCTTGTCTGCTGATGCATGGGGCTGGGTTCCCTCCCTGTTGGTTGTTTGGCCTGAGGCGACACAGCCCTGGAGCCTACCTTGCTCTTGGTGGGGCTAATGGCGGACTCTGGGAGGGCACACACCAAGGAGTATTTCCCAGAACTTCTGCTGCCAGTGTCGTTGTCCTCACGGTGAGCCACAGCCACAGCCACCACCTGCCTCTGCAGGAGACCCTCTAAAAGTAGCAGGTAGTTCTGGTCATTCTCCTACAGGGTCACTGCTCCTTCCCCTGGGTCCTGATGTGCACACTACTTTGTGTGTGCCCTCCAAGAGTGGAGTATCTGAGTGGAGTTGAGACTCTGAGACTCTGTGTGGACTCGCACAGACTCTGGGTCCTGTGAAGCTTCGATGTTTTCTGATTCTAGAAATCCTATAGGAGACGGTCCACAGCAGGTGACGCTAATGTTGTCAGTAGAGGTGTTGAAGCCAAAGATCTGCAGTTCCAACTAGAGGTGCCGATGTACATACAGGACAAAATCATCTCGTGTGAATGTAGTTCAGGCATGTTTAAGATGAATGCAGTCATGTTAATGCCTACCATATTCTATCTTGAGCCTCTCTTCAGGGACCCCCTCCTCAGTTCCTGAGGCTCCTGTAAGTCATGTACAGGGGACTGGAGAGTGGGCTCTGTCCAGTCTGAGCCCTGAGTTACCCTGTGTGTATCTTAGGATACTTTGTATTTCTGTGGTGTCTGTTGTAACATCATCTCTTTCATTTCAGATTTATTTGGGCCTTCTCTTTTTAAAAAAACATATGACTGTTTTCTTTTATTCTTTACAGAAGTTTAATAAGTGTTTGATCTACTATCCTTACCCTATGTATACTTTTTGCAGTGAGATTTTTACTTTTCTTTGTTTCCTTGTTACTATCAATAATTAGTGAGACTTCTTTTAAGTTACCTTCAACATTGCTTATAAAGCTGCTTTATTAGTGATGACAGAGCCTTAATGGAAGTCATGTTCTGGTTGTAAATTAGAATGCAATGTGCCAGCAAATAGCCCCTTAAGTTTATGTCTCATTACTTCTTGTTCTTTTTTTAATTTAATTTTTATTTTTTGTCAGAGCAAATTTAATTAAAATGTTTTGTTTCTTCTAGGTGTGCAAGATGTGGTTCTTTTAAACATATACATATATCTATTCTTCTTTGGATCATTTTCCCATGTAGGTTATGACACGATGTTGAGTAGTCTTGTCTTGGTATTACGTAGGTCTTTGGTGATTACATATTTCACATGTGTTTCTATATGTATCTTAACCCCAATATCCTAATGTATCCAATCCTCACACCTTTCCATTTGGTGAACCATAAGTTTGTTTAATGAATCTGTGATTGCATTTCTCTGTGGAAATATCTTCATTGGTATCAATTTTTAGCTAAGACCTATAAGTGATATTATAGGATATGTGTCTTTTGCTTTCTGACTTAGTACAATTTGCCTGATTACCTCAAGAATCATACATGGTGCTGCAAATGGCATTGTTTCATTTTTTTCCCTGGCTAATATTCCATCTGTACGTGTACCAGTTCTTCTTTGGCCACGCACCTCTTGATGGACTTTCTGGTTGCCTCCATGTCTTGGCTATTGCAATACTGCTGCAATGCACATTTGCTTGCCTGTGTCTTTCCAGTTATATCTTCTTATGTTATAGGCCAAGGAGTGGGCTTGCTGTATCATATGGTAGCTCAGTGTGTATGTTTTAAAGGCACCCCCATTCAGTTCTCATTAGTGGCTCTTTCCAGGATACGTCCCACTTAAAATTGAGGGTATGCATTTCTCCAAAACACCTTCAATATTTATTATTTGTAGTTTTCTTGCTGATGGTTATTCTAACAGGTGTGAGCTGATACCTATCTGTGGTTGAATTTGCATGTGTCCCATAATCTGTTGAAATTGAGCTTTAAAGCATGCCCTTTTTATTTATCAAACTGTGATTACAGCTTAGTTCTTCAAAGTGTTTTCTTAAAGTAAGTGTCACATTTTGAAAATTTTTGGCCATTAAATCCCTCAAGACATTTTGAGGGCACGTTTCATTTACAGCCCTGAAGTACTTGTTCATATGAAGTGACCATTAGCACAGGTTTTAAAGCTGCTTGTGCAGGTAACGGCCAGAGGGTGGCAGCCTTTCTATGTTCCCAATCTGGTAAATACGGAAAGAGACCTTCAGCCCCAAGAGTGTCCAGCTTTATTTCTCATCCAGCTGTGGGTCTAGATATGGTCACACCAGGTTGCATCACAGCCCCGGAAAGAATTATGTAAAAATTTCTCCCTCTATCACTATCTTTGTTTTTTGGGATTTTAAAGTAATTTATTTTTATAATGGGGTTTACCTGATTTTCACTGCTGTGTTTATGCCCCTTTACACCCATTGATTAACTTACAGAGAGAAATCAATACATAGGTTTTAAGATTTTTACTAGTCAGATATACACTTGTTCGTTGAATAGGGGGTGTTGTGTCCACTTCACGGAGCAAGGAGTATATCTTGTCTATTACATATTGGGTTTATGGATCGGTATCTGAGCTAATATGAAACCCTTGTTTTATGCATCACCCCACCTCACCTTTCCCGTTAAGCAGCCATAGTGTGTTTTCTAAATGTGTGACTCTATTCTGTTTTGTAATTCAGTTCAATTGTAGCGGTTTTTACATTCCCTCTATAAGTGATATCTTATGATAAGTGTCTTTTTCTGTGTGACATATTTCACTTAGAATCGTCGAACCTAAATCCACTCATCTTGCTGCTAATAGCCTTATGACATTGATTTCATGGCTGAGTGATATTCCATTGTACATAAGGACCACAACATCGTTATCCATTTTCCTATTTCCTGGGATATTTAAGGTGTAATGAAGAGGAGGTTCTTGTCAAGAGAGCAGCCCTAAACTTTGGTGTGCCTGTGTCTTGCTGATTTTTAGTTTTCCCAATTTATACGCCCATGAGTGGAAGTGCCCTATGCTCTCTAAGCTGTGTTTTTTAGATGTTTCAGGACACACTGTACACTTCTCCAGAGTGGCTGTTGGCAATTTACATTCCGCCATCAGCGTACCAAGGCTCCCATTTCTCCCTGGCCAGTGCTGCATTTCTGGTTTTGACACTTTTTTCAGCATGGCCCTTTTGATCGATGGGAAGCGAGACTTCTTTGTAGCGCTGATTTGCCTTTCCAGGTTGCTTGGTTGGCCAAAAAGGGCCTATGCGTTTTTTCCTGAATATATTCAGGAAAAAACGCATAGGCCCTTTTTAGCCAAGGGCATGAGTGTCGACGTTTTGCCGCTTTTCATGTGTTTTAAACGCGATTCGAATCTACCTCCTTAAGTCTGTTTCTGCAATTCTGCCTTGCTTTCAAATCCTCTTCGTTGCCTTCCCTCAATATATTTGTGGACGAGAGTTATCATTGATAACTCTGCAGGTTTGTGAATTGCAGTGCCCCTGATCTCCATTTTTCAACTCGCTTTTTTGGGAGTTGGCCGCAAAAGCACAGGATTTCTTCAGGCCCTATTCTACTTCCAGGCAGCAGGCTGAGTCTGTGGTTAATTCTTTTTCCTGATGGAAAAATAGAGTGACCTGTGCCTGTCCCAAAACCTAGAGCTAGTCTCTTATTGGTTGCCCCTCTTTCCGTTCATCCTCAGGACAAATTGCAACCTGTACCAAACAGGAGGTTAAAGGTGCTGATTCTCCAAGTACGGAGATTGCAATTATAGCGGCTGGAATGGTGAACCCAAGCACAAGGAGATGAGAAATGAGGTGTGTTTTAGAAACCTTTCCCGATCACACAGTGTACCGTCGTCTGGGTTTCTTATGCGTGTTTTCGATGTAGGAAGATGCCCTTGAACCTAGAGATTTGGGACCAATGGGATGGGTACCACGCAGTACTACTTTAAAGGGTCTGCGTTTGCTCACCCAACCTCACCAAACCTCTCAGCCCCAAGTGTGTACACCCTTATGTCTCATCCAGCTGTGGGTCTAGATATGGTCAATCCAGGTTGCATCACAGCCCCTGAACTAATTTTGTAAGAATTTCTTTCTCTATAACTGTCTTTGTTTCATGGGTTTTTAATTTCTTTTTATAATGGGGTTTAGCTGATTTTCACTGCTGTGTTTATGCCGCTTTACACCCACTTGACATACTAACAGAGAGATTTCAATACATAGGTTTTAAGATTATTACTAGTCAGGTATATTCTTGTGTGGTGAATAGGGGGTGTTGAGTCCAGTTCTCTGAGCAAGGAGTGGGTCTTGTCTATTACATATTGGGTTTATGGAACGGTATCTCAGCTAATTTGAAACCCTTGTTTTATGTATCACCCCAACTCACCTTTCCCGTTAAGCAGCCATAGTGTGTTTTCTGCATGTGTGACACTGTTCTGTTTTGTAATTCAGTTCAAGTGTAACGGTTTTTACTTTCCCTGTATAAGTGATATCTTATGAGAAGTGTCCTTTTCTGTGTGACTTATTTCACTTAGAATCGTCGTACCTAAATCCACTCATCATGCTGCTACTAGCCTTATGACATTGATTTCATGGCTGAGTGATATTCCATTGTACATAAGGACCACAACTTCTTTATCCATTTTTCCCTTTCCTGGGATATTTAAGGTGGAATGAAGTGGAGGTCCTTGGCAAAAGAGCAGCCCTAAACTTTGGGGTGCTTGTGTCTTGCTGATTTTCAATTTTCCCACTTTATACCCCCATGCGTGGAAGTGCCCTATGCTCTCTAAGCTGTGTTTTTAGATGTTTCAGGACACACCGTACACTTCTCCAGAGTGGCTGTTGGCAATTTATATCCTGCCCATCAGTGTAGCAAGGCTCCCATTTCTCCATGGCCTGTGTTGCATTTCTGGTTTTGACACTTTTTTCAGCATGGCCCTTTTGACCGATGGGAAGCGAGACTTCTTTGTAGCGCTGATTTGCCTTTCCAGGTTGCTTGGTTGGCCAAAAAGGGCGTATGCGTTTTTTCCTGAATATATTCAGGAAAAAACGCATACGCCCTTTTTGGCCAAGGGCATCATTGTCAACGTTTTGCCGCTTTTCATGTGCTTTAAAGGCGATTCGAATCTACCTCCTGAAATCTGGTTCCTGCAAATCTGCCTTGATTTCAAATCCTCTTCTTTGCCTTCCCTCAATATATTTGTGGACGAGAGTTATCATTTATAACTCTGCAGGTTTGTGAATTGCAGTGCCCTGAAGCTCCATTTTACAAGTCGCTTTTTCGGGAGCCGGCCGCAAAAGCGCAGGATGGCTTCAGGCCCTGTTCTGGTTCCGGGGGGCAGGCTGAGCCTGTGGTTAATTCTTCTTCCTGATGGGAAAATAGAGTGACCTGTGCCTGTCCCAACACCAAGAGCTAGTCTCTCATTGGTTCCCCGTCTTCCCGTTCATCCTCAGGACAAATTGCAACCTGTACGGAACAGGAGGTTAAAGGTGCTGATGCTCCAAGTAGGGAGATTGCTAGTAAAGTGGCTGGAATGGCGAACCCGAGCACAAGGAGATGAGAAATGAGGTGCGTTTTAGAAACCTTTCCCCATCACACGGTGTACCATCTTCTGGGTTTCTCATGCATGTTTTCGATGTAGGAAGATGCCCTTGAACCTGGAGATTTGGGACCCATGCGATGGGTAGCACGCAGTATTACTTTAAAGGGTCTGCGTTTGCTCACCCAACCTCACCAAATCTCTCAGCCCCAAGAGTGTCCACCCTTATGTCTCATCCAGCTGTGGGTCTAGATATGGTCAATCCAGGTTGCATCACAGCCCCTGAACGAATTGTGTAAGAATTTCTCTCTCTTTCCCTGTCTTTGTTTCATGGGTTTTTAAAAGTAATTTATTTTTATAATGGGGTTTAGCTGCTTTTCACGGCTGTGTTTATGCCGCTTTACACCCACTTGACACACTAACAGAGAGATATCAATACATAGGTTTTAAGATTATTACTAGTCAGATATATTCTTGTGCGGTGAATCGGGCGTGTTGAGTCCAGTTCTCTGAGCAAGGAGTAGGTCTTGTCTATTACATATTGGGTTTATGGAACGGTATCTGAGCTAATTTGAAACTCTTGTTTTATGTATCACCCCACCTCACCTTTCCCGTTAAGCAGCCATAGTGTGTTTTCTGCATGTGTGACTCTGTTCTGTTTTGTAATTCAGTTCAAGTGTAACGGTTTTTACATTCCCTCTATAAGTGACACCTTATGAGAAGTGTCCTTTTCTGTGTGACTTATTTCACTTAGAGTCGTCTTACCTAAATCCACTCATCATGCTGCTACTAGCCTTATGACATTGATTTCATGGCTGAGTGATATTCCATTGTACATAAGGACCACAACTTTTTTATCCATTTTTCGCTTTCCTGGGATATTTAAGGTGGAATGAAGTGGAGGTCCTTGTCAACAGAGCAGCCCTAAACTTTGGGGTGCTTGTGTCTTGCTGATTTTCAGTTTTCCCGCTTTATCCCCCCATGCGTGGAAGTGCCCTATGCTCTCTAAGCTGTGTTTTTTAGATGTTTCAGGACACACCGTACACTTCTCCAGAGTGGCTGTTGGCAATGTACATCCCGCCCATCAGTGTAGCAAGGCTCCCATTTCTCCATGGCCTGTCCTGCATTTCTGGTTTTGACACTTTTTTCAGCATGGCCCTTTTGACCGATGGGAAGCGAGCCTTCTTTGTAGCGCTGATTTGCCTTTCCAGGTTGCTTGGTTGGCCAAAAAGGGCGTATGCGTTTTTTCCTGAATATATTCAGGAAAAAACGCATACGCCCTTTTTGGCCAAGGGCATCATTGTCAACGTTTTGCCGCTTTTCATGTGCTTTAAAGGCGATTCGAATCTACCTCCTGAAATCTGTTTCCTGCAATTCTGCCTTGATTTCAAATCCTCTTCTTTGCCTTCCCTCAATATATTTGTGGACGAGAGTTGTCATTTATAACTCTGCATTTTTGTGAATTGCAGTGCCCTGAAGCTCCATTTTACAAGTCGCTTTTTTGGGAGCCAGCCGCAGAAGCGCCGGATGGCTTCAGGCCCTGTTCTGGTTCCGGGGGGCAGGCTGAGCCTGTGGTTAATTCTTCTTCCTGATGGGAAAATAGAGTGACCTGTGCCTGTCCCAACACCAAGAGCTAGTCTCTCATTGGTTCCCCGTCTTCCCGTTCATCCTCAGGACAAATTGCAACCTGTACGGAACAGGAGGTTAAAGGTGCTGATGCTCCAAGTAGGGAGATTGCTAGTAAAGTGGCTGGAATGGCGAACCCGAGCACAAGGAGATGAGAAATGAGGTGCGTTTTAGAAACCTTTCCCCATCACACGGTGTACCATCTTCTGGGTTTCTCATGCATGTTTTCGATGTAGGAAGATGCCCTTGAACCTGGAGATTTGGGACCCATGCGATGGGTAGCACGCAGTATTACTTTAAAGGGTCTGCGTTTGCTCACCCAACCTCACCAAACCTCTCAGCCCCAAGAGTGTCCACCCTTATGTCTCATCCAGCTGTGGGTCTAGATATGGTCAATCCAGGTTGCATCACAGCCCCTGAACGAATTGTGTAAGAATTTCTCTCTCTTTCCCTGTCTTTGTTTCATGGGTTTTTAAAAGTAATTTATTTTTATAATGGGGTTTAGCTGCTTTTCACGGCTGTGTTTAGGCCGCTTTACACCCACTTGACACACTAACAGAGAGATATCAATACATAGGTTTTAAGATTATTACTAGTCAGATATATTCTTGTGCGGTGAATCGGGCGTGTTGAGTCCAGTTCTCTGAGCAAGGAGTAGGTCTTGTCTATTCCATATTGGGTTTATGGAACGGTATCTGAGCTAATTTGAAACTCTTGTTTTATGTATCACCCCACCTCACCTTTCCCGTTAAGCAGCCATAGTGTGTTTTCTGCATGTGTGACTCTGTTCTGTTTTGTAATTCAGTTCAAGTGTAACGGTTTTTACATTCCCTCTATAAGTGACACCTTATGAGAAGTGTCCTTTTCTGTGTGACTTATTTCACTTAGAATCGTCTTACCTAAATCCACTCATCATGCTGCTACTAGCCTTATGACATTGATTTCATGGCTGAGTGATATTCCATTGTACATAAGGACCACAACTTTTTTATCCATTTTTCGCTTTCCTGGGATATTTAAGGTGGAATGAAGTGGAGGTCCTTGTCAACAGAGCAGCCCTAAACTTTGGGGTGCTTGTGTCTTGCTGATTTTCAATTTTCCCGCTTTATCCCCCCATGCGTGGAAGTGCCCAATGCTCTCTAAGCTGTGTTTTTTAGATGTTTCAGGACACACCGTACACTTCTCCAGAGTGGCTGTTGGCAATTTACATCCCGCCCATCAGTGTAGCAAGGCTCCCATTTCTCCATGGCCTGTCCTGCATTTCTGGTTTTGAAACTTTTTTCAGCATGGCCCTTTTGACCGATGGGAAGCGAGACTTCTTTGTAGCGCTGATTTGCCTTTCCAGGTTGCTTGGTTGGCCAAAAAGGGCGTATGCGTTTTTTCCTGAATATATTCAGGAAAAAACGCATACGCCCTTTTTGGCCAAGGGCATCATTGTCAACGTTTTGCCGCTTTTCATGTGCTTTAAAGGCGATTCGAATCTACCTCCTGAAATCTGTTTCCTGCAATTCTGCCTTGATTTCAAATCCTCTTCTTTGCCTTCCCTCAATATATTTGTGGACGAGAGTTATCATTTATAACTCTGCAGGTTTGTGAATTGCAGTGCCCTGAAGCTCCATTTTACACCTCACTTTTTTGGGAGCCGGCCGCAAAAGCGCAGGATGGCTTCAGGCCCTGTTCTGGTTCCGGGGGGGCAGGCTGAGCCTGTGGTTAATTCTTCTTCCTGATGGGAAAATAGAGTGACCTGTGCCTGTCCCAACACCAAGAGCTAATCTCTCATTGGTTCCCCGTCTTCCCGTTCATCCTCAGGACAAATTGCAACCTGTACGGAACAGGAGGTTAAAGGTGCTGATGCTCCAAGTAGGGAGATTGCTAGTAAAGTGGCTGGAATGGCGAACCCGAGCACAAGGAGATGAGAAATGAGGTGCGTTTTAGAAACCTTTCCCCATCACACGGTGTACCATCTTCTGGGTTTCTCATGCATGTTTTCGATGTAGGAAGATGCCCTTGAACCTGGAGATTTGGGACCCATGCGATGGGTAGCACGCAGTATTACTTTAAAGGGTCTGCGTTTGCTCACCCAACCTCACCAAATCTCTCAGCCCCAAGAGTGTCCACCCTTATGTCTCATCCAGCTGTGGGTCTAGATATGGTCAATCCAGGTTGCATCACAGCCCCTGAACGAATTGTGTAAGAATTTCTCTCTCTTTCCCTGTCTTTGTTTCATGGGTTTTTAAAAGTAATTTATTTTTATAATGGGGTTTAGCTGCTTTTCACGGCTGTGTTTATGCCGCTTTACACCCACTTGACACACTAACAGAGAGATATCAATACATAGGTTTTAAGATTATTACTAGTCAGATATATTCTTGTGCGGTGAATCGGGCGTGTTGAGTCCAGTTCTCTGAGCAAGGAGTAGGTCTTGTCTATTACATATTGGGTTTATGGAACGGTATCTGAGCTAATTTGAAACTCTTGTTTTATGTATCACCCCACCTCACCTTTCCCGTTAAGCAGCCATAGTGTGTTTTCTGCATGTGTGACTCTGTTCTGTTTTGTAATTCAGTTCAAGTGTAACGGTTTTTACATTCCCTCTATAAGTGACACCTTATGAGAAGTGTCCTTTTCTGTGTGACTTATTTCACTTAGAGTCGTCTTACCTAAATCCACTCATCATGCTGCTACTAGCCTTATGACATTGATTTCATGGCTGAGTGATATTCCATTGTACATAAGGACCACAACTTTTTTATCCATTTTTCGCTTTCCTGGGATATTTAAGGTGGAATGAAGTGGAGGTCCTTGTCAACAGAGCAGCCCTAAACTTTGGGGTGCTTGTGTCTTGCTGATTTTCAGTTTTCCCGCTTTATCCCCCCATGCGTGGAAGTGCCCTATGCTCTCTAAGCTGTGTTTTTTAGATGTTTCAGGACACACCGTACACTTCTCCAGAGTGGCTGTTGGCAATGTACATCCCGCCCATCAGTGTAGCAAGGCTCCCATTTCTCCATGGCCTGTCCTGCATTTCTGGTTTTGACACTTTTTTCAGCATGGCCCTTTTGACCGATGGGAAGCGAGCCTTCTTTGTAGCGCTGATTTGCCTTTCCAGGTTGCTTGGTTGGCCAAAAAGGGCGTATGCGTTTTTTCCTGAATATATTCAGGAAAAAACGCATACGCCCTTTTTGGCCAAGGGCATCATTGTCAACGTTTTGCCGCTTTTCATGTGCTTTAAAGGCGATTCGAATCTACCTCCTGAAATCTGTTTCCTGCAATTCTGCCTTGATTTCAAATCCTCTTCTTTGCCTTCCCTCAATATATTTGTGGACGAAAGTTGTCATTTATAACTCTGCAGGTTTGTGAATTGCAGTGCCCTGAAGCTCCATTTTACAAGTCGCTTTTTTGGGAGCCGGCCGCAGAAGCGCCGGATGGCTTCAGGCCCTGTTCTGGTACCGGGGGGCAGGCGGAGCCTGTGGTTAATTCTTCTTCCTGATGGGAAAATAGAGTGACCTGTGCCTGTCCCAACACCAAGAGCTAGTCTCTCATTGGTTCCCCGTCTTCCCGTTCATCCTCAGGACAAATTGCAACCTGTACGGAACAGGAGGTTAAAGGTGCTGATGCTCCAAGTAGGGAGATTGCTAGTAAAGTGGCTGGAATGGCGAACCCGAGCACAAGGAGATGAGAAATGAGGTGCGTTTTAGAAACCTTTCCCCATCACACGGTGTACCATCTTCTGGGTTTCTCATGCATGTTTTCGATGTAGGAAGATGCCCTTGAACCTGGAGATTTGGGACCCATGCGATGGGTAGCACGCAGTATTACTTTAAAGGGTCTGCGTTTGCTCACCCAACCTCACCAAACCTCTCAGCCCCAAGAGTGTCCACCCTTATGTCTCATCCAGCTGTGGGTCTAGATATGGTCAATCCAGGTTGCATCACAGCCCCTGAACGAATTGTGTAAGAATTTCTCTCTCTTTCCCTGTCTTTGTTTCATGGGTTTTTAAAAGTAATTTATTTTTATAATGGGGTTTAGCTGCTTTTCACGGCTGTGTTTAGGCCGCTTTACACCCACTTGACACACTAACAGAGAGATATCAATACATAGGTTTTAAGATTATTACTAGTCAGATATATTCTTGTGCGGTGAATCGGGCGTGTTGAGTCCAGTTCTCTGAGCAAGGAGTAGGTCTTGTCTATTACATATTGGGTTTATGGAACGGTATCTGAGCTAATTTGAAACTCTTGTTTTATGTATCACCCCACCTCACCTTTCCCGTTAAGCAGCCATAGTGTGTTTTCTGCATGTGTGACTCTGTTCTGTTTTGTAATTCAGTTCAAGTGTAACGGTTTTTACATTCCCTCTATAAGTGACACCTTATGAGAAGTGTCCTTTTCTGTGTGACTTATTTCACTTAGAATCGTCTTACCTAAATCCACTCATCATGCTGCTACTAGCCTTATGACATTGATTTCATGGCTGAGTGATATTCCATTGTACATAAGGACCACAACTTTTTTATCCATTTTTCGCTTTCCTGGGATATTTAAGGTGGAATGAAGTGGAGGTCCTTGTCAACAGAGCAGCCCTAAACTTTGGGGTGCTTGTGTCTTGCTGATTTTCAATTTTCCCGCTTTATCCCCCCATGCGTGGAAGTGCCCAATGCTCTCTAAGCTGTGTTTTTTAGATGTTTCAGGACACACCGTACACTTCTCCAGAGTGGCTGTTGGCAATTTACATCCCGCCCATCAGTGTAGCAAGGCTCCCATTTCTCCATGGCCTGTCCTGCATTTCTGGTTTTGACACTTTTTTCAGCATGGCCCTTTTGACCGATGGGAAGCGAGACTTCTTTGTAGCGCTGATTTGCCTTTCCAGGTTGCTTGGTTGGCCAAAAAGGGCGTATGCGTTTTTTCCTGAATATATTCAGGAAAAAACGCATACGCCCTTTTTGGCTAAGGGCATCATTGTCAACGTTTTGCCGCTTTTCATGTGCTTTAAAGGCGATTCGAATCTACCTCCTGAAATCTGTTTCCTGCAATTCTGCCTTGATTTCAAATCCTCTTCTTTGCCTTCCCTCAATATATTTGTGGACGAGAGTTATCATTTATAACTCTGTAGGTTTGTGAATTGCAGTGCCCTGAAGCTCCATTTTACAAGTCGCTTTTTTGGGAGCCGGCCGCAGAAGCGCCGGATGGCTTCAGGCCCTGTTCTGGTTCCGGGGGGCAGGCTGAGCCTGTGGTTAATTCTTCTTCCTGATGGGAAAATAGAGTGACCTGTGCCTGTCCCAACACCAAGAGCTAGTCTCTCATTGGTTCCCCGTCTTCCCGTTCATCCTCAGGACAAATTGCAACCTGTACGGAACAGGAGGTTAAAGGTGCTGATGCTCCAAGTAGGGAGATTGCTAGTAAAGTGGCTGGAATGGCGAACCCGAGCACAAGGAGATGAGAAATGAGGTGCGTTTTAGAAACCTTTCCCCATCACACGGTGTACCATCTTCTGGGTTTCTCATGCATGTTTTCGATGTAGGAAGATGCCCTTGAACCTGGAGATTTGGGACCCATGCGATGGGTAGCACGCAGTATTACTTTAAAGGGTCTGCGTTTGCTCACCCAACCTCACCAAACCTCTCAGCCCCAAGAGTGTCCACCCTTATGTCTCATCCAGCTGTGGGTCTAGATATGGTCAATCCAGGTTGCATCACAGCCCCTGAACGAATTGTGTAAGAATTTCTCTCTCTTTCCCTGTCTTTGTTTCATGGGTTTTTAAAAGTAATTTATTTTTATAATGGGGTTTAGCTGCTTTTCACGGCTGTGTTTAGGCCGCTTTACACCCACTTGACACACTAACAGAGAGATATCAATACATAGGTTTTAAGATTATTACTAGTCAGATATATTCTTGTGCGGTGAATCGGGCGTGTTGAGTCCAGTTCTCTGAGCAAGGAGTAGGTCTTGTCTATTCCATATTGGGTTTATGGAACGGTATCTGAGCTAATTTGAAACTCTTGTTTTATGTATCACCCCACCTCACCTTTCCCGTTAAGCAGCCATAGTGTGTTTTCTGCATGTGTGACTCTGTTCTGTTTTGTAATTCAGTTCAAGTGTAACGGTTTTTACATTCCCTCTATAAGTGACACCTTATGAGAAGTGTCCTTTTCTGTGTGACTTATTTCACTTAGAATCGTCTTACCTAAATCCACTCATCATGCTGCTACTAGCTTTATGACATTGATTTCATGGCTGAGTGATATTCCATTGTACATAAGGACCACAAGTTTTGTATCCATTTTTCGCTTTCCTGGGATATTTAAGGTGGAAGGAAGTGGAGGTCCTTGTCAACAGAGCAGCCCTAAACTTTGGGGTGCTTGTGTCTTGCTGATTTTCAATTTTCCCACTTTATCCCCCCATGCGTGGAAGTGCCCTATGCTCTCTAAGCTGTGTTTTTTAGATGTTTCAGGACACACCGTACACTTCTCCAGAGTGGCTGTTGGCAATTTACATCCCGCCCATCAGTGTAGCAAGGCTCCCATTTCTCCATGGCCTGTCCTGCATTTCTGGTTTTGACACTTTTTTCAGCATGGCCCTTTTGACCGATGGGAAGCGAGACTTCTTTGTAGCGCTGATTTGCCTTTCCAGGTTGCTTGGTTGGCCAAAAAGGGCGTATGCGTTTTTTCCTGAATATATTCAGGAAAAAACGCATACGCCCTTTTTGGCCAAGGGCATCATTGTCAACGTTTTGCCGCTTTTCATGTGCTTTAAAGGCGATTCGAATCTACCTCCTGAAATCTGTTTCCTGCAATTCTGCCTTGATTTCAAATCCTCTTCTTTGCCTTCCCTCAATATATTTGTGGACGAGAGTTATCATTTATAACTCTGCAGGTTTGTGAATTGCAGTGCCCTGAAGCTCCATTTTACAAGTCGCTTTTTTGGGAGCCGGCCGCAAAAGCGCAGGATGGCTTCAGGCCCTGTTCTGGTTCCGGGGGGCAGGCTGAGCCTGTGGTTAATTCTTCTTCCTGATGGGAAAATAGAGTGACCTGTGCCTGTCCCAACACCAAGAGCTAGTCTCTCATTGGTTCCCCGTCTTCCCGTTCATCCTCAGGACAAATTGCAAGCTGTACGGAACAGGAGGTTAAAGGTGCTGATGCTCCAAGTAGGGAGATTGCTAGTAAAGTGGCTGGAATGGCGAACCCGAGCACAAGGAGATGAGAAATGAGGTGCGTTTTAGAAACCTTTCCCCATCACACGGTGTACCATCTTCTGGGTTTCTCATGCATGTTTTCGATGTAGGAAGAGGCCCTTGAACCTGGAGATTTGGGACCCATGCGATGGGTAGCACGCAGTATTACTTTAAAGGGTCTGCGTTTGCTCACCCAACCTCACCAAACCTCTCAGCCCCAAGAGTGTCCACCCTTATGTCTCATCCAGCTGTGGGTCTAGATATGGTCAATCCAGGTTGCATCACAGCCCCTGAACGAATTGTGTAAGAATTTCTCTCTCTTTCCCTGTCTTTGTTTCATGGGTTTTTAAAAGTAATTTATTTTTATAATGGGGTTTAGCTGCTTTTCACGGCTGTGTTTAGGCCGCTTTACACCCACTTGACACACTAACAGAGAGATATCAATACATAGGTTTTAAGATTATTACTAGTCAGATATATTCTTGTGCGGTGAATCGGGCGTGTTGAGTCCAGTTCTCTGAGCAAGGAGTAGGTCTTGTCTATTCCATATTGGGTTTATGGAACGGTATCTGAGCTAATTTGAAACTCTTGTTTTATGTATCACCCCACCTCACCTTTCCCGTTAAGCAGCCATAGTGTGTTTTCTGCATGTGTGACTCTGTTCTGTTTTGTAATTCAGTTCAAGTGTAACGGTTTTTACATTCCCTCTATAAGTGACACCTTATGAGAAGTGTCCTTTTCTGTGTGACTTATTTCACTTAGAATCGTCTTACCTAAATCCACTCATCATGCTGCTACTAGCTTTATGACATTGATTTCATGGCTGAGTGATATTCCATTGTACATAAGGACCACAAGTTTTGTATCCATTTTTCGCTTTCCTGGGATATTTAAGGTGGAAGGAAGTGGAGGTCCTTGTCAACAGAGCAGCCCTAAACTTTGGGGTGCTTGTGTCTTGCTGATTTTCAATTTTCCCACTTTATCCCCCCATGCGTGGAAGTGCCCTATGCTCTCTAAGCTGTGTTTTTTAGATGTTTCAGGACACACCGTACACTTCTCCAGAGTGGCTGTTGGCAATTTACATCCCGCCCATCAGTGTAGCAAGGCTCCCATTTCTCCATGGCCTGTCCTGCATTTCTGGTTTTGACACTTTTTTCAGCATGGCCCTTTTGACCGATGGGAAGCGAGACTTCTTTGTAGCGCTGATTTGCCTTTCCAGGTTGCTTGGTTGGCCAAAAAGGGCGTATGCGTTTTTTCCTGAATATATTCAGGAAAAAACGCATACGCCCTTTTTGGCCAAGGGCATCATTGTCAACGTTTTGCCGCTTTTCATGTGCTTTAAAGGTGATTCGAATCTACCTCCTGAAATCTGTTTCCTGCAATTCTGCCTTGATTTCAAATCCTCTTCTTTGCCTTCCCTCAATATATTTGTGGACGAGAGTTATCATTTATAACTCTGCAGGTTTGTGAATTGCAGTGCCCTGAAGCTCCATTTTACAAGTCGCTTTTTTGGGAGCCGGCCGCAAAAGCGCAGGATGGCTTCAGGCCCTGTTCTGGTTCCGGGGGGCAGGCTGAGCCTGTGGTTAATTCTTCTTCCTGATGGGAAAATAGAGTGACCTGTGCCTGTCCCAACACCAAGAGCTAGTCTCTCATTGGTTCCCCGTCTTCCCGTTCATCCTCAGGACAAATTGCCAGCTGTACGGAACAGGAGGTTAAAGGTGCTGATGCTCCAAGTAGGGAGATTGCTAGTAAAGTGGCTGGAATGGCGAACCCGAGCACAAGGAGATGAGAAATGAGGTGTGTTTTAGAAACCTTTCCCCATCACACGGTGTACCATCTTCTGGGTTTCTCATGTATGTTTTCGATGTAGGAAGAGGCCCTTGAACCTGGAGATTTGGGACCCATGCGATGGGTAGCACGCAGTATTACTTTAAAGGGTCTGCGTTTGCTCACCCAACCTCACCAAACCTCTCAGCCCCAAGAGTGTCCACCCTTATGTCTCATCCAGCTGTGGGTCTAGATATGGTCAATCCAGGTTGCATCACAGCCCCTGAACGAATTGTGTAAGAATTTCTCTCTCTTTCCCTGTCTTTGTTTCATGGGTTTTTAAAAGTAATTTATTTTTATAATGGGGTTTAGCTGCTTTTCACGGCTGTGTTTAGGCCGCTTTACACCCACTTGACACACTAACAGAGAGATATCAATACATAGGTTTTAAGATTATTACTAGTCAGATATATTCTTGTGCGGTGAATCGGGCGTGTTGAGTCCAGTTCTCTGAGCAAGGAGTAGGTCTTGTCTATTACATATTGGGTTTATGGAACGGTGTCTGAGCTAATTTGAAACTCTTGTTTTATGTATCACCCCACCTCACCATTCCCGTTAAGCAGCCATAGTGTGTTTTCTGCATGTGTGACTCTGTTCTGTTTTGTAATTCAGTTCAAGTGTAACGGTTTTTACATTCCCTCTATAAGTGACACCTTATGAGAAGTGTCCTTTTCTGTGTGACTTATTTCACTTAGAATCGTCTTACCTAAATCCACTCATCATGCTGCTACTAGCCTTATGACATTGATTTCATGGCTGAGTGATATTCCATTGTACATAAGGACCACAACTTTTTTATCCATTTTTCGCTTTCCTGGGATATTTAAGGTGGAATGAAGTGGAGGTCCTTGTCAACAGAGCAGCCCTAAACTTTGGGGTGCTTGTGTCTTGCTGATTTTCAATTTTCCCGCTTTATCCCCCCATGCGTGGAAGTGCCCAATGCTCTCTAAGCTGTGTTTTTTAGATGTTTCAGGACACACCGTACACTTCTCCAGAGTGGCTGTTGGCAATTTACATCCCGCCCATCAGTGTAGCAAGGCTCCCATTTCTCCATGGCCTGTCCTGCATTTCTGGTTTTGACACTTTTTTCAGCATGGCCCTTTTGACCGATGGGAAGCGAGACTTCTTTGTAGCGCTGATTTGCCTTTCCAGGTTGCTTGGTTGGCCAAAAAGGGCGTATGCGTTTTTTCCTGAATATATTCAGGAAAAAACGCATACGCCCTTTTTGGCCAAGGGCATCATTGTCAACGTTTTGCCGCTTTTCATGTGCTTTAAAGGCGATTCGAATCTACCTCCTGAAATCTGTTTCCTGCAATTCTGCCTTGATTTCAAATCCTCTTCTTTGCCTTCCCTCAATATATTTGTGGACGAGAGTTATCATTTATAACTCTGCAGGTTTGTGAATTGCAGTGCCCTGAAGCTCCATTTTACAAGTCGCTTTTTTGGGAGCCGGCCGCAAAAGCGCCGGATGGCTTCAGGCCCTGTTCTGGTTCCGCGGGGCAGGCTGAGCCTGTGGTTAATTCTTCTTCCTGATGGGAAAATAGAGTGACCTGTGCCTGTCCCAACACCAAGAGCTAGTCTCTCATTGGTTCCCCGTCTTCCCGTTCATCCTCAGGACAAATTGCAAGCTGTACGGAACAGGAGGTTAAAGGTGCTGATGCTCCAAGTAGGGAGATTGCTAGTAAAGTGGCTGGAATGGCGAACCCGAGCACAAGGAGATGAGAAAGGAGGTGCGTTTTAGAAACCTTTCCCCATCACACGGTGTACCATCTTCTGGGTTTCTCATGCATGTTTTCGATGTAGGAAGATGCCCTTGAACCTGGAGATTTGGGACCCATGCGATGGGTAGCACGCAGTATTACTTTAAAGGGTCTGCGTTTGCTCACCCAACCTCACCAAACCTCTCAGCCCCAAGAGTGTCCACCCTTATGTCTCATCCAGCTGTGGGTCTAGATATGGTCAATCCAGGTTGCATCACAGCCCCTGAACGAATTGTGTAAGAATTTCTCTCTCTTTCCCTGTCTTTGTTTCATGGGTTTTTAAAAGTAATTTATTTTTATAATGGGGTTTAGCTGCTTTTCACGGCTGTGTTTAGGCCGCTTTACACCCACTTGACACACTAACAGAGAGATATCAATACATAGGTTTTAAGATTATTACTAGTCAGATATATTCTTGTGCGGTGAATCGGGCGTGTTGAGTCCAGTTCTCTGAGCAAGGAGTAGGTCTTGTCTATTCCATATTGGGTTTATGGAACGGTATCTGAGCTAATTTGAAACTCTTGTTTTATGTATCACCCCACCTCACCTTTCCCGTTAAGCAGCCATAGTGTGTTTTCTGCATGTGTGACTCTGTTCTGTTTTGTAATTCAGTTCAAGTGTAACGGTTTTTACATTCCCTCTATAAGTGACACCTTATGAGAAGTGTCCTTTTCTGTGTGACTTATTTCACTTAGAATCGTCTTACCTAAATCCACTCATCATGCTGCTACTAGCTTTATGACATTGATTTCATGACTGAGTGATATTCCATTGTACATAAGGACCACAACTTTTTTATCCATTTTTCGCTTTCCTGGGATATTTAAGGTGGAAGGAAGTGGAGGTCCTTGTCAACAGAGCAGCCCTAAACTTTGGGGTGCTTGTGTCTTGCTGATTTTCAATTTTCCCACTTTATCCCCCCATGCGTGGAAGTGCCCTATGCTCTCTAAGCTGTGTTTTTTAGATGTTTCAGGACACACCGTACACTTCTCCAGAGTGGCTGTTGGCAATTTACATCCCGCCCATCAGTGTAGCAAGGCTCCCATTTCTCCATGGCCTGTCCTGCATTTCTGGTTTTGACACTTTTTTCAGCATGGCCCTTTTGACCGATGGGAAGCGAGCCTTCTTTGTAGCGCTGATTTGCCTTTCCAGGTTGCTTGGTTGGCCAAAAAGGGCGTATGCGTTTTTTCCTGAATATATTCAGGAAAAAACGCATACGCCCTTTTTGGCCAAGGGCATCATTGTCAACGTTTTGCCGCTTTTCATGTGCTTTAAAGGCGATTCGAATCTACCTCCTGAAATCTGTTTCCTGCAATTCTGCCTTGATTTCAAATCCTCTTCTTTGCCTTCCCTCAATATATTTGTGGACGAGAGTTGCCATTTATAACTCTGCAGGTTTGTGAATTGCAGTGCCCTGAAGCTCCATTTTACAAGTCGCTTTTTTGGGAGCCGGCCGCAGAAGCGCCGGATGGCTTCAGGCCCTGTTCTGGTTCCGGGGGGCAGGCTGAGCCTGTGGTTAATTCTTCTTCCTGATGGGAAAATAGAGTGACCTGTGCCTGTCCCAACACCAAGAGCTAGTCTCTCATTGGTTCCCCGTCTTCCCGTTCATCCTCAGGACAAATTGCAACCTGTACGGAACAGGAGGTTAAAGGTGCTGATGCTCCAAGTAGGGAGATTGCTAGTAAAGTGGCTGGAATGGCGAACCCGAGCACAAGGAGATGAGAAATGAGGTGCGTTTTAGAAACCTTTCCCCATCACACGGTGTACCATCTTCTGGGTTTCTCATGCATGTTTTCGATGTAGGAAGATGCCCTTGAACCTGGAGATTTGGGACCCATGCGATGGGTAGCACGCAGTATTACTTTAAAGGGTCTGCGTTTGCTCACCCAACCTCACCAAACCTCTCAGCCCCAAGAGTGTCCACCCTTATGTCTCATCCAGCTGTGGGTCTAGATATGGTCAATCCAGGTTGCATCACAGCCCCTGAACGAATTGTGTAAGAATTTCTCTCTCTTTCCCTGTCTTTGTTTCATGGGTTTTTAAAAGTAATTTATTTTTATAATGGGGTTTAGCTGCTTTTCACGGCTGTGTTTAGGCCGCTTTACACCCACTTGACACACTAACAGAGAGATATCAATACATAGGTTTTAAGATTATTACTAGTCAGATATATTCTTGTGCGGTGAATCGGGCGTGTTGAGTCCAGTTCTCTGAGAAAGGAGTAGGTCTTGTCTATTCCATATTGGGTTTATGGAACGGTATCTGAGCTAATTTGAAACTCTTGTTTTATGTATCACCCCACCTCACCTTTCCCGTTAAGCAGCCATAGTGTGTTTTCTGCATGTGTGACTCTGTTCTGTTTTGTAATTCAGTTCAAGTGTAACGGTTTTTACATTCCCTCTATAAGTGACACCTTATGAGAAGTGTCCTTTTCTGTGTGACTTATTTCACTTAGAGTCGTCTTACCTAAATCCACTCATCATGCTGCTACTAGCCTTATGACTTTGATTTCATGGCTGAGTGATATTCCATTGTACATAAGGACCACAACTTTTTTATCCATTTTTCGCTTTCCTGGGATATTTAAGGTGGAATGAAGTGGAGGTCCTTGTCAACAGAGCAGCCCTAAACTTTGGGGTGCTTGTGTCTTGCTGATTTTCAGTTTTCCCGCTTTATCCCCCCATGCGTGGAAGTGCCCTATGCTCTCTAAGCTGTGTTTTTTAGATGTTTCAGGACACACCGTACACTTCTCCAGAGTGGCTGTTGGCAATGTACATCCCGCCCATCAGTGTAGCAAGGCTCCCATTTCTCCATGGCCTGTCCTGCATTTCTGGTTTTGACACTTTTTTCAGCATGGCCCTTTTGACCGATGGGAAGCGAGACTTCTTTGTAGCGCTGATTTGCCTTTCCAGGTTGCTTGGTTGGCCAAAAAGGGCGTATGCGTTTTTTCCTGAATATATTCAGGAAAAAACGCATACGCCCTTTTTGGCCAAGGGCATCATTGTCAACGTTTTGCCGCTTTTCATGTGCTTTAAAGGCGATTCGAATCTACCTCCTGAAATCTGTTTCCTGCAATTCTGCCTTGATTTCAAATCCTCTTCTTTGCCTTCCCTCAATATATTTGTGGACGAGAGTTATCATTTATAACTCTGCAGGTTTGTGAATTGCAGTGCCCTGAAGCTCCATTTTACAAGTCGCTTTTTTGGGAGCCGGCCGCAGAAGCGCCGGATGGCTTCAGGCCCTGTTCTGGTTCCGGGGGGCAGGCTGAGCCTGTGGTTAATTCTTCTTCCTGATGGGAAAATAGAGTGACCTGTGCCTGTCCCAACACCAAGAGCTAGTCTCTCATTGGTTCCCCGTCTTCCCGTTCATCCTCAGGACAAATTGCAACCTGTACGGAACAGGAGGTTAAAGGTGCTGATGCTCCAAGTAGGGAGATTGCTAGTAAAGTGGCTGGAATGGCGAACCCGAGCACAAGGAGATGAGAAATGAGGTGCGTTTTAGAAACCTTTCCCCATCACACGGTGTACCATCTTCTGGGTTTCTCATGCATGTTTTCGATGTAGGAAGATGCCCTTGAACCTGGAGATTTGGGACCCATGCGATGGGTAGCACGCAGTATTACTTTAAAGGGTCTGCGTTTGCTCACCCAACCTCACCAAACCTCTCAGCCCCAAGAGTGTCCACCCTTATGTCTCATCCAGCTGTGGGTCTAGATATGGTCAATCCAGGTTGCATCACAGCCCCTGAACGAATTGTGTAAGAATTTCTCTCTCTTTCCCTGTCTTTGTTTCATGGGTTTTTAAAAGTAATTTATTTTTATAATGGGGTTTAGCTGCTTTTCACGGCTGTGTTTAGGCCGCTTTACACCCACTTGACACACTAACAGAGAGATATCAATACATAGGTTTTAAGATTATTACTAGTCAGATATATTCTTGTGCGGTGAATCGGGCGTGTTGAGTCCAGTTCTCTGAGCAAGGAGTAGGTCTTGTCTATTCCATATTGGGTTTATGGAACGGTATCTGAGCTAATTTGAAACTCTTGTTTTATGTATCACCCCACCTCACCTTTCCCGTTAAGCAGCCATAGTGTGTTTTCTGCATGTGTGACTCTGTTCTGTTTTGTAATTCAGTTCAAGTGTAACGGTTTTTACATTCCCTCTATAAGTGACACCTTATGAGAAGTGTCCTTTTCTGTGTGACTTATTTCACTTAGAATCGTCTTACCTAAATCCACTCATCATGCTGCTACTAGCTTTATGACATTGATTTCATGGCTGAGTGATATTCCATTGTACATAAGGACCACAAGTTTTGTATCCATTTTTCGCTTTCCTGGGATATTTAAGGTGGAAGGAAGTGGAGGTCCTTGTCAACAGAGCAGCCCTAAACTTTGGGGTGCTTGTGTCTTGCTGATTTTCAATTTTCCCACTTTATCCCCCCATGCGTGGAAGTGCCCTATGCTCTCTAAGCTGTGTTTTTTAGATGTTTCAGGACACACCGTACACTTCTCCAGAGTGGCTGTTGGCAATTTACATCCCGCCCATCAGTGTAGCAAGGCTCCCATTTCTCCATGGCCTGTCCTGCATTTCTGGTTTTGACACTTTTTTCAGCATGGCCCTTTTGACCGATGGGAAGCGAGACTTCTTTGTAGCGCTGATTTGCCTTTCCAGGTTGCTTGGTTGGCCAAAAAGGGCGTATGCGTTTTTTCCTGAATATATTCAGGAAAAAACGCATACGCCCTTTTTGGCCAAGGGCATCATTGTCAACGTTTTGCCGCTTTTCATGTGCTTTAAAGGCGATTCGAATCTACCTCCTGAAATCTGTTTCCTGCAATTCTGCCTTGATTTCAAATCCTCTTCTTTGCCTTCCCTCAATATATTTGTGGACGAGAGTTATCATTTATAACTCTGCAGGTTTGTGAATTGCAGTGCCCTGAAGCTCCATTTTACAAGTCGCTTTTTTGGGAGCCGGCCGCAAAAGCGCAGGATGGCTTCAGGCCCTGTTCTGGTTCCGGGGGGCAGGCTGAGCCTGTGGTTAATTCTTCTTCCTGATGGGAAAATAGAGTGACCTGTGCCTGTCCCAACACCAAGAGCTAGTCTCTCATTGGTTCCCCGTCTTCCCGTTCATCCTCAGGACAAATTGCAAGCTGTACGGAACAGGAGGTTAAAGGTGCTGATGCTCCAAGTAGGGAGATTGCTAGTAAAGTGGCTGGAATGGCGAACCCGAGCACAAGGAGATGAGAAATGAGGTGCGTTTTAGAAACCTTTCCCCATCACACGGTGTACCATCTTCTGGGTTTCTCATGCATGTTTTCGATGTAGGAAGAGGCCCTTGAACCTGGAGATTTGGGACCCATGCGATGGGTAGCACGCAGTATTACTTTAAAGGGTCTGCATTTGCTCACCCAACCTCACCAAACCTCTCAGCCCCAAGAGTGTCCACCCTTATGTCTCATCCAGCTGTGGGTCTAGATATGGTCAATCCAGGTTGCATCACAGCCCCTGAACGAATTGTGTAAGAATTTCTCTCTCTTTCCCTGTCTTTGTTTCATGGGTTTTTAAAAGTAATTTATTTTTATAATGGGGTTTAGCTGCTTTTCACGGCTGTGTTTAGGCCGCTTTACACCCACTTGACACACTAACAGAGAGATATCAATACATAGGTTTTAAGATTATTACTAGTCAGATATATTCTTGTGCGGTGAATCGGGCGTGTTGAGTCCAGTTCTCTGAGCAAGGAGTAGGTCTTGTCTATTCCATATTGGGTTTATGGAACGGTATCTGAGCTAATTTGAAACTCTTGTTTTATGTATCACCCCACCTCACCTTTCCCGTTAAGCAGCCATAGTGTGTTTTCTGCATGTGTGACTCTGTTCTGTTTTGTAATTCAGTTCAAGTGTAACGGTTTTTACATTCCCTCTATAAGTGACACCTTATGAGAAGTGTCCTTTTCTGTGTGACTTATTTCACTTAGAATCGTCTTACCTAAATCCACTCATCATGCTGCTACTAGCTTTATGACATTGATTTCATGGCTGAGTGATATTCCATTGTACATAAGGACCACAAGTTTTGTATCCATTTTTCGCTTTCCTGGGATATTTAAGGTGGAAGGAAGTGGAGGTCCTTGTCAACAGAGCAGCCCTAAACTTTGGGGTGCTTGTGTCTTGCTGATTTTCAATTTTCCCACTTTATCCCCCCATGCGTGGAAGTGCCCTATGCTCTCTAAGCTGTGTTTTTTAGATGTTTCAGGACACACCGTACACTTCTCCAGAGTGGCTGTTGGCAATTTACATCCCGCCCATCAGTGTAGCAAGGCTCCCATTTCTCCATGGCCTGTCCTGCATTTCTGGTTTTGACACTTTTTTCAGCATGGCCCTTTTGACCGATGGGAAGCGAGACTTCTTTGTAGCGCTGATTTGCCTTTCCAGGTTGCTTGGTTGGCCAAAAAGGGCGTATGCGTTTTTTCCTGAATATATTCAGGAAAAAACGCATACGCCCTTTTTGGCCAAGGGCATCATTGTCAACGTTTTGCCGCTTTTCATGTGCTTTAAAGGTGATTCGAATCTACCTCCTGAAATCTGTTTCCTGCAATTCTGCCTTGATTTCAAATCCTCTTCTTTGCCTTCCCTCAATATATTTGTGGACGAGAGTTATCATTTATAACTCTGCAGGTTTGTGAATTGCAGTGCCCTGAAGCTCCATTTTACAAGTCGCTTTTTTGGGAGCCGGCCGCAAAAGCGCAGGATGGCTTCAGGCCCTGTTCTGGTTCCGGGGGGCAGGCTGAGCCTGTGGTTAATTCTTCTTCCTGATGGGAAAATAGAGTGACCTGTGCCTGTCCCAACACCAAGAGCTAGTCTCTCATTGGTTCCCCGTCTTCCCGTTCATCCTCAGGACAAATTGCAAGCTGTACGGAACAGGAGGTTAAAGGTGCTGATGCTCCAAGTAGGGAGATTGCTAGTAAAGTGGCTGGAATGGCGAACCCGAGCACAAGGAGATGAGAAATGAGGTGTGTTTTAGAAACCTTTCCCCATCACACGGTGTACCATCTTCTGGGTTTCTCATGTATGTTTTCGATGTAGGAAGAGGCCCTTGAACCTGGAGATTTGGGACCCATGCGATGGGTAGCACGCAGTATTACTTTAAAGGGTCTGCGTTTGCTCACCCAACCTCACCAAACCTCTCAGCCCCAAGAGTGTCCACCCTTATGTCTCATCCAGCTGTGGGTCTAGATATGGTCAATCCAGGTTGCATCACAGCCCCTGAACGAATTGTGTAAGAATTTCTCTCTCTTTCCCTGTCTTTGTTTCATGGGTTTTTAAAAGTAATTTATTTTTATAATGGGGTTTAGCTGCTTTTCACGGCTGTGTTTAGGCCGCTTTACACCCACTTGACACACTAACAGAGAGATATCAATACATAGGTTTTAAGATTATTACTAGTCAGATATATTCTTGTGCGGTGAATCGGGCGTGTTGAGTCCAGTTCTCTGAGCAAGGAGTAGGTCTTGTCTATTACATATTGGGTTTATGGAACGGTGTCTGAGCTAATTTGAAACTCTTGTTTTATGTATCACCCCACCTCACCATTCCCGTTAAGCAGCCATAGTGTGTTTTCTGCATGTGTGACTCTGTTCTGTTTTGTAATTCAGTTCAAGTGTAACGGTTTTTACATTCCCTCTATAAGTGACACCTTATGAGAAGTGTCCTTTTCTGTGTGACTTATTTCACTTAGAATCGTCTTACCTAAATCCACTCATCATGCTGCTACTAGCCTTATGACATTGATTTCATGGCTGAGTGATATTCCATTGTACATAAGGACCACAACTTTTTTATCCATTTTTCGCTTTCCTGGGATATTTAAGGTGGAATGAAGTGGAGGTCCTTGTCAACAGAGCAGCCCTAAACTTTGGGGTGCTTGTGTCTTGCTGATTTTCAATTTTCCCGCTTTATCCCCCCATGCGTGGAAGTGCCCAATGCTCTCTAAGCTGTGTTTTTTAGATGTTTCAGGACACACCGTACACTTCTCCAGAGTGGCTGTTGGCAATTTACATCCCGCCCATCAGTGTAGCAAGGCTCCCATTTCTCCATGGCCTGTCCTGCATTTCTGGTTTTGACACTTTTTTCAGCATGGCCCTTTTGACCGATGGGAAGCGAGACTTCTTTGTAGCGCTGATTTGCCTTTCCAGGTTGCTTGGTTGGCCAAAAAGGGCGTATGCGTTTTTTCCTGAATATATTCAGGAAAAAACGCATACGCCCTTTTTGGCCAAGGGCATCATTGTCAACGTTTTGCCGCTTTTCATGTGCTTTAAAGGCGATTCGAATCTACCTCCTGAAATCTGTTTCCTGCAATTCTGCCTTGATTTCAAATCCTCTTCTTTGCCTTCCCTCAATATATTTGTGGACGAGAGTTATCATTTATAACTCTGCAGGTTTGTGAATTGCAGTGCCCTGAAGCTCCATTTTACAAGTCGCTTTTTTGGGAGTCGGCCGCAGAAGCGCCGGATGGCTTCAGGCCCTGTTCTGGTTCCGGGGGGCAGGCTGAGCCTGTGGTTAATTCTTCTTCCTGATGGGAAAATAGAGTGACCTGTGCCTGTCCCAACACCAAGAGCTAGTCTCTCATTGGTTCCCCGTCTTCCCGTTCATCCTCAGGACAAATTGCAACCTGTACGGAACAGGAGGTTAAAGGTGCTGATGCTCCAAGTAGGGAGATTGCTAGTAAAGTGGCTGGAATGGCGAACCCGAGCACAAGGAGATGAGAAATGAGGTGCGTTTTAGAAACCTTTCCCCATCACACGGTGTACCATCTTCTGGGTTTCTCATGCATGTTTTCGATGTAGGAAGATGCCCTTGAACCTGGAGATTTGGGACCCATGCGATGGGTAGCACGCAGTATTACTTTAAAGGGTCTGCGTTTGCTCACCCAACCTCACCAAACCTCTCAGCCCCAAGAGTGTCCACCCTTATGTCTCATCCAGCTGTGGGTCTAGATATGGTCAATCCAGGTTGCATCACAGCCCCTGAACGAATTGTGTAAGAATTTCTCTCTCTTTCCCTGTCTTTGTTTCATGGGTTTTTAAAAGTAATTTATTTTTATAATGGGGTTTAGCTGCTTTTCACGGCTGTGTTTAGGCCGCTTTACACCCACTTGACACACTAACAGAGAGATATCAATACATAGGTTTTAAGATTATTACTAGTCAGATATATTCTTGTGCGGTGAATCGGGCGTGTTGAGTCCAGTTCTCTGAGCAAGGAGTAGGTCTTGTCTATTCCATATTGGGTTTATGGAACGGTATCTGAGCTAATTTGAAACTCTTGTTTTATGTATCACCCCACCTCACCTTTCCCGTTAAGCAGCCATAGTGTGTTTTCTGCATGTGTGACTCTGTTCTGTTTTGTAATTCAGTTCAAGTGTAACGGTTTTTACATTCCCTCTATAAGTGACACCTTATGAGAAGTGTCCTTTTCTGTGTGACTTATTTCACTTAGAATCGTCTTACCTAAATCCACTCATCATGCTGCTACTAGCTTTATGACATTGATTTCATGGCTGAGTGATATTCCATTGTACATAAGGACCACAAGTTTTGTATCCATTTTTCGCTTTCCTGGGATATTTAAGGTGGAAGGAAGTGGAGGTCCTTGTCAACAGAGCAGCCCTAAACTTTGGGGTGCTTGTGTCTTGCTGATTTTCAATTTTCCCACTTTATCCCCCCATGCGTGGAAGTGCCCTATGCTCTCTAAGCTGTGTTTTTTAGATGTTTCAGGACACACCGTACACTTCTCCAGAGTGGCTGTTGGCAATTTACATCCCGCCCATCAGTGTAGCAAGGCTCCCATTTCTCCATGGCCTGTCCTGCATTTCTGGTTTTGACACTTTTTTCAGCATGGCCCTTTTGACCGATGGGAAGCGAGACTTCTTTGTAGCGCTGATTTGCCTTTCCAGGTTGCTTGGTTGGCCAAAAAGGGCGTATGCGTTTTTTCCTGAATATATTCAGGAAAAAACGCATACGCCCTTTTTGGCCAAGGGCATCATTGTCAACGTTTTGCCGCTTTTCATGTGCTTTAAAGGCGATTCGAATCTACCTCCTGAAATCTGTTTCCTGCAATTCTGCCTTGATTTCAAATCCTCTTCTTTGCCTTCCCTCAATATATTTGTGGACGAGAGTTATCATTTATAACTCTGCAGGTTTGTGAATTGCAGTGCCCTGAAGCTCCATTTTACAAGTCTCTTTTTTGGGAGTCGGCCGCAGAAGCGCCGGATGGCTTCAGGCCCTGTTCTGGTTCCGGGGGGCAGGCTGAGCCTGTGGTTAATTCTTCTTCCTGATGGGAAAATAGAGTGACCTGTGCCTGTCCCAACACCAAGAGCTAGTCTCTCATTGGTTCCCCGTCTTCCCGTTCATCCTCAGGACAAATTGCAACCTGTACGGAACAGGAGGTTAAAGGTGCTGATGCTCCAAGTAGGGAGATTGCTAGTAAAGTGGCTGGAATGGCGAACCCGAGCACAAGGAGATGAGAAATGAGGTGCGTTTTAGAAACCTTTCCCCATCACACGGTGTACCATCTTCTGGGTTTCTCATGCATGTTTTCGATGTAGGAAGATGCCCTTGAACCTGGAGATTTGGGACCCATGCGATGGGTAGCACGCAGTATTACTTTAAAGGGTCTGCGTTTGCTCACCCAACCTCACCAAACCTCTCAGCCCCAAGAGTGTCCACCCTTATGTCTCATCCAGCTGTGGGTCTAGATATGGTCAATCCAGGTTGCATCACAGCCCCTGAACGAATTGTGTAAGAATTTCTCTCTCTTTCCCTGTCTTTGTTTCATGGGTTTTTAAAAGTAATTTATTTTTATAATGGGGTTTAGCTGCTTTTCACGGCTGTGTTTAGGCCGCTTTACACCCACTTGACACACTAACAGAGAGATATCAATACATAGGTTTTAAGATTATTACTAGTCAGATATATTCTTGTGCGGTGAATCGGGCGTGTTGAGTCCAGTTCTCTGAGCAAGGAGTAGGTCTTGTCTATTCCATATTGGGTTTATGGAACGGTATCTGAGCTAATTTGAAACTCTTGTTTTATGTATCACCCCACCTCACCTTTCCCGTTAAGCAGCCATAGTGTGTTTTCTGCATGTGTGACTCTGTTCTGTTTTGTAATTCAGTTCAAGTGTAACGGTTTTTACATTCCCTCTATAAGTGACACCTTATGAGAAGTGTCCTTTTCTGTGTGACTTATTTCACTTAGAATCGTCTTACCTAAATCCACTCATCATGCTGCTACTAGCTTTATGACATTGATTTCATGGCTGAGTGATATTCCATTGTACATAAGGACCACAAGTTTTGTATCCATTTTTCGCTTTCCTGGGATATTTAAGGTGGAAGGAAGTGGAGGTCCTTGTCAACAGAGCAGCCCTAAACTTTGGGGTGCTTGTGTCTTGCTGATTTTCAATTTTCCCACTTTATCCCCCCATGCGTGGAAGTGCCCTATGCTCTCTAAGCTGTGTTTTTTAGATGTTTCAGGACACACCGTACACTTCTCCAGAGTGGCTGTTGGCAATTTACATCCCGCCCATCAGTGTAGCAAGGCTCCCATTTCTCCATGGCCTGTCCTGCATTTCTGGTTTTGACACTTTTTTCAGCATGGCCCTTTTGACCGATGGGAAGCGAGACTTCTTTGTAGCGCTGATTTGCCTTTCCAGGTTGCTTGGTTGGCCAAAAAGGGCGTATGCGTTTTTTCCTGAATATATTCAGGAAAAAACGCATACGCCCTTTTTGGCCAAGGGCATCATTGTCAACGTTTTGCCGCTTTTCATGTGCTTTAAAGGTGATTCGAATCTACCTCCTGAAATCTGTTTCCTGCAATTCTGCCTTGATTTCAAATCCTCTTCTTTGCCTTCCCTCAATATATTTGTGGACGAGAGTTATCATTTATAACTCTGCAGGTTTGTGAATTGCAGTGCCCTGAAGCTCCATTTTACAAGTCGCTTTTTTGGGAGCCGGCCGCAAAAGCGCAGGATGGCTTCAGGCCCTGTTCTGGTTCCGGGGGGCAGGCTGAGCCTGTGGTTAATTCTTCTTCCTGATGGGAAAATAGAGTGACCTGTGCCTGTCCCAACACCAAGAGCTAGTCTCTCATTGGTTCCCCGTCTTCCCGTTCATCCTCAGGACAAATTGCAAGCTGTACGGAACAGGAGGTTAAAGGTGCTGATGCTCCAAGTAGGGAGATTGCTAGTAAAGTGGCTGGAATGGCGAACCCGAGCACAAGGAGATGAGAAATGAGGTGTGTTTTAGAAACCTTTCCCCATCACACGGTGTACCATCTTCTGGGTTTCTCATGTATGTTTTCGATGTAGGAAGAGGCCCTTGAACCTGGAGATTTGGGACCCATGCGATGGGTAGCACGCAGTATTACTTTAAAGGGTCTGCGTTTGCTCACCCAACCTCACCAAACCTCTCAGCCCCAAGAGTGTCCACCCTTATGTCTCATCCAGCTGTGGGTCTAGATATGGTCAATCCAGGTTGCATCACAGCCCCTGAACGAATTGTGTAAGAATTTCTCTCTCTTTCCCTGTCTTTGTTTCATGGGTTTTTAAAAGTAATTTATTTTTATAATGGGGTTTAGCTGCTTTTCACGGCTGTGTTTAGGCCGCTTTACACCCACTTGACACACTAACAGAGAGATATCAATACATAGGTTTTAAGATTATTACTAGTCAGATATATTCTTGTGCGGTGAATCGGGCGTGTTGAGTCCAGTTCTCTGAGCAAGGAGTAGGTCTTGTCTATTACATATTGGGTTTATGGAACGGTGTCTGAGCTAATTTGAAACTCTTGTTTTATGTATCACCCCACCTCACCATTCCCGTTAAGCAGCCATAGTGTGTTTTCTGCATGTGTGACTCTGTTCTGTTTTGTAATTCAGTTCAAGTGTAACGGTTTTTACATTCCCTCTATAAGTGACACCTTATGAGAAGTGTCCTTTTCTGTGTGACTTATTTCACTTAGAATCGTCTTACCTAAATCCACTCATCATGCTGCTACTAGCCTTATGACATTGATTTCATGGCTGAGTGATATTCCATTGTACATAAGGACCACAACTTTTTTATCCATTTTTCGCTTTCCTGGGATATTTAAGGTGGAATGAAGTGGAGGTCCTTGTCAACAGAGCAGCCCTAAACTTTGGGGTGCTTGTGTCTTGCTGATTTTCAATTTTCCCGCTTTATCCCCCCATGCGTGGAAGTGCCCAATGCTCTCTAAGCTGTGTTTTTTAGATGTTTCAGGACACACCGTACACTTCTCCAGAGTGGCTGTTGGCAATTTACATCCCGCCCATCAGTGTAGCAAGGCTCCCATTTCTCCATGGCCTGTCCTGCATTTCTGGTTTTGACACTTTTTTCAGCATGGCCCTTTTGACCGATGGGAAGCGAGACTTCTTTGTAGCGCTGATTTGCCTTTCCAGGTTGCTTGGTTGGCCAAAAAGGGCGTATGCGTTTTTTCCTGAATATATTCAGGAAAAAACGCATACGCCCTTTTTGGCCAAGGGCATCATTGTCAACGTTTTGCCGCTTTTCATGTGCTTTAAAGGCGATTCGAATCTACCTCCTGAAATCTGTTTCCTGCAATTCTGCCTTGATTTCAAATCCTCTTCTTTGCCTTCCCTCAATATATTTGTGGACGAGAGTTATCATTTATAACTCTGCAGGTTTGTGAATTGCAGTGCCCTGAAGCTCCATTTTACAAGTCGCTTTTTTGGGAGCCGGCCGCAAAAGCGCCGGATGGCTTCAGGCCCTGTTCTGGTTCCGCGGGGCAGGCTGAGCCTGTGGTTAATTCTTCTTCCTGATGGGAAAATAGAGTGACCTGTGCCTGTCCCAACACCAAGAGCTAGTCTCTCATTGGTTCCCCGTCTTCCCGTTCATCCTCAGGACAAATTGCAAGCTGTACGGAACAGGAGGTTAAAGGTGCTGATGCTCCAAGTAGGGAGATTGCTAGTAAAGTGGCTGGAATGGCGAACCCGAGCACAAGGAGATGAGAAAGGAGGTGCGTTTTAGAAACCTTTCCCCATCACACGGTGTACCATCTTCTGGGTTTCTCATGCATGTTTTCGATGTAGGAAGATGCCCTTGAACCTGGAGATTTGGGACCCATGCGATGGGTAGCACGCAGTATTACTTTAAAGGGTCTGCGTTTGCTCACCCAACCTCACCAAACCTCTCAGCCCCAAGAGTGTCCACCCTTATGTCTCATCCAGCTGTGGGTCTAGATATGGTCAATCCAGGTTGCATCACAGCCCCTGAACGAATTGTGTAAGAATTTCTCTCTCTTTCCCTGTCTTTGTTTCATGGGTTTTTAAAAGTAATTTATTTTTATAATGGGGTTTAGCTGCTTTTCACGGCTGTGTTTAGGCCGCTTTACACCCACTTGACACACTAACAGAGAGATATCAATACATAGGTTTTAAGATTATTACTAGTCAGATATATTCTTGTGCGGTGAATCGGGCGTGTTGAGTCCAGTTCTCTGAGCAAGGAGTAGGTCTTGTCTATTCCATATTGGGTTTATGGAACGGTATCTGAGCTAATTTGAAACTCTTGTTTTATGTATCACCCCACCTCACCTTTCCCGTTAAGCAGCCATAGTGTGTTTTCTGCATGTGTGACTCTGTTCTGTTTTGTAATTCAGTTCAAGTGTAACGGTTTTTACATTCCCTCTATAAGTGACACCTTATGAGAAGTGTCCTTTTCTGTGTGACTTATTTCACTTAGAATCGTCTTACCTAAATCCACTCATCATGCTGCTACTAGCTTTATGACATTGATTTCATGGCTGAGTGATATTCCATTGTACATAAGGACCACAACTTTTTTATCCATTTTTCGCTTTCCTGGGATATTTAAGGTGGAAGGAAGTGGAGGTCCTTGTCAACAGAGCAGCCCTAAACTTTGGGGTGCTTGTGTCTTGCTGATTTTCAATTTTCCCACTTTATCCCCCCATGCGTGGAAGTGCCCTATGCTCTCTAAGCTGTGTTTTTTAGATGTTTCAGGACACACCGTACACTTCTCCAGAGTGGCTGTTGGCAATTTACATCCCGCCCATCAGTGTAGCAAGGCTCCCATTTCTCCATGGCCTGTCCTGCATTTCTGGTTTTGACACTTTTTTCAGCATGGCCCTTTTGACCGATGGGAAGCGAGACTTCTTTGTAGCGCTGATTTGCCTTTCCAGGTTGCTTGGTTGGCCAAAAAGGGCGTATGCGTTTTTTCCTGAATATATTCAGGAAAAAACGCATACGCCCTTTTTGGCCAAGGGCATCATTGTCAACGTTTTGCCGCTTTTCATGTGCTTTAAAGGCGATTCGAATCTACCTCCTGAAATCTGTTTCCTGCAATTCTGCCTTGATTTCAAATCCTCTTCTTTGCCTTCCCTCAATATATTTGTGGACGAGAGTTATCATTTATAACTCTGCAGGTTTGTGAATTGCAGTGCCCTGAAGCTCCATTTTACAAGTCGCTTTTTTGGGAGCCGGCCGCAAAAGCGCCGGATGGCTTCAGGCCCTGTTCTGGTTCCGGGGGGCAGGCTGAGCCTGTGGTTAATTCTTCTTCCTGATGGGAAAATAGAGTGACCTGTGCCTGTCCCAACACCAAGAGCTAGTCTCTCATTGGTTCCCCGTCTTCCCGTTCATCCTCAGGACAAATTGCAACCTGTACGGAACAGGAGGTTAAAGGTGCTGATGCTCCAAGTAGGGAGATTGCTAATAAAGTGGCTGGAATGGCGAACCCGAGCACAAGGAGATGAGAAATGAGGTGCGTTTTAGAAACCTTTCCCCATGACACGGTGTACCATCTTTTGGGTTTCTCATGCATGTTTTCGATGTAGGAAGATGCCCTTGAACCTGGAGATTTGGGACCCATGCGATGGGTAGCACGCAGTATTACTTTAAAGGGTCTGCGTTTGCTCACCCAACCTCACCAAACCTCTCAGCCCCAAGAGTGTCCACCCTTATGTCTCATCCAGCTGTGGGTCTAGATATGGTCAATCCAGGTTGCATCACAGCCCCTGAACGAATTGTGTAAGAATTTCTCTCTCTTTCCCTGTCTTTGTTTCATGGGTTTTTAAAAGTAATTTATTTTTATAATGGGGTTTAGCTGCTTTTCACGGCTGTGTTTAGGCCGCTTTACACCCACTTGACACACTAACAGAGAGATATCAATACATAGGTTTTAAGATTATTACTAGTCAGATATATTCTTGTGCGGTGAATCGGGCGTGTTGAGTCCAGTTCTCTGAGCAAGGAGTAGGTCTTGTCTATTCCATATTGGGTTTATGGAACGGTATCTGAGCTAATTTGAAACTCTTGTTTTATGTATCACCCCACCTCACCTTTCCCGTTAAGCAGCCATAGTGTGTTTTCTGCATGTGTGACTCTGTTCTGTTTTGTAATTCAGTTCAAGTGTAACGGTTTTTACATTCCCTCTATAAGTGACACCTTATGAGAAGTGTCCTTTTCTGTGTGACTTATTTCACTTAGAATCGTCTTACCTAAATCCACTCATCATGCTGCTACTAGCTTTATGACATTGATTTCATGGCTGAGTGATATTCCATTGTACATAAGGACCACAACTTTTTTATCCATTTTTCGCTTTCCTGGGATATTTAAAGTGGAAGGAAGTGGAGGTCCTTGTCAACAGAGCAGCCCTAAACTTTGGGGTGCTTGTGTCTTGCTGATTTTCAATTTTCCCACTTTATCCCCCCATGCGTGGAAGTGCCCTATGCTCTCTAAGCTGTGTTTTTTAGATGTTTCAGGACACACCTTACACTTCTCCAGAGTGGCTGTTGGCAATGTACATCCCGCCCATCAATGTAGCAAGGCTCCCATTTCTCCTTGGACTGTCCTGCATTTCTGGTTTTGACACTTTTTTCAGCATGGCCCTTTTGACCGATGGGAAGCGAGACTTCTTTGTAGCGCTGATTTGCCTTTCCAGGTTGCTTGGTTGGCCAAAAAGGGCGTATGCGTTTTTTCCTGAATATATTCAGGAAAAAACGCATACGCCCTTTTTGGCCAAGGGCATCATTGTCAACGTTTTGCCGCTTTTCATGTGCTTTAAAGGCGATTCGAATCTACCTCCTGAAATCTGTTTCCTGCAATTCTGCCTTGATTTCAAATCCTCTTCTTTGCCTTCCCTCAATATATTTGTGGACGAGAGTTATCATTTATAACTCTGCAGGTTTGTGAATTGCAGTGCCCTGAAGCTCCATTTTACAAGTCGCTTTTTTGGGAGCCGGCCGCAAAAGCGCCGGATGGCTTCAGGCCCTGTTCTGGTTCCGGGGGGCAGGCTGAGCCTGTGGTTAATTCTTCTTCCTGATGGGAAAATAGAGTGACCTGTGCCTGTCCCAACACCAAGAGCTAGTCTCTCATTGGTTCCCCGTCTTCCCGTTCATCCTCAGGACAAATTGAAATCTGTACGGAACAGGAGGTTAAAGGTGCTGATGCTCCAAGTAGGGAGATTGCTAGTAAAGTGGCTGGAATGGCGAACCCGAGCACAAGGAGATGAGAAAGGAGGTGCGTTTTAGAAACCTTTCCCCATCACACGGTGTACCATCTTCTGGGTTTCTCATGCATGTTTTCGATGTAGGAAGATGCCCTTGAACCTGGAGATTTGGGACCCATGCGATGGGTAGCACGCAGTATTACTTTAAAGGGTCTGCGTTTGCTCACCCAACCTCACCAAACCTCTCAGCCCCAAGAGTGTCCACCCTTATGTCTCATCCAGCTGTGGGTCTAGATATGGTCAATCCAGGTTGCATCACAGCCCCTGAACGAATTGTGTAAGAATTTCTCTCTCTTTCCCTGTCTTTGTTTCATGGGTTTTTAAAAGTAATTTATTTTTATAATGGGGTTTAGCTGCTTTTCACGGCTGTGTTTAGGCCGCTTTACACCCACTTGACACACTAACAGAGAGATATCAATACATAGGTTTTAAGATTATTACTAGTCAGATATATTCTTGTGCGGTGAATCGGGCGTGTTGAGTCCAGTTCTCTGAGCAAGGAGTAGGTCTTGTCTATTACATATTGGGTTTATGGAACGGTATCTGAGCTAATTTGAAACTCTTGTTTTATGTATCACCCCACCTCACCTTTCCCGTTAAGCAGCCATAGTGTGTTTTCTGCATGTGTGACTCTGTTCTGTTTTGTAATTCAGTTCAAGTGTAACGGTTTTTACATTCCCTCTATAAGTGACACCTTATGAGAAGTGTCCTTTTCTGTGTGACTTATTTCACTTAGAATCGTCTTACCTAAATCCACTCATCATGCTGCTACTAGCTTTATGACATTGATTTCATGGCTGAGTGATATTCCATTGTACATAAGGACCACAACTTTTTTATCCATTTTTCGCTTTCCTGGGATATTTAAGGTGGAAGGAAGTGGAGGTCCTTGTCAACAGAGCAGCCCTAAACTTTGGGGTGCTTGTGTCTTGCTGATTTTCAATTTTCCCACTTTATCCCCCCATGCGTGGAAGTGCCCTATGCTCTCTAAGCTGTGTTTTTTAGATGTTTCAGGACACACCTTACACTTCTCCAGAGTGGCTGTTGGTAATTTACATCCCGCCCATCAGTGTAGCAAGGCTCCCATTTCTCCTTGGCCTGTCCTGCATTTCTGGTTTTGACACTTTTTTCAGCATGGCCCTTTTGACCGATGGGAAGCGAGACTTCTTTGTAGCGCTGATTTGCCTTTCCAGGTTGCTTGGTTGGCCAAAAAGGGCGTATGCGTTTTTTCCTGAATATATTCAGGAAAAAACGCATACGCCCTTTTTGGCCAAGGGCATCATTGTCAACGTTTTGCCGCTTTTCATGTGCTTTAAAGGCGATTCGAATCTACCTCCTGAAATCTGTTTCCTGCAATTCTGCCTTGATTTCTAATCCTCTTCTTTGCCTTCCCTCAATATATTTGTGGACGAGAGTTATCATTTATAACTCTGCAGGTTTGTGAATTGCAGTGCCCTGAAGCTCCATTTTACAAGTCGCTTTTTTGGGAGCCGGCCGCAGAAGCGCCGGATGGCTTCAGGCCCTGTTCTGGTTCCGGGGGGCAGGCTGAGCCTGTGGTTAATTCTTCTTCCTGATGGGAAAATAGAGTGACCTGTGCCTGTCCCAACACCAAGAGCTAGTCTCTCATTGGTTCCCCGTCTTCCCGTTCATCCTCAGGACAAATTGCAACCTGTACGGAACAGGAGGTTAAAGGTGCTGATGCTCCAAGTAGGGAGATTGCTAGTAAAGTGGCTGGAATGGCGAACCCGAGCACAAGGAGATGAGAAATGAGGTGCGTTTTAGAAACCTTTCCCCATCACACGGTGTACCATCTTCTGGGTTTCTCATGCATGTTTTCGATGTAGGAAGATGCCCTTGAACCTGGAGATTTGGGACCCATGCGATGGGTAGCACGCAGTATTACTTTAAAGGGTCTGCGTTTGCTCACCCAACCTCACCAAACCTCTCAGCCCCAAGAGTGTCCACACTTATGTCTCATCCAGCTGTGGGTCTAGATATGGTCAATCCAGGTTGCATCACAGCCCCTGAACGAATTGTGTAAGAATTTCTCTCTCTTTCCCTGTCTTTGTTTCATGGGTTTTTAAAAGTAATTTATTTTTATAATGGGGTTTAGCTGCTTTTCACGGCTGTGTTTAGGCCGCTTTACACCCACTTGACACACTAACAGAGAGATATCAATACATAGGTTTTAAGATTATTACTAGTCAGATATATTCTTGTGCGGTGAATCGGGCGTGTTGAGTCCAGTTCTCTGAGCAAGGAGTAGGTCTTGTCTATTCCATATTGGGTTTATGGAACGGTATCTGAGCTAATTTGAAACTCTTGTTTTATGTATCACCCCACCTCACCTTTCCCGTTAAGCAGCCATAGTGTGTTTTCTGCATGTGTGACTCTGTTCTGTTTTGTAATTCAGTTCAAGTGTAACGGTTTTTACATTCCCTCTATAAGTGACACCTTATGAGAAGTGTCCTTTTCTGTGTGACTTATTTCACTTAGAATCGTCTTACCTAAATCCACTCATCATGCTGCTACTAGCTTTATGACATTGATTTCATGGCTGAGTGATATTCCATTGTACATAAGGACCACAAGTTTTGTATCCATTTTTCGCTTTCCTGGGATATTTAAGGTGGAAGGAAGTGGAGGTCCTTGTCAACAGAGCAGCCCTAAACTTTGGGGTGCTTGTGTCTTGCTGATTTTCAATTTTCCCACTTTATCCCCCCATGCGTGGAAGTGCCCTATGCTCTCTAAGCTGTGTTTTTTAGATGTTTCAGGACACACCGTACACTTCTCCAGAGTGGCTGTTGGCAATTTACATCCCGCCCATCAGTGTAGCAAGGCTCCCATTTCTCCATGGCCTGTCCTGCATTTCTGGTTTTGACACTTTTTTCAGCATGGCCCTTTTGACCGATGGGAAGCGAGACTTCTTTGTAGCGCTGATTTGCCTTTCCAGGTTGCTTGGTTGGCCAAAAAGGGCGTATGCGTTTTTTCCTGAATATATTCAGGAAAAAACGCATACGCCCTTTTTGGCCAAGGGCCTCATTGTCAACGTTTTGCCGCTTTTCATGTGCTTTAAAGGCGATTCGAATCTACCTCCTGAAATCTGTTTCCTGCAATTCTGCCTTGATTTCAAATCCTCTTCTTTGCCTTCCCTCAATATATTTGTGGACGAGAGTTATCATTTATAACTCTGCAGGTTTGTGAATTGCAGTGCCCTGAAGCTCCATTTTACAAGTCGCTTTTTTGGGAGCCGGCCGCAAAAGCGCAGGATGGCTTCAGGCCCTGTTCTGGTTCCGGGGGGCAGGCTGAGCCTGTGGTTAATTCTTCTTCCTGATGGGAAAATAGAGTGACCTGTGCCTGTCCCAACACCAAGAGCTAGTCTCTCATTGGTTCCCCGTCTTCCCGTTCATCCTCAGGACAAATTGCAAGCTGTACGGAACAGGAGGTTAAAGGTGCTGATGCTCCAAGTAGGGAGATTGCTAGTAAAGTGGCTGGAATGGCGAACCCGAGCACAAGGAGATGAGAAATGAGGTGCGTTTTAGAAACCTTTCCCCATCACACGGTGTACCATCTTCTGGGTTTCTCATGCATGTTTTCGATGTAGGAAGAGGCCCTTGAACCTGGAGATTTGGGACCCATGCGATGGGTAGCACGCAGTATTACTTTAAAGGGTCTGCGTTTGCTCACCCAACCTCACCAAACCTCTCAGCCCCAAGAGTGTCCACCCTTATGTCTCATCCAGCTGTGGGTCTAGATATGGTCAATCCAGGTTGCATCACAGCCCCTGAACGAATTGTGTAAGAATTTCTCTCTCTTTCCCTGTCTTTGTTTCATGGGTTTTTAAAAGTAATTTATTTTTATAATGGGGTTTAGCTGCTTTTCACGGCTGTGTTTAGGCCGCTTTACACCCACTTGACACACTAACAGAGAGATATCAATACATAGGTTTTAAGATTATTACTAGTCAGATATATTCTTGTGCGGTGAATCGGGCGTGTTGAGTCCAGTTCTCTGAGCAAGGAGTAGGTCTTGTCTATTCCATATTGGGTTTATGGAACGGTATCTGAGCTAATTTGAAACTCTTGTTTTATGTATCACCCCACCTCACCTTTCCCGTTAAGCAGCCATAGTGTGTTTTCTGCATGTGTGACTCTGTTCTGTTTTGTAATTCAGTTCAAGTGTAACGGTTTTTACATTCCCTCTATAAGTGACACCTTATGAGAAGTGTCCTTTTCTGTGTGACTTATTTCACTTAGAATCGTCTTACCTAAATCCACTCATCATGCTGCTACTAGCTTTATGACATTGATTTCATGGCTGAGTGATATTCCATTGTACATAAGGACCACAAGTTTTGTATCCATTTTTCGCTTTCCTGGGATATTTAAGGTGGAAGGAAGTGGAGGTCCTTGTCAACAGAGCAGCCCTAAACTTTGGGGTGCTTGTGTCTTGCTGATTTTCAATTTTCCCACTTTATCCCCCCATGCGTGGAAGTGCCCTATGCTCTCTAAGCTGTGTTTTTTAGATGTTTCAGGACACACCGTACACTTCTCCAGAGTGGCTGTTGGCAATTTACATCCCGCCCATCAGTGTAGCAAGGCTCCCATTTCTCCATGGCCTGTCCTGCATTTCTGGTTTTGACACTTTTTTCAGCATGGCCCTTTTGACCGATGGGAAGCGAGACTTCTTTGTAGCGCTGATTTGCCTTTCCAGGTTGCTTGGTTGGCCAAAAAGGGCGTATGCGTTTTTTCCTGAATATATTCAGGAAAAAACGCATACGCCCTTTTTGGCCAAGGGCCTCATTGTCAACGTTTTGCCGCTTTTCATGTGCTTTAAAGGCGATTCGAATCTACCTCCTGAAATCTGTTTCCTGCAATTCTGCCTTGATTTCAAATCCTCTTCTTTGCCTTCCCTCAATATATTTGTGGACGAGAGTTATCATTTATAACTCTGCAGGTTTGTGAATTGCAGTGCCCTGAAGCTCCATTTTACAAGTCGCTTTTTTGGGAGCCGGCCGCAAAAGCGCAGGATGGCTTCAGGCCCTGTTCTGGTTCCGGGGGGCAGGCTGAGCCTGTGGTTAATTCTTCTTCCTGATGGGAAAATAGAGTGACCTGTGCCTGTCCCAACACCAAGAGCTAGTCTCTCATTGGTTCCCCGTCTTCCCGTTCATCCTCAGGACAAATTGCAAGCTGTACGGAACAGGAGGTTAAAGGTGCTGATGCTCCAAGTAGGGAGATTGCTAGTAAAGTGGCTGGAATGGCGAACCCGAGCACAAGGAGATGAGAAATGAGGTGCGTTTTAGAAACCTTTCCCCATCACACGGTGTACCATCTTCTGGGTTTCTCATGCATGTTTTCGATGTAGGAAGAGGCCCTTGAACCTGGAGATTTGGGACCCATGCGATGGGTAGCACGCAGTATTACTTTAAAGGGTCTGCGTTTGCTCACCCAACCTCACCAAACCTCTCAGCCCCAAGAGTGTCCACCCTTATGTCTCATCCAGCTGTGGGTCTAGATATGGTCAATCCAGGTTGCATCACAGCCCCTGAACGAATTGTGTAAGAATTTCTCTCTCTTTCCCTGTCTTTGTTTCATGGGTTTTTAAAAGTAATTTATTTTTATAATGGGGTTTAGCTGCTTTTCACGGCTGTGTTTAGGCCGCTTTACACCCACTTGACACACTAACAGAGAGATATCAATACATAGGTTTTAAGATTATTACTAGTCAGATATATTCTTGTGCGGTGAATCGGGCGTGTTGAGTCCAGTTCTCTGAGCAAGGAGTAGGTCTTGTCTATTACATATTGGGTTTATGGAACGGTGTCTGAGCTAATTTGAAACTCTTGTTTTATGTATCACCCCACCTCACCATTCCCGTTAAGCAGCCATAGTGTGTTTTCTGCATGTGTGACTCTGTTCTGTTTTGTAATTCAGTTCAAGTGTAACGGTTTTTACATTCCCTCTATAAGTGACACCTTATGAGAAGTGTCCTTTTCTGTGTGACTTATTTCACTTAGAATCGTCTTACCTAAATCCACTCATCATGCTGCTACTAGCCTTATGACATTGATTTCATGGCTGAGTGATATTCCATTGTACATAAGGACCACAACTTTTTTATCCATTTTTCGCTTTCCTGGGATATTTAAGGTGGAATGAAGTGGAGGTCCTTGTCAACAGAGCAGCCCTAAACTTTGGGGTGCTTGTGTCTTGCTGATTTTCAATTTTCCCGCTTTATCCCCCCATGCGTGGAAGTGCCCAATGCTCTCTAAGCTGTGTTTTTTAGATGTTTCAGGACACACCGTACACTTCTCCAGAGTGGCTGTTGGCAATTTACATCCCGCCCATCAGTGTAGCAAGGCTCCCATTTCTCCATGGCCTGTCCTGCATTTCTGGTTTTGACACTTTTTTCAGCATGGCCCTTTTGACCGATGGGAAGCGAGACTTCTTTGTAGCGCTGATTTGCCTTTCCAGGTTGCTTGGTTGGCCAAAAAGGGCGTATGCGTTTTTTCCTGAATATATTCAGGAAAAAACGCATACGCCCTTTTTGGCCAAGGGCATCATTGTCAACGTTTTGCCGCTTTTCATGTGCTTTAAAGGCGATTCGAATCTACCTCCTGAAATCTGTTTCCTGCAATTCTGCCTTGATTTCAAATCCTCTTCTTTGCCTTCCCTCAATATATTTGTGGACGAGAGTTATCATTTATAACTCTGCAGGTTTGTGAATTGCAGTGCCCTGAAGCTCCATTTTACAAGTCGCTTTTTTGGGAGCCGGCCGCAAAAGCGCCGGATGGCTTCAGGCCCTGTTCTGGTTCCGCGGGGCAGGCTGAGCCTGTGGTTAATTCTTCTTCCTGATGGGAAAATAGAGTGACCTGTGCCTGTCCCAACACCAAGAGCTAGTCTCTCATTGGTTCCCCGTCTTCCCGTTCATCCTCAGGACAAATTGCAAGCTGTACGGAACAGGAGGTTAAAGGTGCTGATGCTCCAAGTAGGGAGATTGCTAGTAAAGTGGCTGGAATGGCGAACCCGAGCACAAGGAGATGAGAAAGGAGGTGCGTTTTAGAAACCTTTCCCCATCACACGGTGTACCATCTTCTGGGTTTCTCATGCATGTTTTCGATGTAGGAAGATGCCCTTGAACCTGGAGATTTGGGACCCATGCGATGGGTAGCACGCAGTATTACTTTAAAGGGTCTGCGTTTGCTCACCCAACCTCACCAAACCTCTCAGCCCCAAGAGTGTCCACCCTTATGTCTCATCCAGCTGTGGGTCTAGATATGGTCAATCCAGGTTGCATCACAGCCCCTGAACGAATTGTGTAAGAATTTCTCTCTCTTTCCCTGTCTTTGTTTCATGGGTTTTTAAAAGTAATTTATTTTTATAATGGGGTTTAGCTGCTTTTCACGGCTGTGTTTAGGCCGCTTTACACCCACTTGACACACTAACAGAGAGATATCAATACATAGGTTTTAAGATTATTACTAGTCAGATATATTCTTGTGCGGTGAATCGGGCGTGTTGAGTCCAGTTCTCTGAGCAAGGAGTAGGTCTTGTCTATTCCATATTGGGTTTATGGAACGGTATCTGAGCTAATTTGAAACTCTTGTTTTATGTATCACCCCACCTCACCTTTCCCGTTAAGCAGCCATAGTGTGTTTTCTGCATGTGTGACTCTGTTCTGTTTTGTAATTCAGTTCAAGTGTAACGGTTTTTACATTCCCTCTATAAGTGACACCTTATGAGAAGTGTCCTTTTCTGTGTGACTTATTTCACTTAGAATCGTCTTACCTAAATCCACTCATCATGCTGCTACTAGCTTTATGACATTGATTTCATGGCTGAGTGATATTCCATTGTACATAAGGACCACAACTTTTTTATCCATTTTTCGCTTTCCTGGGATATTTAAGGTGGAAGGAAGTGGAGGTCCTTGTCAACAGAGCAGCCCTAAACTTTGGGGTGCTTGTGTCTTGCTGATTTTCAATTTTCCCACTTTATCCCCCCATGCGTGGAAGTGCCCTATGCTCTCTAAGCTGTGTTTTTTAGATGTTTCAGGACACACCGTACACTTCTCCAGAGTGGCTGTTGGCAATTTACATCCCGCCCATCAGTGTAGCAAGGCTCCCATTTCTCCATGGCCTGTCCTGCATTTCTGGTTTTGACACTTTTTTCAGCATGGCCCTTTTGACCGATGGGAAGCGAGACTTCTTTGTAGCGCTGATTTGCCTTTCCAGGTTGCTTGGTTGGCCAAAAAGGGCGTATGCGTTTTTTCCTGAATATATTCAGGAAAAAACGCATACGCCCTTTTTGGCCAAGGGCATCATTGTCAACGTTTTGCCGCTTTTCATGTGCTTTAAAGGCGATTCGAATCTACCTCCTGAAATCTGTGTCCTGCAATTCTGCCTTGATTTCAAATCCTCTTCTTTGCCTTCCCTCAATATATTTGTGGACGAGAGTTATCATTTATAACTCTGCAGGTTTGTGAATTGCAGTGCCCTGAAGCTCCATTTTACAAGTCGCTTTTTTGGGAGCCGGCCGCAAAAGCGCCGGATGGCTTCAGGCCCTGTTCTGGTTCCGGGGGGCAGGCTGAGCCTGTGGTTAATTCTTCTTCCTGATGGGAAAATAGAGTGACCTGTGCCTGTCCCAACACCAAGAGCTAGTCTCTCATTGGTTCCCCGTCTTCCCGTTCATCCTCAGGACAAATTGCAACCTGTACGGAACAGGAGGTTAAAGGTGCTGATGCTCCAAGTAGGGAGATTGCTAGTAAAGTGGCTGGAATGGCGAACCCGAGCACAAGGAGATGAGAAATGAGGTGCGTTTTAGAAACCTTTCCCCATCACACGGTGTACCATCTTCTGGGTTTCTCATGCAAGTTTTCGATGTAGGAAGATGCCCTTGAACCTGGAGATTTGGGACCCATGCGATGGGTAGCACGCAGTATTACTTTAAAGGGTCTGCGTTTGCTCACCCAACCTCACCAAACCTCTCAGCCCCAAGAGTGTCCACCCTTATGTCTCATCCAGCTGTGGGTCTAGATATGGTCAATCCAGGTTGCATCACAGCCCCTGAACGAATTGTGTAAGAATTTCTCTCTCTTTCCCTGTCTTTGTTTCATGGGTTTTTAAAAGTAATTTATTTTTATAATGGGGTTTAGCTGCTTTTCACGGCTGTGTTTAGGCCGCTTTACACCCACTTGACACACTAACAGAGAGATATCAATACATAGGTTTTAAGATTATTACTAGTCAGATATATTCTTGTGCGGTGAATCGGGCGTGTTGAGTCCAGTTCTCTGAGCAAGGAGTAGGTCTTGTCTATTACATATTGGGTTTATGGAACGGTATCTGAGCTAATTTGAAACTCTTGTTTTATGTATCACCCCACCTCACCTTTCCCGTTAAGCAGCCATAGTGTGTTTTCTGCATGTGTGACTCTGTTCTGTTTTGTAATTCAGTTCAAGTGTAACGGTTTTTACATTCCCTCTATAAGTGACACCTTATGAGAAGTGTCCTTTTCTGTGTGACTTATTTCACTTAGAATCGTCTTACCTAAATCCACTCATCATGCTGCTACTAGCCTTATGACATTGATTTCATGGCTGAGTGATATTCCATTGTACATAAGGACCACAACTTTTTTATCCATTTTTCGCTTTCCTGGGATATTTAAGGTGGAAGGAAGTGGAGGTCCTTGTCAACAGAGCAGCCCTAAACTTTGGGGTGCTTGTGTCTTGCTGATTTTCAATTTTCCCACTTTATCCCCCCATGCGTGGAAGTGCCCTATGCTCTCTAAGCTGTGTTTTTTAGATGTTTCAGGACACACCTTACACTTCTCCAGAGTGGCTGTTGGCAATTTACATCCCGCCCATCAGTGTAGCAAGGCTCCCATTTCTCCTTGGCCTGTCCTGCATTTCTGGTTTTGACACTTTTTTCAGCATGGCCCTTTTGACCGATGGGAAGCGAGACTTCTTTGTAGCGCTGATTTGCCTTTCCAGGTTGCTTGGTTGGCCAAAAAGGGCGTATGCGTTTTTTCCTGAATATATTCAGGAAAAAACGCATACGCCCTTTTTGGCCAAGGGCATCATTGTCAACGTTTTGCCGCTTTTCATGTGCTTTAAAGGCGATTCGAATCTACCTCCTGAAATCTGTTTCCTGCAATTCTGCCTTGATTTCAAATCCTCTTCTTTGCCTTCCCTCAATATATTTGTGGACGAGAGTTATCATTTATAACTCTGCAGGTTTGTGAATTGCAGTGCCCTGAAGCTCCATTTTACAAGTCGCTTTTTTGGGAGCCGGCCGCAAAAGCGCCGGATGGCTTCAGGCCCTGTTCTGGTTCCGGGGGGCAGGCTGAGCCTGTGGTTAATTCTTCTTCCTGATGGGAAAATAGAGTGACCTGTGCCTGTCCCAACACCAAGAGCTAGTCTCTCATTGGTTCCCCGTCTTCCCGTTCATCCTCAGGACAAATTGCAACCTGTACGGAACAGGAGGTTAAAGGTGCTGATGCTCCAAGTAGGGAGATTGCTAATAAAGTGGCTGGAATGGCGAACCCGAGCACAAGGAGATGAGAAATGAGGTGCGTTTTAGAAACCTTTCCCCATGACACGGTGTACCATCTTTTGGGTTTCTCATGCATGTTTTCGATGTAGGAAGATGCCCTTGAACCTGGAGATTCGGGACCCATGCGATGGGTAGCACGCAGTATTACTTTAAAGGGTCTGCGTTTGCTCACCCAACCTCACCAAACCTCTCAGCCCCAAGAGTGTCCACCCTTATGTCTCATCCAGCTGTGGGTCTAGATATGGTCAATCCAGGTTGCATCACAGCCCCTGAACGAATTGTGTAAGAATTTCTCTCTCTTTCCCTGTCTTTGTTTCATGGGTTTTTAAAAGTAATTTATTTTTATAATGGGGTTTAGCTGCTTTTCACGGCTGTGTTTAGGCCGCTTTACACCCACTTGACACACTAACAGAGAGATATCAATACATAGGTTTTAAGATTATTACTAGTCAGATATATTCTTGTGCGGTGAATCGGGCGTGTTGAGTCCAGTTCTCTGAGCAAGGAGTAGGTCTTGTCTATTCCATATTGGGTTTATGGAACGGTATCTGAGCTAATTTGAAACTCTTGTTTTATGTATCACCCCACCTCACCTTTCCCGTTAAGCAGCCATAGTGTGTTTTCTGCATGTGTGACTCTGTTCTGTTTTGTAATTCAGTTCAAGTGTAACGGTTTTTACATTCCCTCTATAAGTGACACCTTATGAGAAGTGTCCTTTTCTGTGTGACTTATTTCACTTAGAATCGTCTTACCTAAATCCACTCATCATGCTGCTACTAGCTTTATGACATTGATTTCATGGCTGAGTGATATTCCATTGTACATAAGGACCACAACTTTTTTATCCATTTTTCGCTTTCCTGGGATATTTAAAGTGGAAGGAAGTGGAGGTCCTTGTCAACAGAGCAGCCCTAAACTTTGGGGTGCTTGTGTCTTGCTGATTTTCAATTTTCCCACTTTATCCCCCCATGCGTGGAAGTGCCCTATGCTCTCTAAGCTGTGTTTTTTAGATGTTTCAGGACACACCTTACACTTCTCCAGAGTGGCTGTTGGCAATGTACATCCCGCCCATCAATGTAGCAAGGCTCCCATTTCTCCTTGGCCTGTCCTGCATTTCTGGTTTTGACACTTTTTTCAGCATGGCCCTTTTGACCGATGGGAAGCGAGACTTCTTTGTAGCGCTGATTTGCCTTTCCAGGTTGCTTGGTTGGCCAAAAAGGGCGTATGCGTTTTTTCCTGAATATATTCAGGAAAAAACGCATACGCCCTTTTTGGCCAAGGGCATCATTGTCAACGTTTTGCCGCTTTTCATGTGCTTTAAAGGCGATTCGAATCTACCTCCTGAAATCTGTTTCCTGCAATTCTGCCTTGATTTCAAATCCTCTTCTTTGCCTTCCCTCAATATATTTGTGGACGAGAGTTATCATTTATAACTCTGCAGGTTTGTGAATTGCAGTGCCCTGAAGCTCCATTTTACAAGTCGCTTTTTTGGGAGCCGGCCGCAAAAGCGCCGGATGGCTTCAGGCCCTGTTCTGGTTCCGGGGGGCAGGCTGAGCCTGTGGTTAATTCTTCTTCCTGATGGGAAAATAGAGTGACCTGTGCCTGTCCCAACACCAAGAGCTAGTCTCTCATTGGTTCCCCGTCTTCCCGTTCATCCTCAGGACAAATTGCAATCTGTACGGAACAGGAGGTTAAAGGTGCTGATGCTCCAAGTAGGGAGATTGCTAGTAAAGTGGCTGGAATGGCGAACCCGAGCACAAGGAGATGAGAAAGGAGGTGCGTTTTAGAAACCTTTCCCCATCACACGGTGTACCATCTTCTGGGTTTCTCATGCATGTTTTCGATGTAGGAAGATGCCCTTGAACCTGGAGATTTGGGACCCATGCGATGGGTAGCACGCAGTATTACTTTAAAGGGTCTGCGTTTGCTCACCCAACCTCACCAAACCTCTCAGCCCCAAGAGTGTCCACCCTTATGTCTCATCCAGCTGTGGGTCTAGATATGGTCAATCCAGGTTGCATCACAGCCCCTGAACGAATTGTGTAAGAATTTCTCTCTCTTTCCCTGTCTTTGTTTCATGGGTTTTTAAAAGTAATTTATTTTTATAATGGGGTTTAGCTGCTTTTCACGGCTGTGTTTAGGCCGCTTTACACCCACTTGACACACTAACAGAGAGATATCAATACATAGGTTTTAAGATTATTACTAGTCAGATATATTCTTGTGCGGTGAATCGGGCGTGTTGAGTCCAGTTCTCTGAGCAAGGAGTAGGTCTTGTCTATTACATATTGGGTTTATGGAACGGTATCTGAGCTAATTTGAAACTCTTGTTTTATGTATCACCCCACCTCACCTTTCCCGTTAAGCAGCCATAGTGTGTTTTCTGCATGTGTGACTCTGTTCTGTTTTGTAATTCAGTTCAAGTGTAACGGTTTTTACATTCCCTCTATAAGTGACACCTTATGAGAAGTGTCCTTTTCTGTGTGACTTATTTCACTTAGAATCGTCTTACCTAAATCCACTCATCATGCTGCTACTAGCTTTATGACATTGATTTCATGGCTGAGTGATATTCCATTGTACATAAGGACCACAACTTTTTTATCCATTTTTCGCTTTCCTGGGATATTTAAGGTGGAAGGAAGTGGAGGTCCTTGTCAACAGAGCAGCCCTAAACTTTGGGGTGCTTGTGTCTTGCTGATTTTCAATTTTCCCACTTTATCCCCCCATGCGTGGAAGTGCCCTATGCTCTCTAAGCTGTGTTTTTTAGATGTTTCAGGACACACCTTACACTTCTCCAGAGTGGCTGTTGGTAATTTACATCCCGCCCATCAGTGTAGCAAGGCTCCCATTTCTCCTTGGCCTGTCCTGCATTTCTGGTTTTGACACTTTTTTCAGCATGGCCCTTTTGACCGATGGGAAGCGAGACTTCTTTGTAGCGCTGATTTGCCTTTCCAGGTTGCTTGGTTGGCCAAAAAGGGCGTATGCGTTTTTTCCTGAATATATTCAGGAAAAAACGCATACGCCCTTTTTGGCCAAGGGCATCATTGTCAACGTTTTGCCGCTTTTCATGTGCTTTAAAGGCGATTCGAATCTACCTCCTGAAATCTGTTTCCTGCAATTCTGCCTTGATTTCTAATCCTCTTCTTTGCCTTCCCTCAATATATTTGTGGACGAGAGTTATCATTTATAACTCTGCAGGTTTGTGAATTGCAGTGCCCTGAAGCTCCATTTTACAAGTCGCTTTTTTGGGAGCCGGCCGCAGAAGCGCCGGATGGCTTCAGGCCCTGTTCTGGTTCCGGGGGGCAGGCTGAGCCTGTGGTTAATTCTTCTTCCTGATGGGAAAATAGAGTGACCTGTGCCTGTCCCAACACCAAGAGCTAGTCTCTCATTGGTTCCCCGTCTTCCCGTTCATCCTCAGGACAAATTGCAACCTGTACGGAACAGGAGGTTAAAGGTGCTGATGCTCCAAGTAGGGAGATTGCTAGTAAAGTGGCTGGAATGGCGAACCCGAGCACAAGGAGATGAGAAATGAGGTGCGTTTTAGAAACCTTTCCCCATCACACGGTGTACCATCTTCTGGGTTTCTCATGCATGTTTTCGATGTAGGAAGATGCCCTTGAACCTGGAGATTTGGGACCCATGCGATGGGTAGCACGCAGTATTACTTTAAAGGGTCTGCGTTTGCTCACCCAACCTCACCAAACCTCTCAGCCCCAAGAGTGTCCACACTTATGTCTCATCCAGCTGTGGGTCTAGATATGGTCAATCCAGGTTGCATCACAGCCCCTGAACGAATTGTGTAAGAATTTCTCTCTCTTTCCCTGTCTTTGTTTCATGGGTTTTTAAAAGTAATTTATTTTTATAATGGGGTTTAGCTGCTTTTCACGGCTGTGTTTAGGCCGCTTTACACCCACTTGACACACTAACAGAGAGATATCAATACATAGGTTTTAAGATTATTACTAGTCAGATATATTCTTGTGCGGTGAATCGGGCGTGTTGAGTCCAGTTCTCTGAGCAAGGAGTAGGTCTTGTCTATTCCATATTGGGTTTATGGAACGGTATCTGAGCTAATTTGAAACTCTTGTTTTATGTATCACCCCACCTCACCTTTCCCGTTAAGCAGCCATAGTGTGTTTTCTGCATGTGTGACTCTGTTCTGTTTTGTAATTCAGTTCAAGTGTAACGGTTTTTACATTCCCTCTATAAGTGACACCTTATGAGAAGTGTCCTTTTCTGTGTGACTTATTTCACTTAGAATCGTCTTACCTAAATCCACTCATCATGCTGCTACTAGCTTTATGACATTGATTTCATGGCTGAGTGATATTCCATTGTACATAAGGACCACAACTTTTTTATCCATTTTTCGCTTTCCTGGGATATTTAAGGTGGAAGGAAGTGGAGGTCTTTGTCAACAGAGCAGCCCTAAACTTTGGGGTGCTTGTGTCTTGCTGATTTTCAATTTTCCCACTTTATCCCCCCATGCGTGGAAGTGCCCTATGCTCTCTAAGCTGTGTTTTTTAGATGTTTCAGGACACACCTTACACTTCTCCAGAGTGGCTGTTGGCAATTTACATCCCGCCCATCAGTGTAGCAAGGCTCCCATTTCTCCTTGGCCTGTCCTGCATTTCTGGTTTTGACACTTTTTTCAGCATGGCCCTTTTGACCGATGGGAAGCGAGACTTCTTTGTAGCGCTGATTTGCCTTTCCAGGTTGCTTGGTTGGCCAAAAAGGGCGTATGCGTTTTTTCCTGAATATATTCAGGAAAAAACGCATACGCCCTTTTTGGCCAAGGGCATCATTGTCAACGTTTTGCCGCTTTTCATGTGCTTTAAAGGCGATTCGAATCTACCTCCTGAAATCTGTTTCCTGCAATTCTGCCTTGATTTCAAATCCTCTTCTTTGCCTTCCCTCAATATATTTGTGGACGAGAGTTATCATTTATAACTCTGCAGGTTTGTGAATTGCAGTGCCCTGAAGCTCCATTTTACAAGTCGCTTTTTTGGGAGCCGGCCGCAAAAGCGCCGGATGGCTTCAGGCCCTGTTCTGGTTCCGGGGGGCAGGCTGAGCCTGTGGTTAATTCTTCTTCCTGATGGGAAAATAGAGTGACCTGTGCCTGTCCCAACACCAAGAGCTAGTCTCTCATTGGTTCCCCGTCTTCCCGTTCATCCTCAGGACAAATTGCAACCTGTACGGAACAGGAGGTTAAAGGTGCTGATGCTCCAAGTAGGGAGATTGCTAGTAAAGTGGCTGGAATGGCGAACCCGAGCACAAGGAGATGAGAAATGAGGTGCGTTTTAGAAACCTTTCCCCATCACACGGTGTACCATCTTCTGGGTTTCTCATGCATGTTTTCGATGTAGGAAGATGCCCTTGAACCTGGAGATTTGGGACCCATGCGATGGGTAGCACGCAGTATTACTTTAAAGGGTCTGCGTTTGCTCACCCAACCTCACCAAACCTCTCAGCCCCAAGAGTGTCCACCCTTATGTCTCATCCAGCTGTGGGTCTAGATATGGTCAATCCAGGTTGCATCACAGCCCCTGAACGAATTGTGTAAGAATTTCTCTCTCTTTCCCTGTCTTTGTTTCATGGGTTTTTAAAAGTAATTTATTTTTATAATGGGGTTTAGCTGCTTTTCACGGCTGTGTTTAGGCCGCTTTACACCCACTTGACACACTAACAGAGAGATATCAATACATAGGTTTTAAGATTATTACTAGTCAGATATATTCTTGTGCGGTGAATCGGGCGTGTTGAGTCCAGTTCTCTGAGCAAGGAGTAGGTCTTGTCTATTCCATATTGGGTTTATGGAACGGTATCTGAGCTAATTTGAAACTCTTGTTTTATGTATCACCCCACCTCACCTTTCCCGTTAAGCAGCCATAGTGTGTTTTCTGCATGTGTGACTCTGTTCTGTTTTGTAATTCAGTTCAAGTGTAACGGTTTTTACATTCCCTCTATAAGTGACACCTTATGAGAAGTGTCCTTTTCTGTGTGACTTATTTCACTTAGAATCGTCTTACCTAAATCCACTCATCATGCTGCTACTAGCTTTATGACATTGATTTCATGGCTGAGTGATATTCCATTGTACATAAGGACCACAACTTTTTTATCCATTTTTCGCTTTCCTGGGATATTTAAGGTGGAAGGAAGTGGAGGTCCTTGTCAACAGAGCAGCCCTAAACTTTGGGGTGCTTGTGTCTTGCTGATTTTCAATTTTCCCACTTTATCCCCCCATGCGTGGAAGTGCCCTATGCTCTCTAAGCTGTGTTTTTTAGATGTTTCAGGACACACCTTACACTTCTCCAGAGTGGCTGTTGGCAATTTACATCCCGCCCATCAGTGTAGCAAGGCTCCCATTTCTCCTTGGCCTGTCCTGCATTTCTGGTTTTGACACTTTTTTCAGCATGGCCCTTTTGACCGATGGGAAGCGAGACTTCTTTGTAGCGCTGATTTGCCTTTCCAGGTTGCTTGGCTGGCCAAAAAGGGCGTATGCGTTTTTTCCTGAATATATTCAGGAAAAAACGCATACGCCCTTTTTGGCCAAGGGCATCATTGTCAACGTTTTGCCGCTTTTCATGTGCTTTAAAGGCGATTCGAATCTACCTCCTGAAATCTGTTTCCTGCAATTCTGCCTTGATTTCAAATCCTCTTCTTTGCCTTCCCTCAATATATTTGTGGACGAGAGTTATCATTTATAACTCTGCAGGTTTGTGAATTGCAGTGCCCTGAAGCTCCATTTTACAAGTCGATTTTTTGTGAGCCGGCCGCAAAAGCGCCGGATGGCTTCAGGCCCTGTTCTGGTTCCGGGGGGCAGGCTGAGCCTGTGGTTAATTCTTCTTCCTGATGGGAAAATAGAGTGACCTGTGCCTGTCCCAACACCAAGAGCTAGTCTCTCATTGGTTCCCCGTCTTCCCGTTCATCCTCAGGACAAATTGCAACCTGTACGGAACAGGAGGTTAAAGGTGCTGATGCTCCAAGTAGGGAGATTGCTAGTAAAGTGGCTGGAATGGCGAACCGGAGCACAAGGAGATGAGAAATGAGGTGCGTTTTAGAAACCTTTCCCCATCACACGGTGTACCATCTTCTGGGTTTCTCATGCATGTTTTCGATGTAGGAAGATGCCCTTGAACCTGGAGATTTGGGACCCATGCGATGGGTAGCACGCAGTATTACTTTAAAGGGTCTGCGTTTGCTCACCCAACCTCACCAAACCTCTCAGCCCCAAGAGTGTCCACCCTTATGTCTCATCCAGCTGTGGGTCTAGATATGGTCAATCCAGGTTGCATCACAGCCCCTGAACGAATTGTGTAAGAATTTCTCTCTCTTTCCCTGTCTTTGTTTCATGGGTTTTTAAAAGTAATTTATTTTTATAATGGGGTTTAGCTGCTTTTCACGGCTGTGTTTAGGCCGCTTTACACCCACTTGACACACTAACAGAGAGATATCAATACATAGGTTTTAAGATTATTACTAGTCAGATATATTCTTGTGCGGTGAATCGGGCGTGTTGAGTCCAGTTCTCTGAGCAAGGAGTAGGTCTTGTCTATTCCATATTGGGTTTATGGAACGGTATCTGAGCTAATTTGAAACTCTTGTTTTATGTATCACCCCACCTCACCTTTCCCGTTAAGCAGCCATAGTGTGTTTTCTGCATGTGTGACTCTGTTCTGTTTTGTAATTCAGTTCAAGTGTAACGGTTTTTACATTCCCTCTATAAGTGACACCTTATGAGAAGTGTCCTTTTCTGTGTGACTTATTTCACTTAGAATCGTCTTACCTAAATCCACTCATCATGCTGCTACTAGCTTTATGACATTGATTTCATGGCTGAGTGATATTCCATTGTACATAAGGACCACAACTTTTTTATCCATTTTTCGCTTTCCTGGGATATTTAAGGTGGAAGGAAGTGGAGGTCCTTGTCAACAGAGCAGCCCTAAACTTTGGGGTGCTTGTGTCTTGCTGATTTTCAATTTTCCCACTTTATCCCCCCATGCGTGGAAGTGCCCTATGCTCTCTAAGCTGTGTTTTTTAGATGTTTCAGGACACACCTTACACTTCTCCAGAGTGGCTGTTGGCAATTTACATCCCGCCCATCAGTGTAGCAAGGCTCCCATTTCTCCTTGGCCTGTCCTGCATTTCTGGTTTTGACACTTTTTTCAGCATGGCCCTTTTGACCGATGGGAAGCGAGACTTCTTTGTAGCGCTGATTTGCCTTTCCAGGTTGCTTGGTTGGCCAAAAAGGGCGTATGCGTTTTTTCCTGAATATATTCAGGAAAAAACGCATACGCCCTTTTTGGCCAAGGGCATCATTGTCAACGTTTTGCCGCTTTTCATGTGCTTTAAAGGCGATTCGAATCTACCTCCTGAAATCTGTTTCCTGCAATTCTGCCTTGATTTCAAATCCTCTTCTTTGCCTTCCCTCAATATATTTGTGGACGAGAGTTATCATTTATAACTCTGCAGGTTTGTGAATTGCAGTGCCCTGAAGCTCCATTTTACAAGTCGCTTTTTTGGGAGCCGGCCGCAAAAGCGCCGGATGGCTTCAGGCCCTGTTCTGGTTCCGGGGGGCAGGCTGAGCCTGTGGTTAATTCTTCTTCCTGATGGGAAAATAGAGTGACCTGTGCCTGTCCCAACACCAAGAGCTAGTCTCTCATTGGTTCCCCGTCTTCCCGTTCATCCTCAGGACAAATTGCAACCTGTACGGAACAGGAGGTTAAAGGTGCTGATGCTCCAAGTAGGGAGATTGCTAGTAAAGTGGCTGGAATGGCGAACCCGAGCACAAGGAGATGAGAAATGAGGTGCGTTTTAGAAACCTTTCCCCATCACACGGTGTACCATCTTCTGGGTTTCTCATGCATGTTTTCGATGTAGGAAGATGCCCTTGAACCTGGAGATTTGGGACCCATGCGATGGGTAGCACGCAGTATTACTTTAAAGGGTCTGCGTTTGCTCACCCAACCTCACCAAACCTCTCAGCCCCAAGAGTGTCCACCCTTATGTCTCATCCAGCTGTGGGTCTAGATATGGTCAATCCAGGTTGCATCACAGCCCCTGAACGAATTGTGTAAGAATTTCTCTCTCTTTCCCTGTCTTTGTTTCATGGGTTTTTAAAAGTAATTTATTTTTATAATGGGGTTTAGCTGCTTTTCACGGCTGTGTTTAGGCCGCTTTACACCCACTTGACACACTAACAGAGAGATATCAATACATAGGTTTTAAGATTATTACTAGTCAGATATATTCTTGTGCGGTGAATCGGGCGTGTTGAGTCCAGTTCTCTGAGCAAGGAGTAGGTCTTGTCTATTACATATTGGGTTTATGGAACGGTATCTGAGCTAATTTGAAACTCTTGTTTTATGTATCACCCCACCTCACCTTTCCCGTTAAGCAGCCATAGTGTGTTTTCTGCATGTGTGACTCTGTTCTGTTTTGTAATTCAGTTCAAGTGTAACGGTTTTTACATTCCCTCTATAAGTGACACCTTATGAGAAGTGTCCTTTTCTGTGTGACTCATTTCACTTAGAATCGTCTTACCTAAATCCACTCATCATGCTGCTACTAGCTTTATGACATTGATTTCATGGCTGAGTGATATTCCATTGTACATAAGGACCACAACTTTTTTATCCATTTTTCGCTTTCCTGGGATATTTAAGGTGGAAGGAAGTGGAGGTCCTTGTCAACAGAGCAGTCCTAAACTTTGGGGTGCTTGTGTCTTGCTGATTTTCAATTTTCCCACTTTATCCCCCCATGCGTGGAAGTGCCCTATGCTCTCTAAGCTGTGTTTTTTAGATGTTTCAGGACACACCTTACACTTCTCCAGAGTGGCTGTTGGTAATTTACATCCCGCCCATCAGTGTAGCAAGGCTCCCATTTCTCCTTGGCCTGTCCTGCATTTCTGGTTTTGACACTTTTTTCAGCATGGCCCTTTTGACCGATGGGAAGCGAGACTTCTTTGTAGCGCTGATTTGCCTTTCCAGGTTGCTTGGTTGGCCAAAAAGGGCGTATGCGTTTTTTCCTGAATATATTCAGGAAAAAACGCATACGCCCTTTTTGGCCAAGGGCATCATTGTCAACGTTTTGCCGCTTTTCATGTGCTTTAAAGGCGATTCGAATCTACCTCCTGAAATCTGTTTCCTGCAATTCTGCCTTGATTTCAAATCCTCTTCTTTGCCTTCCCTCAATATATTTGTGGACGAGAGTTATCATTTATAACTCTGCAGGTTTGTGAATTGCAGTGCCCTGAAGCTCCATTTTACAAGTCGATTTTTTGTGAGCCGGCCGCAAAAGCGCCGGATGGCTTCAGGCCCTGTTCTGGTTCCGGGGGGCAGGCTGAGCCTGTGGTTAATTCTTCTTCCTGATGGGAAAATAGAGTGACCTGTGCCTGTCCCAACACCAAGAGCTAGTCTCTCATTGGTTCCCCGTCTTCCCGTTCATCCTCAGGACAAATTGCAACCTGTACGGAACAGGAGGTTAAAGGTGCTGATGCTCCAAGTAGGGAGATTGCTAGTAAAGTGGCTGGAATGGCGAACCCGAGCACAAGGAGATGAGAAATGAGGTGCGTTTTAGAAACCTTTCCCCATCACACGGTGTACCATCTTCTGGGTTTCTCATGCATGTTTTCGATGTAGGAAGATGCCCTTGAACCTGGAGATTTGGGACCCATGCGATGGGTAGCACGCAGTATTACTTTAAAGGGTCTGCGTTTGCTCACCCAACCTCACCAAACCTCTCAGCCCCAAGAGTGTCCACCCTTATGTCTCATCCAGCTGTGGGTCTAGATATGGTCAATCCAGGTTGCATCACAGCCCCTGAACGAATTGTGTAAGAATTTCTCTCTCTTTCCCTGTCTTTGTTTCATGGGTTTTTAAAAGTAATTTATTTTTATAATGGGGTTTAGCTGCTTTTCACGGCTGTGTTTAGGCCGCTTTACACCCACTTGACACACTAACAGAGAGATATCAATACATAGGTTTTAAGATTATTACTAGTCAGATATATTCTTGTGCGGTGAATCGGGCGTGTTGAGTCCAGTTCTCTGAGCAAGGAGTAGGTCTTGTCTATTCCATATTGGGTTTATGGAACGGTATCTGAGCTAATTTGAAACTCTTGTTTTATGTATCACCCCACCTCACCTTTCCCGTTAAGCAGCCATAGTGTGTTTTCTGCATGTGTGACTCTGTTCTGTTTTGTAATTCAGTTCAAGTGTAACGGTTTTTACATTCCCTCTATAAGTGACACCTTATGAGAAGTGTCCTTTTCTGTGTGACTTATTTCACTTAGAATCGTCTTACCTAAATCCACTCATCATGCTGCTACTAGCCTTATGACATTGATTTCATGGCTGAGTGATATTCCATTGTACATAAGGACCACAACTTTTTTATCCATTTTTCGCTTTCCTGGGATATTTAAGGTGGAAGGAAGTGGAGGTCCTTGTCAACAGAGCAGCCCTAAACTTTGGGGTGCTTGTGTCTTGCTGATTTTCAATATTCCCACTTTATCCCCCCATGCGTGGAAGTGCCCTATGCTCTCTAAGCTGTGTTTTTTAGATGTTTCAGGACACACCGTACACTTCTCCAGAGTGGCTGTTGGCAATGTACATCCCGCCCATCAGTGTAGCAAGGCTCCCATTTCTCCATGGCCTGTCCTGCATTTCTGGTTTTGACACTTTTTTCAGCATGGCCCTTTTGACCGATGGGAAGCGAGACTTCTTTGTAGCGCTGATTTGCCTTTCCAGGTTGCTTGTTTGGCCAAAAAGGGCGTATGCGTTTTTTCCTGAATATATTCAGGAAAAAACGCATACGCCCTTTTTGGCCAAGGGCATCATTGTCAACGTTTTGCCGCTTTTCATGTGCTTTAAAGGCGATTCGAATCTACCTCCTGAAATCTGTTTCCTGCAATTCTGCCTTGATTTCAAATCCTCTTCTTTGCCTTCCCTCAATATATTTGTGGACGAGAGTTGTCATTTATAACTCTGCAGGTTTGTGAATTGCAGTGCCCTGAAGCTCCATTTTACAAGTCGCTTTTTTGGGAGCCGGCCGCAAAAGCGCCGGATGGCTTCAGGCCCTGTTCTGGTTCCGGGGGGCAGGCTGAGCCTGTGGTTAATTCTTCTTCCTGATGGGAAAATAGAGTGACCTGTGCCTGTCCCAACACCAAGAGCTAGTCTCTCATTGGTTCCCCGTCTTCCCGTTCATCCTCAGGACAAATTGCAACCTGTACGGAACAGGAGGTTAAAGGTGCTGATGCTCCAAGTAGGGAGATTGCTAGTAAAGTGGCTGGAATGGCGAACCGGAGCACAAGGAGATGAGAAATGAGGTGCGTTTTAGAAACCTTTCCCCATCACACGGTGTACCATCTTCTGGGTTTCTCATGCATGTTTTCGATGTAGGAAGATGCCCTTGAACCTGGAGATTTGGGACCCATGCGATGGGTAGCACGCAGTATTACTTTAAAGGGTCTGCGTTTGCTCACCCAACCTCACCAAACCTCTCAGCCCCAAGAGTGTCCACCCTTATGTCTCATCCAGCTGTGGGTCTAGATATGGTCAATCCAGGTTGCATCACAGCCCCTGAACGAATTGTGTAAGAATTTCTCTCTCTTTCCCTGTCTTTGTTTCATGGGTTTTTAAAAGTAATTTATTTTTATAATGGGGTTTAGCTGCTTTTCACGGCTGTGTTTAGGCCGCTTTACACCCACTTGACACACTAACAGAGAGATATCAATACATAGGTTTTAAGATTATTACTAGTCAGATATATTCTTGTGCGGTGAATCGGGCGTGTTGAGTCCAGTTCTCTGAGCAAGGAGTAGGTCTTGTCTATTCCATATTGGGTTTATGGAACGGTATCTGAGCTAATTTGAAACTCTTGTTTTATGTATCACCCCACCTCACCTTTCCCGTTAAGCAGCCATAGTGTGTTTTCTGCATGTGTGACTCTGTTCTGTTTTGTAATTCAGTTCAAGTGTAACGGTTTTTACATTCCCTCTATAAGTGACACCTTATGAGAAGTGTCCTTTTCTGTGTGACTTATTTCACTTAGAATCGTCTTACCTAAATCCCCTCATCATGCTGCTACTAGCTTTATGACATTGATTTCATGGCTGAGTGATATTCCATTGTACATAAGGACCACAACTTTTTTATCCATTTTTCGCTTTCCTGGGATATTTAAGGTGGAAGGAAGTGGAGGTCCTTGTCAACAGAGCAGCCCTAAACTTTGGGGTGCTTGTGTCTTGCTGATTTTCAATTTTCCCACTTTATCCCCCCATGCGTGGAAGTGCCCTATGCTCTCTAAGCTGTGTTTTTTAGATGTTTCAGGACACACCTTACACTTCTCCAGAGTGGCTGTTGGCAATTTACATCCCGCCCATCAGTGTAGCAAGGCTCCCATTTCTCCGTGGCCTGTCCTGCATTTCTGGTTTTGACACTTTTTTCAGCATGGCCCTTTTGACCGATGGGAAGCGAGACTTCTTTGTAGCGCTGATTTGCCTTTCCAGGTTGCTTGGTTGGCCAAAAAGGGCGTATGCGTTTTTTCCTGAATATATTCAGGAAAAAACGCATACGCCCTTTTTGGCCAAGGGCCTCATTGTCAACGTTTTGCCGCTTTTCATGTGCTTTAAAGGCGATTCGAATCTACCTCCTGAAATCTGTTTCCTGCAATTCTGCCTTGATTTCTAATCCTCTTCTTTGCCTTCCCTCAATATATTTGTGGACGAGAGTTATCATTTATAACTCTGCAGGTTTGTGAATTGCAGTGCCCTGAAGCTCCATTTTACAAGTCGCTTTTTTGGGAGCCGGCCGCAGAAGCGCCGGATGGCTTCAGGCCCTGTTCTGGTTCCGGGGGGCAGGCTGAGCCTGTGGTTAATTCTTCTTCCTGATGGGAAAATAGAGTGACCTGTGCCTGTCCCAACACCAAGAGCTAGTCTCTCATTGGTTCCCCGTCTTCCCGTTCATCCTCAGGACAAATTGCAACCTGTACGGAACAGGAGGTTAAAGGTGCTGATGCTCCAAGTAGGGAGATTGCTAGTAAAGTGGCTGGAATGGCGAACCGGAGCACAAGGAGATGAGAAATGAGGTGCGTTTTAGCAACCTTTCCCCATCACACGGTGTACCATCTTCTGGGTTTCTCATGCATGTTTTCGATGTAGGAAGATGCCCTTGAACCTGGAGATTTGGGACCCATGCGATGGGTAGCACGCAGTATTACTTTAAAGGGTCTGCGTTTGCTCACCCAACCTCACCAAACCTCTCAGCCCCAAGAGTGTCCACCCTTATGTCTCATCCAGCTGTGGGTCTAGATATGGTCAATCCAGGTTGCATCACAGCCCCTGAACGAATTGTGTAAGAATTTCTCTCTCTTTCCCTGTCTTTGTTTCATGGGTTTTTAAAAGTAATTTATTTTTATAATGGGGTTTAGCTGCTTTTCACGGCTGTGTTTAGGCCGCTTTACACCCACTTGACACACTAACAGAGAGATATCAATACATAGGTTTTAAGATTATTACTAGTCAGATATATTCTTGTGCGGTGAATCGGGCGTGTTGAGTCCAGTTCTCTGAGCAAGGAGTAGGTCTTGTCTATTCCATATTGGGTTTATGGAACGGTATCTGAGCTAATTTGAAACTCTTGTTTTATGTATCACCCCACCTCACCTTTCCCGTTAAGCAGCCATAGTGTGTTTTCTGCATGTGTGACTCTGTTCTGTTTTGTAATTCAGTTCAAGTGTAACGGTTTTTACATTCCCTCTATAAGTGACACCTTATGAGAAGTGTCCTTTTCTGTGTGACTTATTTCACTTAGAATCGTCTTACCTAAATCCACTCATCATGCTGCTACTAGCTTTATGACATTGATTTCATGGCTGAGTGATATTCCATTGTACATAAGGACCACAACTTTTTTATCCATTTTTCGCTTTCCTGGGATATTTAAGGTGGAAGGAAGTGGAGGTCCTTGTCAACAGAGCAGCCCTAAACTTTGGGGTGCTTGTGTCTTGCTGATTTTCAATTTTCCCACTTTATCCCCCCATGCGTGGAAGTGCCCTATGCTCTCTAAGCTGTGTTTTTTAGATGTTTCAGGACACACCTTACACTTCTCCAGAGTGGCTGTTGGCAATTTACATCCCGCCCATCAGTGTAGCAAGGCTCCCATTTCTCCTTGGCCTGTCCTGCATTTCTGGTTTTGACACTTTTTTCAGCATGGCCCTTTTGACCGATGGGAAGCGAGACTTCTTTGTAGCGCTGATTTGCCTTTCCAGGTGGCTTGGTTGGCCAAAAAGGGCGTATGCGTTTTTTCCTGAATATATTCAGGAAAAAACGCATACGCCCTTTTTGGCCAAGGGCATCATTGTCAACGTTTTGCCGCTTTTCATGTGCTTTAAAGGCGATTCGAATCTACCTCCTGAAATCTGTTTCCTGCAATTCTGCCTTGATTTCAAATCCTCTTCTTTGCCTTCCCTCAATATATTTGTGGACGAGAGTTATCATTTATAACTCTGCAGGTTTGTGAATTGCAGTGCCCTGAAGCTCCATTTTACAAGTCGCTTTTTTGGGAGCCGGCCGCAAAAGCGCCGGATGGCTTCAGGCCCTGTTCTGGTTCCGGGGGGCAGGCTGAGCCTGTGGTTAATTCTTCTTCCTGATGGGAAAATAGAGTGACCTGTGCCTGTCCCAACACCAAGAGCTAGTCTCTCATTGGTTCCCCGTCTTCCCGTTCATCCTCAGGACAAATTGCAACCTGTACGGAACAGGAGGTTAAAGGTGCTGATGCTCCAAGTAGGGAGATTGCTAGTAAAGTGGCTGGAATGGCGAACCCGAGCACAAGGAGATGAGAAATGAGGTGCGTTTTAGAAACCTTTCCCCATCACACGGTGTACCATCTTCTGGGTTTCTCATGCATGTTTTCGATGTAGGAAGATGCCCTTGAACCTGGAGATTTGGGACCCATGCGATGGGTAGCACGCAGTATTACTTTAAAGGGTCTGCGTTTGCTCACCCAACCTCACCAAACCTCTCAGCCCCAAGAGTGTCCACCCTTATGTCTCATCCAGCTGTGGGTCTAGATATGGTCAATCCAGGTTGCATCACAGCCCCTGAACGAATTGTGTAAGAATTTCTCTCTCTTTCCCTGTCTTTGTTTCATGGGTTTTTAAAAGTAATTTATTTTTATAATGGGGTTTAGCTGCTTTTCACGGCTGTGTTTAGGCCGCTTTACACCCACTTGACACACTAACAGAGAGATATCAATACATAGGTTTTAAGATTATTACTAGTCAGATATATTCTTGTGCGGTGAATCGGGCGTGTTGAGTCCAGTTCTCTGAGCAAGGAGTAGGTCTTGTCTATTCCATATTGGGTTTATGGAACGGTATCTGAGCTAATTTGAAACTCTTGTTTTATGTATCACCCCACCTCACCTTTCCCGTTAAGCAGCCATAGTGTGTTTTCTGCATGTGTGACTCTGTTCTGTTTTGTAATTCAGTTCAAGTGTAACGGTTTTTACATTCCCTCTATAAGTGACACCTTATGAGAAGTGTCCTTTTCTGTGTGACTTATTTCACTTAGAATCGTCTTACCTAAATCCCCTCATCATGCTGCTACTAGCTTTATGACATTGATTTCATGGCTGAGTGATATTCCATTGTACATAAGGACCACAACTTTTTTATCCATTTTTCGCTTTCCTGGGATATTTAAGGTGGAAGGAAGTGGAGGTCCTTGTCAACAGAGCAGCCCTAAACTTTGGGGTGCTTGTGTCTTGCTGATTTTCAATTTTCCCACTTTATCCCCCCATGCGTGGAAGTGCCCTATGCTCTCTAAGCTGTGTTTTTTAGATGTTTCAGGACACACCTTACACTTCTCCAGAGTGGCTGTTGGCAATTTACATCCCGCCCATGAGTGTAGCAAGGCTCCCATTTCTCCGTGGCCTGTCCTGCATTTCTGGTTTTGACACTTTTTTCAGCATGGCCCTTTTGACCGATGGGAAGCGAGACTTCTTTGTAGCGCTGATTTGCCTTTCCAGGTTGCTTGGTTGGCCAAAAAGGGCGTATGCGTTTTTTCCTGAATATATTCAGGAAAAAACGCATACGCCCTTTTTGGCCAAGGGCCTCATTGTCAACGTTTTGCCGCTTTTCATGTGCTTTAAAGGCGATTCGAATCTACCTCCTGAAATCTGTTTCCTGCAATTCTGCCTTGATTTCTAATCCTCTTCTTTGCCTTCCCTCAATATATTTGTGGACGAGAGTTATCATTTATAACTCTGCAGGTTTGTGAATTGCAGTGCCCTGAAGCTCCATTTTACAAGTCGCTTTTTTGGGAGCCGGCCGCAGAAGCGCCGGATGGCTTCAGGCCCTGTTCTGGTTCCGGGGGGCAGGCTGAGCCTGTGGTTAATTCTTCTTCCTGATGGGAAAATAGAGTGACCTGTGCCTGTCCCAACACCAAGAGCTAGTCTCTCATTGGTTCCCCGTCTTCCCGTTCATTCTCAGGACAAATTGCAACCTGTACGGAACAGGAGGTTAAAGGTGCTGATGCTCCAAGTAGGGAGATTGCTAGTAAAGTGGCTGGAATGGCGAACCCGAGCACAAGGAGATGAGAAATGAGGTGCGTTTTAGAAACCTTTCCCCATCACACGGTGTACCATCTTCTGGGTTTCTCATGCATGTTTTCGATGTAGGAAGATGCCCTTGAACCTGGAGATTTGGGACCCATGCGATGGGTAGCACGCAGTATTACTTTAAAGGGTCTGCGTTTGCTCACCCAACCTCACCAAACCTCTCAGCCCCAAGAGTGTCCACACTTATGTCTCATCCAGCTGTGGGTCTAGATATGGTCAATCCAGGTTGCATCACAGCCCCTGAACGAATTGTGTAAGAATTTCTCTCTCTTTCCCTGTCTTTGTTTCATGGGTTTTTAAAAGTAATTTATTTTTATAATGGGGTTTAGCTGCTTTTCACGGCTGTGTTTAGGCCGCTTTACACCCACTTGACACACTAACAGAGAGATATCAATACATAGGTTTTAAGATTATTACTAGTCAGATATATTCTTGTGCGGTGAATCGGGCGTGTTGAGTCCAGTTCTCTGAGCAAGGAGTAGGTCTTGTCTATTACATATTGGGTTTATGGAACGGTATCTGAGCTAATTTGAAACTCTTGTTTTATGTATCACCCCACCTCACCTTTCCCGTTAAGCAGCCATAGTGTGTTTTCTGCATGTGTGACTCTGTTCTGTTTTGTAATTCAGTTCAAGTGTAACGGTTTTTACATTCCCTCTATAAGTGACACCTTATGAGAAGTGTCCTTTTCTGTGTGACTTATTTCACTTAGAATCGTCTTACCTAAATCCACTCATCATGCTGCTACTAGCTTTATGACATTGATTTCATGGCTGAGTGATATTCCATTGTACATAAGGACCACAACTTTTTTATCCATTTTTCGCTTTCCTGGGATATTTAAGGTGGAAGGAAGTGGAGGTCCTTGTCAACAGAGCAGCCCTAAACTTTGGGGTGCTTGTGTCTTGCTGATTTTCAATTTTCCCACTTTATCCCCCCATGCGTGGAAGTGCCCTATGCTCTCTAAGCTGTGTTTTTTAGATGTTTCAGGACACACCTTACACTTCTCCAGAGTGGCTGTTGGCAATTTACATCCCGCCCATCAGTGTAGCAAGGCTCCCATTTCTCCGTGGCCTGTCCTGCATTTCTGGTTTTGACACTTTTTTCAGCATGGCCCTTTTGACCGATGGGAAGCGAGACTTCTTTGTAGCGCTGATTTGCCTTTCCAGGTTGCTTGGTTGGCCAAAAAGGGCGTATGCGTTTTTTCCTGAATATATTCAGGAAAAAACGCATACGCCCTTTTTGGCCAAGGGCCTCATTGTCAACGTTTTGCCGCTTTTCATGTGCTTTAAAGGCGATTCGAATCTACCTCCTGAAATCTGTTTCCTGCAATTCTGCCTTGATTTCTAATCCTCTTCTTTGCCTTCCCTCAATATATTTGTGGACGAGAGTTATCATTTATAACTCTGCAGGTTTGTGAATTGCAGTGCCCTGAAGCTCCATTTTACAAGTCGCTTTTTTGGGAGCCGGCCGCAGAAGCGCCGGATGGCTTCAGGCCCTGTTCTGGTTCCGGGGGGCAGGCTGAGCCTGTGGTTAATTCTTCTTCCTGATGGGAAAATAGAGTGACCTGTGCCTGTCCCAACACCAAGAGCTAGTCTCTCATTGGTTCCCCGTCTTCCCGTTCATCCTCAGGACAAATTGCAACCTGTACGGAACAGGAGGTTAAAGGTGCTGATGCTCCAAGTAGGGAGATTGCTAGTAAAGTGGCTGGAATGGCGAACCCGAGCACAAGGAGATGAGAAATGAGGTGCGTTTTAGAAACCTTTCCCCATCACACGGTGTACCATCTTCTGGGTTTCTCATGCATGTTTTCGATGTAGGAAGATGCCCTTGAACCTGGAGATTTGGGACCCATGCGATGGGTAGCACGCAGTATTACTTTAAAGGGTCTGCGTTTGCTCACCCAACCTCACCAAACCTCTCAGCCCCAAGAGTGTCCACCCTTATGTCTCATCCAGCTGTGGGTCTAGATATGGTCAATCCAGGTTGCATCACAGCCCCTGAACGAATTGTGTAAGAATTTCTCTCTCTTTCCCTGTCTTTGTTTCATGGGTTTTTAAAAGTAATTTATTTTTATAATGGGGTTTAGCTGCTTTTCACGGCTGTGTTTAGGCCGCTTTACACCCACTTGACACACTAACAGAGAGATATCAATACATAGGTTTTAAGATTATTACTAGTCAGATATATTCTTGTGCGGTGAATCGGGCGTGTTGAGTCCAGTTCTCTGAGCAAGGAGTAGGTCTTGTCTATTCCATATTGGGTTTATGGAACGGTATCTGAGCTAATTTGAAACTCTTGTTTTATGTATCACCCCACCTCACCTTTCCCGTTAAGCAGCCATAGTGTGTTTTCTGCATGTGTGACTCTGTTCTGTTTTGTAATTCAGTTCAAGTGTAACGGTTTTTACATTCCCTCTATAAGTGACACCTTATGAGAAGTGTCCTTTTCTGTGTGACTTATTTCACTTAGAATCGTCTTACCTAAATCCCCTCATCATGCTGCTACTAGCTTTATGACATTGATTTCATGGCTGAGTGATATTCCATTGTACATAAGGACCACAACTTTTTTATCCATTTTTCGCTTTCCTGGGATATTTAAGGTGGAAGGAAGTGGAGGTCCTTGTCAACAGAGCAGCCCTAAACTTTGGGGTGCTTGTGTCTTGCTGATTTTCAATTTTCCCACTTTATCCCCCCATGCGTGGAAGTGCCCTATGCTCTCTAAGCTGTGTTTTTTAGATGTTTCAGGACACACCTTACACTTCTCCAGAGTGGCTGTTGGCAATTTACATCCCGCCCATCAGTGTAGCAAGGCTCCCATTTCTCCGTGGCCTGTCCTGCATTTCTGGTTTTGACACTTTTTTCAGCATGGCCCTTTTGACCGATGGGAAGCGAGACTTCTTTGTAGCGCTGATTTGCCTTTCCAGGTTGCTTGGTTGGCCAAAAAGGGCGTATGCGTTTTTTCCTGAATATATTCAGGAAAAAACGCATACGCCCTTTTTGGCCAAGGGCCTCATTGTCAACGTTTTGCCGCTTTTCATGTGCTTTAAAGGCGATTCGAATCTACCTCCTGAAATCTGTTTCCTGCAATTCTGCCTTGATTTCAAATCCTCTTCTTTGCCTTCCCTCAATATATTTGTGGACGAGAGTTATCATTTATAACTCTGCAGGTTTGTGAATTGCAGTGCCCTGAAGCTCCATTTTACAAGTCGCTTTTTTGGGAGCCGGCCGCAAAAGCGCCGGATGGCTTCAGGCCCTGTTCTGGTTCCGGGGGGCAGGCTGAGCCTGTGGTTAATTCTTCTTCCTGATGGGAAAATAGAGTGACCTGTGCCTGTCCCAACACCAAGAGCTAGTCTCTCATTGGTTCCCCGTCTTCCCGTTCATCCTCAGGACAAATTGCAACCTGTACAGAACAGGAGGTTAAAGGTGCTGATGCTCCAAGTAGGGAGATTGCTAGTAAAGTGGCTGGAATGGCGAACCCGAGCACAAGGAGATGAGAAATGAGGTGCGTTTTAGAAACCTTTCCCCATCACACGGTGTACCATCTTCTGGGTTTCTCATGCATGTTTTCGATGTAGGAAGATGCCCTTGAACCTGGAGATTTGGGACCCATGCGATGGGTAGCACGCAGTATTACTTTAAAGGGTCTGCGTTTGCTCACCCAACCTCACCAAACCTCTCAGCCCCAAGAGTGTCCACCCTTATGTCTCATCCAGCTGTGGGTCTAGATATGGTCAATCCAGGTTGCATCACAGCCCCTGAACGAATTGTGTAAGAATTTCTCTCTCTTTCCCTGTCTTTGTTTCATGGGTTTTTAAAAGTAATTTATTTTTATAATGGGGTTTAGCTGCTTTTCACGGCTGTGTTTAGGCCGCTTTACACCCACTTGACACACTAACAGAGAGATATCAATACATAGGTTTTAAGATTATTACTAGTCAGATATATTCTTGTGCGGTGAATCGGGCGTGTTGAGTCCAGTTCTCTGAGCAAGGAGTAGGTCTTGTCTATTACATATTGGGTTTATGGAACGGTATCTGAGCGAATTTGAAACTCTTGTTTTATGTATCACCCCACCTCACCTTTCCCGTTAAGCAGCCATAGTGTGTTTTCTGCATGTGTGACTCTGTTCTGTTTTGTAATTCAGTTCAAGTGTAACGGTTTTTACATTCCCTCTATAAGTGACACCTTATGAGAAGTGTCCTTTTCTGTGTGACTTATTTCACTTAGAATCGTCTTACCTAAATCCACTCATCATGCTGCTACTAGCTTTATGACATTGATTTCATGGCTGAGTGATATTCCATTGTACATAAGGACCACAACTTTTTTATCCATTTTTCGCTTTCCTGGGATATTTAAGGTGGAAGGAAGTGGAGGTCCTTGTCAACAGAGCAGCCCTAAACTTTGGGGTGCTTGTGTCTTGCTGATTTTCAATTTTCCCACTTTATCCCCCCATGCGTGGAAGTGCCCTATGCTCTCTAAGCTGTGTTTTTTAGATGTTTCAGGACACACCTTACACTTCTCCAGAGTGGCTGTTGGCAATTTACATCCCGCCCATCAGTGTAGCAAGGCTCCCATTTCTCCTTGGCCTGTCCTGCATTTCTGGTTTTGACACTTTTTTCAGCATGGCCCTTTTGACCGATGGGAAGCGAGACTTCTTTGTAGCGCTGATTTGCCTTTCCAGGTTGCTTGGTTGGCCAAAAAGGGCGTATGCGTTTTTTCCTGAATATATTCAGGAAAAAACGCATACGCCCTTTTTGGCCAAGGGCATCATTGTCAACGTTTTGCCGCTTTTCATGTGCTTTAAAGGCGATTCGAATCTACCTCCTGAAATCTGTTTCCTGCAATTCTGCCTTGATTTCAAATCCTCTTCTTTGCCTTCCCTCAATATATTTGTGGACGAGAGTTATCATTTATAACTCTGCAGGTTTGTGAATTGCAGTGCCCTGAAGCTCCATTTTACAAGTCGCTTTTTTGGGAGCCGGCCGCAGAAGCGCCGGATGGCTTCAGGCCCTGTTCTGGTTCCGGGGGGCAGGCTGAGCCTGTGGTTAATTCTTCTTCCTGATGGGAAAATAGAGTGACCTGTGCCTGTCCCAACACCAAGAGCTAGTCTCTCATTGGTTCCCCGTCTTCCCGTTCATCCTCAGGACAAATTGCAACCTGTACGGAACAGGAGGTTAAAGGTGCTGATGCTCCAAGTAGGGAGATTGCTAGTAAAGTGGCTGGAATGGCGAACCCGAGCACAAGGAGATGAGAAATGAGGTGCGTTTTAGAAACCTTTCCCCATCACACGGTGTACCATCTTCTGGGTTTCTCATGCATGTTTTCGATGTAGGAAGATGCCCTTGAACCTGGAGATTTGGGACCCATGCGATGGGTAGCACGCAGTATTACTTTAAAGGGTCTGCGTTTGCTCACCCAACCTCACCAAACCTCTCAGCCCCAAGAGTGTCCACCCTTATGTCTCATCCAGCTGTGGGTCTAGATATGGTCAATCCAGGTTGCATCACAGCCCCTGAACGAATTGTGTAAGAATTTCTCTCTCTTTCCCTGTCTTTGTTTCATGGGTTTTTAAAAGTAATTTATTTTTATAATGGGGTTTAGCTGCTTTTCACGGCTGTGTTTAGGCCGCTTTACACCCACTTGACACACTAACAGAGAGATATCAATACATAGGTTTTAAGATTATTACTAGTCAGATATATTCTTGTGCGGTGAATCGGGCGTGTTGAGTCCAGTTCTCTGAGCAAGGAGTAGGTCTTGTCTATTCCATATTGGGTTTATGGAACGGTATCTGAGCTAATTTGAAACTCTTGTTTTATGTATCACCCCACCTCACCTTTCCCGTTAAGCAGCCATAGTGTGTTTTCTGCATGTGTGACTCTGTTCTGTTTTGTAATTCAGTTCAAGTGTAACGGTTTTTACATTCCCTCTATAAGTGACACCTTATGAGAAGTGTCCTTTTCTGTGTGACTTATTTCACTTAGAATCGTCTTACCTAAATCCCCTCATCATGCTGCTACTAGCTTTATGACATTGATTTCATGGCTGAGTGATATTCCATTGTACATAAGGACCACAACTTTTTTATCCATTTTTCGCTTTCCTGGGATATTTAAGGTGGAAGGAAGTGGAGGTCCTTGTCAACAGAGCAGCCCTAAACTTTGGGGTGCTTGTGTCTTGCTGATTTTCAATTTTCCCACTTTATCCCCCCATGCGTGGAAGTGCCCTATGCTCTCTAAGCTGTGTTTTTTAGATGTTTCAGGACACACCTTACACTTCTCCAGAGTGGCTGTTGGCAATTTACATCCCGCCCATCAGTGTAGCAAGGCTCCCATTTCTCCGTGGCCTGTCCTGCATTTCTGGTTTTGACACTTTTTTCAGCATGGCCCTTTTGACCGATGGGAAGCGAGACTTCTTTGTAGCGCTGATTTGCCTTTCCAGGTTGCTTGGTTGGCCAAAAAGGGCGTATGCGTTTTTTCCTGAATATATTCAGGAAAAAACGCATACGCCCTTTTTGGCCAAGGGCCTCATTGTCAACGTTTTGCCGCTTTTCATGTGCTTTAAAGGCGATTCGAATCTACCTCCTGAAATCTGTTTCCTGCAATTCTGCCTTGATTTCTAATCCTCTTCTTTGCCTTCCCTCAATATATTTGTGGACGAGAGTTATCATTTATAACTCTGCAGGTTTGTGAATTGCAGTGCCCTGAAGCTCCATTTTACAAGTCGCTTTTTTGGGAGCCGGCCGCAGAAGCGCCGGATGGCTTCAGGCCCTGTTCTGGTTCCGGGGGGCAGGCTGAGCCTGTGGTTAATTCTTCTTCCTGATGGGAAAATAGAGTGACCTGTGCCTGTCCCAACACCAAGAGCTAGTCTCTCATTGGTTCCCCGTCTTCCCGTTCATCCTCAGGACAAATTGCAACCTGTACGGAACAGGAGGTTAAAGGTGCTGATGCTCCAAGTAGGGAGATTGCTAGTAAAGTGGCTGGAATGGCGAACCCGAGCACAAGGAGATGAGAAATGAGGTGCGTTTTAGAAACCTTTCCCCATCACACGGTGTACCATCTTCTGGGTTTCTCATGCATGTTTTCGATGTAGGAAGATGCCCTTGAACCTGGAGATTTGGGACCCATGCGATGGGTAGCACGCAGTATTACTTTAAAGGGTCTGCGTTTGCTCACCCAACCTCACCAAACCTCTCAGCCCCAAGAGTGTCCACACTTATGTCTCATCCAGCTGTGGGTCTAGATATGGTCAATCCAGGTTGCATCACAGCCCCTGAACGAATTGTGTAAGAATTTCTCTCTCTTTCCCTGTCTTTGTTTCATGGGTTTTTAAAAGTAATTTATTTTTATAATGGGGTTTAGCTGCTTTTCACGGCTGTGTTTAGGCCGCTTTACACCCACTTGACACACTAACAGAGAGATATCAATACATAGGTTTTAAGATTATTACTAGTCAGATATATTCTTGTGCGGTGAATCGGGCGTGTTGAGTCCAGTTCTCTGAGCAAGGAGTAGGTCTTGTCTATTACATATTGGGTTTATGGAACGGTATCTGAGCTAATTTGAAACTCTTGTTTTATGTATCACCCCACCTCACCTTTCCCGTTAAGCAGCCATAGTGTGTTTTCTGCATGTGTGACTCTGTTCTGTTTTGTAATTCAGTTCAAGTGTAACGGTTTTTACATTCCCTCTATAAGTGACACCTTATGAGAAGTGTCCTTTTCTGTGTGACTTATTTCACTTAGAATCGTCTTACCTAAATCCACTCATCATGCTGCTACTAGCTTTATGACATTGATTTCATGGCTGAGTGATATTCCATTGTACATAAGGACCACAACTTTTTTATCCATTTTTCGCTTTCCTGGGATATTTAAGGTGGAAGGAAGTGGAGGTCCTTGTCAACAGAGCAGCCCTAAACTTTGGGGTGCTTGTGTCTTGCTGATTTTCAATTTTCCCACTTTATCCCCCCATGCGTGGAAGTGCCCTATGCTCTCTAAGCTGTGTTTTTTAGATGTTTCAGGACACACCTTACACTTCTCCAGAGTGGCTGTTGGCAATTTACATCCCGCCCATCAGTGTAGCAAGGCTCCCATTTCTCCTTGGCCTGTCCTGCATTTCTGGTTTTGACACTTTTTTCAGCATGGCCCTTTTGACCGATGGGAAGCGAGACTTCTTTGTAGCGCTGATTTGCCTTTCCAGGTTGCTTGGTTGGCCAAAAAGGGCGTATGCGTTTTTTCCTGAATATATTCAGGAAAAAACGCATACGCCCTTTTTGGCCAAGGGCATCATTGTCAACGTTTTGCCGCTTTTCATGTGCTTTAAAGGCGATTCGAATCTACCTCCTGAAATCTGTTTCCTGCAATTCTGCCTTGATTTCAAATCCTCTTCTTTGCCTTCCCTCAATATATTTGTGGACGAGAGTTATCATTTATAACTCTGCAGGTTTGTGAATTGCAGTGCCCTGAAGCTCCATTTTACAAGTCGCTTTTTTGGGAGCCGGCCGCAGAAGCGCCGGATGGCTTCAGGCCCTGTTCTGGTTCCGGGGGGCAGGCTGAGCCTGTGGTTAATTCTTCTTCCTGATGGGAAAATAGAGTGACCTGTGCCTGTCCCAACACCAAGAGCTAGTCTCTCATTGGTTCCCCGTCTTCCCGTTCATCCTCAGGACAAATTGCAACCTGTACAGAACAGGAGGTTAAAGGTGCTGATGCTCCAAGTAGGGAGATTGCTAGTAAAGTGGCTGGAATGGCGAACCCGAGCACAAGGAGATGAGAAATGAGGTGCGTTTTAGAAACCTTTCCCCATCACACGGTGTACCATCTTCTGGGTTTCTCATGCATGTTTTCGATGTAGGAAGATGCCCTTGAACCTGGAGATTTGGGACCCATGCGATGGGTAGCACGCAGTATTACTTTAAAGGGTCTGCGTTTGCTCACCCAACCTCACCAAACCTCTCAGCCCCAAGAGTGTCCACCCTTATGTCTCATCCAGCTGTGGGTCTAGATATGGTCAATCCAGGTTGCATCACAGCCCCTGAACGAATTGTGTAAGAATTTCTCTCTCTTTCCCTGTCTTTGTTTCATGGGTTTTTAAAAGTAATTTATTTTTATAATGGGGTTTAGCTGCTTTTCACGGCTGTGTTTAGGCCGCTTTACACCCACTTGACACACTAACAGAGAGATATCAATACATAGGTTTTAAGATTATTACTAGTCAGATATATTCTTGTGCGGTGAATCGGGCGTGTTGAGTCCAGTTCTCTGAGCAAGGAGTAGGTCTTGTCTATTCCATATTGGGTTTATGGAACGGTATCTGAGCTAATTTGAAACTCTTGTTTTATGTATCACCCCACCTCACCTTTCCCGTTAAGCAGCCATAGTGTGTTTTCTGCATGTGTGACTCTGTTCTGTTTTGTAATTCAGTTCAAGTGTAACGGTTTTTACATTCCCTCTATAAGTGACACCTTATGAGAAGTGTCCTTTTCTGTGTGACTTATTTCACTTAGAATCGTCTTACCTAAATCCACTCATCATGCTGCTACTAGCTTTATGACATTGATTTCATGGCTGAGTGATATTCCATTGTACATAAGGACCACAACTTTTTTATCCATTTTTCGCTTTCCTGGGATATTTAAGGTGGAAGGAAGTGGAGGTCCTTGTCAACAGAGCAGCCCTAAACTTTGGGGTGCTTGTGTCTTGCTGATTTTCAATTTTCCCACTTTATCCCCCCATGCGTGGAAGTGCCCTATGCTCTCTAAGCTGTGTTTTTTAGATGTTTCAGGACACACCTTACACTTCTCCAGAGTGGCTGTTGGCAATTTACATCCCGCCCATCAGTGTAGCAAGGCTCCCATTTCTCCTTGGCCTGTCCTGCATTTCTGGTTTTGACACTTTTTTCAGCATGGCCCTTTTGACCGATGGGAAGCGAGACTTCTTTGTAGCGCTGATTTGCCTTTCCAGGTTGCTTGGTTGGCCAAAAAGGGCGTATGCGTTTTTTCCTGAATATATTCAGGAAAAAACGCATACGCCCTTTTTGGCCAAGGGCCTCATTGTCAACGTTTTGCCGCTTTTCATGTGCTTTAAAGGCGATTCGAATCTACCTCCTGAAATCTGTTTCCTGCAATTCTGCCTTGATTTCAAATCCTCTTCTTTGCCTTCCCTCAATATATTTGTGGACGAGAGTTATCATTTATAACTCTGCAGGTTTGTGAATTGCAGTGCCCCGAAGCTCCATTTTACAAGTCGATTTTTTGTGAGCCGGCCGCAAAAGCGCCGGATGGCTTCAGGCCCTGTTCTGGTTCCGGGGGGCAGGCTGAGCCTGTGGTTAATTCTTCTTCCTGATGGGAAAATAGAGTGACCTGTGCCTGTCCCAACACCAAGAGCTAGTCTCTCATTGGTTCCCCGTCTTCCCGTTCATCCTCAGGACAAATTGCAACCTGTACGGAACAGGAGGTTAAAGGTGCTGATGCTCCAAGTAGGGAGATTGCTAGTAAAGTGGCTGGAATGGCGAACCCGAGCACAAGGAGATGAGAAATGAGGTGCGTTTTAGAAACCTTTCCCCATCACACGGTGTACCATCTTCTGGGTTTCTCATGCATGTTTTCGATGTAGGAAGATGCCCTTGAACCTGGAGATTTGGGACCCATGCGATGGGTAGCACGCAGTATTACTTTAAAGGGTCTGCGTTTGCTCACCCAACCTCACCAAACCTCTCAGCCCCAAGAGTGTCCACCCTTATGTCTCATCCAGCTGTGGGTCTAGATATGGTCAATCCAGGTTGCATCACAGCCCCTGAACGAATTGTGTAAGAATTTCTCTCTCTTTCCCTGTCTTTGTTTCATGGGTTTTTAAAAGTAATTTATTTTTATAATGGGGTTTAGCTGCTTTTCACGGCTGTGTTTAGGCCGCTTTACACCCACTTGACACACTAACAGAGAGATATCAATACATAGGTTTTAAGATTATTACTAGTCAGATATATTCTTGTGCGGTGAATCGGGCGTGTTGAGTCCAGTTCTCTGAGCAAGGAGTAGGTCTTGTCTATTACATATTGGGTTTATGGAACGGTATCTGAGCTAATTTGAAACTCTTGTTTTATGTATCACCCCACCTCACCTTTCCCGTTAAGCAGCCATAGTGTGTTTTCTGCATGTGTGACTCTGTTCTGTTTTGTAATTCAGTTCAAGTGTAACGGTTTTTACATTCCCTCTATAAGTGACACCTTATGAGAAGTGTCCTTTTCTGTGTGACTTATTTCACTTAGAATCGTCTTACCTAAATCCACTCATCATGCTGCTACTAGCTTTATGACATTGATTTCATGGCTGAGTGATATTCCATTGTACATAAGGACCACAACTTTTTTATCCATTTTTCGCTTTCCTGGGATATTTAAGGTGGAAGGAAGTGGAGGTCCTTGTCAACAGAGCAGCCCTAAACTTTGGGGTGCTTGTGTCTTGCTGATTTTCAATTTTCCCACTTTATCCCCCCATGCGTGGAAGTGCCCTATGCTCTCTAAGCTGTGTTTTTTAGATGTTTCAGGACACACCTTACACTTCTCCAGAGTGGCTGTTGGCAATTTACATCCCGCCCATCAGTGTAGCAAGGCTCCCATTTCTCCTTGGCCTGTCCTGCATTTCTGGTTTTGACACTTTTTTCAGCATGGCCCTTTTGACCGATGGGAAGCGAGACTTCTTTGTAGCGCTGATTTGCCTTTCCAGGTGGCTTGGTTGGCCAAAAAGGGCGTATGCGTTTTTTCCTGAATATATTCAGGAAAAAACGCATACGCCCTTTTTGGCCAAGGGCATCATTGTCAACGTTTTGCCGCTTTTCATGTGCTTTAAAGGCGATTCGAATCTACCTCCTGAAATCTGTTTCCTGCAATTCTGCCTTGATTTCAAATCCTCTTCTTTGCCTTCCCTCAATATATTTGTGGACGAGAGTTATCATTTATAACTCTGCAGGTTTGTGAATTGCAGTGCCCTGAAGCTCCATTTTACAAGTCGCTTTTTTGGGAGCCGGCCGCAGAAGCGCCGGATGGCTTCAGGCCCTGTTCTGGTTCCGGGGGGCAGGCTGAGCCTGTGGTTAATTCTTCTTCCTGATGGGAAAATAGAGTGACCTGTGCCTGTCCCAACACCAAGAGCTAGTCTCTCATTGGTTCCCCGTCTTCCCGTTCATCCTCAGGACAAATTGCAACCTGTACAGAACAGGAGGTTAAAGGTGCTGATGCTCCAAGTAGGGAGATTGCTAGTAAAGTGGCTGGAATGGCGAACCCGAGCACAAGGAGATGAGAAATGAGGTGCGTTTTAGAAACCTTTCCCCATCACACGGTGTACCATCTTCTGGGTTTCTCATGCATGTTTTCGATGTAGGAAGATGCCCTTGAACCTGGAGATTTGGGACCCATGCGATGGGTAGCACGCAGTATTACTTTAAAGGGTCTGCGTTTGCTCACCCAACCTCACCAAACCTCTCAGCCCCAAGAGTGTCCACCCTTATGTCTCATCCAGCTGTGGGTCTAGATATGGTCAATCCAGGTTGCATCACAGCCCCTGAACGAATTGTGTAAGAATTTCTCTCTCTTTCCCTGTCTTTGTTTCATGGGTTTTTAAAAGTAATTTATTTTTATAATGGGGTTTAGCTGCTTTTCACGGCTGTGTTTAGGCCGCTTTACACCCACTTGACACACTAACAGAGAGATATCAATACATAGGTTTTAAGATTATTACTAGTCAGATATATTCTTGTGCGGTGAATCGGGCGTGTTGAGTCCAGTTCTCTGAGCAAGGAGTAGGTCTTGTCTATTCCATATTGGGTTTATGGAACGGTATCTGAGCTAATTTGAAACTCTTGTTTTATGTATCACCCCACCTCACCTTTCCCGTTAAGCAGCCATAGTGTGTTTTCTGCATGTGTGACTCTGTTCTGTTTTGTAATTCAGTTCAAGTGTAACGGTTTTTACATTCCCTCTATAAGTGACACCTTATGAGAAGTGTCCTTTTCTGTGTGACTTATTTCACTTAGAATCGTCTTACCTAAATCCCCTCATCATGCTGCTACTAGCCTTATGACATTGATTTCATGGCTGAGTGATATTCCATTGTACATAAGGACCACAACTTTTGTATCCATTTTTCGCTTTCCTGGGATATTTAAGGTGGAAGGAAGTGGAGGTCCTTGTCAACAGAGCAGCCCTAAACTTTGGGGTGCTTGTGTCTTGCTGATTTTCAATTTTCCCACTTTATCCCCCCATGCGTGGAAGTGCCCTATGCTCTCTAAGCTGTGTTTTTTAGATGTTTCAGGACACACCTTACACTTCTCCAGAGTGGCTGTTGGCAATTTACATCCCGCCCATCAGTGTAGCAAGGCTTCCATTTCTCCGTGGCCTGTCCTGCATTTCTGGTTTTGACACTTTTTTCAGCATGGCCCTTTTGACCGATGGGAAGCGAGACTTCTTTGTAGCGCTGATTTGCCTTTCCAGGTTGCTTGGTTGGCCAAAAAGGGCGTATGCGTTTTTTCCTGAATATATTCAGGAAAAAACGCATACGCCCTTTTTGGCCAAGGGCCTCATTGTCAACGTTTTGCCGCTTTTCATGTGCTTTAAAGGCGATTCGAATCTACCTCCTGAAATCTGTTTCCTGCAATTCTGCCTTGATTTCAAATCCTCTTCTTTGCCTTCCCTCAATATATTTGTGGACGAGAGTTATCATTTATAACTCTGCAGGTTTGTGAATTGCAGTGCCCTGAAGCTCCATTTTACAAGTCGCTTTTTTGGGAGCCGGCCGCAAAAGCGCCGGATGGCTTCAGGCCCTGTTCTGGTTCCGGGGGGCAGGCTGAGCCTGTGGTTAATTCTTCTTCCTGATGGGAAAATAGAGTGACCTGTGCCTGTCCCAACACCAAGAGCTAGTCTCTCATTGGTTCCCCGTCTTCCCGTTCATCCTCAGGACAAATTGCAACCTGTACGGAACAGGAGGTTAAAGGTGCTGATGCTCCAAGTAGGGAGATTGCTAGTAAAGTGGCTGGAATGGCGAACCCGAGCACAAGGAGATGAGAAATGAGGTGCGTTTTAGAAACCTTTCCCCATCACACGGTGTACCATCTTCTGGGTTTCTCATGCATGTTTTCGATGTAGGAAGATGCCCTTGAACCTGGAGATTTGGGACCCATGCGATGGGTAGCACGCAGTATTACTTTAAAGGGTCTGCGTTTGCTCACCCAACCTCACCAAACCTCTCAGCCCCAAGAGTGTCCACCCTTATGTCTCATCCAGCTGTGGGTCTAGATATGGTCAATCCAGGTTGCATCACAGCCCCTGAACGAATTGTGTAAGAATTTCTCTCTCTTTCCCTGTCTTTGTTTCATGGGTTTTTAAAAGTAATTTATTTTTATAATGGGGTTTAGCTGCTTTTCACGGCTGTGTTTAGGCCGCTTTACACCCACTTGACACACTAACAGAGAGATATCAATACATAGGTTTTAAGATTATTACTAGTCAGATATATTCTTGTGCGGTGAATCGGGCGTGTTGAGTCCAGTTCTCTGAGCAAGGAGTAGGTCTTGTCTATTCCATATTGGGTTTATGGAACGGTATCTGAGCTAATTTGAAACTCTTGTTTTATGTATCACCCCACCTCACCTTTCCCGTTAAGCAGCCATAGTGTGTTTTCTGCATGTGTGACTCTGTTCTGTTTTGTAATTCAGTTCAAGTGTAACGGTTTTTACATTCCCTCTATAAGTGACACCTTATGAGAAGTGTCCTTTTCTGTGTGACTTATTTCACTTAGAATCGTCTTACCTAAATCCACTCATCATGCTGCTACTAGCTTTATGACATTGATTTCATGGCTGAGTGATATTCCATTGTACATAAGGACCACAACTTTTTTATCCATTTTTCGCTTTCCTGGGATATTTAAGGTGGAAGGAAGTGGAGGTCCTTGTCAACAGAGCAGCCCTAAACTTTGGGGTGCTTGTGTCTTGCTGATTTTCAATTTTCCCACTTTATCCCCCCATGCGTGGAAGTGCCCTATGCTCTCTAAGCTGTGTTTTTTAGATGTTTCAGGACACACCTTACACTTCTCCAGAGTGGCTGTTGGCAATTTACATCCCGCCCATCAGTGTAGCAAGGCTCCCATTTCTCCTTGGCCTGTCCTGCATTTCTGGTTTTGACACTTTTTTCAGCATGGCCCTTTTGACCGATGGGAAGCGAGACTTCTTTGTAGCGCTGATTTGCCTTTCCAGGTTGCTTGGTTGGCCAAAAAGGGCGTATGCGTTTTTTCCTGAATATATTCAGGAAAAAACGCATACGCCCTTTTTGGCCAAGGGCCTCATTGTCAACGTTTTGCCGCTTTTCATGTGCTTTAAAGGCGATTCGAATCTACCTCCTGAAATCTGTTTCCTGCAATTCTGCCTTGATTTCAAATCCTCTTCTTTGCCTTCCCTCAATATATTTGTGGACGAGAGTTATCATTTATAACTCTGCAGGTTTGTGAATTGCAGTGCCCTGAAGCTCCATTTTACAAGTCGCTTTTTTGGGAGCCGGCCGCAAAAGCGCCGGATGGCTTCAGGCCCTGTTCTGGTTCCGGGGGGCAGGCTGAGCCTGTGGTTAATTCTTCTTCCTGATGGGAAAATAGAGTGACCTGTGCCTGTCCCAACACCAAGAGCTAGTCTCTCATTGGTTCCCCGTCTTCCCGTTCATCCTCAGGACAAATTGCAACCTGTACGGAACAGGAGGTTAAAGGTGCTGATGCTCCAAGTAGGGAGATTGCTAGTAAAGTGGCTGGAATGGCGAACCCGAGCACAAGGAGATGAGAAATGAGGTGCGTTTTAGAAACCTTTCCCCATCACACGGTGTACCATCTTCTGGGTTTCTCATGCATGTTTTCGATGTAGGAAGATGCCCTTGAACCTGGAGATTTGGGACCCATGCGATGGGTAGCACGCAGTATTACTTTAAAGGGTCTGCGTTTGCTCACCCAACCTCACCAAACCTCTCAGCCCCAAGAGTGTCCACCCTTATGTCTCATCCAGCTGTGGGTCTAGATATGGTCAATCCAGGTTGCATCACAGCCCCTGAACGAATTGTGTAAGAATTTCTCTCTCTTTCCCTGTCTTTGTTTCATGGGTTTTTAAAAGTAATTTATTTTTATAATGGGGTTTAGCTGCTTTTCACGGCTGTGTTTAGGCCGCTTTACACCCACTTGACACACTAACAGAGAGATATCAATACATAGGTTTTAAGATTATTACTAGTCAGATATATTCTTGTGCGGTGAATCGGGCGTGTTGAGTCCAGTTCTCTGAGCAAGGAGTAGGTCTTGTCTATTCCATATTGGGTTTATGGAACGGTATCTGAGCTAATTTGAAACTCTTGTTTTATGTATCACCCCACCTCACCTTTCCCGTTAAGCAGCCATAGTGTGTTTTCTGCATGTGTGACTCTGTTCTGTTTTGTAATTCAGTTCAAGTGTAACGGTTTTTACATTCCCTCTATAAGTGACACCTTATGAGAAGTGTCCTTTTCTGTGTGACTTATTTCACTTAGAATCGTCTTACCTAAATCCACTCATCATGCTGCTACTAGCTTTATGACATTGATTTCATGGCTGAGTGATATTCCATTGTACATAAGGACCACAACTTTTTTATCCATTTTTCGCTTTCCTGGGATATTTAAGGTGGAAGGAAGTGGAGGTCCTTGTCAACAGAGCAGCCCTAAACTTTGGGGTGCTTGTGTCTTGCTGATTTTCAATTTTCCCACTTTATCCCCCCATGCGTGGAAGTGCCCTATGCTCTCTAAGCTGTGTTTTTTAGATGTTTCAGGACACACCTTACACTTCTCCAGAGTGGCTGTTGGCAATTTACATCCCGCCCATCAGTGTAGCAAGGCTCCCATTTCTCCTTGGCCTGTCCTGCATTTCTGGTTTTGACACTTTTTTCAGCATGGCCCTTTTGACCGATGGGAAGCGAGACTTCTTTGTAGCGCTGATTTGCCTTTCCAGGTTGCTTGGTTGGCCAAAAAGGGCGTATGCGTTTTTTCCTGAATATATTCAGGAAAAAACGCATACGCCCTTTTTGGCCAAGGGCATCATTGTCAACGTTTTGCCGCTTTTCATGTGCTTTAAAGGCGATTCGAATCTACCTCCTGAAATCTGTTTCCTGCAATTCTGCCTTGATTTCAAATCCTCTTCTTTGCCTTCCCTCAATATATTTGTGGACGAGAGTTATCATTTATAACTCTGCAGGTTTGTGAATTGCAGTGCCCCGAAGCTCCATTTTACAAGTCGCTTTTTTGGGAGCCGGCCGCAAAAGCGCCGGATGGCTTCAGGCCCTGTTCTGGTTCCGGGGGGCAGGCTGAGCCTGTGGTTAATTCTTCTTCCTGATGGGAAAATAGAGTGACCTGTGCCTGTCCCAACACCAAGAGCTAGTCTCTCATTGGTTCCCCGTCTTCCCGTTCATCCTCAGGACAAATTGCAACCTGTACGGAACAGGAGGTTAAAGGTGCTGATGCTCCAAGTAGGGAGATTGCTAGTAAAGTGGCTGGAATGGCGAACCCGAGCACAAGGAGATGAGAAATGAGGTGCGTTTTAGAAACCTTTCCCCATCACACGGTGTACCATCTTCTGGGTTTCTCATGCATGTTTTCGATGTAGGAAGATGCCCTTGAACCTGGAGATTTGGGACCCATGCGATGGGTAGCACGCAGTATTACTTTAAAGGGTCTGCGTTTGCTCACCCAACCTCACCAAACCTCTCAGCCCCAAGAGTGTCCACCCTTATGTCTCATCCAGCTGTGGGTCTAGATATGGTCAATCCAGGTTGCATCACAGCCCCTGAACGAATTGTGTAAGAATTTCTCTCTCTTTCCCTGTCTTTGTTTCATGGGTTTTTAAAAGAAATTTATTTTTATAATGGGGTTTAGCTGCTTTTCACGGCTGTGTTTAGGCCGCTTTACACCCACTTGACACACTAACAGAGAGATATCAATACATAGGTTTTAAGATTATTACTAGTCAGATATATTCTTGTGCGGTGAATCGGGCGTGTTGAGTCCAGTTCTCTGAGCAAGGAGTAGGTCTTGTCTATTCCATATTGGGTTTATGGAACGGTATCTGAGCTAATTTGAAACTCTTGTTTTATGTATCACCCCACCTCACCTTTCCCGTTAAGCAGCCATAGTGTGTTTTCTGCATGTGTGACTCTGTTCTGTTTTGTAATTCAGTTCAAGTGTAACGGTTTTTACATTCCCTCTATAAGTGACACCTTATGAGCAGTGTCCTTTTCTGTGTGACTTATTTCACTTAGAATCGTCTTACCTAAATCCACTCATCATGCTGCTACTAGCTTTATGACATTGATTTCATGGCTGAGTGATATTCCATTGTACATAAGGACCACAACTTTTTTATCCATTTTTCGCTTTCCTGGGATATTTAAGGTGGAAGGAAGTGGAGGTCCTTGTCAACAGAGCAGCCCTAAACTTTGGGGTGCTTGTGTCTTGCTGATTTTCAATTTTCCCACTTTATCCCCCCATGCGTGGAAGTGCCCTATGCTCTCTAAGATGTGTTTTTTAGATGCTTCAGGACACAACTTACACTTCTCCAGAGTGGCTGTTGGCAATTTACATCCCGCCCATCAGTGTAGCAAGGCTCCCATTTCTCCTTGGCCTGTCCTGCATTTCTGGTTTTGACACTTTTTTCAGCATGGCCCTTTTGACCGATGGGAAGCGAGACTTCTTTGTAGCGCTGATTTGCCTTTCCAGGTTGCTTGGTTGGCCAAAAAGGGCGTATGCGTTTTTTCCTGAATATATTCAGGAAAAAACGCATACGCCCTTTTTGGCCAAGGGCATCATTGTCAACGTTTTGCCGCTTTTCATGTGCTTTAAAGGCGATTCGAATCTACCTCCTGAAATCTGTTTCCTGCAATTCTGCCTTGATTTCAAATCCTCTTCTTTGCCTTCCCTCAGTATATTTGTGGACGAGAGTTATCATTTATAACTCTGCAGGTTTGTGAATTGCAGTGCCCTGAAGCTCCATTTTACAAGTCGCTTTTTTGGGAGCCGGCCGCAAAAGCGCCGGATGGCTTCAGGCCCTGTTCTGGTTCCGGGGGGCAGGCTGAGCCTGTGGTTAATTCTTCTTCCTGATGGGAAAATAGAGTGACCTGTGCCTGTCCCAACACCAAGAGCTAGTCTCTCATTGGTTCCCCGTCTTCCCATTCATCCTCATGACAAATTGCAACCTGTACAGAACAGGAGGTTAAAGGTGCTGATGCTCCAAGTAGGGAGATTGCTAGTAAAGTGGCTGGAATGGCGAACCCGAGCACAAGGAGATGAGAAATGAGGTGCGTTTTAGAAACCTTTCCCCATCACACGGTGTACCATCTTCTGGGTTTCTCATGCATGTTTTCGATGTAGGAAGATGCCCTTGAACCTGGAGATTTGGGACCCATGCGATGGGTAGCACGCAGTATTACTTTAAAGGGTCTGCGTTTGCTCACCCAACCTCACCAAACCTCTCAGCCCCAAGAGTGTCCACCCTTATGTCTCATCCAGCTGTGGGTCTAGATATGGTCAATCCAGGTTGCATCACAGCCCCTGAAAGAATTGTGTAAGAATTTCTCTCTCTTTCCCTGTCTTTGTTTCATGGGTTTTTAAAAGTAATTTATTTTTATAATGGGGTTTAGCTGCTTTTCACGGCTGTGTTTAGGCCGCTTTACACCCACTTGACACACTAACAGAGAGATATCAATACATAGGTTTTAAGATTATTACTAGTCAGATATATTCTTGTGCGGTGAATCGGGCGTGTTGAGTCCAGTTCTCTGAGCAAGGAGTAGGTCTTGTCTATTCCATATTGGGTTTATGGAACGGTATCTGAGCTAATTTGAAACTCTTGTTTTATGTATCACCCCACCTCACCTTTCCCGTTAAGCAGCCATAGTGTGTTTTCTGCATGTGTGACTCTGTTCTGTTTTGTAATTCAGTTCAAGTGTAACGGTTTTTACATTCCCTCTATAAGTGACACCTTATGAGAAGTGTCCTTTTCTGTGTGACTTATTTCACTTAGAATCGTCTTACCTAAATCCCCTCATCATGCTGCTACTAGCTTTATGACATTGATTTCATGGCTGAGTGATATTCCATTGTACATAAGGACCACAACTTTTTTATCCATTTTTCGCTTTCCTGTGATATTTAAGGTGGAAGGAAGTGGAGGTCCTTGTCAACAGAGCAGCCCTAAACTTTGGGGTGCTTGTGTCTTGCTGACTTTCAATTTTCCCACTTTATCCCCCCATGCGTGGAAGTGCCCTATGCTCTCTAAGCTGTGTTTTTTAGATGTTTCAGGACACACCTTACACTTCTCCAGAGTGGCTGTTGGCAATTTACATCCCGCCCATCAGTGTAGCAAGGCTCCCATTTCTCCTTGGCCTGTCCTGCATTTCTGGTTTTGACACTTTTTTCAGCATGGCCCTTTTGACCGATGGGAAGCGAGACTTCTTTGTAGCGCTGATTTGCCTTTCCAGGTTGCTTGGTTGGCCAAAAAGGGCGTATGCGTTTTTTCCTGAATATATTCAGGAAAAAACGCATACGCCCTTTTTGGCCAAGGGCCTCATTGTCAACGTTTTGCCGCTTTTCATGTGCTTTAAAGGCGATTCGAATCTACCTCCTGAAATCTGTTTCCTGCAATTCTGCCTTGATTTCAAATCCTCTTCTTTGCCTTCCCTCAATATATTTGTGGACGAGAGTTATCATTTATAACTCTGCAGGTTTGTGAATTGCAGTGCCCTGAAGCTCCATTTTACAAGTCGCTTTTTTGGGAGCCGGCCGCAAAAGCGCCGGATGGCTTCAGGCCCTGTTCTGGTTCCGGGGGGCAGGCTGAGCCTGTGGTTAATTCTTCTTCCTGATGGGAAAATAGAGTGACCTGTGCCTGTCCCAACACCAAGAGCTAGTCTCTCATTGGTTCCCCGTCTTCCCGTTCATCCTCAGGACAAATTGCAACCTGTACGGAACAGGAGGTTAAAGGTGCTGATGCTCCAAGTAGGGAGATTGCTAGTAAAGTGGCTGGAATGGCGAACCCGAGCACAAGGAGATGAGAAATGAGGTGCGTTTTAGAAACCTTTCCCCATCACACGGTGTACCATCTTCTGGGTTTCTCATGCATGTTTTCGATGTAGGAAGATGCCCTTGAACCTGGAGATTTGGGACCCATGCGATGGGTAGCACGCAGTATTACTTTAAAGGGTCTGCGTTTGCTCACCCAACCTCACCAAACCTCTCAGCCCCAAGAGTGTCCACCCTTATGTCTCATCCAGCTGTGGGTCTAGATATGGTCAATCCAGGTTGCATCACAGCCCCTGAACGAATTGTGTAAGAATTTCTCTCTCTTTCCCTGTCTTTGTTTCATGGGTTTTTAAAAGTAATTTATTTTTATAATGGGGTTTAGCTGCTTTTCACGGCTGTGTTTAGGCCGCTTTACACCCACTTGACACACTAACAGAGAGATATCAATACATAGGTTTTAAGATTATTACTAGTCAGATATATTCTTGTGCGGTGAATCGGGCGTGTTGAGTCCAGTTCTCTGAGCAAGGAGTAGGTCTTGTCTATTCCATATTGGGTTTATGGAACGGTATCTGAGCTAATTTGAAACTCTTGTTTTATGTATCACCCCACCTCACCTTTCCCGTTAAGCAGCCATAGTGTGTTTTCTGCATGTGTGACTCTGTTCTGTTTTGTAATTCAGTTCAAGTGTAACGGTTTTTACATTCCCTCTATAAGTGACACCTTATGAGAAGTGTCCTTTTCTGTGTGACTTATTTCACTTAGAATCGTCTTACCTAAATCCACTCATCATGCTGCTACTAGCCTTATGACATTGATTTCATGGCTGAGTGATATTCCATTGTACATAAGGACCACAACTTTTTTATCCATTTTTCGCTTTCCTGGGATATTTAAGGTGGAAGGAAGTGGAGGTCCTTGTCAACAGAGCAGCCCTAAACTTTGGGGTGCTTGTGTCTTGCTGATTTTCAATTTTCCCACTTTATCCCCCCATGCGTGGAAGTGCCCTATGCTCTCTAAGCTGTGTTTTTTAGATGTTTCAGGACACACCTTACACTTCTCCAGAGTGGCTGTTGGCAATTTACATCCCGCCCATCAGTGTAGCAAGGCTCCCATTTCTCCTTGGCCTGTCCTGCATTTCTGGTTTTGACACTTTTTTCAGCATGGCCCTTTTGACCGATGGGAAGCGTGACTTCTTTGTAGCGCTGATTTGCCTTTCCAGGTTGCTTGGTTGGCCAAAAAGGGCGTATGCGTTTTTTCCTGAATATATTCAGGAAAAAACGCATACGCCCTTTTTGGCCAAGGGCATCATTGTCAACGTTTTGCCGCTTTTCATGTGCTTTAAAGGCGATTCGAATCTACCTCCTGAAATCTGTTTCCTGCAATTCTGCCTTGATTTCAAATCCTCTTCTTTGCCTTCCCTCAATATATTTGTGGACGAGAGTTATCATTTATAACTCTGCAGGTTTGTGAATTGCAGTGCCCTGAAGCTCCATTTTACAAGTCGCTTTTTTGGGAGCCGGCCGCAGAAGCGCCGGATGGCTTCAGGCCCTGTTCTGGTTCCGGGGGGCAGGCTGAGCCTGTGGTTAATTCTTCTTCCTGATGGGAATATAGAGTGACCTGTGCCTGTCCCAACACCAAGAGCTAGTCTCTCATTGGTTCCCCGTCTTCCCGTTCATCCTCAGGACAAATTGCAACCTGTACGGAACAGGAGGTTAAAGGTGCTGATGCTCCAAGTAGGGAGATTGCTAGTAAAGTGGCTGGAATGGCGAACCCGAGCACAAGGAGATGAGAAATGAGGTGCGTTTTAGAAACCTTTCCCCATCACACGGTGTACCATCTTCTGGGTTTCTCATGCATGTTTTCGATGTAGGAAGATGCCCTTGAACCTGGAGATTTGGGACCCATGCGATGGGTAGCACGCAGTATTACTTTAAAGGGTCTGCGTTTGCTCACCCAACCTCACCAAACCTCTCAGCCCCAAGAGTGTCCACCCTTATGTCTCATCCAGCTGTGGGTCTAGATATGGTCAATCCAGGTTGCATCACAGCCCCTGAACGAATTGTGTAAGAATTTCTCTCTCTTTCCCTGTCTTTGTTTCATGGGTTTTTAAAAGTAATTTATTTTTATAATGGGGTTTAGCTGCTTTTCACGGCTGTGTTTAGGCCGCTTTACACCCACTTGACACACTAACAGAGAGATATCAATACATAGGTTTTAAGATTATTACTAGTCAGATATATTCTTGTGCGGTGAATCGGGCGTGTTGAGTCCAGTTCTCTGAGCAAGGAGTAGGTCTTGTCTATTACATATTGGGTTTATGGAACGGTATCTGAGCTAATTTGAAACTCTTGTTTTATGTATCACCCCACCTCACCTTTCCCGTTAAGCAGCCATAGTGTGTTTTCTGCATGTGTGACTCTGTTCTGTTTTGTAATTCAGTTCAAGTGTAACGGTTTTTACATTCCCTCTATAAGTGACACCTTATGAGAAGTGTCCTTTTCTGTGTGACTTATTTCACTTAGAATCGTCTTACCTAAATCCACTCATCATGCTGCTACTAGCTTTATGACATTGATTTCATGGCTGAGTGATATTCCATTGTACATAAGGACCACAACTTTTTTATCCATTTTTCGCTTTCCTGGGATATTTAAGGTGGAAGGAAGTGGAGGTCCTTGTCAACAGAGCAGCCCTAAACTTTGGGGTGCTTGTGTCTTGCTGATTTTCAATTTTCCCGCTTTATCCCCCCATGCGTGGAAGTGCCCAATGCTCTCTAAGCTGTGTTTTTTAGATGTTTCAGGACACACCGTACACTTCTCCAGAGTGGCTGTTGGCAATTTACATCCCGCCCATCAGTGTAGCAAGGCTCCCATTTCTCCATGGCCTGTCCTGCATTTCTGGTTTTGACACTTTTTTCAGCATGGCCCTTTTGACCGATGGGAAGCGAGACTTCTTTGTAGCGCTGATTTGCCTTTCCAGGTTGCTTGGTTGGCCAAAAAGGGCGTATGCGTTTTTTCCTGAATATATTCAGGAAAAAACGCATACGCCCTTTTTGGCCAAGGGCATCATTGTCAACGTTTTGCCGCTTTTCATGTGCTTTAAAGGCGATTCGAATCTACCTCCTGAAATCTGTTTCCTGCAATTCTGCCTTGATTTCAAATCCTCTTCTTTGCCTTCCCTCAATATATTTGTGGACGAGAGTTATCATTTATAACTCTGCAGGTTTGTGAATTGCAGTGCCCTGAAGCTCCATTTTACAAGTCGCTTTTTTGGGAGCCGGCCGCAAAAGCGCCGGATGGCTTCAGGCCCTGTTCTGGTTCCGGGGGGCAGGCTGAGCCTGTGGTTAATTCTTCTTCCTGATGGGAAAATAGAGTGACCTGTGCCTGTCCCAACACCAAGAGCTAGTCTCTCATTGGTTCCCCGTCTTCCCGTTCATCCTCAGGACAAATTGCAACCTGTACGGAACAGGAGGTTAAAGGTGCTGATGCTCCAAGTAGGGAGATTGCTAGTAAAGTGGCTGGAATGGCGAACCCGAGCACAAGGAGATGAGAAATGAGGTGCGTTTTAGAAACCTTTCCCCATCACACGGTGTACCATCTTCTGGGTTTCTCATGCATGTTTTCGATGTAGGAAGATGCCCTTGAACCTGGAGATTTGGGACCCATGCGATGGGTAGCACGCAGTATTACTTTAAAGGGTCTGCGTTTGCTCACCCAACCTCACCAAACCTCTCAGCCCCAAGAGTGTCCACCCTTATGTCTCATCCAGCTGTGGGTCTAGATATGGTCAATCCAGGTTGCATCACAGCCCCTGAACGAATTGTGTAAGAATTTCTCTCTCTTTCCCTGTCTTTGTTTCATGGGTTTTTAAAAGTAATTTATTTTTATAATGGGGTTTAGCTGCTTTTCACGGCTGTGTTTAGGCCGCTTTACACCCACTTGACACACTAACAGAGAGATATCAATACATAGGTTTTAAGATTATTACAAGTCAGATATATTCTTGTGCGGTGAATCGGGCGTGTTGAGTCCAGTTCTCTGAGCAAGGAGTAGGTCTTGTCTATTCCATATTGGGTTTATGGAACGGTATCTGAGCTAATTTGAAACTCTTGTTTTATGTATCACCCCACCTCACCTTTCCCGTTAAGCAGCCATAGTGTGTTTTCTGCATGTGTGACTCTGTTCTGTTTTGTAATTCAGTTCAAGTGTAACGGTTTTTACATTCCCTCTATAAGTGACACCTTATGAGAAGTGTCCTTTTCTGTGTGACTTATTTCACTTAGAATCGTCTTACCTAAATCCACTCATCATGCTGCTACTAGCCTTATGACATTGATTTCATGGCTGAGTGATATTCCATTGTACATAAGGACCACAACTTTTTTATCCATTTTTCGCTTTCCTGGGATATTTAAGGTGGAAGGAAGTGGAGGTCCTTGTCAACAGAGCAGCCCTAAACTTTGGGGTGCTTGTGTCTTGCTGATTTTCAATTTTCCCACTTTATCCCCCCATGCGTGGAAGTGCCCTATGCTCTCTAAGCTGTGTTTTTTAGATGTTTCAGGACACACCTTACACTTCTCCAGAGTGGCTGTTGGCAATTTACATCCCGCCCATCAGTGTAGCAAGGCTCCCATTTCTCCTTGGCCTGTCCTGCATTTCTGGTTTTGACACTTTTTTCAGCATGGCCCTTTTGACCGATGGGAAGCGAGACTTCTTTGTAGCGCTGATTTGCCTTTCCAGGTTGCTTGGTTGGCCAAAAAGGGCGTATGCGTTTTTTCCTGAATATATTCAGGAAAAAACGCATACGCCCTTTTTGGCCAAGGGCATCATTGTCAACGTTTTGCCGCTTTTCATGTGCTTTAAAGGCGATTCGAATCTACCTCCTGAAATCTGTTTCCTGCAATTCTGCCTTGATTTCAAATCCTCTTCTTTGCCTTCCCTCAATATATTTGTGGACGAGAGTTATCATTTATAACTCTGCAGGTTTGTGAATTGCAGTGCCCTGAAGCTCCATTTTACAAGTCGCTTTTTTGGGAGCCGGCCGCAAAAGCGCCGGATGGCTTCAGGCCCTGTTCTGGTTCCGGGGGGCAGGCTGAGCCTGTGGTTAATTCTTCTTCCTGATGGGAAAATAGAGTGACCTGTGCCTGTCCCAACACCAAGAGCTAGTCTCTCATTGGTTCCCCGTCTTCCCGTTCATCCTCAGGACAAATTGCAACCTGTACGGAACAGGAGGTTAAAGGTGCTGATGCTCCAAGTAGGGAGATTGCTAGTAAAGTGGCTGGAATGGCGAACCCGAGCACAAGGAGATGAGAAATGAGGTGCGTTTTAGAAACCTTTCCCCATCACACGGTGTACCATCTTCTGGGTTTCTCATGCATGTTTTCGATGTAGGAAGATGCCCTTGAACCTGGAGATTTGGGACCCATGCGATGGGTAGCACGCAGTATTACTTTAAAGGGTCTGCGTTTGCTCACCCAACCTCACCAAACCTCTCAGCCCCAAGAGTGTCCACCCTTATGTCTCATCCAGCTGTGGGTCTAGATATGGTCAATCCAGGTTGCATCACAGCCCCTGAACGAATTGTGTAAGAATTTCTCTCTCTTTCCCTGTCTTTGTTTCATGGGTTTTTAAAAGTAATTTATTTTTATAATGGGGTTTAGCTGCTTTTCACGGCTGTGTTTAGGCCGCTTTACACCCACTTGACACACTAACAGAGAGATATCAATACATAGGTTTTAAGATTATTACTAGTCAGATATATTCTTGTGCGGTGAATCGGGCGTGTTGAGTCCAGTTCTCTGAGCAAGGAGTAGGTCTTGTCTATTCCATATTGGGTTTATGGAACGGTATCTGAGCTAATTTGAAACTCTTGTTTTATGTATCACCCCACCTCACCTTTCCCGTTAAGCAGCCATAGTGTGTTTTCTGCATGTGTGACTCTGTTCTGTTTTGTAATTCAGTTCAAGTGTAACGGTTTTTACATTCCCTCTATAAGTGACACCTTATGAGAAGTGTCCTTTTCTGTGTGACTTATTTCACTTAGAATCGTCTTACCTAAATCCACTCATCATGCTGCTACTAGCCTTATGACATTGATTTCATGGCTGAGTGATATTCCATTGTACATAAGGACCACAACTTTTTTATCCATTTTTCGCTTTCCTGGGATATATAAGGTGGAAGGAAGTGGAGGTCCTTGTCAACAGAGCAGCCCTAAACTTTGGGGTGCTTGTGTCTTGCTGATTTTCAATTTTCCCACTTTATCCCCCCATGCGTGGAAGTGCCCAATGCTCTCTAAGCTGTGTTTTTTAGATGTTTCAGGACACACCGTACACTTCTCCAGAGTGGCTGTTGGCAATGTACATCCCGCCCATCAGTGTAGCAAGGCTCCCATTTCTCCATGGCCTGTCCTGCATTTCTGGTTTTGACACTTTTTTCAGCATGGCCCTTTTGACCGATGGGAAGCGAGACTTCTTTGTAGCGCTGATTTGCCTTTCCAGGTTGCTTGGTTGGCCAAAAAGGGCGTATGCGTTTTTTCCTGAATATATTCAGGAAAAAACGCATACGCCCTTTTTGGCCAAGGGCATCATTGTCAACGTTTTGCCGCTTTTCATGTGCTTTAAAGGCGATTCGAATCTACCTCCTGAAATCTGTTTCCTGCAATTCTGCCTTGATTTCAAATCCTCTTCTTTGCCTTCCCTCAATATATTTGTGGACGAGAGTTATCATTTATAACTCTGCAGGTTTGTGAATTGCAGTGCCCTGAAGCTCCATTTTACAAGTCGCTTTTTTGGGAGCCGGCCGCAAAAGCGCCGGATGGCTTCAGGCCCTGTTCTGGTTCCGGGGGGCAGGCTGAGCCTGTGGTTAATTCTTCTTCCTGATGGGAAAATAGAGTGACCTGTGCCTGTCCCAACACCAAGAGCTAGTCTCTCATTGGTTCCCCGTCTTCCCGTTCATCCTCAGGACAAATTGCAACCTGTACGGAACAGGAGGTTAAAGGTGCTGATGCTCCAAGTAGGGAGATTGCTAGTAAAGTGGCTGGAATGGCGAACCCGAGCACAAGGAGATGAGAAATGAGGTGCGTTTTAGAAACCTTTCCCCATCACACGGTGTACCATCTTCTGGGTTTCTCATGCATGTTTTCGATGTAGGAAGATGCCCTTGAACCTGGAGATTTGGGACCCATGCGATGGGTAGCACGCAGTATTACTTTAAAGGGTCTGCGTTTGCTCACCCAACCTCACCAAACCTCTCAGCCCCAAGAGTGTCCACCCTTATGTCTCATCCAGCTGTGGGTCTAGATATGGTCAATCCAGGTTGCATCACAGCCCCTGAACGAATTGTGTAAGAATTTCTCTCTCTTTCCCTGTCTTTGTTTCATGGGTTTTTAAAAGTAATTTATTTTTATAATGGGGTTTAGCTGCTTTTCACGGCTGTGTTTAGGCCGCTTTACACCCACTTGACACACTAACAGAGAGATATCAATACATAGGTTTTAAGATTATTACTAGTCAGATATATTCTTGTGCGGTGAATCGGGCGTGTTGAGTCCAGTTCTCTGAGCAAGGAGTAGGTCTTGTCTATTCCATATTGGGTTTATGGAACGGTATCTGAGCTAATTTGAAACTCTTGTTTTATGTATCACCCCACCTCACCTTTCCCGTTAAGCAGCCATAGTGTGTTTTCTGCATGTGTGACTCTGTTCTGTTTTGTAATTCAGTTCAAGTGTAACGGTTTTTACATTCCCTCTATAAGTGACACCTTATGAGAAGTGTCCTTTTCTGTGTGACTTATTTCACTTAGAATCGTCTTACCTAAATCCACTCATCATGCTGCTACTAGCCTTATGACATTGATTTCATGGCTGAGTGATATTCCATTGTACATAAGGACCACAACTTTTTTATCCATTTTTCGCTTTCCTGGTATATTTAAGGTGGAAGGAAGTGGAGGTCCTTGTCAACAGAGCAGCCCTAAACTTTGGGGTGCTTGTGTCTTGCTGATTTTCAATTTTCCCACTTTATCCCCCCATGCGTGGAAGTGCCCTATGCTCTCTAAGCTGTGTTTTTTAGATGTTTCAGGACACACCTTACACTTCTCCAGAGTGGCTGTTGGCAATTTACATCCCGCCCATCAGTGTAGCAAGGCTCCCATTTCTCCTTGGCCTGTCCTGCATTTCTGGTTTTGACACTTTTTTCAGCATGGCCCTTTTGACCGATGGGAAGCGAGACTTCTTTGTAGCGCTGATTTGCCTTTCCAGGTTGCTTGGTTGGCCAAAAAGGGCGTATGCGTTTTTTCCTGAATATATTCAGGAAAAAACGCATACGCCCTTTTTGGCCAAGGGCATCATTGTCAACGTTTTGCCGCTTTTCATGTGCTTTAAAGGCGATTCGAATCTACCTCCTGAAATCTGTTTCCTGCAATTCTGCCTTGATTTCAAATCCTCTTCTTTGCCTTCCCTCAATATATTTGTGGACGAGAGTTATCATTTATAACTCTGCAGGTTTGTGAATTGCAGTGCCCTGAAGCTCCATTTTACAAGTCGCTTTTTTGGGAGCCGGCCGCAAAAGCGCCGGATGGCTTCAGGCCCTGTTCTGGTTCCGGGGGGCAGGCTGAGCCTGTGGTTAATTCTTCTTCCTGATGGGAAAATAGAGTGACCTGTGCCTGTCCCAACACCAAGAGCTAGTCTCTCATTGGTTCCCCGTCTTCCCGTTCATCCTCAGGACAAATTGCAACCTGTACGGAACAGGAGGTTAAAGGTGCTGATGCTCCAAGTAGGGAGATTGCTAGTAAAGTGGCTGGAATGGCGAACCCGAGCACAAGGAGATGAGAAATGAGGTGCGTTTTAGAAACCTTTCCCCATCACACGGTGTACCATCTTCTGGGTTTCTCATGCATGTTTTCGATGTAGGAAGATGCCCTTGAACCTGGAGATTTGGGACCCATGCGATGGGTAGCACGCAGTATTACTTTAAAGGGTCTGCGTTTGCTCACCCAACCTCACCAAACCTCTCAGCCCCAAGAGTGTCCACCCTTATGTCTCATCCAGCTGTGGGTCTAGATATGGTCAATCCAGGTTGCATCACAGCCCCTGAACGAATTGTGTAAGAATTTCTCTCTCTTTCCCTGTCTTTGTTTCATGGGTTTTTAAAAGTAATTTATTTTTATAATGGGGTTTAGCTGCTTTTCACGGCTGTGTTTAGGCCGCTTTACACCCACTTGACACACTAACAGAGAGATATCAATACATAGGTTTTAAGATTATTACTAGTCAGATATATTCTTGTGCGGTGAATCGGGCGTGTTGAGTCCAGTTCTCTGAGCAAGGAGTAGGTCTTGTCTATTCCATATTGGGTTTATGGAACGGTATCTGAGCTAATTTGAAACTCTTGTTTTATGTATCACCCCACCTCACCTTTCCCGTTAAGCAGCCATAGTGTGTTTTCTGCATGTGTGACTCTGTTCTGTTTTGTAATTCAGTTCAAGTGTAACGGTTTTTACATTCCCTCTATAAGTGACACCTTATGAGAAGTGTCCTTTTCTGTGTGACTTATTTCACTTAGAATCGTCTTACCTAAATCCACTCATCATGCTGCTACTAGCTTTATGACATTGATTTCATGGCTGAGTGATATTCCATTGTACATAAGGACCACAACTTTTTTATCCATTTTTCGCTTTCCTGGGATATTTAAGGTGGAAGGAAGTGGAGGTCCTTGTCAACAGAGCAGCCCTAAACTTTGGGGTGCTTGTGTCTTGCTGATTTTCAATTTTCCCACTTTATCCCCCCATGCGTGGAAGTGCCCTATGCTCTCTAAGCTGTGTTTTTTAGATGTTTCAGGACACACCTTACACTTCTCCAGAGTGGCTGTTGGCAATTTACATCCCGCCCATCAGTGTAGCAAGGCTCCCATTTCTCCTTGGCCTGTCCTGCATTTCTGGTTTTGACACTTTTTTCAGCATGGCCCTTTTGACCGATGGGAAGCGAGACTTCTTTGTAGCGCTGATTTGCCTTTCCAGGTTGCTTGGTTGGCCAAAAAGGGCGTATGCGTTTTTTCCTGAATATATTCAGGAAAAAACGCATACGCCCTTTTTGGCCAAGGGCATCATTGTCAACGTTTTGCCGCTTTTCATGTGCTTTAAAGGCGATTCGAATCTATCTCCTGAAATCTGTTTCCTGCAATTCTGCCTTGATTTCTAATCCTCTTCTTTGCCTTCCCTCAATATATTTGTGGACGAGAGTTATCATTTATAACTCTGCAGGTTTGTGAATTGCAGTGCCCTGAAGCTCCATTTTACAAGTCGCTTTTTTGGGAGCCGGCCGCAGAAGCGCCGGATGGCTTCAGGCCCTGTTCTGGTTCCGGGGGGCAGGCTGAGCCTGTGGTTAATTCTTCTTCCTGATGGGAAACTAGAGTGACCTGTGCCTGTCCCAACACCAAGAGCTAGTCTCTCATTGGTTCCCCGTCTTCCCGTTCATCCTCAGGACAAATTGCAACCTGTACGGAACAGGAGGTTAAAGGTGCTGATGCTCCAAGTAGGGAGATTGCTAGTAAAGTGGCTGGAATGGCGAACCCGAGCACAAGGAGATGAGAAATGAGGTGCGTTTTAGAAACCTTTCCCCATCACACGGTGTACCATCTTCTGGGTTTCTCATGCATGTTTTCGATGTAGGAAGATGCCCTTGAACCTGGAGATTTGGGACCCATGCGATGGGTAGCACGCAGTATTACTTTAAAGGGTCTGCGTTTGCTCACCCAACCTCACCAAACCTCTCAGCCCCAAGAGTGTCCACCCTTATGTCTCATCCAGCTGTGGGTCTAGATATGGTCAATCCAGGTTGCATCACAGCCCCTGAACGAATTGTGTAAGAATTTCTCTCTCTTTCCCTGTCTTTGTTTCATGGGTTTTTAAAAGTAATTTATTTTTATAATGGGGTTTAGCTGCTTTTCACGGCTGTGTTTAGGCCGCTTTACACCCACTTGACACACTAACAGAGAGATATCAATACATAGGTTTTAAGATTATTACTAGTCAGATATATTCTTGTGCGGTGAATCGGGCGTGTTGAGTCCAGTTCTCTGAGCAAGGAGTAGGTCTTGTCTATTACATATTGGGTTTATGGAACGGTATCTGAGCTAATTTGAAACTCTTGTTTTATGTATCACCCCACCTCACCTTTCCCGTTAAGCAGCCATAGTGTGTTTTCTGCATGTGTGACTCTGTTCTGTTTTGTAATTCAGTTCAAGTGTAACGGTTTTTACATTCCCTCTATAAGTGACACCTTATGAGAAGTGTCCTTTTCTGTGTGACTTATTTCACTTAGAATCGTCTTACCTAAATCCACTCATCATGCTGCTACTAGCTTTATGACATTGATTTCATGGCTGAGTGATATTCCATTGTACATAAGGACCACAACTTTTTTATCCATTTTTCGCTTTCCTGGGATATTTAAGGTGGAAGGAAGTGGAGGTCCTTGTCAACAGAGCAGCCCTAAACTTTGGGGTGCTTGTGTCTTGCTGATTTTCAATTTTCCCACTTTATCCCCCCATGCGTGGAAGTGCCCTATGCTCTCTAAGCTGTGTTTTTTAGATGTTTCAGGACACACCTTACACTTCTCCAGAGTGGCTGTTGGCAATTTACATCCCGCCCATCAGTGTAGCAAGGCTCCCATTTCTCCTTGGCCTGTCCTGCATTTCTGGTTTTGACACTTTTTTCAGCATGGCCCTTTTGACCGATGGGAAGCGAGACTTCTTTGTAGCGCTGATTTGCCTTTCCAGGTTGCTTGGTTGGCCAAAAAGGGCGTATGCGTTTTTTCCTGAATATATTCAGGAAAAAACGCATACGCCCTTTTTGGCCAAGGGCATCATTGTCAACGTTTTGCCGCTTTTCATGTGCTTTAAAGGCGATTCGAATCTACCTCCTGAAATCTGTTTCCTGCAATTCTGCCTTGATTTCAAATCCTCTTCTTTGCCTTCCCTCAATATATTTGTGGACGAGAGTTATCATTTATAACTCTGCAGGTTTGTGAATTGCAGTGCCCTGAAGCTCCATTTTACAAGTCGCTTTTTTGGGAGCCGGCCGCAAAAGCGCCGGATGGCTTCAGGCCCTGTTCTGGTTCCGGGGGGCAGGCTGAGCCTGTGGTTAATTCTTCTTCCTGATGGGAAAATAGAGTGACCTGTGCCTGTCCCAACACCAAGAGCTAGTCTCTCATTGGTTCCCCGTCTTCCCATTCATCCTCAGGACAAATTGCAACCTGTACGGAACAGGAGGTTAAAGGTGCTGATGCTCCAAGTAGGGAGATTGCTAGTAAAGTGGCTGGAATGGCGAACCCGAGCACAAGGAGATGAGAAATGAGGTGCGTTTTAGAAACCTTTCCCCATCACACGGTGTACCATCTTCTGGGTTTCTCATGCATGTTTTCGATGTAGGAAGATGCCCTTGAACCTGGAGATTTGGGACCCATGCGATGGGTAGCACGCAGTATTACTTTAAAGGGTCTGCGTTTGCTCACCCAACCTCACCAAACCTCTCAGCCCCAAGAGTGTCCACCCTTATGTCTCATCCAGCTGTGGGTCTAGATATGGTCAATCCAGGTTGCATCACAGCCCCTGAACGAATTGTGTAAGAATTTCTCTCTCTTTCCCTGTCTTTGTTTCATGGGTTTTTAAAAGTAATTTATTTTTATAATGGGGTTTAGCTGCTTTTCACGGCTGTGTTTAGGCCGCTTTACACCCACTTGACACACTAACAGAGAGATATCAATACATAGGTTTTAAGATTATTACTAGTCAGATATATTCTTGTGCGGTGAATCGGGCGTGTTGAGTCCAGTTCTCTGAGCAAGGAGTAGGTCTTGTCTATTCCATATTGGGTTTATGGAACGGTATCTGAGCTAATTTGAAACTCTTGTTTTATGTATCACCCCACCTCACCTTTCCCGTTAAGCAGCCATAGTGTGTTTTCTGCATGTGTGACTCTGTTCTGTTTTGTAATTCAGTTCAAGTGTAACGGTTTTTACATTCCCTCTATAAGTGACACCTTATGAGAAGTGTCCTTTTCTGTGTGACTTATTTCACTTAGAATCGTCTTACCTAAATCCACTCATCATGCTGCTACTAGCCTTATGACATTGATTTCATGGCTGAGTGATATTCCATTGTACATAAGGACCACAACTTTTTTATCCATTTTTCGCTTTCCTGGGATATTTAAGGTGGAAGGAAGTGGAGGTCCTTGTCAACAGAGCAGCCCTAAACTTTGGGGTGCTTGTGTCTTGCTGATTTTCAATTTTCCCACTTTATCCCCCCATGCGTGGAAGTGCCCTATGCTCTCTAAGCTGTGTTTTTTAGATGTTTCAGGACACACCTTACACTTCTCCAGAGTGGCTGTTGGCAATTTACATCCCGCCCATCAGTGTAGCAAGGCTCCCATTTCTCCTTGGCCTGTCCTGCATTTCTGGTTTTGACACTTTTTTCAGCATGGCCCTTTTGACCGATGGGAAGCGAGACTTCTTTGTAGCGCTGATTTGCCTTTCCAGGTTGCTTGGTTGGCCAAAAAGGGCGTATGCGTTTTTTCCTGAATATATTCAGGAAAAAACGCATACGCCCTTTTTGGCCAAGGGCATCATTGTCAACGTTTTGCCGCTTTTCATGTGCTTTAAAGGCGATTCGAATCTACCTCCTGAAATCTGTTTCCTGCAATTCTGCCTTGATTTCAAATCCTCTTCTTTGCCTTCCCTCAATATATTTGTGGACGAGAGTTATCATTTATAACTCTGCAGGTTTGTGAATTGCAGTGCCCTGAAGCTCCATTTTACAAGTCGCTTTTTTGGGAGCCGGCCGCAAAAGCGCCGGATGGCTTCAGGCCCTGTTCTGGTTCCGGGGGGCAGGCTGAGCCTGTGGTTAATTCTTCTTCCTGATGGGAAAATAGAGTGACCTGTGCCTGTCCCAACACCAAGAGCTAGTCTCTCATTGGTTCCCCGTCTTCCCGTTCATCCTCAGGACAAATTGCAACCTGTACGGAACAGGAGGTTAAAGGTGCTGATGCTCCAAGTAGGGAGATTGCTAGTAAAGTGGCTGGAATGGCGAACCCGAGCACAAGGAGATGAGAAATGAGGTGCCTTTTAGAAACCTTTCCCCATCACACGGTGTACCATATTCTGGGTTTCTCATGCATGTTTTCGATGTAGGAAGATGCCCTTGAACCTGGAGATTTGGGACCCATGCGATGGGTAGCACGCAGTATTACTTTAAAGGGTCTGCGTTTGCTCACCCAACCTCACCAAACCTCTCAGCCCCAAGAGTGTCCACCCTTATGTCTCATCCAGCTGTGGGTCTAGATATGGTCAATCCAGGTTGCATCACAGCCCCTGAACGAATTGTGTAAGAATTTCTCTCTCTTTCCCTGTCTTTGTTTCATGGGTTTTTAAAAGTAATTTATTTTTATAATGGGGTTTAGCTGCTTTTCACGGCTGTGTTTAGGCCGCTTTACACCCACTTGACACACTAACAGAGAGATATCAATACATAGGTTTTAAGATTATTACTAGTCAGATATATTCTTGTGCGGTGAATCGGGCGTGTTGAGTCCAGTTCTCTGAGCAAGGAGTAGGTCTTGTCTATTCCATATTGGGTTTATGGAACGGTATCTGAGCTAATTTGAAACTCTTGTTTTATGTATCACCCCACCTCACCTTTCCCGTTAAGCAGCCATAGTGTGTTTTCTGCATGTGTGACTCTGTTCTGTTTTGTAATTCAGTTCAAGTGTAACGGTTTTTACATTCCCTCTATAAGTGACACCTTATGAGAAGTGTCCTTTTCTGTGTGACTTATTTCACTTAGAATCGTCTTACCTAAATCCACTCATCATGCTGCTACTAGCCTTATGACATTGATTTCATGGCTGAGTGATATTCCATTGTACATAAGGACCACAACTTTTTTATCCATTTTTCGCTTTCCTGGGATATTTAAGGTGGAAGGAAGTGGAGGTCCTTGTCAACAGAGCAGCCCTAAACTTTGGGGTGCTTGTGTCTTGCTGATTTTCAATTTTCCCACTTTATCCCCCCATGCGTGGAAGTGCCCTATGCTCTCTAAGCTGTGTTTTTTAGATGTTTCAGGACACACCTTACACTTCTCCAGAGTGGCTGTTGGCAATTTACATCCCGCCCATCAGTGTAGCAAGGCTCCCATTTCTCCTTGGCCTGTCCTGCATTTCTGGTTTTGACACTTTTTTCAGCATGGCCCTTTTGACCGATGGGAAGCGAGACTTCTTTGTAGCGCTGATTTGCCTTTCCAGGTTGCTTGGTTGGCCAAAAAGGGCGTATGCGTTTTTTCCTGAATATATTCAGGAAAAAACGCATACGCCCTTTTTGGCCAAGGGCATCATTGTCAACGTTTTGCCGCTTTTCATGTGCTTTAAAGGCGATTCGAATCTACCTCCTGAAATCTGTTTCCTGCAATTCTGCCTTGATTTCAAATCCTCTTCTTTGCCTTCCCTCAATATATTTGTGGACGAGAGTTATCATTTATAACTCTGCAGGTTTGTGAATTGCAGTGCCCTGAAGCTCCATTTTACAAGTCGCTTTTTTGGGAGCCGGCCGCAAAAGCGCCGGATGGCTTCAGGCCCTGTTCTGGTTCCGGGGGGCAGGCTGAGCCTGTGGTTAATTCTTCTTCCTGATGGGAAAATAGAGTGACCTGTGCCTGTCCCAACACCAAGAGCTAGTCTCTCATTGGTTCCCCGTCTTCCCGTTCATCCTCAGGACAAATTGCAACCTGTACGGAACAGGAGGTTAAAGGTGCTGATGCTCCAAGTAGGGAGATTGCTAGTAAAGTGGCTGGAATGGCGAACCCGAGCACAAGGAGATGAGAAATGAGGTGCCTTTTAGAAACCTTTCCCCATCACACGGTGTACCATATTCTGGGTTTCTCATGCATGTTTTCGATGTAGGAAGATGCCCTTGAACCTGGAGATTTGGGACCCATGCGATGGGTAGCACGCAGTATTACTTTAAAGGGTCTGCGTTTGCTCACCCAACCTCACCAAACCTCTCAGCCCCAAGAGTGTCCACCCTTATGTCTCATCCAGCTGTGGGTCTAGATATGATCAATCCAGGTTGCATCACAGCCCCTGAACGAATTGTGTAAGAATTTCTCTCTCTTTCCCTGTCTTTGTTTCATGGGTTTTTAAAAGTAATTTATTTTTATAATGGGGTTTAGCTGCTTTTCACGGCTGTGTTTAGGCCGCTTTACACCCACTTGACACACTAACAGAGAGATATCAATACATAGGTTTTAAGATTATTACTAGTCAGATATATTCTTGTGCGGTGAATCGGGCGTGTTGAGTCCAGTTCTCTGAGCAAGGAGTAGGTCTTGTCTATTCCATATTGGGTTTATGGAACGGTATCTGAGCTAATTTGAAACTCTTGTTTTATGTATCACCCCACCTCACCTTTCCCGTTAAGCAGCCATAGTGTGTTTTCTGCATGTGTGACTCTGTTCTGTTTTGTAATTCAGTTCAAGTGTAACGGTTTTTACATTCCCTCTATAAGTGACACCTTATGAGAAGTGTCCTTTTCTGTGTGACTTATTTCACTTAGAATCGTCTTACCTAAATCCACTCATCATGCTGCTACTAGCCTTATGACATTGATTTCATGGCTGAGTGATATTCCATTGTACATAAGGACCACAACTTTTTTATCCATTTTTCGCTTTCCTGGGATATTTAAGGTGGAAGGAAGTGGAGGTCCTTGTCAACAGAGCAGCCCTAAACTTTGGGGTGCTTGTGTCTTGCTGATTTTCAATTTTCCCACTTTATCCCCCCATGCGTGGAAGTGCCCAATGCTCTCTAAGCTGTGTTTTTTAGATGTTTCAGGACACACCGTACACTTCTCCAGAGTGGCTGTTGGCAATGTACATCCCGCCCATCAGTGTAGCAAGGCTCCCATTTCTCCATGGCCTGTCCTGCATTTCTGGTTTTGACACTTTTTTCAGCATGGCCCTTTTGACCGATGGGAAGCGAGACTTCTTTGTAGCGCTGATTTGCCTTTCCAGGTTGCTTGGTTGGCCAAAAAGGGCGTATGCGTTTTTTCCTGAATATATTCAGGAAAAAACGCATACGCCCTTTTTGGCCAAGGGCATCATTGTCAACGTTTTGCCGCTTTTCATGTGCTTTAAAGGCGATTCGAATCTACCTCCTGAAATCTGTTTCCTGCAATTCTGCCTTGATTTCAAATCCTCTTCTTTGCCTTCCCTCAATATATTTGTGGACGAGAGTTATCATTTATAACTCTGCAGGTTTGTGAATTGCAGTGCCCTGAAGCTCCATTTTACAAGTCGCTTTTTTGGAAGCCGGCCGCAAAAGCGCCGGATGGCTTCAGGCCCTGTTCTGGTTCCGGGGGGCAGGCTGAGCCTGTGGTTAATTCTTCTTCCTGATGGGAAAATAGAGTGACCTGTGCCTGTCCCAACACCAAGAGCTAGTCTCTCATTGGTTCCCCGTCTTCCCGTTCATCCTCAGGACAAATTGCAACCTGTACGGAACAGGAGGTTAAAGGTGCTGATGCTCCAAGTAGGGAGATTGCTAGTAAAGTGGCTGGAATGGCGAACCCGAGCACAAGGAGATGAGAAATGAGGTGCGTTTTAGAAACCTTTCCCCATCACACGGTGTACCATCTTCTGGGTTTCTCATGCATGTTTTCGATGTAGGAAGATGCCCTTGAACCTGGAGATTTGGGACCCATGCGATGGGTAGCACGCAGTATTACTTTAAAGGGTCTGCGTTTGCTCACCCAACCTCACCAAACCTCTCAGCCCCAAGAGTGTCCACCCTTATGTCTCATCCAGCTGTGGGTCTAGATATGGTCAATCCAGGTTGCATCACAGCCCCTGAACGAATTGTGTAAGAATTTCTCTCTCTTTCCCTGTCTTTGTTTCATGGGTTTTTAAAAGTAATTTATTTTTATAATGGGGTTTAGCTGCTTTTCACGGCTGTGTTTAGGCCGCTTTACACCCACTTGACACACTAACAGAGAGATATCAATACATAGGTTTTAAGATTATTACTAGTCAGATATATTCTTGTGCGGTGAATCGGGCGTGTTGAGTCCAGTTCTCTGAGCAAGGAGTAGGTCTTGTCTATTCCATATTGGGTTTATGGAACGGTATCTGAGCTAATTTGAAACTCTTGTTTTATGTATCACCCCACCTCACCTTTCCCGTTAAGCAGCCATAGTGTGTTTTCTGCATGTGTGACTCTGTTCTGTTTTGTAATTCAGTTCAAGTGTAACGGTTTTTACATTCCCTCTATAAGTGACACCTTATGAGAAGTGTCCTTTTCTGTGTGACTTATTTCACTTAGGATCGTCTTACCTAAATCCACTCATCATGCTGCTACTAGCTTTATGACATTGATTTCATGGCTGAGTGATATTCCATTGTACATAAGGACCACAACTTTTTTATCCATTTTTCGCTTTCCTGGGATATTTAAGGTGGAAGGAAGTGGAGGTCCTTGTCAACAGAGCAGCCCTAAACTTTGGGGTGCTTGTGTCTTGCTGATTTTCAATTTTCCCACTTTATCCCCCCATGCGTGGAAGTGCCCTATGCTCTCTAAGCTGTGTTTTTTAGATGTTTCAGGACACACCTTACCCTTCTCCAGAGTGGCTGTTGGCAATTTACATCCCGCCCATCAGTGTAGCAAGGCTCCCATTTCTCCTTGGCCTGTCCTGCATTTCTGGTTTTGACACTTTTTTCAGCATGGCCCTTTTGACCGATGGGAAGCGAGACTTCTTTGTAGCGCTGATTTGCCTTTCCAGGTTGCTTGGTTGGCCAAAAAGGGCGTATGCGTTTTTTCCTGAATATATTCAGGAAAAAACGCATACGCCCTTTTTGGCCAAGGGCATCATTGTCAACGTTTTGCCGCTTTTCATGTGCTTTAAAGGCGATTCGAATCTACCTCCTGAAATCTGTTTCCTGCAATTCTGCCTTGATTTCTAATCCTCTTCTTTGCCTTCCCTCAATATATTTGTGGACGAGAGTTATCATTTATAACTCTGCAGGTTTGTGAATTGCAGTGCCCTGAAGCTCCATTTTACAAGTCGCTTTTTTGGGAGCCGGCCGCAGAAGCGCCGGATGGCTTCAGGCCCTGTTCTGGTTCCGGGGGGCAGGCTGAGCCTGTGGTTAATTCTTCTTCCTGATGGGAAAATAGAGTGACCTGTGCCTGTCCCAACACCAAGAGCTAGTCTCTCATTGGTTCCCCGTCTTCCCGTTCATCCTCAGGACAAATTGCAACCTGTACGGAACAGGAGGTTAAAGGTGCTGATGCTCCAAGTAGGGAGATTGCTAGTAAAGTGGCTGGAATGGCGAACCCGAGCACAAGGAGATGAGAAATGAGGTGCGTTTTAGAAACCTTTCCCCATCACACGGTGTACCATCTTCTGGGTTTCTCATGCATGTTTTCGATGTAGGAAGATGCCCTTGAACCTGGAGATTTGGGACCCATGCGATGGGTAGCACGCAGTATTACTTTAAAGGGTCTGCGTTTGCTCACCCAACCTCACCAAACCTCTCAGCCCCAAGAGTGTCCACCCTTATGTCTCATCCAGCTGTGGGTCTAGATATGGTCAATCCAGGTTGCATCACAGCCCCTGAACGAATTGTGTAAGAATTTCTCTCTCTTTCCCTGTCTTTGTTTCATGGGTTTTTAAAAGTAATTTATTTTTATAATGGGGTTTAGCTGCTTTTCACGGCTGTGTTTAGGCCGCTTTACACCCACTTGACACACTAACAGAGAGATATCAATACATAGGTTTTAAGATTATTACTAGTCAGATATATTCTTGTGCGGTGAATCGGGCGTGTTGAGTCCAGTTCTCTGAGCAAGGAGTAGGTCTTGTCTATTCCATATTGGGTTTATGGAACGGTATCTGAGCTAATTTGAAACTCTTGTTTTATGTATCACCCCACCTCACCTTTCCCGTTAAGCAGCCATAGTGTGTTTTCTGCATGTGTGACTCTGTTCTGTTTTGTAATTCAGTTCAAGTGTAACGGTTTTTACATTCCCTCTATAAGTGACACCTTATGAGAAGTGTCCTTTTCTGTGTGACTTATTTCACTTAGGATCGTCTTACCTAAATCCACTCATCATGCTGCTACTAGCTTTATGACATTGATTTCATGGCTGAGTGATATTCCATTGTACATAAGGACCACAACTTTTTTATCCATTTTTCGCTTTCCTGGGATATTTAAGGTGGAAGGAAGTGGAGGTCCTTGTCAACAGAGCAGCCCTAAACTTTGGGGTGCTTGTGTCTTGCTGATTTTCAATTTTCCCACTTTATCCCCCCATGCGTGGAAGTGCCCTATGCTCTCTAAGCTGTGTTTTTTAGATGTTTCAGGACACACCTTACACTTCTCCAGAGTGGCTGTTGGCAATTTACATCCCGCCCATCAGTGTAGCAAGGCGCCCATTTCTCCTTGGCCTGTCCTGCATTTCTGGTTTTGACACTTTTTTCAGCATGGCCCTTTTGACCGATGGGAAGCGAGACTTCTTTGTAGCGCTGATTTGCCTTTCCAGGTTGCTTGGTTGGCCAAAAAGGGCGTATGCGTTTTTTCCTGAATATATTCAGGAAAAAACGCATACGCCCTTTTTGGCCAAGGGCATCATTGTCAACGTTTTGCCGCTTTTCATGTGCTTTAAAGGCGATTCGAATCTACCTCCTGAAATCTGTTTCCTGCAATTCTGCCTTGATTTCTAATCCTCTTCTTTGCCTTCCCTCAATATATTTGTGGACGAGAGTTATCATTTATAACTCTGCAGGTTTGTGAATTGCAGTGCCCTGAAGCTCCATTTTACAAGTCGCTTTTTTGGGAGCCGGCCGCAGAAGCGCCGGATGGCTTCAGGCCCTGTTCTGGTTCCGGGGGGCAGGCTGAGCCTGTGGTTAATTCTTCTTCCTGATGGGAAAATAGAGTGACCTGTGCCTGTCCCAACACCAAGAGCTAGTCTCTCATTGGTTCCCCGTCTTCCCGTTCATCCTCAGGACAAATTGCAACCTGTACGGAACAGGAGGTTAAAGGTGCTGATGCTCCAAGTAGGGAGATTGCTAGTAAAGTGGCTGGAATGGCGAACCCGAGCACAAGGAGATGAGAAATGAGGTGCGTTTTAGAAACCTTTCCCCATCACACGGTGTACCATCTTCTGGGTTTCTCATGCATGTTTTGATGTAGGAAGATGCCCTTGAACCTGGAGATTTGGGACCCATGCGATGGGTAGCACGCAGTATTACTTTAAAGGGTCTGCGTTTGCTCACCCAACCTCACCAAACCTCTCAGCCCCAAGAGTGTCCACCCTTATGTCTCATCCAGCTGTGGGTCTAGATATGGTCAATCCAGGTTGCATCACAGCCCCTGAACGAATTGTGTAAGAATTTCTCTCTCTTTCCCTGTCTTTGTTTCATGGGTTTTTAAAAGTAATTTATTTTTATAATGGGGTTTAGCTGCTTTTCACGGCTGTGTTTAGGCCGCTTTACACCCACTTGACACACTAACAGAGAGATATCAATACATAGGTTTTAAGATTATTACTAGTCAGATATATTCTTGTGCGGTGAATCGGGCGTGTTGAGTCCAGTTCTCTGAGCAAGGAGTAGGTCTTGTCTATTCCATATTGGGTTTATGGAACGGTATCTGAGCTAATTTGAAACTCTTGTTTTATGTATCACCCCACCTCACCTTTCCCGTTAAGCAGCCATAGTGTGTTTTCTGCATGTGTGACTCTGTTCTGTTTTGTAATTCAGTTCAAGTGTAACGGTTTTTACATTCCCTCTATAAGTGACACCTTATGAGAAGTGTCCTTTTCTGTGTGACTTATTTCACTTAGAATCGTCTTACCTAAATCCACTCATCATGCTGCTACTAGCTTTATGACATTGATTTCATGGCTGAGTGATATTCCATTGTACATAAGGACCACAACTTTTTTATCCATTTTTCGCTTTCCTGGGATATTTAAGGTGGAAGGAAGTGGAGGTCCTTGTCAACAGAGCAGCCCTAAACTTTGGGGTGCTTGTGTCTTGCTGATTTTCAATTTTCCCACTTTATCCCCCCATGCGTGGAAGTGCCCTATGCTCTCTAAGCTGTGTTTTTTAGATGTTTCAGGACACACCTTACACTTCTCCAGAGTGGCTGTTGGCAATTTACATCCCGCCCATCAGTGTAGCAAGGCTCCCATTTCTCCTTGGCCTGTCCTGCATTTCTGGTTTTGACACTTTTTTCAGCATGGCCCTTTTGACCGATGGGAAGCGAGACTTCTTTGTAGCGCTGATTTGCCTTTCCAGGTTGCTTGGTTGGCCAAAAAGGGCGTATGCGTTTTTTCCTGAATATATTCAGGAAAAAACGCATACGCCCTTTTTGGCCAAGGGCATCATTGTCAACGTTTTGCCGCTTTTCATGTGCTTTAAAGGCGATTCGAATCTACCTCCTGAAATCTGTTTCCTGCAATTCTGCCTTGATTTCTAATCCTCTTCTTTGCCTTCCCTCAATATATTTGTGGACGAGAGTTATCATTTATAACTCTGCAGGTTTGTGAATTGCAGTGCCCTGAAGCTCCATTTTACAAGTCGCTTTTTTGGGAGCCGGCCGCAGAAGCGCCGGATGGCTTCAGGCCCTGTTCTGGTTCCGGGGGGCAGGCTGAGCCTGTGGTTAATTCTTCTTCCTGATGGGAAAATAGAGTGACCTGTGCCTGTCCCAACACCAAGAGCTAGTCTCTCATTGGTTCCCCGTCTTCCCGTTCATCCTCAGGACAAATTGCAACCTGTACGGAACAGGAGGTTAAAGGTGCTGATGCTCCAAGTAGGGAGATTGCTAGTAAAGTGGCTGGAATGGCGAACCCGAGCACAAGGAGATGAGAAATGAGGTGCGTTTTAGAAACCTTTCCCCATCACACGGTGTACCATCTTCTGGGTTTCTCATGCATGTTTTCGATGTAGGAAGATGCCCTTGAACCTGGAGATTTGGGACCCATGCGATGGGTAGCACGCAGTATTACTTTAAAGGGTCTGCGTTTGCTCACCCAACCTCACCAAACCTCTCAGCCCCAAGAGTGTCCACCCTTATGTCTCATCCAGCTGTGGGTCTAGATATGGTCAATCCAGGTTGCATCACAGCCCCTGAACGAATTGTGTAAGAATTTCTCTCTCTTTCCCTGTCTTTGTTTCATGGGCTTTTAAAAGTAATTTATTTTTATAATGGGGTTTAGCTGCTTTTCACGGCTGTGTTTAGGCCGCTTTACACCCACTTGACACACTAACAGAGAGATATCAATACATAGGTTTTAAGATTATTACTAGTCAGATATATTCTTGTGCGGTGAATCGGGCGTGTTGAGTCCAGTTCTCTGAGCAAGGAGTAGGTCTTGTCTATTACATATTGGGTTTATGGAACGGTATCTGAGCTAATTTGAAACTCTTGTTTTATGTATCACCCCACCTCACCTTTCCCGTTAAGCAGCCATAGTGTGTTTTCTGCATGTGTGACTCTGTTCTGTTTTGTAATTCAGTTCAAGTGTAACGGTTTTTACATTCCCTCTATAAGTGACACCTTATGAGAAGTGTCCTTTTCTGTGTGACTTATTTCACTTAGAATCGTCTTACCTAAATCCACTCATCATGCTGCTACTAGCTTTATGACATTGATTTCATGGCTGAGTGATATTCCATTGTACATAAGGACCACAACTTTTTTATCCATTTTTCGCTTTCCTGGGATATTTAAGGTGGAAGGAAGTGGAGGTCCTTGTCAACAGAGCAGCCCTAAACTTTGGGGTGCTTGTGTCTTGCTGATTTTCAATTTTCCCACTTTATCCCCCCATGCGTGGAAGTGCCCTATGCTCTCTAAGCTGTGTTTTTTAGATGTTTCAGGACACACCTTACCCTTCTCCAGAGTGGCTGTTGGCAATTTACATCCCGCCCATCAGTGTAGCAAGGCTCCCATTTCTCCTTGGCCTGTCCTGCATTTCTGGTTTTGACACTTTTTTCAGCATGGCCCTTTTGACCGATGGGAAGCGAGACTTCTTTGTAGCGCTGATTTGCCTTTCCAGGTTGCTTGGTTGGCCAAAAAGGGCGTATGCGTTTTTTCCTGAATATATTCAGGAAAAAACGCATACGCCCTTTTTGGCCAAGGGCATCATTGTCAACGTTTTGCCGCTTTTCATGTGCTTTAAAGGCGATTCGAATCTACCTCCTGAAATCTGTTTCCTGCAATTCTGCCTTGATTTCTAATCCTCTTCTTTGCCTTCCCTCAATATATTTGTGGACGAGAGTTATCATTTATAACTCTGCAGGTTTGTGAATTGCAGTGCCCTGAAGCTCCATTTTACAAGTCGCTTTTTTGGGAGCCGGCCGCAGAAGCGCCGGATGGCTTCAGGCCCTGTTCTGGTTCCGGGGGGCAGGCTGAGCCTGTGGTTAATTCTTCTTCCTGATGGGAAAATAGAGTGACCTGTGCCTGTCCCAACACCAAGAGCTAGTCTCTCATTGGTTCCCCGTCTTCCCGTTCATCCTCAGGACAAATTGCAACCTGTACGGAACAGGAGGTTAAAGGTGCTGATGCTCCAAGTAGGGAGATTGCTAGTAAAGTGGCTGGAATGGCGAACCCGAGCACAAGGAGATGAGAAATGAGGTGCGTTTTAGAAACCTTTCCCCATCACACGGTGTACCATCTTCTGGGTTTCTCATGCATGTTTTCGATGTAGGAAGATGCCCTTGAACCTGGAGATTTGGGACCCATGCGATGGGTAGCACGCAGTATTACTTTAAAGGGTCTGCGTTTGCTCACCCAACCTCACCAAACCTCTCAGCCCCAAGAGTGTCCACCCTTATGTCTCATCCAGCTGTGGGTCTAGATATGGTCAATCCAGGTTGCATCACAGCCCCTGAACGAATTGTGTAAGAATTTCTCTCTCTTTCCCTGTCTTTGTTTCATGGGTTTTTAAAAGTAATTTATTTTTATAATGGGGTTTAGCTGCTTTTCACGGCTGTGTTTAGGCCGCTTTACACCCACTTGACACACTAACAGAGAGATATCAATACATAGGTTTTAAGATTATTTCTAGTCAGATATATTCTTGTGCGGTGAATCGGGCGTGTTGAGTCCAGTTCTCTGAGCAAGGAGTAGGTCTTGTCTATTCCATATTGGGTTTATGGAACGGTATCTGAGCTAATTTGAAACTCTTGTTTTATGTATCACCCCACCTCACCTTTCCCGTTAAGCAGCCATAGTGTGTTTTCTGCATGTGTGACTCTGTTCTGTTTTGTAATTCAGTTCAAGTGTAACGGTTTTTACATTCCCTCTATAAGTGACACCTTATGAGAAGTGTCCTTTTCTGTGTGACTTATTTCACTTAGGATCGTCTTACCTAAATCCACTCATCATGCTGCTACTAGCTTTATGACATTGATTTCATGGCTGAGTGATATTCCATTGTACATAAGGACCACAACTTTTTTATCCATTTTTCGCTTTCCTGGGATATTTAAGGTGGAAGGAAGTGGAGGTCCTTGTCAACAGAGCAGCCCTAAACTTTGGGGTGCTTGTGTCTTGCTGATTTTCAATTTTCCCACTTTATCCCCCCATGCGTGGAAGTGCCCTATGCTCTCTAAGCTGTGTTTTTTAGATGTTTCAGGACACACCTTACACTTCTCCAGAGTGGCTGTTGGCAATTTACATCCCGCCCATCAGTGTAGCAAGGCTCCCATTTCTCCTTGGCCTGTCCTGCATTTCTGGTTTTGACACTTTTTTCAGCATGGCCCTTTTGACCGATGGGAAGCGAGACTTCTTTGTAGCGCTGATTTGCCTTTCCAGGTTGCTTGGTTGGCCAAAAAGGGCGTATGCGTTTTTTCCTGAATATATTCAGGAAAAAACGCATACGCCCTTTTTGGCCAAGGGCATCATTGTCAACGTTTTGCCGCTTTTCATGTGCTTTAAAGGCGATTCGAATCTACCTCCTGAAATCTGTTTCCTGCAATTCTGCCTTGATTTCTAATCCTCTTCTTTGCCTTCCCTCAATATATTTGTGGACGAGAGTTATCATTTATAACTCTGCAGGTTTGTGAATTGCAGTGCCCTGAAGCTCCATTTTACAAGTCGCTTTTTTGGGAGCCGGCCGCAGAAGCGCCGGATGGCTTCAGGCCCTGTTCTGGTTCCGGGGGGCAGGCTGAGCCTGTGGTTAATTCTTCTTCCTGATGGGAAAATAGAGTGACCTGTGCCTGTCCCAACACCAAGAGCTAGTCTCTCATTGGTTCCCCGTCTTCCCGTTCATCCTCAGGACAAATTGCAACCTGTACGGAACAGGAGGTTAAAGGTGCTGATGCTCCAAGTAGGGAGATTGCTAGTAAAGTGGCTGGAATGGCGAACCCGAGCACAAGGAGATGAGAAATGAGGTGCGTTTTAGAAACCTTTCCCCATCACACGGTGTACCATCTTCTGGGTTTCTCATGCATGTTTTGATGTAGGAAGATGCCCTTGAACCTGGAGATTTGGGACCCATGCGATGGGTAGCACGCAGTATTACTTTAAAGGGTCTGCGTTTGCTCACCCAACCTCACCAAACCTCTCAGCCCCAAGAGTGTCCACCCTTATGTCTCATCCAGCTGTGGGTCTAGATATGGTCAATCCAGGTTGCATCACAGCCCCTGAACGAATTGTGTAAGAATTTCTCTCTCTTTCCCTGTCTTTGTTTCATGGGTTTTTAAAAGTAATTTATTTTTATAATGGGGTTTAGCTGCTTTTCACGGCTGTGTTTAGGCCGCTTTACACCCACTTGACACACTAACAGAGAGATATCAATACATAGGTTTTAAGATTATTACTAGTCAGATATATTCTTGTGCGGTGAATCGGGCGTGTTGAGTCCAGTTCTCTGAGCAAGGAGTAGGTCTTGTCTATTCCATATTGGGTTTATGGAACGGTATCTGAGCTAATTTGAAACTCTTGTTTTATGTATCACCCCACCTCACCTTTCCCGTTAAGCAGCCATAGTGTGTTTTCTGCATGTGTGACTCTGTTCTGTTTTGTAATTCAGTTCAAGTGTAACGGTTTTTACATTCCCTCTATAAGTGACACCTTATGAGAAGTGTCCTTTTCTGTGTGACTTATTTCACTTAGAATCGTCTTACCTAAATCCACTCATCATGCTGCTACTAGCTTTATGACATTGATTTCATGGCTGAGTGATATTCCATTGTACATAAGGACCACAACTTTTTTATCCATTTTTCGCTTTCCTGGGATATTTAAGGTGGAAGGAAGTGGAGGTCCTTGTCAACAGAGCAGCCCTAAACTTTGGGGTGCTTGTGTCTTGCTGATTTTCAATTTTCCCACTTTATCCCCCCATGCGTGGAAGTGCCCTATGCTCTCTAAGCTGTGTTTTTTAGATGTTTCAGGACACACCTTACACTTCTCCAGAGTGGCTGTTGGCAATTTACATCCCGCCCATCAGTGTAGCAAGGCTCCCATTTCTCCTTGGCCTGTCCTGCATTTCTGGTTTTGACACTTTTTTCAGCATGGCCCTTTTGACCGATGGGAAGCGAGACTTCTTTGTAGCGCTGATTTGCCTTTCCAGGTTGCTTGGTTGGCCAAAAAGGGCGTATGCGTTTTTTCCTGAATATATTCAGGAAAAAACGCATACGCCCTTTTTGGCCAAGGGCATCATTGTCAACGTTTTGCCGCTTTTCATGTGCTTTAAAGGCGATTCGAATCTACCTCCTGAAATCTGTTTCCTGCAATTCTGCCTTGATTTCTAATCCTCTTCTTTGCCTTCCCTCAATATATTTGTGGACGAGAGTTATCATTTATAACTCTGCAGGTTTGTGAATTGCAGTGCCCTGAAGCTCCATTTTACAAGTCGCTTTTTTGGGAGCCGGCCGCAGAAGCGCCGGATGGCTTCAGGCCCTGTTCTGGTTCCGGGGGGCAGGCTGAGCCTGTGGTTAATTCTTCTTCCTGATGGGAAAATAGAGTGACCTGTGCCTGTCCCAACACCAAGAGCTAGTCTCTCATTGGTTCCCCGTCTTCCCGTTCATCCTCAGGACAAATTGCAACCTGTACGGAACAGGAGGTTAAAGGTGCTGATGCTCCAAGTAGGGAGATTGCTAGTAAAGTGGCTGGAATGGCGAACCCGAGCACAAGGAGATGAGAAATGAGGTGCGTTTTAGAAACCTTTCCCCATCACACGGTGTACCATCTTCTGGGTTTCTCATGCATGTTTTCGATGTAGGAAGATGCCCTTGAACCTGGAGATTTGGGACCCATGCGATGGGTAGCACGCAGTATTACTTTAAAGGGTCTGCGTTTGCTCACCCAACCTCACCAAACCTCTCAGCCCCAAGAGTGTCCACCCTTATGTCTCATCCAGCTGTGGGTCTAGATATGGTCAATCCAGGTTGCATCACAGCCCCTGAACGAATTGTGTAAGAATTTCTCTCTCTTTCCCTGTCTTTGTTTCATGGGTTTTTAAAAGTAATTTATTTTTATAATGGGGTTTAGCTGCTTTTCACGGCTGTGTTTAGGCCGCTTTACACCCACTTGACACACTAACAGAGAGATATCAATACATAGGTTTTAAGATTATTACTAGTCAGATATATTCTTGTGCGGTGAATCGGGCGTGTTGAGTCCAGTTCTCTGAGCAAGGAGTAGGTCTTGTCTATTCCATATTGGGTTTATGGAACGGTATCTGAGCTAATTTGAAACTCTTGTTTTATGTATCACCCCACCTCACCTTTCCCGTTAAGCAGCCATAGTGTGTTTTCTGCATGTGTGACTCTGTTCTGTTTTGTAATTCAGTTCAAGTGTAACGGTTTTTACATTCCCTCTATAAGTGACACCTTATGAGAAGTGTCCTTTTCTGTGTGACTTATTTCACTTAGAATCGTCTTACCTAAATCCACTCATCATGCTGCTACTAGCTTTATGACATTGATTTCATGGCTGAGTGATATTCCATTGTACATAAGGACCACAACTTTTTTATCCATTTTTCGCTTTCCTGGGATATTTAAGGTGGAAGGAAGTGGAGGTCCTTGTCAACAGAGCAGCCCTAAACTTTGGGGTGCTTGTGTCTTGCTGATTTTCAATTTTCCCACTTTATCCCCCCATGCGTGGAAGTGCCCTATGCTCTCTAAGCTGTGTTTTTTAGATGTTTCAGGACACACCTTACACTTCTCCAGAGTGGCTGTTGGCAATTTACATCCCGCCCATCAGTGTAGCAAGGCTCCCATTTCTCCTTGGCCTGTCCTGCATTTCTGGTTTTGACACTTTTTTCAGCATGGCCCTTTTGACCGATGGGAAGCGAGACTTCTTTGTAGCGCTGATTTGCCTTTCCAGGTTGCTTGGTTGGCCAAAAAGGGCGTATGCGTTTTTTCCTGAATATATTCAGGAAAAAACGCATACGCCCTTTTTGGCCAAGGGCATCATTGTCAACGTTTTGCCGCTTTTCATGTGCTTTAAAGGCGATTCGAATCTACCTCCTGAAATCTGTTTCCTGCAATTCTGCCTTGATTTCTAATCCTCTTCTTTGCCTTCCCTCAATATATTTGTGGACGAGAGTTATCATTTATAACTCTGCAGGTTTGTGAATTGCAGTGCCCTGAAGCTCCATTTTACAAGTCGCTTTTTTGGGAGCCGGCCGCAGAAGCGCCGGATGGCTTCAGGCCCTGTTCTGGTTCCGGGGGGCAGGCTGAGCCTGTGGTTAATTCTTCTTCCTGATGGGAAAATAGAGTGACCTGTGCCTGTCCCAACACCAAGAGCTAGTCTCTCATTGGTTCCCCGTCTTCCCGTTCATCCTCAGGACAAATTGCAACCTGTACGGAACAGGAGGTTAAAGGTGCTGATGCTCCAAGTAGGGAGATTGCTAGTAAAGTGGCTGGAATGGCGAACCCGAGCACAAGGAGATGAGAAATGAGGTGCGTTTTAGAAACCTTTCCCCATCACACGGTGTACCATCTTCTGGGTTTCTCATGCATGTTTTCGATGTAGGAAGATGCCCTTGAACCTGGAGATTTGGGACCCATGCGATGGGTAGCACGCAGTATTACTTTAAAGGGTCTGCGTTTGCTCACCCAACCTCACCAAACCTCTCAGCCCCAAGAGTGTCCACCCTTATGTCTCATCCAGCTGTGGGTCTAGATATGGTCAATCCAGGTTGCATCACAGCCCCTGAACGAATTGTGTAAGAATTTCTCTCTCTTTCCCTGTCTTTGTTTCATGGGTTTTTAAAAGTAATTTATTTTTATAATGGGGTTTAGCTGCTTTTCACGGCTGTGTTTAGGCCGCTTTACACCCACTTGACACACTAACAGAGAGATATCAATACATAGGTTTTAAGATTATTACTAGTCAGATATATTCTTGTGCGGTGAATCGGGCGTGTTGAGTCCAGTTCTCTGAGCAAGGAGTAGGTCTTGTCTATTCCATATTGGGTTTATGGAACGGTATCTGAGCTAATTTGAAACTCTTGTTTTATGTATCACCCCACCTCACCTTTCCCGTTAAGCAGCCATAGTGTGTTTTCTGCATGTGTGACTCTGTTCTGTTTTGTAATTCAGTTCAAGTGTAACGGTTTTTACATTCCCTCTATAAGTGACACCTTATGAGAAGTGTCCTTTTCTGTGTGACTTATTTCACTTAGGATCGTCTTACCTAAATCCACTCATCATGCTGCTACTAGCTTTATGACATTGATTTCATGGCTGAGTGATATTCCATTGTACATAAGGACCACAACTTTTTTATCCATTTTTCGCTTTCCTGGGATATTTAAGGTGGAAGGAAGTGGAGGTCCTTGTCAACAGAGCAGCCCTAAACTTTGGGGTGCTTGTGTCTTGCTGATTTTCAATTTTCCCACTTTATCCCCCCATGCGTGGAAGTGCCCTATGCTCTCTAAGCTGTGTTTTTTAGATGTTTCAGGACACACCTTACACTTCTCCAGAGTGGCTGTTGGCAATTTACATCCCGCCCATCAGTGTAGCAAGGCTCCCATTTCTCCTTGGCCTGTCCTGCATTTCTGGTTTTGACACTTTTTTCAGCATGGCCCTTTTGACCGATGGGAAGCGAGACTTCTTTGTAGCGCTGATTTGCCTTTCCAGGTTGCTTGGTTGGCCAAAAAGGGCGTATGCGTTTTTTCCTGAATATATTCAGGAAAAAACGCATACGCCCTTTTTGGCCAAGGGCATCATTGTCAACGTTTTGCCGCTTTTCATGTGCTTTAAAGGCGATTCGAATCTACCTCCTGAAATCTGTTTCCTGCAATTCTGCCTTGATTTCAAATCCTCTTCTTTGCCTTCCCTCAATATATTTGTGGACGAGAGTTATCATTTATAACTCTGCAGGTTTGTGAATTGCAGTTCCCCGAAGCTCCATTTTACAAGTCGCTTTTTTGGGAGCCGGCCGCAAAAGCGCCGGATGGCTTCAGGCCCTGTTCTGGTTCCGGGGGGCAGGCTGAGCCTGTGGTTAATTCTTCTTCCTGATGGGAAAATAGAGTGACCTGTGCCTGTCCCAACACCAAGAGCTAGTCTCTCATTGGTTCCCCGTCTTCCCGTTCATCCTCAGGACAAATTGCAACCTGTACGGAACAGGAGGTTAAAGGTGCTGATGCTCCAAGTAGGGAGATTGCTAGTAAAGTGGCTGGAATGGCGAACCCGAGCACAAGGAGATGAGAAATGAGGTGCGTTTTAGAAACCTTTCCCCATCACACGGTGTACCATCTTCTGGGTTTCTCATGCATGTTTTCGATGTAGGAAGATGCCCTTGAACCTGGAGATTTGGGTCCCATGCGATGGGTAGCACGCAGTATTACTTTAAAGGGTCTGCGTTTGCTCACCCAACCTCACCAAACCTCTCAGCCCCAAGAGTGTCCACCCTTATGTCTCATCCAGCTGTGGGTCTAGATATGGTCAATCCAGGTTGCATCACAGCCCCTGAACGAATTGTGTAAGAATTTCTCTCTCTTTCCCTGTCTTTGTTTCATGGGTTTTTAAAAGTAATTTATTTTTATAATGGGGTTTAGCTGCTTTTCACGGCTGTGTTTAGGCCGCTTTACACCCACTTGACACACTAACAGAGAGATATCAATACATAGGTTTTAAGATTATTACTAGTCAGATATATTCTTGTGCGGTGAATCGGGCGTGTTGAGTCCAGTTCTCTGAGCAAGGAGTAGGTCTTGTCTATTACATATTGGGTTTATGGAACGGTATCTGAGCTAATTTGAAACTCTTGTTTTATGTATCACCCCACCTCACCTTTCCCGTTAAGCAGCCATAGTGTGTTTTCTGCATGTGTGACTCTGTTCTGTTTTGTAATTCAGTTCAAGTGTAACGGTTTTTACATTCCCTCTATAAGTGACACCTTATGAGAAGTGTCCTTTTCTGTGTGACTTATTTCACTTAGAATCGTCTTACCTAAATCCACTCATCATGCTGCTACTAGCCTTATGACATTGATTTCATGGCTGAGTGATATTCCATTGTACATAAGGACCACAACTTTTTTATCCATTTTTCGCTTTCCTGGGATATTTAAGGTGGAAGGAAGTGGAGGTCCTTGTCAACAGAGCAGCCCTAAACTTTGGGGTGCTTGTGTCTTGCTGATTTTCAATTTTCCCACTTTATCCCCCCATGCGTGGAAGTGCCCTATGCTCTCTAAGCTGTGTTTTTTAGATGTTTCAGGACACACCTTACCCTTCTCCAGAGTGGCTGTTGGCAATTTACATCCCGCCCATCAGTGTAGCAAGGCTCCCATTTCTCCTTGGCCTGTCCTGCATTTCTGGTTTTGACACTTTTTTCAGCATGGCCCTTTTGACCGATGGGAAGCGAGACTTCTTTGTAGCGCTGATTTGCCTTTCCAGGTTGCTTGGTTGGCCAAAAAGGGCGTATGCGTTTTTTCCTGAATATATTCAGGAAAAAACGCATACGCCCTTTTTGGCCAAGGGCATCATTGTCAACGTTTTGCCGCTTTTCATGTGCTTTAAAGGCGATTCGAATCTACCTCCTGAAATCTGTTTCCTGCAATTCTGCCTTGATTTCTAATCCTCTTCTTTGCCTTCCCTCAATATATTTGTGGACGAGAGTTATCATTTATAACTCTGCAGGTTTGTGAATTGCAGTGCCCTGAAGCTCCATTTTACAAGTCGCTTTTTTGGGAGCCGGCCGCAGAAGCGCCGGATGGCTTCAGGCCCTGTTCTGGTTCCGGGGGGCAGGCTGAGCCTGTGGTTAATTCTTCTTCCTGATGGGAAAATAGAGTGACCTGTGCCTGTCCCAACACCAAGAGCTAGTCTCTCATTGGTTCCCCGTCTTCCCGTTCATCCTCAGGACAAATTGCAACCTGTACGGAACAGGAGGTTAAAGGTGCTGATGCTCCAAGTAGGGAGATTGCTAGTAAAGTGGCTGGAATGGCGAACCCGAGCACAAGGAGATGAGAAATGAGGTGCGTTTTAGAAACCTTTCCCCATCACACGGTGTACCATCTTCTGGGTTTCTCATGCATGTTTTCGATGTAGGAAGATGCCCTTGAACCTGGAGATTTGGGACCCATGCGATGGGTAGCACGCAGTATTACTTTAAAGGGTCTGCGTTTGCTCACCCAACCTCACCAAACCTCTCAGCCCCAAGAGTGTCCACCCTTATGTCTCATCCAGCTGTGGGTCTAGATATGGTCAATCCAGGTTGCATCACAGCCCCTGAACGAATTGTGTAAGAATTTCTCTCTCTTTCCCTGTCTTTGTTTCATGGGTTTTTAAAAGTAATTTATTTTTATAATGGGGTTTAGCTGCTTTTCACGGCTGTGTTTAGGCCGCTTTACACCCACTTGACACACTAACAGAGAGATATCAATACATAGGTTTTAAGATTATTACTAGTCAGATATATTCTTGTGCGGTGAATCGGGCGTGTTGAGTCCAGTTCTCTGAGCAAGGAGTAGGTCTTGTCTATTACATATTGGGTTTATGGAACGGTATCTGAGCTAATTTGAAACTCTTGTTTTATGTATCACCCCACCTCACCTTTCCCGTTAAGCAGCCATAGTGTGTTTTCTGCATGTGTGACTCTGTTCTGTTTTGTAATTCAGTTCAAGTGTAACGGTTTTTACATTCCCTCTATAAGTGACACCTTATGAGAAGTGTCCTTTTCTGTGTGACTTATTTCACTTAGAATCGTCTTACCTAAATCCACTCATCATGCTGCTACTAGCTTTATGACATTGATTTCATGGCTGAGTGATATTCCATTGTACATAAGGACCACAACTTTTTTATCCATTTTTCGCTTTCCTGGGATATTTAAGGTGGAAGGAAGTGGAGGTCCTTGTCAACAGAGCAGCCCTAAACTTTGGGGTGCTTGTGTCTTGCTGATTTTCAATTTTCCCACTTTATCCCCCCATGCGTGGAAGTGCCCTATGCTCTCTAAGCTGTGTTTTTTAGATGTTTCAGGACACACCTTACCCTTCTCCAGAGTGGCTGTTGGCAATTTACATCCCGCCCATCAGTGTAGCAAGGCTCCCATTTCTCCTTGGCCTGTCCTGCATTTCTGGTTTTGACACTTTTTTCAGCATGGCCCTTTTGACCGATGGGAAGCGAGACTTCTTTGTAGCGCTGATTTGCCTTTCCAGGTTGCTTGGTTGGCCAAAAAGGGCGTATGCGTTTTTTCCTGAATATATTCAGGAAAAAACGCATACGCCCTTTTTGGCCAAGGGCATCATTGTCAACGTTTTGCCGCTTTTCATGTGCTTTAAAGGCGATTCGAATCTACCTCCTGAAATCTGTTTCCTGCAATTCTGCCTTGATTTCAAATCCTCTTCTTTGCCTTCCCTCAATATATTTGTGGACGAGAGTTATCATTTATAACTCTGCAGGTTTGTGAATTGCAGTGCCCTGAAGCTCCATTTTACAAGTCGCTTTTTTGGGAGCCGGCCGCAGAAGCGCCGGATGGCTTCAGGCCCTGTTCTGGTTCCGGGGGGCAGGCTGAGCCTGTGGTTAATTCTTCTTCCTGATGGGAAAATAGAGTGACCTGTGCCTGTCCCAACACCAAGAGCTAGTCTCTCATTGGTTCCCCGTCTTCCCGTTCATCCTCAGGACAAATTGCAACCTGTACGGAACAGGAGGTTAAAGGTGCTGATGCTCCAAGTAGGGAGATTGCTAGTAAAGTGGCTGGAATGGCGAACCCGAGCACAAGGAGATGAGAAATGAGGTGCGTTTTAGAAACCTTTCCCCATCACACGGTGTACCATCTTCTGGGTTTCTCATGCATGTTTTCGATGTAGGAAGATGCCCTTGAACCTGGAGATTTGGGACCCATGCGATGGGTAGCACGCAGTATTACTTTAAAGGGTCTGCGTTTGCTCACCCAACCTCACCAAACCTCTCAGCCCCAAGAGTGTCCACCCTTATGTCTCATCCAGCTGTGGGTCTAGATATGGTCAATCCAGGTTGCATCACAGCCCCTGAACGAATTGTGTAAGAATTTCTCTCTCTTTCCCTGTCTTTGTTTCATGGGTTTTTAAAAGTAATTTATTTTTATAATGGGGTTTAGCTGCTTTTCACGGCTGTGTTTAGGCCGCTTTACACCCACTTGACACACTAACAGAGAGATATCAATACATAGGTTTTAAGATTATTACTAGTCAGATATATTCTTGTGCGGTGAATCGGGCGTGTTGAGTCCAGTTCTCTGAGCAAGGAGTAGGTCTTGTCTATTACATATTGGGTTTATGGAACGGTATCTGAGCTAATTTGAAACTCTTGTTTTATGTATCACCCCACCTCACCTTTCCCGTTAAGCAGCCATAGTGTGTTTTCTGCATGTGTGACTCTGTTCTGTTTTGTAATTCAGTTCAAGTGTAACGGTTTTTACATTCCCTCTATAAGTGACACCTTATGAGAAGTGTCCTTTTCTGTGTGACTTATTTCACTTAGAATCGTCTTACCTAAATCCACTCATCATGCTGCTACTAGCTTTATGACATTGATTTCATGGCTGAGTGATATTCCATTGTACATAAGGACCACAACTTTTTTATCCATTTTTCGCTTTCCTGGGATATTTAAGGTGGAAGGAAGTGGAGGTCCTTGTCAACAGAGCAGCCCTAAACTTTGGGGTGCTTGTGTCTTGCTGATTTTCAATTTTCCCACTTTATCCCCCCATGCGTGGAAGTGCCCTATGCTCTCTAAGCTGTGTTTTTTAGATGTTTCAGGACACACCTTACACTTCTCCAGAGTGGCTGTTGGCAATTTACATCCCGCCCATCAGTGTAGCAAGGCTCCCATTTCTCCTTGGCCTGTCCTGCATTTCTGGTTTTGACACTTTTTTCAGCATGGCCCTTTTGACCGATGGGAAGCGAGACTTCTTTGTAGCGCTGATTTGCCTTTCCAGGTTGCTTGGTTGGCCAAAAAGGGCGTATGCGTTTTTTCCTGAATATATTCAGGAAAAAACGCATACGCCCTTTTTGGCCAAGGGCATCATTGTCAACGTTTTGCCGCTTTTCATGTGCTTTAAAGGTGATTCGAATCTACCTCCTGAAATCTGTTTCCTGCAATTCTGCCTTGATTTCAAATCCTCTTCTTTGCCTTCCCTCAATATATTTGTGGACGAGAGTTATCATTTATAACTCTGCAGGTTTGTGAATTGCAGTGCCCTGAAGCTCCATTTTACAAGTCGCTTTTTTGGGAGCCGGCCGCAAAAGCGCCGGATGGCTTCAGGCCCTGTTCTGGTTCCGGGGGGCAGGTTGAGCCTGTGGTTAATTCTTCTTCCTGATGGGAAAATAGAGTGACCTGTGCCTGTCCCAACACCAAGAGCTAGTCTCTCATTGGTTCCCCGTCTTCCCGTTCATCCTCAGGACAAATTGCAACCTGTACGGAACAGGAGGTTAAAGGTGCTGATGCTCCAAGTAGGGAGATTGCTAGTAAAGTGGCTGGAATGGCGAACCCGAGCACAAGGAGATGAGAAATGAGGTGCGTTTTAGAAACCTTTCCCCATCACACGGTGTACCATCTTCTGGGTTTCTCATGCATGTTTTCGATGTAGGAAGATGCCCTTGAACCTGGAGATTTGGGACCCATGCGATGGGTAGCACGCAGTATTACTTTAAAGGGTCTGCGTTTGCTCACCCAACCTCACCAAACCTCTCAGCCCCAAGAGTGTCCACCCTTATGTCTCATCCAGCTGTGGGTCTAGATATGGTCAATCCAGGTTGCATCACAGCCCCTGAACGAATTGTGTAAGAATTTCTCTCTCTTTCCCTGTCTTTGTTTCATGGGTTTTTAAAAGTAATTTATTTTTATAATGGGGTTTAGCTGCTTTTCACGGCTGTGTTTAGGCCGCTTTACACCCACTTGACACACTAACAGAGAGATATCAATACATAGGTTTTAAGATTATTACTAGTCAGATATATTCTTGTGCGGTGAATCGGGCGTGTTGAGTCCAGTTCTCTGAGCAAGGAGTAGGTCTTGTCTATTCCATATTGGGTTTATGGAACGGTATCTGAGCTAATTTGAAACTCTTGTTTTATGTATCACCCCACCTCACCTTTCCCGTTAAGCAGCCATAGTGTGTTTTCTGCATGTGTGACTCTGTTCTGTTTTGTAATTCAGTTCAAGTGTAACGGTTTTTACATTCCCTCTATAAGTGACACCTTATGAGAAGTGTCCTTTTCTGTGTGACTTATTTCACTTAGGATCGTCTTACCTAAATCCACTCATCATGCTGCTACTAGCTTTATGACATTGATTTCATGGCTGAGTGATATTCCATTGTACATAAGGACCACAACTTTTTTATCCATTTTTCGCTTTCCTGGGATATTTAAGGTGGAAGGAAGTGGAGGTCCTTGTCAACAGAGCAGCCCTAAACTTTGGGGTGCTTGTGTCTTGCTGATTTTCAATTTTCCCACTTTATCCCCCCATGCGTGGAAGTGCCCTATGCTCTCTAAGCTGTGTTTTTTAGATGTTTCAGGACACACCTTACACTTCTCCAGAGTGGCTGTTGGCAATTTACATCCCGCCCATCAGTGTAGCAAGGCTCCCATTTCTCCATGGCCTGTCCTGCATTTCTGGTTTTGACACTTTTTTCAGCATGGCCCTTTTGAACGATGGGAAGCGAGACTTCTTTGTAGCGCTGATTTGCCTTTCCAGGTGGCTTGGTTGGCCAAAAAGGGCGTATGCGTTTTTTCCTGAATATATTCAGGAAAAAACGCATACGCCCTTTTTGGCCAAGGGCATCATTGTCAACGTTTTGCCGCTTTTCATGTGCTTTAAAGGCGATTCGAATCTACCTCCTGAAATCTGTTTCCTGCAATTCTGCCTTGATTTCAAATCCTCTTCTTTGCCTTCCCTCAATATATTTGTGGACGAGAGTTATCATTTATAACTCTGCAGGTTTGTGAATTGCAGTGCCCCGAAGCTCCATTTTACAAGTCGCTTTTTTGGGAGCCGGCCGCAAAAGCGCCGGATGGCTTCAGGCCCTGTTCTGGTTCCGGGGGGCAGGCTGAGCCTGTGGTTAATTCTTCTTCCTGATGGGAAAATAGAGTGACCTGTGCCTGTCCCAACACCAAGAGCTAGTCTCTCATTGGTTCCCCGTCTTCCCGTTCATCCTCAGGACAAATTGCAACCTGTACGGAACAGGAGGTTAAAGGTGCTGATGCTCCAAGTAGGGAGATTGCTAGTAAAGTGGCTGGAATGGCGAACCCGAGCACAAGGAGATGAGAAATGAGGTGCGTTTTAGAAACCTTTCCCCATCACACGGTGTACCATCTTCTGGGTTTCTCATGCATGTTTTCGATGTAGGAAGATGCCCTTGAACCTGGAGATTTGGGACCCATGCGATGGGTAGCACGCAGTATTACTTTAAAGGGTCTGCGTTTGCTCACCCAACCTCACCAAACCTCTCAGCCCCAAGAGTGTCCACCCTTATGTCTCATCCAGCTGTGGGTCTAGATATGGTCAATCCAGGTTGCATCACAGCCCCTGAACGAATTGTGTAAGAATTTCTCTCTCTTTCCCTGTCTTTGTTTCATGGGTTTTTAAAAGTAATTTATTTTTATAATGGGGTTTAGCTGCTTTTCACGGCTGTGTTTAGGCCGCTTTACACCCACTTGACACACTAACAGAGAGATATCAATACATAGGTTTTAAGATTATTACTAGTCAGATATATTCTTGTGCGGTGAATCGGGCGTGTTGAGTCCAGTTCTCTGAGCAAGGAGTAGGTCTTGTCTATTCCATATTGGGTTTATGGAACGGTATCTGAGCTAATTTGAAACTCTTGTTTTATGTATCACCCCACCTCACCTTTCCCGTTAAGCAGCCATAGTGTGTTTTCTGCATGTGTGACTCTGTTCTGTTTTGTAATTCAGTTCAAGTGTAACGGTTTTTACATTCCCTCTATAAGTGACACCTTATGAGAAGTGTCCTTTTCTGTGTGACTTATTTCACTTAGAATCGTCTTACCTAAATCCACTCATCATGCTGCTACTAGCTTTATGACATTGATTTCATGGCTGAGTGATATTCCATTGTACATAAGGACCACAACTTTTTTATCCATTTTTCGCTTTCCTGGGATATTTAAGGTGGAAGGAAGTGGAGGTCCTTGTCAACAGAGCAGCCCTAAACTTTGGGGTGCTTGTGTCTTGCTGATTTTCAATTTTCCCACTTTATCCCCCCATGCGTGGAAGTGCCCTATGCTCTCTAAGCTGTGTTTTTTAGATGTTTCAGGACACACCTTACCCTTCTCCAGAGTGGCTGTTGGTAATTTACATCCCGCTCATCAGTGTAGCAAGGCTCCCATTTCTCCTTGGCCTGTCCTGCATTTCTGGTTTTGACACTTTTTTCAGCATGGCCCTTTTGACCGATGGGAAGCGAGACTTCTTTGTAGCGCTGATTTGCCTTTCCAGGTTGCTTGGTTGGCCAAAAAGGGCGTATGCGTTTTTTCCTGAATATATTCAGGAAAAAACGCATACGCCCTTTTTGGCCAAGGGCATCATTGTCAACGTTTTGCCGCTTTTCATGTGCTTTAAAGGCGATTCGAATCTACCTCCTGAAATCTGTTTCCTGCAATTCTGCCTTGATTTCTAATCCTCTTCTTTGCCTTCCCTCAATATATTTGTGGACGAGAGTTATCATTTATAACTCTGCAGGTTTGTGAATTGCAGTGCCCTGAAGCTCCATTTTACAAGTCGCTTTTTTGGGAGCCGGCCGCAAAAGCGCCGGATGGCTTCAGGCCCTGTTCTGGTTCCGGGGGGCAGGCTGAGCCTGTGGTTAATTCTTCTTCCTGATGGGAAAATAGAGTGACCTGTGCCTGTCCCAACACCAAGAGCTAGTCTCTCATTGGTTCCCCGTCTTCCCGTTCATCCTCAGGACAAATTGCAACCTGTACGGAACAGGAGGTTAAAGGTGCTGATGCTCCAAGTAGGGAGATTGCTAGTAAAGTGGCTGGAATGGCGAACCCGAGCACAAGGAGATGAGAAATGAGGTGCGTTTTAGAAACCTTTCCCCATCACACGGTGTACCATCTTCTGGGTTTCTCATGCATGTTTTCGATGTAGGAAGATGCCCTTGAACCTGGAGATTTGGGACCCATGCGATGGGTAGCACGCAGTATTACTTTAAAGGGTCTGCGTTTGCTCACCCAACCTCACCAAACCTCTCAGCCCCAAGAGTGTCCACCCTTATGTCTCATCCAGCTGTGGGTCTAGATATGGTCAATCCAGGTTGCATCACAGCCCCTGAACGAATTGTGTAAGAATTTCTCTCTCTTTCCCTGTCTTTGTTTCATGGGTTTTTAAAAGTAATTTATTTTTATAATGGGGTTTAGCTGCTTTTCACGGCTGTGTTTAGGCCGCTTTACACCCACTTGACACACTAACAGAGAGATATCAATACATAGGTTTTAAGATTATTACTAGTCAGATATATTCTTGTGCGGTGAATCGGGCGTGTTGAGTCCAGTTCTCTGAGCAAGGAGTAGGTCTTGTCTATTCCATATTGGGTTTATGGAACGGTATCTGAGCTAATTTGAAACTCTTGTTTTATGTATCACCCCACCTCACCTTTCCCGTTAAGCAGCCATAGTGTGTTTTCTGCATGTGTGACTCTGTTCTGTTTTGTAATTCAGTTCAAGTGTAACGGTTTTTACATTCCCTCTATAAGTGACACCTTATGAGAAGTGTCCTTTTCTGTGTGACTTATTTCACTTAGGATCGTCTTACCTAAATCCACTCATCATGCTGCTACTAGCTTTATGACATTGATTTCATGGCTGAGTGATATTCCATTGTACATAAGGACCACAACTTTTTTATCCATTTTTCGCTTTCCTGGGATATTTAAGGTGGAAGGAAGTGGAGGTCCTTGTCAACAGAGCAGCCCTAAACTTTGGGGTGCTTGTGTCTTGCTGATTTTCAATTTTCCCACTTTATCCCCCCATGCGTGGAAGTGCCCTATGCTCTCTAAGCTGTGTTTTTTAGATGTTTCAGGACACACCTTACACTTCTCCAGAGTGGCTGTTGGCAATTTACATCCCGCCCATCAGTGTAGCAAGGCTCCCATTTCTCCTTGGCCTGTCCTGCATTTCTGGTTTTGACACTTTTTTCAGCATGGCCCTTTTGACCGATGGGAAGCGAGACTTCTTTGTAGCGCTGATTTGCCTTTCCAGGTTGCTTGGTTGGCCAAAAAGGGCGTATGCGTTTTTTCCTGAATATATTCAGGAAAAAACGCATACGCCCTTTTTGGCCAAGGGCATCATTGTCAACGTTTTGCCGCTTTTCATGTGCTTTAAAGGCGATTCGAATCTACCTCCTGAAATCTGTTTCCTGCAATTCTGCCTTGATTTCAAATCCTCTTCTTTGCCTTCCCTCAATATATTTGTGGACGAGAGTTATCATTTATAACTCTGCAGGTTTGTGAATTGCAGTGCCCCGAAGCTCCATTTTACAAGTCGCTTTTTTGGGAGCCGGCCGCAAAAGCGCCGGATGGCTTCAGGCCCTGTTCTGGTTCCGGGGGGCAGGCTGAGCCTGTGGTTAATTCTTCTTCCTGATGGGAAAATAGAGTGACCTGTGCCTGTCCCAACACCAAGAGCTAGTCTCTCATTGGTTCCCCGTCTTCCCGTTCATCCTCAGGACAAATTGCAACCTGTACGGAACAGGAGGTTAAAGGTGCTGATGCTCCAAGTAGGGAGATTGCTAGTAAAGTGGCTGGAATGGCGAACCCGAGCACAAGGAGATGAGAAATGAGGTGCGTTTTAGAAACCTTTCCCCATCACACGGTGTACCATCTTCTGGGTTTCTCATGCATGTTTTCGATGTAGGAAGATGCCCTTGAACCTGGAGATTTGGGACCCATGCGATGGGTAGCACGCAGTATTACTTTAAAGGGTCTGCGTTTGCTCACCCAACCTCACCAAACCTCTCAGCCCCAAGAGTGTCCACCCTTATGTCTCATCCAGCTGTGGGTCTAGATATGGTCAATCCAGGTTGCATCACAGCCCCTGAACGAATTGTGTAAGAATTTCTCTCTCTTTCCCTGTCTTTGTTTCATGGGTTTTTAAAAGTAATTTATTTTTATAATGGGGTTTAGCTGCTTTTCACGGCTGTGTTTAGGCCGCTTTACACCCATTTGACACACTAACAGAGAGATATCAATACATAGGTTTTAAGATTATTACTAGTCAGATATATTCTTGTGCGGTGAATCGGGCGTGTTGAGTCCAGTTCTCTGAGCAAGGAGTAGGTCTTGTCTATTCCATATTGGGTTTATGGAACGGTATCTGAGCTAATTTGAAACTCTTGTTTTATGTATCACCCCACCTCACCTTTCCCGTTAAGCAGCCATAGTGTGTTTTCTGCATGTGTGACTCTGTTCTGTTTTGTAATTCAGTTCAAGTGTAACGGTTTTTACATTCCCTCTATAAGTGACACCTTATGAGAAGTGTCCTTTTCTGTGTGACTTATTTCACTTAGAATCGTCTTACCTAAATCCACTCATCATGCTGCTACTAGCTTTATGACATTGATTTCATGGCTGAGTGATATTCCATTGTACATAAGGACCACAACTTTTTTATCCATTTTTCGCTTTCCTGGGATATTTAAGGTGGAAGGAAGTGGAGGTCCTTGTCAACAGAGCAGCCCTAAACTTTGGGGTGCTTGTGTCTTGCTAATTTTCAATTTTCCCACTTTATCCCCCCATGCGTGGAAGTGCCCTATGCTCTCTAAGCTGTGTTTTTTAGATGTTTCAGGACACACCTTACCCTTCTCCAGAGTGGCTGTTGGCAATTTACATCCCGCCCATCAGTGTAGCAAGGCTCCCATTTCTCCTTGGCCTGTCCTGCATTTCTGGTTTTGACACTTTTTTCAGCATGGCCCTTTTGACCGATGGGAAGCGAGACTTCTTTGTAGCGCTGATTTGCCTTTCCAGGTTGCTTGGTTGGCCAAAAAGGGCGTATGCGTTTTTTCCTGAATATATTCAGGAAAAAACGCATACGCCCTTTTTGGCCAAGGGCATCATTGTCAACGTTTTGCCGCTTTTCATGTGCTTTAAAGGCGATTCGAATCTACCTCCTGAAATCTGTTTCCTGCAATTCTGCCTTGATTTCAAATCCTCTTCTTTGCCTTCCCTCAATATATTTGTGGACGAGAGTTATCATTTATAACTCTGCAGGTTTGTGAATTGCAGTGCCCCGAAGCTCCATTTTACAAGTCGCTTTTTTGGGAGCCGGCCGCAAAAGCGCCGGATGGCTTCAGGCCCTGTTCTGGTTCCGGGGGGCAGGCTGAGCCTGTGGTTAATTCTTCTTCCTGATGGGAAAATAGAGTGACCTGTGCCTGTCCCAACACCAAGAGCTAGTCTCTCATTGGTTCCCCGTCTTCCCGTTCATCCTCAGGACAAATTGCAACCTGTACGGAACAGGAGGTTAAAGGTGCTGATGCTCCAAGTAGGGAGATTGCTAGTAAAGTGGCTGGAATGGCGAACCCGAGCACAAGGAGATGAGAAATGAGGTGCGTTTTAGAAACCTTTCCCCATCACACGGTGTACCATCTTCTGGGTTTCTCATGCATGTTTTCGATGTAGGAAGATGCCCTTGAACCTGGAGATTTGGGACCCATGCGATGGGTAGCACGCAGTATTACTTTAAAGGGTCTGCGTTTGCTCACCCAACCTCACCAAACCTCTCAGCCCCAAGAGTGTCCACCCTTATGTCTCATCCAGCTGTGGGTCTAGATATGGTCAATCCAGGTTGCATCACAGCCCCTGAACGAATTGTGTAAGAATTTCTCTCTCTTTCCCTGTCTTTGTTTCATGGGTTTTTAAAAGTAATTTATTTTTATAATGGGGTTTAGCTGCTTTTCACGGCTGTGTTTAGGCCGCTTTACACCCATTTGACACACTAACAGAGAGATATCAATACATAGGTTTTAAGATTATTACTAGTCAGATATATTCTTGTGCGGTGAATCGGGCGTGTTGAGTCCAGTTCTCTGAGCAAGGAGTAGGTCTTGTCTATTCCATATTGGGTTTATGGAACGGTATCTGAGCTAATTTGAAACTCTTGTTTTATGTATCACCCCACCTCACCTTTCCCGTTAAGCAGCCATAGTGTGTTTTCTGCATGTGTGACTCTGTTCTGTTTTGTAATTCAGTTCAAGTGTAACGGTTTTTACATTCCCTCTATAAGTGACACCTTATGAGAAGTGTCCTTTTCTGTGTGACTTATTTCACTTAGAATCGTCTTACCTAAATCCACTCATCATGCTGCTACTAGCTTTATGACATTGATTTCATGGCTGAGTGATATTCCATTGTACATAAGGACCACAACTTTTTTATCCATTTTTCGCTTTCCTGGGATATTTAAGGTGGAAGGAAGTGGAGGTCCTTGTCAACAGAGCAGCCCTAAACTTTGGGGTGCTTGTGTCTTGCTAATTTTCAATTTTCCCACTTTATCCCCCCATGCGTGGAAGTGCCCTATGCTCTCTAAGCTGTGTTTTTTAGATGTTTCAGGACACACCTTACCCTTCTCCAGAGTGGCTGTTGGCAATTTACATCCCGCCCATCAGTGTAGCAAGGCTCCCATTTCTCCTTGGCCTGTCCTGCATTTCTGGTTTTGACACTTTTTTCAGCATGGCCCTTTTGACCGATGGGAAGCGAGACTTCTTTGTAGCGCTGATTTGCCTTTCCAGGTTGCTTGGTTGGCCAAAAAGGGCGTATGCGTTTTTTCCTGAATATATTCAGGAAAAAACGCATACGCCCTTTTTGGCCAAGGGCATCATTGTCAACGTTTTGCCGCTTTTCATGTGCTTTAAAGGCGATTCGAATCTACCTCCTGAAATCTGTTTCCTGCAATTCTGCCTTGATTTCTAATCCTCTTCTTTGCCTTCCCTCAATATATTTGTGGACGAGAGTTATCATTTATAACTCTGCAGGTTTGTGAATTGCAGTGCCCTGAAGCTCCATTTTACAAGTCGCTTTTTTGGGATCCGGCCGCAGAAGCGCCGGATGGCTTCAGGCCCTGTTCTGGTTCCGGGGGGCAGGCTGAGCCTGTGGTTAATTCTTCTTCCTGATGGGAAACTAGAGTGACCTGTGCCTGTCCCAACACCAAGAGCTAGTCTCTCATTGGTTCCCCGTCTTCCCGTTCATCCTCAGGACAAATTGCAACCTGTACGGAACAGGAGGTTAAAGGTGCTGATGCTCCAAGTAGGGAGATTGCTAGTAAAGTGGCTGGAATGGCGAACCCGAGCACAAGGAGATGAGAAATGAGGTGCGTTTTAGAAACCTTTCCCCATCACACGGTGTACCATCTTCTGGGTTTCTCATGCATGTTTTCGATGTAGGAAGATGCCCTTGAACCTGGAGATTTGGGACCCATGCGATGGGTAGCACGCAGTATTACTTTAAAGGGTCTGCGTTTGCTCACCCAACCTCACCAAACCTCTCAGCCCCAAGAGTGTCCACCCTTATGTCTCATCCAGCTGTGGGTCTAGATATGGTCAATCCAGGTTGCATCACAGCCCCTGAACGAATTGTGTAAGAATTTCTCTCTCTTTCCCTGTCTTTGTTTCATGGGTTTTTAAAAGTAATTTATTTTTATAATGGGGTTTAGCTGCTTTTCACGGCTGTGTTTAGGCCGCTTTACACCCACTTGACACACTAACAGAGAGATATCAATACATAGGTTTTAAGATTATTACTAGTCAGATATATTCTTGTGCGGTGAATCGGGCGTGTTGAGTCCAGTTCTCTGAGCAAGGAGTAGGTCTTGTCTATTCCATATTGGGTTTATGGAACGGTATCTGAGCTAATTTGAAACTCTTGTTTTATGTATCACCCCACCTCACCTTTCCCGTTAAGCAGCCATAGTGTGTTTTCTGCATGTGTGACTCTGTTCTGTTTTGTAATTCAGTTCAAGTGTAACGGTTTTTACATTCCCTCTATAAGTGACACCTTATGAGAAGTGTCCTTTTCTGTGTGACTTATTTCACTTAGGATCGTCTTACCTAAATCCACTCATCATGCTGCTACTAGCTTTATGACATTGATTTCATGGCTGAGTGATATTCCATTGTACATAAGGACCACAACTTTTTTATCCATTTTTCGCTTTCCTGGGATATTTAAGGTGGAAGGAAGTGGAGGTCCTTGTCAACAGAGCAGCCCTAAACTTTGGGGTGCTTGTGTCTTGCTGATTTTCAATTTTCCCACTTTATCCCCCCATGCGTGGAAGTGCCCTATGCTCTCTAAGCTGTGTTTTTTAGATGTTTCAGGACACACCTTACACTTCTCCAGAGTGGCTGTTGGCAATTTACATCCCGCCCATCAGTGTAGCAAGGCTCCCATTTCTCCTTGGCCTGTCCTGCATTTCTGGTTTTGACACTTTTTTCAGCATGGCCCTTTTGACCGATGGGAAGCGAGACTTCTTTGTAGCGCTGATTTGCCTTTCCAGGTTGCTTGGTTGGCCAAAAAGGGCGTATGCGTTTTTTCCTGAATATATTCAGGAAAAAACGCATACGCCCTTTTTGGCCAAGGGCATCATTGTCAACGTTTTGCCGCTTTTCATGTGCTTTAAAGGCGATTCGAATCTACCTCCTGAAATCTGTTTCCTGCAATTCTGCCTTGATTTCAAATCCTCTTCTTTGCCTTCCCTCAATATATTTGTGGACGAGAGTTATCATTTATAACTCTGCAGGTTTGTGAATTGCAGTGCCCCGAAGCTCCATTTTACAAGTCGCTTTTTTGGGAGCCGGCCGCAAAAGCGCCGGATGGCTTCAGGCCCTGTTCTGGTTCCGGGGGGCAGGCTGAGCCTGTGGTTAATTCTTCTTCCTGATGGGAAAATAGAGTGACCTGTGCCTGTCCCAACACCAAGAGCTAGTCTCTCATTGGTTCCCCGTCTTCCCGTTCATCCTCAGGACAAATTGCAACCTGTACGGAACAGGAGGTTAAAGGTGCTGATGCTCCAAGTAGGGAGATTGCTAGTAAAGTGGCTGGAATGGCGAACCCGAGCACAAGGAGATGAGAAATGAGGTGCGTTTTAGAAACCTTTCCCCATCACACGGTGTACCATCTTCTGGGTTTCTCATGCATGTTTTCGATGTAGGAAGATGCCCTTGAACCTGGAGATTTGGGACCCATGCGATGGGTAGCACGCAGTATTACTTTAAAGGGTCTGCGTTTGCTCACCCAACCTCACCAAACCTCTCAGCCCCAAGAGTGTCCACCCTTATGTCTCATCCAGCTGTGGGTCTAGATATGGTCAATCCAGGTTGCATCACAGCCCCTGAACGAATTGTGTAAGAATTTCTCTCTCTTTCCCTGTCTTTGTTTCATGGGTTTTTAAAAGTAATTTATTTTTATAATGGGGTTTAGCTGCTTTTCACGGCTGTGTTTAGGCCGCTTTACACCCATTTGACACACTAACAGAGAGATATCAATACATAGGTTTTAAGATTATTACTAGTCAGATATATTCTTGTGCGGTGAATCGGGCGTGTTGAGTCCAGTTCTCTGAGCAAGGAGTAGGTCTTGTCTATTCCATATTGGGTTTATGGAACGGTATCTGAGCTAATTTGAAACTCTTGTTTTATGTATCACCCCACCTCACCTTTCCCGTTAAGCAGCCATAGTGTGTTTTCTGCATGTGTGACTCTGTTCTGTTTTGTAATTCAGTTCAAGTGTAACGGTTTTTACATTCCCTCTATAAGTGACACCTTATGAGAAGTGTCCTTTTCTGTGTGACTTATTTCACTTAGAATCGTCTTACCTAAATCCACTCATCATGCTGCTACTAGCTTTATGACATTGATTTCATGGCTGAGTGATATTCCATTGTACATAAGGACCACAACTTTTTTATCCATTTTTCGCTTTCCTGGGATATTTAAGGTGGAAGGAAGTGGAGGTCCTTGTCAACAGAGCAGCCCTAAACTTTGGGGTGCTTGTGTCTTGCTAATTTTCAATTTTCCCACTTTATCCCCCCATGCGTGGAAGTGCCCTATGCTCTCTAAGCTGTGTTTTTTAGATGTTTCAGGACACACCTTACCCTTCTCCAGAGTGGCTGTTGGCAATTTACATCCCGCCCATCAGTGTAGCAAGGCTCCCATTTCTCCTTGGCCTGTCCTGCATTTCTGGTTTTGACACTTTTTTCAGCATGGCCCTTTTGACCGATGGGAAGCGAGACTTCTTTGTAGCGCTGATTTGCCTTTCCAGGTTGCTTGGTTGGCCAAAAAGGGCGTATGCGTTTTTTCCTGAATATATTCAGGAAAAAACGCATACGCCCTTTTTGGCCAAGGGCATCATTGTCAACGTTTTGCCGCTTTTCATGTGCTTTAAAGGCGATTCGAATCTACCTCCTGAAATCTGTTTCCTGCAATTCTGCCTTGATTTCAAATCCTCTTCTTTGCCTTCCCTCAATATATTTGTGGACGAGAGTTATCATTTATAACTCTGCAGGTTTGTGAATTGCAGTGCCCCGAAGCTCCATTTTACAAGTCGCTTTTTTGGGAGCCGGCCGCAAAAGCGCCGGATGGCTTCAGGCCCTGTTCTGGTTCCGGGGGGCAGGCTGAGCCTGTGGTTAATTCTTCTTCCTGATGGGAAAATAGAGTGACCTGTGCCTGTCCCAACACCAAGAGCTAGTCTCTCATTGGTTCCCCGTCTTCCCGTTCATCCTCAGGACAAATTGCAACCTGTACGGAACAGGAGGTTAAAGGTGCTGATGCTCCAAGTAGGGAGATTGCTAGTAAAGTGGCTGGAATGGCGAACCCGAGCACAAGGAGATGAGAAATGAGGTGCGTTTTAGAAACCTTTCCCCATCACACGGTGTACCATCTTCTGGGTTTCTCATGCATGTTTTCGATGTAGGAAGATGCCCTTGAACCTGGAGATTTGGGACCCATGCGATGGGTAGCACGCAGTATTACTTTAAAGGGTCTGCGTTTGCTCACCCAACCTCACCAAACCTCTCAGCCCCAAGAGTGTCCACCCTTATGTCTCATCCAGCTGTGGGTCTAGATATGGTCAATCCAGGTTGCATCACAGCCCCTGAACGAATTGTGTAAGAATTTCTCTCTCTTTCCCTGTCTTTGTTTCATGGGTTTTTAAAAGTAATTTATTTTTATAATGGGGTTTAGCTGCTTTTCACGGCTGTGTTTAGGCCGCTTTACACCCATTTGACACACTAACAGAGAGATATCAATACATAGGTTTTAAGATTATTACTAGTCAGATATATTCTTGTGCGGTGAATCGGGCGTGTTGAGTCCAGTTCTCTGAGCAAGGAGTAGGTCTTGTCTATTCCATATTGGGTTTATGGAACGGTATCTGAGCTAATTTGAAACTCTTGTTTTATGTATCACCCCACCTCACCTTTCCCGTTAAGCAGCCATAGTGTGTTTTCTGCATGTGTGACTCTGTTCTGTTTTGTAATTCAGTTCAAGTGTAACGGTTTTTACATTCCCTCTATAAGTGACACCTTATGAGAAGTGTCCTTTTCTGTGTGACTTATTTCACTTAGAATCGTCTTACCTAAATCCACTCATCATGCTGCTACTAGCTTTATGACATTGATTTCATGGCTGAGTGATATTCCATTGTACATAAGGACCACAACTTTTTTATCCATTTTTCGCTTTCCTGGGATATTTAAGGTGGAAGGAAGTGGAGGTCCTTGTCAACAGAGCAGCCCTAAACTTTGGGGTGCTTGTGTCTTGCTAATTTTCAATTTTCCCACTTTATCCCCCCATGCGTGGAAGTGCCCTATGCTCTCTAAGCTGTGTTTTTTAGATGTTTCAGGACACACCTTACCCTTCTCCAGAGTGGCTGTTGGCAATTTACATCCCGCCCATCAGTGTAGCAAGGCTCCCATTTCTCCTTGGCCTGTCCTGCATTTCTGGTTTTGACACTTTTTTCAGCATGGCCCTTTTGACCGATGGGAAGCGAGACTTCTTTGTAGCGCTGATTTGCCTTTCCAGGTTGCTTGGTTGGCCAAAAAGGGCGTATGCGTTTTTTCCTGAATATATTCAGGAAAAAACGCATACGCCCTTTTTGGCCAAGGGCATCATTGTCAACGTTTTGCCGCTTTTCATGTGCTTTAAAGGCGATTCGAATCTACCTCCTGAAATCTGTTTCCTGCAATTCTGCCTTGATTTCTAATCCTCTTCTTTGCCTTCCCTCAATATATTTGTGGACGAGAGTTATCATTTATAACTCTGCAGGTTTGTGAATTGCAGTGCCCTGAAGCTCCATTTTACAAGTCGCTTTTTTGGGATCCGGCCGCAGAAGCGCCGGATGGCTTCAGGCCCTGTTCTGGTTCCGGGGGGCAGGCTGAGCCTGTGGTTAATTCTTCTTCCTGATGGGAAACTAGAGTGACCTGTGCCTGTCCCAACACCAAGAGCTAGTCTCTCATTGGTTCCCCGTCTTCCCGTTCATCCTCAGGACAAATTGCAACCTGTACGGAACAGGAGGTTAAAGGTGCTGATGCTCCAAGTAGGGAGATTGCTAGTAAAGTGGCTGGAATGGCGAACCCGAGCACAAGGAGATGAGAAATGAGGTGCGTTTTAGAAACCTTTCCCCATCACACGGTGTACCATCTTCTGGGTTTCTCATGCATGTTTTCGATGTAGGAAGATGCCCTTGAACCTGGAGATTTGGGACCCATGCGATGGGTAGCACGCAGTATTACTTTAAAGGGTCTGCGTTTGCTCACCCAACCTCACCAAACCTCTCAGCCCCAAGAGTGTCCACCCTTATGTCTCATCCAGCTGTGGGTCTAGATATGGTCAATCCAGGTTGCATCACAGCCCCTGAACGAATTGTGTAAGAATTTCTCTCTCTTTCCCTGTCTTTGTTTCATGGGTTTTTAAAAGTAATTTATTTTTATAATGGGGTTTAGCTGCTTTTCACGGCTGTGTTTAGGCCGCTTTACACCCACTTGACACACTAACAGAGAGATATCAATACATAGGTTTTAAGATTATTACTAGTCAGATATATTCTTGTGCGGTGAATCGGGCGTGTTGAGTCCAGTTCTCTGAGCAAGGAGTAGGTCTTGTCTATTCCATATTGGGTTTATGGAACGGTATCTGAGCTAATTTGAAACTCTTGTTTTATGTATCACCCCACCTCACCTTTCCCGTTAAGCAGCCATAGTGTGTTTTCTGCATGTGTGACTCTGTTCTGTTTTGTAATTCAGTTCAAGTGTAACGGTTTTTACATTCCCTCTATAAGTGACACCTTATGAGAAGTGTCCTTTTCTGTGTGACTTATTTCACTTAGGATCGTCTTACCTAAATCCACTCATCATGCTGCTACTAGCTTTATGACATTGATTTCATGGCTGAGTGATATTCCATTGTACATAAGGACCACAACTTTTTTATCCATTTTTCGCTTTCCTGGGATATTTAAGGTGGAAGGAAGTGGAGGTCCTTGTCAACAGAGCAGCCCTAAACTTTGGGGTGCTTGTGTCTTGCTGATTTTCAATTTTCCCACTTTATCCCCCCATGCGTGGAAGTGCCCTATGCTCTCTAAGCTGTGTTTTTTAGATGTTTCAGGACACACCTTACACTTCTCCAGAGTGGCTGTTGGCAATTTACATCCCGCCCATCAGTGTAGCAAGGCTCCCATTTCTCCTTGGCCTGTCCTGCATTTCTGGTTTTGACACTTTTTTCAGCATGGCCCTTTTGACCGATGGGAAGCGAGACTTCTTTGTAGCGCTGATTTGCCTTTCCAGGTTGCTTGGTTGGCCAAAAAGGGCGTATGCGTTTTTTCCTGAATATATTCAGGAAAAAACGCATACGCCCTTTTTGGCCAAGGGCATCATTGTCAACGTTTTGCCGCTTTTCATGTGCTTTAAAGGCGATTCGAATCTACCTCCTGAAATCTGTTTCCTGCAATTCTGCCTTGATTTCTAATCCTCTTCTTTGCCTTCCCTCAATATATTTGTGGACGAGAGTTATCATTTATAACTCTGCAGGTTTGTGAATTGCAGTGCCCTGAAGCTCCATTTTACAAGTCGCTTTTTTGGGATCCGGCCGCAGAAGCGCCGGATGGCTTCAGGCCCTGTTCTGGTTCCGGGGGGCAGGCTGAGCCTGTGGTTAATTCTTCTTCCTGATGGGAAAATAGAGTGACCTGTGCCTGTCCCAACACCAAGAGCTAGTCTCTCATTGGTTCCCCGTCTTCCCGTTCATCCTCAGGACAAATTGCAACCTGTACGGAACAGGAGGTTAAAGGTGCTGATGCTCCAAGTAGGGAGATTGCTAGTAAAGTGGCTGGAATGGCGAACCCGAGCACAAGGAGATGAGAAATGAGGTGCGTTTTAGAAACCTTTCCCCATCACACGGTGTACCATCTTCTGGGTTTCTCATGCATGTTTTCGATGTAGGAAGATGCCCTTGAACCTGGAGATTTGGGACCCATGCGATGGGTAGCACGCAGTATTACTTTAAAGGGTCTGCGTTTGCTCACCCAACCTCACCAAACCTCTCAGCCCCAAGAGTGTCCACCCTTATGTCTCATCCAGCTGTGGGTCTAGATATGGTCAATCCAGGTTGCATCACAGCCCCTGAACGAATTGTGTAAGAATTTCTCTCTCTTTCCCTGTCTTTGTTTCATGGGTTTTTAAAAGTAATTTATTTTTATAATGGGGTTTAGCTGCTTTTCACGGCTGTGTTTAGGCCGCTTTACACCCACTTGACACACTAACAGAGAGATATCAATACATAGGTTTTAAGATTATTACTAGTCAGATATATTCTTGTGCGGTGAATCGGGCGTGTTGAGTCCAGTTCTCTGAGCAAGGAGTAGGTCTTGTCTATTCCATATTGGGTTTATTGAACGGTATCTGAGCTAATTTGAAACTCTTGTTTTATGTATCACCCCACCTCACCTTTCCCGTTAAGCAGCCATAGTGTGTTTTCTGCATGTGTGACTCTGTTCTGTTTTGTAATTCAGTTCAAGTGTAACGGTTTTTACATTCCCTCTATAAGTGACACCTTATGAGAAGTGTCCTTTTCTGTGTGACTTATTTCACTTAGGATCGTCTTACCTAAATCCACTCATCATGCTGCTACTAGCTTTATGACATTGATTTCATGGCTGAGTGATATTCCATTGTACATAAGGACCACAACTTTTTTATCCATTTTTCGCTTTCCTGGGATATTTAAGGTGGAAGGAAGTGGAGGTCCTTGTCAACAGAGCAGCCCTAAACTTTGGGGTGCTTGTGTCTTGCTGATTTTCAATTTTCCCACTTTATCCCCCCATGCGTGGAAGTGCCCTATGCTCTCTAAGCTGTGTTTTTTAGATGTTTCAGGACACACCTTACACTTCTCCAGAGTGGCTGTTGGCAATTTACATCCCGCCCATCAGTGTAGCAAGGCTCCCATTTCTCCTTGGCCTGTCCTGCATTTCTGGTTTTGACACTTTTTTCAGCATGGCCCTTTTGACCGATGGGAAGCGAGACTTCTTTGTAGCGCTGATTTGCCTTTCCAGGTTGCTTGGTTGGCCAAAAAGGGCGTATGCGTTTTTTCCTGAATATATTCAGGAAAAAACGCATACGCCCTTTTTGGCCAAGGGCATCATTGTCAACGTTTTGCCGCTTTTCATGTGCTTTAAAGGCGATTCGAATCTACCTCCTGAAATCTGTTTCCTGCAATTCTGCCTTGATTTCAAATCCTCTTCTTTGCCTTCCCTCAATATATTTGTGGACGAGAGTTATCATTTATAACTCTGCAGGTTTGTGAATTGCAGTGCCCCGAAGCTCCATTTTACAAGTCGCTTTTTTGGGAGCCGGCCGCAAAAGCGCCGGATGGCTTCAGGCCCTGTTCTGGTTCCGGGGGGCAGGCTGAGCCTGTGGTTAATTCTTCTTCCTGATGGGAAAATAGAGTGACCTGTGCCTGTCCCAACACCAAGAGCTAGTCTCTCATTGGTTCCCCGTCTTCCCGTTCATCCTCAGGACAAATTGCAACCTGTACAGAACAGGAGGTTAAAGGTGCTGATGCTCCAAGTAGGGAGATTGCTAGTAAAGTGGCTGGAATGGCGAACCCGAGCACAAGGAGATGAGAAATGAGGTGCGTTTTAGAAACCTTTCCCCATCACACGGTGTACCATCTTCTGGGTTTCTCATGCATGTTTTCGATGTAGGAAGATGCCCTTGAACCTGGAGATTTGGGACCCATGCGATGGGTAGCACGCAGTATTACTTTAAAGGGTCTGCGTTTGCTCACCCAACCTCACCAAACCTCTCAGCCCCAAGAGTGTCCACCCTTATGTCTCATCCAGCTGTGGGTCTAGATATGGTCAATCCAGGTTGCATCACAGCCCCTGAACGAATTGTGTAAGAATTTCTCTCTCTTTCCCTGTCTTTGTTTCATGGGTTTTTAAAAGTAATTTATTTTTATAATGGGGTTTAGCTGCTTTTCACGGCTGTGTTTAGGCCGCTTTACACCCATTTGACACACTAACAGAGAGATATCAATACATAGGTTTTAAGATTATTACTAGTCAGATATATTCTTGTGCGGTGAATCGGGCGTGTTGAGTCCAGTTCTCTGAGCAAGGAGTAGGTCTTGTCTATTCCATATTGGGTTTATGGAACGGTATCTGAGCTAATTTGAAACTCTTGTTTTATGTATCACCCCACCTCACCTTTCCCGTTAAGCAGCCATAGTGTGTTTTCTGCATGTGTGACTCTGTTCTGTTTTGTAATTCAGTTCAAGTGTAACGGTTTTTACATTCCCTCTATAAGTGACACCTTATGAGAAGTGTCCTTTTCTGTGTGACTTATTTCACTTAGAATCGTCTTACCTAAATCCACTCATCATGCTGCTACTAGCTTTATGACATTGATTTCATGGCTGAGTGATATTCCATTGTACATAAGGACCACAACTTTTTTATCCATTTTTCGCTTTCCTGGGATATTTAAGGTGGAAGGAAGTGGAGGTCCTTGTCAACAGAGCAGCCCTAAACTTTGGGGTGCTTGTGTCTTGCTGATTTTCAATTTTCCCACTTTATCCCCCCATGCGTGGAAGTGCCCTATGCTCTCTAAGCTGTGTTTTTTAGATGTTTAAGGCACACCTTACCCTTCTCCAGAGTGGCTGTTGGCAATTTACATCCCGCCCATCAGTGTAGCAAGGCTCCCATTTCTCCTTGGCCTGTCCTGCATTTCTGGTTTTGACACTTTTTTCAGCATGGCCCTTTTGACCGATGGGAAGCGAGACTTCTTTGTAGCGCTGATTTGCCTTTCCAGGTTGCTTGGTTGGCCAAAAAGGGCGTATGCGTTTTTTCCTGAATATATTCAGGAAAAAACGCATACGCCCTTTTTGGCCAAGGGCATCATTGTCAACGTTTTGCCGCTTTTCATGTGCTTTAAAGGCGATTCGAATCTACCTCCTGAAATCTGTTTCCTGCAATTCTGCCTTGATTTCTAATCCTCTTCTTTGCCTTCCCTCAATATATTTGTGGACGAGAGTTATCATTTATAACTCTGCAGGTTTGTGAATTGCAGTGCCCTGAAGCTCCATTTTACAAGTCGCTTTTTTGGGAGCCGGCCGCAGAAGCGCCGGATGGCTTCAGGCCCTGTTCTGGTTCCGGGGGGCAGGCTGAGCCTGTGGTTAATTCTTCTTCCTGATGGGAAACTAGAGTGACCTGTGCCTGTCCCAACACCAAGAGCTAGTCTCTCATTGGTTCCCCGTCTTCCCGTTCATCCTCAGGACAAATTGCAACCTGTACGGAACAGGAGGTTAAAGGTGCTGATGCTCCAAGTAGGGAGATTGCTAGTAAAGTGGCTGGAATGGCGAACCCGAGCACAAGGAGATGAGAAATGAGGTGCGTTTTAGAAACCTTTCCCCATCACACGGTGTACCATCTTCTGGGTTTCTCATGCATGTTTTCGATGTAGGAAGATGCCCTTGAACCTGGAGATTTGGGACCCATGCGATGGGTAGCACGCAGTATTACTTTAAAGGGTCTGCGTTTGCTCACCCAACCTCACCAAACCTCTCAGCCCCAAGAGTGTCCACCCTTATGTCTCATCCAGCTGTGGGTCTAGATATGGTCAATCCAGGTTGCATCACAGCCCCTGAACGAATTGTGTAAGAATTTCTCTCTCTTTCCCTGTCTTTGTTTCATGGGTTTTTAAAAGTAATTTATTTTTATAATGGGGTTTAGCTGCTTTTCACGGCTGTGTTTAGGCCGCTTTACACCCACTTGACACACTAACAGAGAGATATCAATACATAGGTTTTAAGATTATTACTAGTCAGATATATTCTTGTGCGGTGAATCGGGCGTGTTGAGTCCAGTTCTCTGAGCAAGGAGTAGGTCTTGTCTATTCCATATTGGGTTTATGGAACGGTATCTGAGCTAATTTGAAACTCTTGTTTTATGTATCACCCCACCTCACCTTTCCCGTTAAGCAGCCATAGTGTGTTTTCTGCATGTGTGACTCTGTTCTGTTTTGTAATTCAGTTCAAGTGTAACGGTTTTTACATTCCCTCTATAAGTGACACCTTATGAGAAGTGTCCTTTTCTGTGTGACTTATTTCACTTAGAATCGTCTTACCTAAATCCACTCATCATGCTGCTACTAGCTTTATGACATTGATTTCATGGCTGAGTGATATTCCATTGTACATAAGGACCACAACTTTTTTATCCATTTTTCGCTTTCCTGGGATATTTAAGGTGGAAGGAAGTGGAGGTCCTTGTCAACAGAGCAGCCCTAAACTTTGGGGTGCTTGTGTCTTGCTGATTTTCAATTTTCCCACTTTATCCCCCCATGCGTGGAAGTGCCCTATGCTCTCTAAGCTGTGTTTTTTAGATGTTTCAGGACACACCTTACCCTTCTCCAGAGTGGCTGTTGGCAATTTACATCCCGCCCATCAGTGTAGCAAGGCTCCCATTTCTCCTTGGCCTGTCCTGCATTTCTGGTTTTGACACTTTTTTCAGCATGGCCCTTTTGACCGATGGGAAGCGAGACTTCTTTGTAGCGCTGATTTGCCTTTCCAGGTTGCTTGGTTGGCCAAAAAGGGCGTATGCGTTTTTTCATGAATATATTCAGGAAAAAACGCATACGCCCTTTTTGGCCAAGGGCATCATTGTCAACGTTTTGCCGCTTTTCATGTGCTTTAAAGGCGATTCGAATCTACCTCCTGAAATCTGTTTCCTGCAATTCTGCCTTGATTTCTAATCCTCTTCTTTGCCTTCCCTCAATATATTTGTGGACGAGAGTTATCATTTATAACTCTGCAGGTTTGTGAATTGCAGTGCCCCGAAGCTCCATTTTACAAGTCGCTTTTTTGGGAGCCGGCCGCAAAAGCGCCGGATGGCTTCAGGCCCTGTTCTGGTTCCGGGGGGCAGGCTGAGCCTGTGGTTAATTCTTCTTCCTGATGGGAAACTAGAGTGACCTGTGCCTGTCCCAACACCAAGAGCTAGTCTCTCATTGGTTCCCCGTCTTCCCGTTCATCCTCAGGACAAATTGCAACCTGTACGGAACAGGAGGTTAAAGGTGCTGATGCTCCAAGTAGGGAGATTGCTAGTAAAGTGGCTGGAATGGCGAACCCGAGCACAAGGAGATGAGAAATGAGGTGCGTTTTAGAAACCTTTCCCCATCACACGGTGTACCATCTTCTGGGTTTCTCATGCATGTTTTCGATGTAGGAAGATGCCCTTGAACCTGGAGATTTGGGACCCATGCGATGGGTAGCACGCAGTATTACTTTAAAGGGTCTGCGTTTGCTCACCCAACCTCACCAAACCTCTCAGCCCCAAGAGTGTCCACCCTTATGTCTCATCCAGCTGTGGGTCTAGATATGGTCAATCCAGGTTGCATCACAGCCCCTGAACGAATTGTGTAAGAATTTCTCTCTCTTTCCCTGTCTTTGTTTCATGGGTTTTTAAAAGTAATTTATTTTTATAATGGGGTTTAGCTGCTTTTCACGGCTGTGTTTAGGCCGCTTTACACCCACTTGACACACTAACAGAGAGATATCAATACATAGGTTTTAAGATTATTACTAGTCAGATATATTCTTGTGCGGTGAATCGGGCGTGTTGAGTCCAGTTCTCTGAGCAAGGAGTAGGTCTTGTCTATTCCATATTGGGTTTATGGAACGGTATCTGAGCTAATTTGAAACTCTTGTTTTATGTATCACCCCACCTCACCTTTCCCGTTAAGCAGCCATAGTGTGTTTTCTGCATGTGTGACTCTGTTCTGTTTTGTAATTCAGTTCAAGTGTAACGGTTTTTACATTCCCTCTATAAGTGACACCTTATGAGAAGTGTCCTTTTCTGTGTGACTTATTTCACTTAGAATCGTCTTACCTAAATCCACTCATCATGCTGCTACTAGCTTTATGACATTGATTTCATGGCTGAGTGATATTCCATTGTACATAAGGACCACAACTTTTTTATCCATTTTTCGCTTTCCTGGGATATTTAAGGTGGAAGGAAGTGGAGGTCCTTGTCAACAGAGCAGCCCTAAACTTTGGGGTGCTTGTGTCTTGCTGATTTTCAATTTTCCCACTTTATCCCCCCATGCGTGGAAGTGCCCTATGCTCTCTAAGCTGTGTTTTTTAGATGTTTCAGGACACACCTTACCCTTCTCCAGAGTGGCTGTTGGCAATTTACATCCCGCCCATCAGTGTAGCAAGGCTCCCATTTCTCCTTGGCCTGTCCTGCATTTCTGGTTTTGACACTTTTTTCAGCATGGCCCTTTTGACCGATGGGAAGCGAGACTTCTTTGTAGCGCTGATTTGCCTTTCCAGGTTGCTTGGTTGGCCAAAAAGGGCGTATGCGTTTTTTCATGAATATATTCAGGAAAAAACGCATACGCCCTTTTTGGCCAAGGGCATCATTGTCAACGTTTTGCCGCTTTTCATGTGCTTTAAAGGCGATTCGAATCTACCTCCTGAAATCTGTTTCCTGCAATTCTGCCTTGATTTCTAATCCTCTTCTTTGCCTTCCCTCAATATATTTGTGGACGAGAGTTATCATTTATAACTCTGCAGGTTTGTGAATTGCAGTGCCCCGAAGCTCCATTTTACAAGTCGCTTTTTTGGGAGCCGGCCGCAAAAGCGCCGGATGGCTTCAGGCCCTGTTCTGGTTCCGGGGGGCAGGCTGAGCCTGTGGTTAATTCTTCTTCCTGATGGGAAAATAGAGTGACCTGTGCCTGTCCCAACACCAAGAGCTAGTCTCTCATTGGTTCCCCGTCTTCCCGTTCATCCTCAGGACAAATTGCAACCTGTACGGAACAGGAGGTTAAAGGTGCTGATGCTCCAAGTAGGGAGATTGCTAGTAAAGTGGCTGGAATGGCGAACCCGAGCACAAGGAGATGAGAAATGAGGTGCGTTTTAGAAACCTTTCCCCATCACACGGTGTACCATCTTCTGGGTTTCTCATGCATGTTTTCGATGTAGGAAGATGCCCTTGAACCTGGAGATTTGGGACCCATGCGATGGGTAGCACGCAGTATTACTTTAAAGGGTCTGCGTTTGCTCACCCAACCTCACCAAACCTCTCAGCCCCAAGAGTGTCCACCCTTATGTCTCATCCAGCTGTGGGTCTAGATATGGTCAATCCAGGTTGCATCACAGCCCCTGAACGAATTGTGTAAGAATTTCTCTCTCTTTCCCTGTCTTTGTTTCATGGGTTTTTAAAAGTAATTTATTTTTATAATGGGGTTTAGCTGCTTTTCACGGCTGTGTTTAGGCCGCTTTACACCCACTTGACACACTAACAGAGAGATATCAATACATAGGTTTTAAGATTATTACTAGTCAGATATATTCTTGTGCGGTGAATCGGGCGTGTTGAGTCCAGTTCTCTGAGCAAGGAGTAGGTCTTGTCTATTACATATTGGGTTTATGGAACGGTATCTGAGCTAATTTGAAACTCTTGTTTTATGTATCACCCCACCTCACCTTTCCCGTTAAGCAGCCATAGTGTGTTTTCTGCATGTGTGACTCTGTTCTGTTTTGTAATTCAGTTCAAGTGTAACGGTTTTTACATTCCCTCTATAAGTGACACCTTATGAGAAGTGTCCTTTTCTGTGTGACTTATTTCACTTAAGATCGTCTTACCTAAATCCACTCATCATGCTGCTACTAGCTTTATGACATTGATTTCATGGCTGAGTGATATTCCATTGTACATAAGGACCACAACTTTTTTATCCATTTTTCGCTTTCCTGGGATATTTAAGGTGGAAGGAAGTGGAGGTCCTTGTCAACAGAGCAGCCCTAAACTTTGGGGTGCTTGTGTCTTGCTGATTTTCAATTTTCCCACTTTATCCCCCCATGCGTGGAAGTGCCCTATGCTCTCTAAGCTGTGTTTTTTAGATGTTTCAGGACACACCTTACACTTCTCCAGAGTGGCTGTTGGCAATTTACATCCCGCCCATCAGTGTAGCAAGGCTCCCATTTCTCCTTGGCCTGTCCTGCATTTCTGGTTTTGACACTTTTTTCAGCATGGCCCTTTTGACCGATGGGAAGCGAGACTTCTTTGTAGCGCTGATTTGCCTTTCCAGGTTGCTTGGTTGGCCAAAAAGGGCGTATGCGTTTTTTCCTGAATATATTCAGGAAAAAACGCATACGCCCTTTTTGGCCAAGGGCATCATTGTCAACGTTTTGCCGCTTTTCATGTGCTTTAAAGGCGATTCGAATCTACCTCCTGAAATCTGTTTCCTGCAATTCTGCCTTGATTTCAAATCCTCTTCTTTGCCTTCCCTCAATATATTTGTGGACGAGAGTTATCATTTATAACTCTGCAGGTTTGTGAATTGCAGTGCCCTGAAGCTCCATTTTACAAGTCGCTTTTTTGGGAGCCGGCCGCAAAAGCGCCGGATGGCTTCAGGCCCTGTTCTGGTTCCGGGGGGCAGGCTGAGCCTGTGGTTAATTCTTCTTCCTGATGGGAAAATAGAGTGACCTGTGCCTGTCCCAACACCAAGAGCTAGTCTCTCATTGGTTCCCCGTCTTCCCGTTCATCCTCAGGACAAATTGCAACCTGTACGGAACAGGAGGTTAAAGGTGCTGATGCTCCAAGTAGGGAGATTGCTAGTAAAGTGGCTGGAATGGCGAACCCGAGCACAAGGAGATGAGAAATGAGGTGCATTTTAGAAACCTTTCCCCATCACACGGTGTACCATCTTCTGGGTTTCTCATGCATGTTTTCGATGTAGGAAGATGCCCTTGAACCTGGAGATTTGGGACCCATGCGATGGGTAGCACGCAGTATTACTTTAAAGGGTCTGCGTTTGCTCACCCAACCTCACCAAACCTCTCAGCCCCAAGAGTGTCCACCCTTATGTCTCATCCAGCTGTGGGTCTAGATATGGTCAATCCAGGTTGCATCACAGCCCCTGAACGAATTGTGTAAGAATTTCTCTCTCTTTCCCTGTCTTTGTTTCATGGGTTTTTAAAAGTAATTTATTTTTATAATGGGGTTTAGCTGCTTTTCACGGCTGTGTTTAGGCCGCTTTACACCCACTTGACACACTAACAGAGAGATATCAATACATAGGTTTTAAGATTATTACTAGTCAGATATATTCTTGTGCGGTGAATCGGGCATGTTGAGTCCAGTTCTCTGAGCAAGGAGTAGGTCTTGTCTATTCCATATTGGGTTTATGGAACGGTATCTGAGCTAATTTGAAACTCTTGTTTTATGTATCACCCCACCTCACCTTTCCCGTTAAGCAGCCATAGTGTGTTTTCTGCATGTGTGACTCTGTTCTGTTTTGTAATTCAGTTCAAGTGTAACGGTTTTTACATTCCCTCTATAAGTGACACCTTATGAGAAGTGTCCTTTTCTGTGTGACTTATTTCACTTAGAATCGTCTTACCTAAATCCACTCATCATGCTGCTACTAGCTTTATGACATTGATTTCATGGCTGAGTGATATTCCATTGTACATAAGGACCACAACTTTTTTATCCATTTTTCGCTTTCCTGGGATATTTAAGGTGGAAGGAAGTGGAGGTCCTTGTCAACAGAGCAGCCCTAAACTTTGGGGTGCTTGTGTCTTGCTGATTTTCAATTTTCCCACTTTATCCCCCCATGCGTGGATGTGCCCTATGCTCTCTAAGCTGTGTTTTTTAGATGTTTCAGGACACACCTTACCCTTCTCCAGAGTGGCTGTTGGCAATTTACATCCCGCCCATCAGTGTAGCAAGGCTCCCATTTCTCCTTGGCCTGTCCTGCATTTCTGGTTTTGACACTTTTTTCAGCATGGCCCTTTTGACCGATGGGAAGCGAGACTTCTTTGTAGCGCTGATTTGCCTTTCCAGGTTGCTTGGTTGGCCAAAAAGGGCGTATGCGTTTTTTCCTGAATATATTCAGGAAAAAACGCATACGCCCTTTTTGGCCAAGGGCATCATTGTCAACGTTTTGCCGCTTTTCATGTGCTTTAAAGGCGATTCGAATCTACCTCCTGAAATCTGTTTCCTGCAATTCTGCCTTGATTTCTAATCCTCTTCTTTGCCTTCCCTCAATATATTTGTGGACGAGAGTTATCATTTATAACTCTGCAGGTTTGTGAATTGCAGTGCCCTGAAGCTCCATTTTACAAGTCGCTTTTTTGGGAGCCGGCCGCAGAAGCGCCGGATGGCTTCAGGCCCTGTTCTGGTTCCGGGGGGCAGGCTGAGCCTGTGGTTAATTCTTCTTCCTGATGGGAAACTAGAGTGACCTGTGCCTGTCCCAACACCAAGAGCTAGTCTCTCATTGGTTCCCCGTCTTCCCGTTCATCCTCAGGACAAATTGCAACCTGTACGGAACAGGAGGTTAAAGGTGCTGATGCTCCAAGTAGGGAGATTGCTAGTAAAGTGGCTGGAATGGCGAACCCGAGCACAAGGAGATGAGAAATGAGGTGCGTTTTAGAAACCTTTCCCCATCACACGGTGTACCATCTTCTGGGTTTCTCATGCATGTTTTCGATGTAGGAAGATGCCCTTGAACCTGGAGATTTGGGACCCATGCGATGGGTAGCACGCAGTATTACTTTAAAGGGTCTGCGTTTGCTCACCCAACCTCACCAAACCTCTCAGCCCCAAGAGTGTCCACCCTTATGTCTCATCCAGCTGTGGGTCTAGATATGGTCAATCCAGGTTGCATCACAGCCCCTGAACGAATTGTGTAAGAATTTCTCTCTCTTTCCCTGTCTTTGTTTCATGGGTTTTTAAAAGTAATTTATTTTTATAATGGGGTTTAGCTGCTTTTCACGGCTGTGTTTAGGCCGCTTTACACCCACTTGACACACTAACAGAGAGATATCAATACATAGGTTTTAAGATTATTACTAGTCAGATATATTCTTGTGCGGTGAATCGGGCGTGTTGAGTCCAGTTCTCTGAGCAAGGAGTAGGTCTTGTCTATTCCATATTGGGTTTATGGAACGGTATCTGAGCTAATTTGAAACTCTTGTTTTATGTATCACCCCACCTCACCTTTCCCGTTAAGCAGCCATAGTGTGTTTTCTGCATGTGTGACTCTGTTCTGTTTTGTAATTCAGTTCAAGTGTAACGGTTTTTACATTCCCTCTATAAGTGACACCTTATGAGAAGTGTCCTTTTCTGTGTGACTTATTTCACTTAGAATCGTCTTACCTAAATCCACTCATCATGCTGCTACTAGCTTTATGACATTGATTTCATGGCTGAGTGATATTCCATTGTACATAAGGACCACAACTTTTTTATCCATTTTTCGCTTTCCTGGGATATTTAAGGTGGAAGGAAGTGGAGGTCCTTGTCAACAGAGCAGCCCTAAACTTTGGGGTGCTTGTGTCTTGCTGATTTTCAATTTTCCCACTTTATCCCCCCATGCGTGGAAGTGCCCTATGCTCTCTAAGCTGTGTTTTTTAGATGTTTCAGGACACACCTTACCCTTCTCCAGAGTGGCTGTTGGCAATTTACATCCCGCCCATCAGTGTAGCAAGGCTCCCATTTCTCCTTGGCCTGTCCTGCATTTCTGGTTTTGACACTTTTTTCAGCATGGCCCTTTTGACCGATGGGAAGCGAGACTTCTTTGTAGCGCTGATTTGCCTTTCCAGGTTGCTTGGTTGGCCAAAAAGGGCGTATGCGTTTTTTCATGAATATATTCAGGAAAAAACGCATACGCCCTTTTTGGCCAAGGGCATCATTGTCAACGTTTTGCCGCTTTTCATGTGCTTTAAAGGCGATTCGAATCTACCTCCTGAAATCTGTTTCCTGCAATTCTGCCTTGATTTCTAATCCTCTTCTTTGCCTTCCCTCAATATATTTGTGGACGAGAGTTATCATTTATAACTCTGCAGGTTTGTGAATTGCAGTGCCCCGAAGCTCCATTTTACAAGTCGCTTTTTTGGGAGCCGGCCGCAAAAGCGCCGGATGGCTTCAGGCCCTGTTCTGGTTCCGGGGGGCAGGCTGAGCCTGTGGTTAATTCTTCTTCCTGATGGGAAAATAGAGTGACCTGTGCCTGTCCCAACACCAAGAGCTAGTCTCTCATTGGTTCCCCGTCTTCCCGTTCATCCTCAGGACAAATTGCAACCTGTACGGAACAGGAGGTTAAAGGTGCTGATGCTCCAAGTAGGGAGATTGCTAGTAAAGTGGCTGGAATGGCGAACCCGAGCACAAGGAGATGAGAAATGAGGTGCGTTTTAGAAACCTTTCCCCATCACACGGTGTACCATCTTCTGGGTTTCTCATGCATGTTTTCGATGTAGGAAGATGCCCTTGAACCTGGAGATTTGGGACCCATGCGATGGGTAGCACGCAGTATTACTTTAAAGGGTCTGCGTTTGCTCACCCAACCTCACCAAACCTCTCAGCCCCAAGAGTGTCCACCCTTATGTCTCATCCAGCTGTGGGTCTAGATATGGTCAATCCAGGTTGCATCACAGCCCCTGAACGAATTGTGTAAGAATTTCTCTCTCTTTCCCTGTCTTTGTTTCATGGGTTTTTAAAAGTAATTTATTTTTATAATGGGGTTTAGCTGCTTTTCACGGCTGTGTTTAGGCCGCTTTACACCCACTTGACACACTAACAGAGAGATATCAATACATAGGTTTTAAGATTATTACTAGTCAGATATATTCTTGTGCGGTGAATCGGGCGTGTTGAGTCCAGTTCTCTGAGCAAGGAGTAGGTCTTGTCTATTCCATATTGGGTTTATGGAACGGTATCTGAGCTAATTTGAAACTCTTGTTTTATGTATCACCCCACCTCACCTTTCCCGTTAAGCAGCCATAGTGTGTTTTCTGCATGTGTGACTCTGTTCTGTTTTGTAATTCAGTTCAAGTGTAACGGTTTTTACATTCCCTCTATAAGTGACACCTTATGAGAAGTGTCCTTTTCTGTGTGACTTATTTCACTTAGAATCGTCTTACCTAAATCCACTCATCATGCTGCTACTAGCTTTATGACATTGATTTCATGGCTGAGTGATATTCCATTGTACATAAGGACCACAACTTTTTTATCCATTTTTCGCTTTCCTGGGATATTTAAGGTGGAAGGAAGTGGAGGTCCTTGTCAACAGAGCAGCCCTAAACTTTGGGGTGCTTGTGTCTTGCTGATTTTCAATTTTCCCACTTTATCCCCCCATGCGTGGAAGTGCCCTATGCTCTCTAAGCTGTGTTTTTTAGATGTTTCAGGACACACCTTACACTTCTCCAGAGTGGCTGTTGGCAATTTACATCCCGCCCATCAGTGTAGCAAGGCTCCCATTTCTCCTTGGCCTGTCCTGCATTTCTGGTTTTGACACTTTTTTCAGCATGGCCCTTTTGACCGATGGGAAGCGAGACTTCTTTGTAGCGCTGATTTGCCTTTCCAGGTTGCTTGGTTGGCCAAAAAGGGCGTATGCGTTTTTTCCTGAATATATTCAGGAAAAAACGCATACGCCCTTTTTGGCCAAGGGCATCATTGTCAACGTTTTGCCGCTTTTCATGTGCTTTAAAGGCGATTCGAATCTACCTCCTGAAATCTGTTTCCTGCAATTCTGCCTTGATTTCTAATCCTCTTCTTTGCCTTCCCTCAATATATTTGTGGACGAGAGTTATCATTTATAACTCTGCAGGTTTGTGAATTGCAGTGCCCTGAAGCTCCATTTTACAAGTCGCTTTTTTGGGATCCGGCCGCAGAAGCGCCGGATGGCTTCAGGCCCTGTTCTGGTTCCGGGGGGCAGGCTGAGCCTGTGGTTAATTCTTCTTCCTGATGGGAAAATAGAGTGACCTGTGCCTGTCCCAACACCAAGAGCTAGTCTCTCATTGGTTCCCCGTCTTCCCGTTCATCCTCAGGACAAATTGCAACCTGTACGGAACAGGAGGTTAAAGGTGCTGATGCTCCAAGTAGGGAGATTGCTACTAAAGTGGCTGGAATGGCGAACCCGAGCACAAGGAGATGAGAAATGAGGTGCGTTTTAGAAACCTTTCCCCATCACACGGTGTACCATCTTCTGGGTTTCTCATGCATGTTTTCGATGTAGGAAGATGCCCTTGAACCTGGAGATTTGGGACCCATGCGATGGGTAGCACGCAGTATTACTTTAAAGGGTCTGCGTTTGCTCACCCAACCTCACCAAACCTCTCAGCCCCAAGAGTGTCCACCCTTATGTCTCATCCAGCTGTGGGTCTAGATATGGTCAATCCAGGTTGCATCACAGCCCCTGAACGAATTGTGTAAGAATTTCTCTCTCTTTCCCTGTCTTTGTTTCATGGGTTTTTAAAAGTAATTTATTTTTATAATGGGGTTTAGCTGCTTTTCACGGCTGTGTTTAGGCCGCTTTACACCCACTTGACACACTAACAGAGAGATATCAATACATAGGTTTTAAGATTATTACTAGTCAGATATATTCTTGTGCGGTGAATCGGGCGTGTTGAGTCCAGTTCTCTGAGCAAGGAGTAGGTCTTGTCTATTCCATATTGGGTTTATTGAACGGTATCTGAGCTAATTTGAAACTCTTGTTTTATGTATCACCCCACCTCACCTTTCCCGTTAAGCAGCCATAGTGTGTTTTCTGCATGTGTGACTCTGTTCTGTTTTGTAATTCAGTTCAAGTGTAACGGTTTTTACATTCCCTCTATAAGTGACACCTTATGAGAAGTGTCCTTTTCTGTGTGACTTATTTCACTTAGGATCGTCTTACCTAAATCCACTCATCATGCTGCTACTAGCTTTATGACATTGATTTCATGGCTGAGTGATATTCCATTGTACATAAGGACCACAACTTTTTTATCCATTTTTCGCTTTCCTGGGATATTTAAGGTGGAAGGAAGTGGAGGTCCTTGTCAACAGAGCAGCCCTAAACTTTGGGGTGCTTGTGTCTTGCTGATTTTCAATTTTCCCACTTTATCCCCCCATGCGTGGAAGTGCCCTATGCTCTCTAAGCTGTGTTTTTTAGATGTTTCAGGACACACCTTACCCTTCTCCAGAGTGGCTGTTGGCAATTTACATCCCGCCCATCAGTGTAGCAAGGCTCCCATTTCTCCTTGGCCTGTCCTGCATTTCTGGTTTTGACACTTTTTTCAGCATGGCCCTTTTGACCGATGGGAAGCGAGACTTCTTTGTAGCGCTGATTTGCCTTTCCAGGTTGCTTGGTTGGCCAAAAAGGGCGTATGCGTTTTTTCCTGAATATATTCAGGAAAAAACGCATACGCCCTTTTTGGCCAAGGGCATCATTGTCAACGTTTTGCCGCTTTTCATGTGCTTTAAAGGCGATTCGAATCTACCTCCTGAAATCTGTTTCCTGCAATTCTGCCTTGATTTCAAATCCTCTTCTTTGCCTTCCCTCAATATATTTGTGGACGAGAGTTATCATTTATAACTCTGCAGGTTTGTGAATTGCAGTGCCCCGAAGCTCCATTTTACAAGTCGCTTTTTTGGGAGCCGGCCGCAAAAGCGCCGGATGGCTTCAGGCCCTGTTCTGGTTCCGGGGGGCAGGCTGAGCCTGTGGTTAATTCTTCTTCCTGATGGGAAAATAGAGTGACCTGTGCCTGTCCCAACACCAAGAGCTAGTCTCTCATTGGTTCCCCGTCTTCCCGTTCATCCTCAGGACAAATTGCAACCTGTACAGAACAGGAGGTTAAAGGTGCTGATGCTCCAAGTAGGGAGATTGCTAGTAAAGTGGCTGGAATGGCGAACCCGAGCACAAGGAGATGAGAAATGAGGTGCGTTTTAGAAACCTTTCCCCATCACACGGTGTACCATCTTCTGGGTTTCTCATGCATGTTTTCGATGTAGGAAGATGCCCTTGAACCTGGAGATTTGGGACCCATGCGATGGGTAGCACGCAGTATTACTTTAAAGGGTCTGCGTTTGCTCACCCAACCTCACCAAACCTCTCAGCCCCAAGAGTGTCCACCCTTATGTCTCATCCAGCTGTGGGTCTAGATATGGTCAATCCAGGTTGCATCACAGCCCCTGAACGAATTGTGTAAGAATTTCTCTCTCTTTCCCTGTCTTTGTTTCATGGGTTTTTAAAAGTAATTTATTTTTATAATGGGGTTTAGCTGCTTTTCACGGCTGTGTTTAGGCCGCTTTACACCCACTTGACACACTAACAGAGAGATATCAATACATAGGTTTTAAGATTATTACTAGTCAGATATATTCTTGTGCGGTGAATCGGGCGTGTTGAGTCCAGTTCTCTGAGCAAGGAGTAGGTCTTGTCTATTCCATATTGGGTTTATGGAACGGTATCTGAGCTAATTTGAAACTCTTGTTTTATGTATCACCCCACCTCACCTTTCCCGTTAAGCAGCCATAGTGTGTTTTCTGCATGTGTGACTCTGCTCTGTTTTGTAATTCAGTTCAAGTGTAACGGTTTTTACATTCCCTCTATAAGTGACACCTTATGAGAAGTGTCCTTTTCTGTGTGACTTATTTCACTTAGAATCGTCTTACCTAAATCCACTCATCATGCTGCTACTAGCTTTATGACATTGATTTCATGGCTGAGTGATATTCCATTGTACATAAGGACCACAACTTTTTTATCCATTTTTCGCTTTCCTGGGATATTTAAGGTGGAAGGAAGTGGAGGTCCTTGTCAACAGAGCAGCCCTAAACTTTGGGGTGCTTGTGTCTTGCTGATTTTCAATTTTCCCACTTTATCCCCCCATGCGTGGAAGTGCCCTATGCTCTCTAAGCTGTGTTTTTTAGATGTTTCAGGACACACCTTACCCTTCTCCAGAGTGGCTGTTGGCAATTTACATCCCGCCCATCAGTGTAGCAAGGCTCCCATTTCTCCTTGGCCTGTCCTGCATTTCTGGTTTTGACACTTTTTTCAGCATGGCCCTTTTGACCGATGGGAAGCGAGACTTCTTTGTAGCGCTGATTTGCCTTTCCAGGTTGCTTGGTTGGCCAAAAAGGGCGTATGCGTTTTTTCATGAATATATTCAGGAAAAAACGCATACGCCCTTTTTGGCCAAGGGCATCATTGTCAACGTTTTGCCGCTTTTCATGTGCTTTAAAGGCGATTCGAATCTACCTCCTGAAATCTGTTTCCTGCAATTCTGCCTTGATTTCTAATCCTCTTCTTTGCCTTCCCTCAATATATTTGTGGACGAGAGTTATCATTTATAACTCTGCAGGTTTGTGAATTGCAGTGCCCCGAAGCTCCATTTTACAAGTCGCTTTTTTGGGAGCCGGCCGCAAAAGCGCCGGATGGCTTCAGGCCCTGTTCTGGTTCCGGGGGGCAGGCTGAGCCTGTGGTTAATTCTTCTTCCTGATGGGAAACTAGAGTGACCTGTGCCTGTCCCAACACCAAGAGCTAGTCTCTCATTGGTTCCCCGTCTTCCCGTTCATCCTCAGGACAAATTGCAACCTGTACGGAACAGGAGGTTAAAGGTGCTGATGCTCCAAGTAGGGAGATTGCTAGTAAAGTGGCTGGAATGGCGAACCCGAGCACAAGGAGATGAGAAATGAGGTGCGTTTTAGAAACCTTTCCCCATCACACGGTGTACCATCTTCTGGGTTTCTCATGCATGTTTTCGATGTAGGAAGATGCCCTTGAACCTGGAGATTTGGGACCCATGCGATGGGTAGCACGCAGTATTACTTTAAAGGGTCTGCGTTTGCTCACCCAACCTCACCAAACCTCTCAGCCCCAAGAGTGTCCACCCTTATGTCTCATCCAGCTGTGGGTCTAGATATGGTCAATCCAGGTTGCATCACAGCCCCTGAACGAATTGTGTAAGAATTTCTCTCTCTTTCCCTGTCTTTGTTTCATGGGTTTTTAAAAGTAATTTATTTTTATAATGGGGTTTAGCTGCTTTTCACGGCTGTGTTTAGGCCGCTTTACACCCACTTGACACACTAACAGAGAGATATCAATACATAGGTTTTAAGATTATTACTAGTCAGATATATTCTTGTGCGGTGAATCGGGCGTGTTGAGTCCAGTTCTCTGAGCAAGGAGTAGGTCTTGTCTATTCCATATTGGGTTTATGGAACGGTATCTGAGCTAATTTGAAACTCTTGTTTTATGTATCACCCCACCTCACCTTTCCCGTTAAGCAGCCATAGTGTGTTTTCTGCATGTGTGACTCTGTTCTGTTTTGTAATTCAGTTCAAGTGTAACGGTTTTTACATTCCCTCTATAAGTGACACCTTATGAGAAGTGTCCTTTTCTGTGTGACTTATTTCACTTAGAATCGTCTTACCTAAATCCACTCATCATGCTGCTACTAGCTTTATGACATTGATTTCATGGCTGAGTGATATTCCATTGTACATAAGGACCACAACTTTTTTATCCATTTTTCGCTTTCCTGGGATATTTAAGGTGGAAGGAAGTGGAGGTCCTTGTCAACAGAGCAGCCCTAAACTTTGGGGTGCTTGTGTCTTGCTGATTTTCAATTTTCCCACTTTATCCCCCCATGCGTGGAAGTGCCCTATGCTCTCTAAGCTGTGTTTTTTAGATGTTTCAGGACACACCTTACCCTTCTCCAGAGTGGCTGTTGGCAATTTACATCCCGCCCATCAGTGTAGCAAGGCTCCCATTTCTCCTTGGCCTGTCCTGCATTTCTGGTTTTGACACTTTTTTCAGCATGGCCCTTTTGACCGATGGGAAGCGAGACTTCTTTGTAGCGCTGATTTGCCTTTCCAGGTTGCTTGGTTGGCCAAAAAGGGCGTATGCGTTTTTTCATGAATATATTCAGGAAAAAACGCATACGCCCTTTTTGGCCAAGGGCATCATTGTCAACGTTTTGCCGCTTTTCATGTGCTTTAAAGGCGATTCGAATCTACCTCCTGAAATCTGTTTCCTGCAATTCTGCCTTGATTTCTAATCCTCTTCTTTGCCTTCCCTCAATATATTTGTGGACGAGAGTTATCATTTATAACTCTGCAGGTTTGTGAATTGCAGTGCCCCGAAGCTCCATTTTACAAGTCGCTTTTTTGGGAGCCGGCCGCAAAAGCGCCGGATGGCTTCAGGCCCTGTTCTGGTTCCGGGGGGCAGGCTGAGCCTGTGGTTAATTCTTCTTCCTGATGGGAAAATAGAGTGACCTGTGCCTGTCCCAACACCAAGAGCTAGTCTCTCATTGGTTCCCCGTCTTCCCGTTCATCCTCAGGACAAATTGCAACCTGTACGGAACAGGAGGTTAAAGGTGCTGATGCTCCAAGTAGGGAGATTGCTAGTAAAGTGGCTGGAATGGCGAACCCGAGCACAAGGAGATGAGAAATGAGGTGCGTTTTAGAAACCTTTCCCCATCACACGGTGTACCATCTTCTGGGTTTCTCATGCATGTTTTCGATGTAGGAAGATGCCCTTGAACCTGGAGATTTGGGACCCATGCGATGGGTAGCACGCAGTATTACTTTAAAGGGTCTGCGTTTGCTCACCCAACCTCACCAAACCTCTCAGCCCCAAGAGTGTCCACCCTTATGTCTCATCCAGCTGTGGGTCTAGATATGGTCAATCCAGGTTGCATCACAGCCCCTGAACGAATTGTGTAAGAATTTCTCTCTCTTTCCCTGTCTTTGTTTCATGGGTTTTTAAAAGTAATTTATTTTTATAATGGGGTTTAGCTGCTTTTCACGGCTGTGTTTAGGCCGCTTTACACCCACTTGACACACTAACAGAGAGATATCAATACATAGGTTTTAAGATTATTACTAGTCAGATATATTCTTGTGCGGTGAATCGGGCATGTTGAGTCCAGTTCTCTGAGCAAGGAGTAGGTCTTGTCTATTCCATATTGGGTTTATGGAACGGTATCTGAGCTAATTTGAAACTCTTGTTTTATGTATCACCCCACCTCACCTTTCCCGTTAAGCAGCCATAGTGTGTTTTCTGCATGTGTGACTCTGTTCTGTTTTGTAATTCAGTTCAAGTGTAACGGTTTTTACATTCCCTCTATAAGTGACACCTTATGAGAAGTGTCCTTTTCTGTGTGACTTATTTCACTTAGAATCGTCTTACCTAAATCCACTCATCATGCTGCTACTAGCTTTATGACATTGATTTCATGGCTGAGTGATATTCCATTGTACATAAGGACCACAACTTTTTTATCCATTTTTCGCTTTCCTGGGATATTTAAGGTGGAAGGAAGTGGAGGTCCTTGTCAACAGAGCAGCCCTAAACTTTGGGGTGCTTGTGTCTTGCTGATTTTCAATTTTCCCACTTTATCCCCCCATGCGTGGAAGTGCCCTATGCTCTCTAAGCTGTGTTTTTTAGATGTTTCAGGACACACCTTACCCTTCTCCAGAGTGGCTGTTGGCAATTTACATCCCGCCCATCAGTGTAGCAAGGCTCCCATTTCTCCTTGGCCTGTCCTGCATTTCTGGTTTTGACACTTTTTTCAGCATGGCCCTTTTGACCGATGGGAAGCGAGACTTCTTTGTAGCGCTGATTTGCCTTTCCAGGTTGCTTGGTTGGCCAAAAAGGGCGTATGCGTTTTTTCATGAATATATTCAGGAAAAAACGCATACGCCCTTTTTGGCCAAGGGCATCATTGTCAACGTTTTGCCGCTTTTCATGTGCTTTAAAGGCGATTCGAATCTACCTCCTGAAATCTGTTTCCTGCAATTCTGCCTTGATTTCTAATCCTCTTCTTTGCCTTCCCTCAATATATTTGTGGACGAGAGTTATCATTTATAACTCTGCAGGTTTGTGAATTGCAGTGCCCCGAAGCTCCATTTTACAAGTCGCTTTTTTGGGAGCCGGCCGCAAAAGCGCCGGATGGCTTCAGGCCCTGTTCTGGTTCCGGGGGGCAGGCTGAGCCTGTGGTTAATTCTTCTTCCTGATGGGAAACTAGAGTGACCTGTGCCTGTCCCAACACCAAGAGCTAGTCTCTCATTGGTTCCCCGTCTTCCCGTTCATCCTCAGGACAAATTGCAACCTGTACGGAACAGGAGGTTAAAGGTGCTGATGCTCCAAGTAGGGAGATTGCTAGTAAAGTGGCTGGAATGGCGAACCCGAGCACAAGGAGATGAGAAATGAGGTGCGTTTTAGAAACCTTTCCCCATCACACGGTGTACCATCTTCTGGGTTTCTCATGCATGTTTTCGATGTAGGAAGATGCCCTTGAACCTGGAGATTTGGGACCCATGCGATGGGTAGCACGCAGTATTACTTTAAAGGGTCTGCGTTTGCTCACCCAACCTCACCAAACCTCTCAGCCCCAAGAGTGTCCACCCTTATGTCTCATCCAGCTGTGGGTCTAGATATGGTCAATCCAGGTTGCATCACAGCCCCTGAACGAATTGTGTAAGAATTTCTCTCTCTTTCCCTGTCTTTGTTTCATGGGTTTTTAAAAGTAATTTATTTTTATAATGGGGTTTAGCTGCTTTTCACGGCTGTGTTTAGGCCGCTTTACACCCACTTGACACACTAACAGAGAGATATCAATACATAGGTTTTAAGATTATTACTAGTCAGATATATTCTTGTGCGGTGAATCGGGCGTGTTGAGTCCAGTTCTCTGAGCAAGGAGTAGGTCTTGTCTATTCCATATTGGGTTTATGGAACGGTATCTGAGCTAATTTGAAACTCTTGTTTTATGTATCACCCCACCTCACCTTTCCCGTTAAGCAGCCATAGTGTGTTTTCTGCATGTGTGACTCTGTTCTGTTTTGTAATTCAGTTCAAGTGTAACGGTTTTTACATTCCCTCTATAAGTGACACCTTATGAGAAGTGTCCTTTTCTGTGTGACTTATTTCACTTAGAATCGTCTTACCTAAATCCACTCATCATGCTGCTACTAGCTTTATGACATTGATTTCATGGCTGAGTGATATTCCATTGTACATAAGGACCACAACTTTTTTATCCATTTTTCGCTTTCCTGGGATATTTAAGGTGGAAGGAAGTGGAGGTCCTTGTCAACAGAGCAGCCCTAAACTTTGGGGTGCTTGTGTCTTGCTGATTTTCAATTTTCCCACTTTATCCCCCCATGCGTGGAAGTGCCCTATGCTCTCTAAGCTGTGTTTTTTAGATGTTTCAGGACACACCTTACCCTTCTCCAGAGTGGCTGTTGGCAATTTACATCCCGCCCATCAGTGTAGCAAGGCTCCCATTTCTCCTTGGCCTGTCCTGCATTTCTGGTTTTGACACTTTTTTCAGCATGGCCCTTTTGACCGATGGGAAGCGAGACTTCTTTGTAGCGCTGATTTGCCTTTCCAGGTTGCTTGGTTGGCCAAAAAGGGCGTATGCGTTTTTTCATGAATATATTCAGGAAAAAACGCATACGCCCTTTTTGGCCAAGGGCATCATTGTCAACGTTTTGCCGCTTTTCATGTGCTTTAAAGGCGATTCGAATCTACCTCCTGAAATCTGTTTCCTGCAATTCTGCCTTGATTTCTAATCCTCTTCTTTGCCTTCCCTCAATATATTTGTGGACGAGAGTTATCATTTATAACTCTGCAGGTTTGTGAATTGCAGTGCCCCGAAGCTCCATTTTACAAGTCGCTTTTTTGGGAGCCGGCCGCAAAAGCGCCGGATGGCTTCAGGCCCTGTTCTGGTTCCGGGGGGCAGGCTGAGCCTGTGGTTAATTCTTCTTCCTGATGGGAAACTAGAGTGACCTGTGCCTGTCCCAACACCAAGAGCTAGTCTCTCATTGGTTCCCCGTCTTCCCGTTCATCCTCAGGACAAATTGCAACCTGTACGGAACAGGAGGTTAAAGGTGCTGATGCTCCTAAGTAGGGAGATTGCTAGTAAAGTGGCTGGAATGGCGAACCCGAGCACAAGGAGATGAGAAATGAGGTGCGTTTTAGAAACCTTTCCCCATCACACGGTGTACCATCTTCTGGGTTTCTCATGCATGTTTTCGATGTAGGAAGATGCCCTTGAACCTGGAGATTTGGGACCCATGCGATGGGTAGCACGCAGTATTACTTTAAAGGGTCTGCGTTTGCTCACCCAACCTCACCAAACCTCTCAGCCCCAAGAGTGTCCACCCTTATGTCTCATCCAGCTGTGGGTCTAGATATGGTCAATCCAGGTTGCATCACAGCCCCTGAACGAATTGTGTAAGAATTTCTCTCTCTTTCCCTGTCTTTGTTTCATGGGTTTTTAAAAGTAATTTATTTTTATAATGGGGTTTAGCTGCTTTTCACGGCTGTGTTTAGGCCGCTTTACACCCACTTGACACACTAACAGAGAGATATCAATACATAGGTTTTAAGATTATTACTAGTCAGATATATTCTTGTGCGGTGAATCGGGCGTGTTGAGTCCAGTTCTCTGAGCAAGGAGTAGGTCTTGTCTATTCCATATTGGGTTTATGGAACGGTATCTGAGCTAATTTGAAACTCTTGTTTTATGTATCACCCCACCTCACCTTTCCCGTTAAGCAGCCATAGTGTGTTTTCTGCATGTGTGACTCTGCTCTGTTTTGTAATTCAGTTCAAGTGTAACGGTTTTTACATTCCCTCTATAAGTGACACCTTATGAGAAGTGTCCTTTTCTGTGTGACTTATTTCACTTAGAATCGTCTTACCTAAATCCACTCATCATGCTGCTACTAGCTTTATGACATTGATTTCATGGCTGAGTGATATTCCATTGTACATAAGGACCACAACTTTTTTATCCATTTTTCGCTTTCCTGGGATATTTAAGGTGGAAGGAAGTGGAGGTCCTTGTCAACAGAGCAGCCCTAAACTTTGGGGTGCTTGTGTCTTGCTGATTTTCAATTTTCCCACTTTATCCCCCCATGCGTGGAAGTGCCCTATGCTCTCTAAGCTGTGTTTTTTAGATGTTTCAGGACACACCTTACCCTTCTCCAGAGTGGCTGTTGGCAATTTACATCCCGCCCATCAGTGTAGCAAGGCTCCCATTTCTCCTTGGCCTGTCCTGCATTTCTGGTTTTGACACTTTTTTCAGCATGGCCCTTTTGACCGATGGGAAGCGAGACTTCTTTGTAGCGCTGATTTGCCTTTCCAGGTTGCTTGGTTGGCCAAAAAGGGCGTATGCGTTTTTTCATGAATATATTCAGGAAAAAACGCATACGCCCTTTTTGGCCAAGGGCATCATTGTCAACGTTTTGCCGCTTTTCATGTGCTTTAAAGGCGATTCGAATCTACCTCCTGAAATCTGTTTCCTGCAATTCTGCCTTGATTTCTAATCCTCTTCTTTGCCTTCCCTCAATATATTTGTGGACGAGAGTTATCATTTATAACTCTGCAGGTTTGTGAATTGCAGTGCCCCGAAGCTCCATTTTACAAGTCGCTTTTTTGGGAGCCGGCCGCAAAAGCGCCGGATGGCTTCAGGCCCTGTTCTGGTTCCGGGGGGCAGGCTGAGCCTGTGGTTAATTCTTCTTCCTGATGGGAAAATAGAGTGACCTGTGCCTGTCCCAACACCAAGAGCTAGTCTCTCATTGGTTCCCCGTCTTCCCGTTCATCCTCAGGACAAATTGCAACCTGTACGGAACAGGAGGTTAAAGGTGCTGATGCTCCAAGTAGGGAGATTGCTAGTAAAGTGGCTGGAATGGCGAACCCGAGCACAAGGAGATGAGAAATGAGGTGCGTTTTAGAAACCTTTCCCCATCACACGGTGTACCATCTTCTGGGTTTCTCATGCATGTTTTCGATGTAGGAAGATGCCCTTGAACCTGGAGATTTGGGACCCATGCGATGGGTAGCACGCAGTATTACTTTAAAGGGTCTGCGTTTGCTCACCCAACCTCACCAAACCTCTCAGCCCCAAGAGTGTCCACCCTTATGTCTCATCCAGCTGTGGGTCTAGATATGGTCAATCCAGGTTGCATCACAGCCCCTGAACGAATTGTGTAAGAATTTCTCTCTCTTTCCCTGTCTTTGTTTCATGGGTTTTTAAAAGTAATTTATTTTTATAATGGGGTTTAGCTGCTTTTCACGGCTGTGTTTAGGCCGCTTTACACCCACTTGACACACTAACAGAGAGATATCAATACATAGGTTTTAAGATTATTACTAGTCAGATATATTCTTGTGCGGTGAATCGGGCGTGTTGAGTCCAGTTCTCTGAGCAAGGAGTAGGTCTTGTCTATTACATATTGGGTTTATGGAACGGTATCTGAGCTAATTTGAAACTCTTGTTTTATGTATCACCCCACCTCACCTTTCCCGTTAAGCAGCCATAGTGTGTTTTCTGCATGTGTGACTCTGTTCTGTTTTGTAATTCAGTTCAAGTGTAACGGTTTTTACATTCCCTCTATAAGTGACACCTTATGAGAAGTGTCCTTTTCTGTGTGACTTATTTCACTTAAGATCGTCTTACCTAAATCCACTCATCATGCTGCTACTAGCTTTATGACATTGATTTCATGGCTGAGTGATATTCCATTGTACATAAGGACCACAACTTTTTTATCCATTTTTCGCTTTCCTGGGATATTTAAGGTGGAAGGAAGTGGAGGTCCTTGTCAACAGAGCAGCCCTAAACTTTGGGGTGCTTGTGTCTTGCTGATTTTCAATTTTCCCACTTTATCCCCCCATGCGTGGAAGTGCCCTATGCTCTCTAAGCTGTGTTTTTTAGATGTTTCAGGACACACCTTACACTTCTCCAGAGTGGCTGTTGGCAATTTACATCCCGCCCATCAGTGTAGCAAGGCTCCCATTTCTCCTTGGCCTGTCCTGCATTTCTGGTTTTGACACTTTTTTCAGCATGGCCCTTTTGACCGATGGGAAGCGAGACTTCTTTGTAGCGCTGATTTGCCTTTCCAGGTTGCTTGGTTGGCCAAAAAGGGCGTATGCGTTTTTTCCTGAATATATTCAGGAAAAAACGCATACGCCCTTTTTGGCCAAGGGCATCATTGTCAACGTTTTGCCGCTTTTCATGTGCTTTAAAGGCGATTCGAATCTACCTCCTGAAATCTGTTTCCTGCAATTCTGCCTTGATTTCAAATCCTCTTCTTTGCCTTCCCTCAATATATTTGTGGACGAGAGTTATCATTTATAACTCTGCAGGTTTGTGAATTGCAGTGCCCTGAAGCTCCATTTTACAAGTCGCTTTTTTGGGAGCCGGCCGCAAAAGCGCCGGATGGCTTCAGGCCCTGTTCTGGTTCCGGGGGGCAGGCTGAGCCTGTGGTTAATTCTTCTTCCTGATGGGAAAATAGAGTGACCTGTGCCTGTCCCAACACCAAGAGCTAGTCTCTCATTGGTTCCCCGTCTTCCCGTTCATCCTCAGGACAAATTGCAACCTGTACGGAACAGGAGGTTAAAGGTGCTGATGCTCCAAGTAGGGAGATTGCTAGTAAAGTGGCTGGAATGGCGAACCCGAGCACAAGGAGATGAGAAATGAGGTGCATTTTAGAAACCTTTCCCCATCACACGGTGTACCATCTTCTGGGTTTCTCATGCATGTTTTCGATGTAGGAAGATGCCCTTGAACCTGGAGATTTGGGACCCATGCGATGGGTAGCACGCAGTATTACTTTAAAGGGTCTGCGTTTGCTCACCCAACCTCACCAAACCTCTCAGCCCCAAGAGTGTCCACCCTTATGTCTCATCCAGCTGTGGGTCTAGATATGGTCAATCCAGGTTGCATCACAGCCCCTGAACGAATTGTGTAAGAATTTCTCTCTCTTTCCCTGTCTTTGTTTCATGGGTTTTTAAAAGTAATTTATTTTTATAATGGGGTTTAGCTGCTTTTCACGGCTGTGTTTAGGCCGCTTTACACCCACTTGACACACTAACAGAGAGATATCAATACATAGGTTTTAAGATTATTACTAGTCAGATATATTCTTGTGCGGTGAATCGGGCATGTTGAGTCCAGTTCTCTGAGCAAGGAGTAGGTCTTGTCTATTCCATATTGGGTTTATGGAACGGTATCTGAGCTAATTTGAAACTCTTGTTTTATGTATCACCCCACCTCACCTTTCCCGTTAAGCAGCCATAGTGTGTTTTCTGCATGTGTGACTCTGTTCTGTTTTGTAATTCAGTTCAAGTGTAACGGTTTTTACATTCCCTCTATAAGTGACACCTTATGAGAAGTGTCCTTTTCTGTGTGACTTATTTCACTTAGAATCGTCTTACCTAAATCCACTCATCATGCTGCTACTAGCTTTATGACATTGATTTCATGGCTGAGTGATATTCCATTGTACATAAGGACCACAACTTTTTTATCCATTTTTCGCTTTCCTGGGATATTTAAGGTGGAAGGAAGTGGAGGTCCTTGTCAACAGAGCAGCCCTAAACTTTGGGGTGCTTGTGTCTTGCTGATTTTCAATTTTCCCACTTTATCCCCCCATGCGTGGATGTGCCCTATGCTCTCTAAGCTGTGTTTTTTAGATGTTTCAGGACACACCTTACCCTTCTCCAGAGTGGCTGTTGGCAATTTACATCCCGCCCATCAGTGTAGCAAGGCTCCCATTTCTCCTTGGCCTGTCCTGCATTTCTGGTTTTGACACTTTTTTCAGCATGGCCCTTTTGACCGATGGGAAGCGAGACTTCTTTGTAGCGCTGATTTGCCTTTCCAGGTTGCTTGGTTGGCCAAAAAGGGCGTATGCGTTTTTTCCTGAATATATTCAGGAAAAAACGCATACGCCCTTTTTGGCCAAGGGCATCATTGTCAACGTTTTGCCGCTTTTCATGTGCTTTAAAGGCGATTCGAATCTACCTCCTGAAATCTGTTTCCTGCAATTCTGCCTTGATTTCTAATCCTCTTCTTTGCCTTCCCTCAATATATTTGTGGACGAGAGTTATCATTTATAACTCTGCAGGTTTGTGAATTGCAGTGCCCTGAAGCTCCATTTTACAAGTCGCTTTTTTGGGAGCCGGCCGCAGAAGCGCCGGATGGCTTCAGGCCCTGTTCTGGTTCCGGGGGGCAGGCTGAGCCTGTGGTTAATTCTTCTTCCTGATGGGAAACTAGAGTGACCTGTGCCTGTCCCAACACCAAGAGCTAGTCTCTCATTGGTTCCCCGTCTTCCCGTTCATCCTCAGGACAAATTGCAACCTGTACGGAACAGGAGGTTAAAGGTGCTGATGCTCCAAGTAGGGAGATTGCTAGTAAAGTGGCTGGAATGGCGAACCCGAGCACAAGGAGATGAGAAATGAGGTGCGTTTTAGAAACCTTTCCCCATCACACGGTGTACCATCTTCTGGGTTTCTCATGCATGTTTTCGATGTAGGAAGATGCCCTTGAACCTGGAGATTTGGGACCCATGCGATGGGTAGCACGCAGTATTACTTTAAAGGGTCTGCGTTTGCTCACCCAACCTCACCAAACCTCTCAGCCCCAAGAGTGTCCACCCTTATGTCTCATCCAGCTGTGGGTCTAGATATGGTCAATCCAGGTTGCATCACAGCCCCTGAACGAATTGTGTAAGAATTTCTCTCTCTTTCCCTGTCTTTGTTTCATGGGTTTTTAAAAGTAATTTATTTTTATAATGGGGTTTAGCTGCTTTTCACGGCTGTGTTTAGGCCGCTTTACACCCACTTGACACACTAACAGAGAGATATCAATACATAGGTTTTAAGATTATTACTAGTCAGATATATTCTTGTGCGGTGAATCGGGCATGTTGAGTCCAGTTCTCTGAGCAAGGAGTAGGTCTTGTCTATTCCATATTGGGTTTATGGAACGGTATCTGAGCTAATTTGAAACTCTTGTTTTATGTATCACCCCACCTCACCTTTCCCGTTAAGCAGCCATAGTGTGTTTTCTGCATGTGTGACTCTGTTCTGTTTTGTAATTCAGTTCAAGTGTAACGGTTTTTACATTCCCTCTATAAGTGACACCTTATGAGAAGTGTCCTTTTCTGTGTGACTTATTTCACTTAGAATCGTCTTACCTAAATCCACTCATCATGCTGCTACTAGCTTTATGACATTGATTTCATGGCTGAGTGATATTCCATTGTACATAAGGACCACAACTTTTTTATCCATTTTTCGCTTTCCTGGGATATTTAAGGTGGAAGGAAGTGGAGGTCCTTGTCAACAGAGCAGCCCTAAACTTTGGGGTGCTTGTGTCTTGCTGATTTTCAATTTTCCCACTTTATCCCCCCATGCGTGGATGTGCCCTATGCTCTCTAAGCTGTGTTTTTTAGATGTTTCAGGACACACCTTACCCTTCTCCAGAGTGGCTGTTGGCAATTTACATCCCGCCCATCAGTGTAGCAAGGCTCCCATTTCTCCTTGGCCTGTCCTGCATTTCTGGTTTTGACACTTTTTTCAGCATGGCCCTTTTGACCGATGGGAAGCGAGACTTCTTTGTAGCGCTGATTTGCCTTTCCAGGTTGCTTGGTTGGCCAAAAAGGGCGTATGCGTTTTTTCCTGAATATATTCAGGAAAAAACGCATACGCCCTTTTTGGCCAAGGGCATCATTGTCAACGTTTTGCCGCTTTTCATGTGCTTTAAAGGCGATTCGAATCTACCTCCTGAAATCTGTTTCCTGCAATTCTGCCTTGATTTCTAATCCTCTTCTTTGCCTTCCCTCAATATATTTGTGGACGAGAGTTATCATTTATAACTCTGCAGGTTTGTGAATTGCAGTGCCCTGAAGCTCCATTTTACAAGTCGCTTTTTTGGGAGCCGGCCGCAGAAGCGCCGGATGGCTTCAGGCCCTGTTCTGGTTCCGGGGGGCAGGCTGAGCCTGTGGTTAATTCTTCTTCCTGATGGGAAACTAGAGTGACCTGTGCCTGTCCCAACACCAAGAGCTAGTCTCTCATTGGTTCCCCGTCTTCCCGTTCATCCTCAGGACAAATTGCAACCTGTACGGAACAGGAGGTTAAAGGTGCTGATGCTCCAAGTAGGGAGATTGCTAGTAAAGTGGCTGGAATGGCGAACCCGAGCACAAGGAGATGAGAAATGAGGTGCGTTTTAGAAACCTTTCCCCATCACACGGTGTACCATCTTCTGGGTTTCTCATGCATGTTTTCGATGTAGGAAGATGCCCTTGAACCTGGAGATTTGGGACCCATGCGATGGGTAGCACGCAGTATTACTTTAAAGGGTCTGCGTTTGCTCACCCAACCTCACCAAACCTCTCAGCCCCAAGAGTGTCCACCCTTATGTCTCATCCAGCTGTGGGTCTAGATATGGTCAATCCAGGTTGCATCACAGCCCCTGAACGAATTGTGTAAGAATTTCTCTCTCTTTCCCTGTCTTTGTTTCATGGGTTTTTAAAAGTAATTTATTTTTATAATGGGGTTTAGCTGCTTTTCACGGCTGTGTTTAGGCCGCTTTACACCCACTTGACACACTAACAGAGAGATATCAATACATAGGTTTTAAGATTATTACTAGTCAGATATATTCTTGTGCGGTGAATCGGGCGTGTTGAGTCCAGTTCTCTGAGCAAGGAGTAGGTCTTGTCTATTCCATATTGGGTTTATGGAACGGTATCTGAGCTAATTTGAAACTCTTGTTTTATGTATCACCCCACCTCACCTTTCCCGTTAAGCAGCCATAGTGTGTTTTCTGCATGTGTGACTCTGTTCTGTTTTGTAATTCAGTTCAAGTGTAACGGTTTTTACATTCCCTCTATAAGTGACACCTTATGAGAAGTGTCCTTTTCTGTGTGACTTATTTCACTTAGAATCGTCTTACCTAAATCCACTCATCATGCTGCTACTAGCTTTATGACATTGATTTCATGGCTGAGTGATATTCCATTGTACATAAGGACCACAACTTTTTTATCCATTTTTCGCTTTCCTGGGATATTTAAGGTGGAAGGAAGTGGAGGTCCTTGTCAACAGAGCAGCCCTAAACTTTGGGGTGCTTGTGTCTTGCTGATTTTCAATTTTCCCACTTTATCCCCCCATGCGTGGAAGTGCCCTATGCTCTCTAAGCTGTGTTTTTTAGATGTTTCAGGACACACCTTACCCTTCTCCAGAGTGGCTGTTGGCAATTTACATCCCGCCCATCAGTGTAGCAAGGCTCCCATTTCTCCTTGGCCTGTCCTGCATTTCTGGTTTTGACACTTTTTTCAGCATGGCCCTTTTGACCGATGGGAAGCGAGACTTCTTTGTAGCGCTGATTTGCCTTTCCAGGTTGCTTGGTTGGCCAAAAAGGGCGTATGCGTTTTTTCATGAATATATTCAGGAAAAAACGCATACGCCCTTTTTGGCCAAGGGCATCATTGTCAACGTTTTGCCGCTTTTCATGTGCTTTAAAGGCGATTCGAATCTACCTCCTGAAATCTGTTTCCTGCAATTCTGCCTTGATTTCTAATCCTCTTCTTTGCCTTCCCTCAATATATTTGTGGACGAGAGTTATCATTTATAACTCTGCAGGTTTGTGAATTGCAGTGCCCCGAAGCTCCATTTTACAAGTCGCTTTTTTGGGAGCCGGCCGCAAAAGCGCCGGATGGCTTCAGGCCCTGTTCTGGTTCCGGGGGGCAGGCTGAGCCTGTGGTTAATTCTTCTTCCTGATGGGAAACTAGAGTGACCTGTGCCTGTCCCAACACCAAGAGCTAGTCTCTCATTGGTTCCCCGTCTTCCCGTTCATCCTCAGGACAAATTGCAACCTGTACGGAACAGGAGGTTAAAGGTGCTGATGCTCCAAGTAGGGAGATTGCTAGTAAAGTGGCTGGAATGGCGAACCCGAGCACAAGGAGATGAGAAATGAGGTGCGTTTTAGAAACCTTTCCCCATCACACGGTGTACCATCTTCTGGGTTTCTCATGCATGTTTTCGATGTAGGAAGATGCCCTTGAACCTGGAGATTTGGGACCCATGCGATGGGTAGCACGCAGTATTACTTTAAAGGGTCTGCGTTTGCTCACCCAACCTCACCAAACCTCTCAGCCCCAAGAGTGTCCACCCTTATGTCTCATCCAGCTGTGGGTCTAGATATGGTCAATCCAGGTTGCATCACAGCCCCTGAACGAATTGTGTAAGAATTTCTCTCTCTTTCCCTGTCTTTGTTTCATGGGTTTTTAAAAGTAATTTATTTTTATAATGGGGTTTAGCTGCTTTTCACGGCTGTGTTTAGGCCGCTTTACACCCACTTGACACACTAACAGAGAGATATCAATACATAGGTTTTAAGATTATTACTAGTCAGATATATTCTTGTGCGGTGAATCGGGCATGTTGAGTCCAGTTCTCTGAGCAAGGAGTAGGTCTTGTCTATTCCATATTGGGTTTATGGAACGGTATCTGAGCTAATTTGAAACTCTTGTTTTATGTATCACCCCACCTCACCTTTCCCGTTAAGCAGCCATAGTGTGTTTTCTGCATGTGTGACTCTGTTCTGTTTTGTAATTCAGTTCAAGTGTAACGGTTTTTACATTCCCTCTATAAGTGACACCTTATGAGAAGTGTCCTTTTCTGTGTGACTTATTTCACTTAGAATCGTCTTACCTAAATCCACTCATCATGCTGCTACTAGCTTTATGACATTGATTTCATGGCTGAGTGATATTCCATTGTACATAAGGACCACAACTTTTTTATCCATTTTTCGCTTTCCTGGGATATTTAAGGTGGAAGGAAGTGGAGGTCCTTGTCAACAGAGCAGCCCTAAACTTTGGGGTGCTTGTGTCTTGCTGATTTTCAATTTTCCCACTTTATCCCCCCATGCGTGGAAGTGCCCTATGCTCTCTAAGCTGTGTTTTTTAGATGTTTCAGGACACACCTTACCCTTCTCCAGAGTGGCTGTTGGCAATTTACATCCCGCCCATCAGTGTAGCAAGGCTCCCATTTCTCCTTGGCCTGTCCTGCATTTCTGGTTTTGACACTTTTTTCAGCATGGCCCTTTTGACCGATGGGAAGCGAGACTTCTTTGTAGCGCTGATTTGCCTTTCCAGGTTGCTTGGTTGGCCAAAAAGGGCGTATGCGTTTTTTCATGAATATATTCAGGAAAAAACGCATACGCCCTTTTTGGCCAAGGGCATCATTGTCAACGTTTTGCCGCTTTTCATGTGCTTTAAAGGCGATTCGAATCTACCTCCTGAAATCTGTTTCCTGCAATTCTGCCTTGATTTCTAATCCTCTTCTTTGCCTTCCCTCAATATATTTGTGGACGAGAGTTATCATTTATAACTCTGCAGGTTTGTGAATTGCAGTGCCCCGAAGCTCCATTTTACAAGTCGCTTTTTTGGGAGCCGGCCGCAAAAGCGCCGGATGGCTTCAGGCCCTGTTCTGGTTCCGGGGGGCAGGCTGAGCCTGTGGTTAATTCTTCTTCCTGATGGGAAAATAGAGTGACCTGTGCCTGTCCCAACACCAAGAGCTAGTCTCTCATTGGTTCCCCGTCTTCCCGTTCATCCTCAGGACAAATTGCAACCTGTACGGAACAGGAGGTTAAAGGTGCTGATGCTCCAAGTAGGGAGATTGCTAGTAAAGTGGCTGGAATGGCGAACCCGAGCACAAGGAGATGAGAAATGAGGTGCGTTTTAGAAACCTTTCCCCATCACACGGTGTACCATCTTCTGGGTTTCTCATGCATGTTTTCGATGTAGGAAGATGCCCTTGAACCTGGAGATTTGGGACCCATGCGATGGGTAGCACGCAGTATTACTTTAAAGGGTCTGCGTTTGCTCACCCAACCTCACCAAACCTCTCAGCCCCAAGAGTGTCCACCCTTATGTCTCATCCAGCTGTGGGTCTAGATATGGTCAATCCAGGTTGCATCACAGCCCCTGAACGAATTGTGTAAGAATTTCTCTCTCTTTCCCTGTCTTTGTTTCATGGGTTTTTAAAAGTAATTTATTTTTATAATGGGGTTTAGCTGCTTTTCACGGCTGTGTTTAGGCCGCTTTACACCCACTTGACACACTAACAGAGAGATATCAATACATAGGTTTTAAGATTATTACTAGTCAGATATATTCTTGTGCGGTGAATCGGGCGTGTTGAGTCCAGTTCTCTGAGCAAGGAGTAGGTCTTGTCTATTCCATATTGGGTTTATGGAACGGTATCTGAGCTAATTTGAAACTCTTGTTTTATGTATCACCCCACCTCACCTTTCCCGTTAAGCAGCCATAGTGTGTTTTCTGCATGTGTGACTCTGTTCTGTTTTGTAATTCAGTTCAAGTGTAACGGTTTTTACATTCCCTCTATAAGTGACACCTTATGAGAAGTGTCCTTTTCTGTGTGACTTATTTCACTTAAGATCGTCTTACCTAAATCCACTCATCATGCTGCTACTAGCTTTATGACATTGATTTCATGGCTGAGTGATATTCCATTGTACATAAGGACCACAACTTTTTTATCCATTTTTCGCTTTCCTGGGATATTTAAGGTGGAAGGAAGTGGAGGTCCTTGTCAACAGAGCAGCCCTAAACTTTGGGGTGCTTGTGTCTTGCTGATTTTCAATTTTCCCACTTTATCCCCCCATGCGTGGAAGTGCCCTATGCTCTCTAAGCTGTGTTTTTTAGATGTTTCAGGACACACCTTACCCTTCTCCAGAGTGGCTGTTGGCAATTTACATCCCGCCCATCAGTGTAGCAAGGCTCCCATTTCTCCTTGGCCTGTCCTGCATTTCTGGTTTTGACACTTTTTTCAGCATGGCCCTTTTGACCGATGGGAAGCGAGACTTCTTTGTAGCGCTGATTTGCCTTTCCAGGTTGCTTGGTTGGCCAAAAAGGGCGTATGCGTTTTTTCCTGAATATATTCAGGAAAAAACGCATACGCCCTTTTTGGCCAAGGGCATCATTGTCAACGTTTTGCCGCTTTTCATGTGCTTTAAAGGCGATTCGAATCTACCTCCTGAAATCTGTTTCCTGCAATTCTGCCTTGATTTCTAATCCTCTTCTTTGCCTTCCCTCAATATATTTGTGGACGAGAGTTATCATTTATAACTCTGCAGGTTTGTGAATTGCAGTGCCCTGAAGCTCCATTTTACAAGTCGCTTTTTTGGGAGCCGGCCGCAGAAGCGCCGGATGGCTTCAGGCCCTGTTCTGGTTCCGGGGGGCAGGCTGAGCCTGTGGTTAATTCTTCTTCCTGATGGGAAACTAGAGTGACCTGTGCCTGTCCCAACACCAAGAGCTAGTCTCTCATTGGTTCCCCGTCTTCCCGTTCATCCTCAGGACAAATTGCAACCTGTACGGAACAGGAGGTTAAAGGTGCTGATGCTCCAAGTAGGGAGATTGCTAGTAAAGTGGCTGGAATGGCGAACCCGAGCACAAGGAGATGAGAAATGAGGTGCGTTTTAGAAACCTTTCCCCATCACACGGTGTACCATCTTCTGGGTTTCTCATGCATGTTTTCGATGTAGGAAGATGCCCTTGAACCTGGAGATTTGGGACCCATGCGATGGGTAGCACGCAGTATTACTTTAAAGGGTCTGCGTTTGCTCACCCAACCTCACCAAACCTCTCAGCCCCAAGAGTGTCCACCCTTATGTCTCATCCAGCTGTGGGTCTAGATATGGTCAATCCAGGTTGCATCACAGCCCCTGAACGAATTGTGTAAGAATTTCTCTCTCTTTCCCTGTCTTTGTTTCATGGGTTTTTAAAAGTAATTTATTTTTATAATGGGGTTTAGCTGCTTTTCACGGCTGTGTTTAGGCCGCTTTACACCCACTTGACACACTAACAGAGAGATATCAATACATAGGTTTTAAGATTATTACTAGTCAGATATATTCTTGTGCGGTGAATCGGGCGTGTTGAGTCCAGTTCTCTGAGCAAGGAGTAGGTCTTGTCTATTCCATATTGGGTTTATGGAACGGTATCTGAGCTAATTTGAAACTCTTGTTTTATGTATCACCCCACCTCACCTTTCCCGTTAAGCAGCCATAGTGTGTTTTCTGCATGTGTGACTCTGTTCTGTTTTGTAATTCAGTTCAAGTGTAACGGTTTTTACATTCCCTCTATAAGTGACACCTTATGAGAAGTGTCCTTTTCTGTGTGACTTATTTCACTTAGAATCGTCTTACCTAAATCCACTCATCATGCTGCTACTAGCTTTATGACATTGATTTCATGGCTGAGTGATATTCCATTGTACATAAGGACCACAACTTTTTTATCCATTTTTCGCTTTCCTGGGATATTTAAGGTGGAAGGAAGTGGAGGTCCTTGTCAACAGAGCAGCCCTAAACTTTGGGGTGCTTGTGTCTTGCTGATTTTCAATTTTCCCACTTTATCCCCCCATGCGTGGAAGTGCCCTATGCTCTCTAAGCTGTGTTTTTTAGATGTTTCAGGACACACCTTACCCTTCTCCAGAGTGGCTGTTGGCAATTTACATCCCGCCCATCAGTGTAGCAAGGCTCCCATTTCTCCTTGGCCTGTCCTGCATTTCTGGTTTTGACACTTTTTTCAGCATGGCCCTTTTGACCGATGGGAAGCGAGACTTCTTTGTAGCGCTGATTTGCCTTTCCAGGTTGCTTGGTTGGCCAAAAAGGGCGTATGCGTTTTTTCATGAATATATTCAGGAAAAAACGCATACGCCCTTTTTGGCCAAGGGCATCATTGTCAACGTTTTGCCGCTTTTCATGTGCTTTAAAGGCGATTCGAATCTACCTCCTGAAATCTGTTTCCTGCAATTCTGCCTTGATTTCTAATCCTCTTCTTTGCCTTCCCTCAATATATTTGTGGACGAGAGTTATCATTTATAACTCTGCAGGTTTGTGAATTGCAGTGCCCCGAAGCTCCATTTTACAAGTCGCTTTTTTGGGAGCCGGCCGCAAAAGCGCCGGATGGCTTCAGGCCCTGTTCTGGTTCCGGGGGGCAGGCTGAGCCTGTGGTTAATTCTTCTTCCTGATGGGAAACTAGAGTGACCTGTGCCTGTCCCAACACCAAGAGCTAGTCTCTCATTGGTTCCCCGTCTTCCCGTTCATCCTCAGGACAAATTGCAACCTGTACGGAACAGGAGGTTAAAGGTGCTGATGCTCCAAGTAGGGAGATTGCTAGTAAAGTGGCTGGAATGGCGAACCCGAGCACAAGGAGATGAGAAATGAGGTGCGTTTTAGAAACCTTTCCCCATCACACGGTGTACCATCTTCTGGGTTTCTCATGCATGTTTTCGATGTAGGAAGATGCCCTTGAACCTGGAGATTTGGGACCCATGCGATGGGTAGCACGCAGTATTACTTTAAAGGGTCTGCGTTTGCTCACCCAACCTCACCAAACCTCTCAGCCCCAAGAGTGTCCACCCTTATGTCTCATCCAGCTGTGGGTCTAGATATGGTCAATCCAGGTTGCATCACAGCCCCTGAACGAATTGTGTAAGAATTTCTCTCTCTTTCCCTGTCTTTGTTTCATGGGTTTTTAAAAGTAATTTATTTTTATAATGGGGTTTAGCTGCTTTTCACGGCTGTGTTTAGGCCGCTTTACACCCACTTGACACACTAACAGAGAGATATCAATACATAGGTTTTAAGATTATTACTAGTCAGATATATTCTTGTGCGGTGAATCGGGCGTGTTGAGTCCAGTTCTCTGAGCAAGGAGTAGGTCTTGTCTATTCCATATTGGGTTTATGGAACGGTATCTGAGCTAATTTGAAACTCTTGTTTTATGTATCACCCCACCTCACCTTTCCCGTTAAGCAGCCATAGTGTGTTTTCTGCATGTGTGACTCTGTTCTGTTTTGTAATTCAGTTCAAGTGTAACGGTTTTTACATTCCCTCTATAAGTGACACCTTATGAGAAGTGTCCTTTTCTGTGTGACTTATTTCACTTAGAATCGTCTTACCTAAATCCACTCATCATGCTGCTACTAGCTTTATGACATTGATTTCATGGCTGAGTGATATTCCATTGTACATAAGGACCACAACTTTTTTATCCATTTTTCGCTTTCCTGGGATATTTAAGGTGGAAGGAAGTGGAGGTCCTTGTCAACAGAGCAGCCCTAAACTTTGGGGTGCTTGTGTCTTGCTGATTTTCAATTTTCCCACTTTATCCCCCCATGCGTGGAAGTGCCCTATGCTCTCTAAGCTGTGTTTTTTAGATGTTTCAGGACACACCTTACCCTTCTCCAGAGTGGCTGTTGGCAATTTACATCCCGCCCATCAGTGTAGCAAGGCTCCCATTTCTCCTTGGCCTGTCCTGCATTTCTGGTTTTGACACTTTTTTCAGCATGGCCCTTTTGACCGATGGGAAGCGAGACTTCTTTGTAGCGCTGATTTGCCTTTCCAGGTTGCTTGGTTGGCCAAAAAGGGCGTATGCGTTTTTTCATGAATATATTCAGGAAAAAACGCATACGCCCTTTTTGGCCAAGGGCATCATTGTCAACGTTTTGCCGCTTTTCATGTGCTTTAAAGGCGATTCGAATCTACCTCCTGAAATCTGTTTCCTGCAATTCTGCCTTGATTTCTAATCCTCTTCTTTGCCTTCCCTCAATATATTTGTGGACGAGAGTTATCATTTATAACTCTGCAGGTTTGTGAATTGCAGTGCCCCGAAGCTCCATTTTACAAGTCGCTTTTTTGGGAGCCGGCCGCAAAAGCGCCGGATGGCTTCAGGCCCTGTTCTGGTTCCGGGGGGCAGGCTGAGCCTGTGGTTAATTCTTCTTCCTGATGGGAAAATAGAGTGACCTGTGCCTGTCCCAACACCAAGAGCTAGTCTCTCATTGGTTCCCCGTCTTCCCGTTCATCCTCAGGACAAATTGCAACCTGTACGGAACAGGAGGTTAAAGGTGCTGATGCTCCAAGTAGGGAGATTGCTAGTAAAGTGGCTGGAATGGCGAACCCGAGCACAAGGAGATGAGAAATGAGGTGCGTTTTAGAAACCTTTCCCCATCACACGGTGTACCATCTTCTGGGTTTCTCATGCATGTTTTCGATGTAGGAAGATGCCCTTGAACCTGGAGATTTGGGACCCATGCGATGGGTAGCACGCAGTATTACTTTAAAGGGTCTGCGTTTGCTCACCCAACCTCACCAAACCTCTCAGCCCCAAGAGTGTCCACCCTTATGTCTCATCCAGCTGTGGGTCTAGATATGGTCAATCCAGGTTGCATCACAGCCCCTGAACGAATTGTGTAAGAATTTCTCTCTCTTTCCCTGTCTTTGTTTCATGGGTTTTTAAAAGTAATTTATTTTTATAATGGGGTTTAGCTGCTTTTCACGGCTGTGTTTAGGCCGCTTTACACCCACTTGACACACTAACAGAGAGATATCAATACATAGGTTTTAAGATTATTACTAGTCAGATATATTCTTGTGCGGTGAATCGGGCGTGTTGAGTCCAGTTCTCTGAGCAAGGAGTAGGTCTTGTCTATTCCATATTGGGTTTATGGAACGGTATCTGAGCTAATTTGAAACTCTTGTTTTATGTATCACCCCACCTCACCTTTCCCGTTAAGCAGCCATAGTGTGTTTTCTGCATGTGTGACTCTGTTCTGTTTTGTAATTCAGTTCAAGTGTAACGGTTTTTACATTCCCTCTATAAGTGACACCTTATGAGAAGTGTCCTTTTCTGTGTGACTTATTTCACTTAAGATCGTCTTACCTAAATCCACTCATCATGCTGCTACTAGCTTTATGACATTGATTTCATGGCTGAGTGATATTCCATTGTACATAAGGACCACAACTTTTTTATCCATTTTTCGCTTTCCTGGGATATTTAAGGTGGAAGGAAGTGGAGGTCCTTGTCAACAGAGCAGCCCTAAACTTTGGGGTGCTTGTGTCTTGCTGATTTTCAATTTTCCCACTTTATCCCCCCATGCGTGGAAGTGCCCTATGCTCTCTAAGCTGTGTTTTTTAGATGTTTCAGGACACACCTTACACTTCTCCAGAGTGGCTGTTGGCAATTTACATCCCGCCCATCAGTGTAGCAAGGCTCCCATTTCTCCTTGGCCTGTCCTGCATTTCTGGTTTTGACACTTTTTTCAGCATGGCCCTTTTGACCGATGGGAAGCGAGACTTCTTTGTAGCGCTGATTTGCCTTTCCAGGTTGCTTGGTTGGCCAAAAAGGGCGTATGCGTTTTTTCCTGAATATATTCAGGAAAAAACGCATACGCCCTTTTTGGCCAAGGGCATCATTGTCAACGTTTTGCCGCTTTTCATGTGCTTTAAAGGCGATTCGAATCTACCTCCTGAAATCTGTTTCCTGCAATTCTGCCTTGATTTCAAATCCTCTTCTTTGCCTTCCCTCAATATATTTGTGGACGAGAGTTATCATTTATAACTCTGCAGGTTTGTGAATTGCAGTGCCCTGAAGCTCCATTTTACAAGTCGATTTTTCGGGAGCCGGCCGCAAAAGCGCCGGATGGCTTCAGGCCCTGTTCTGGTTCCGGGGGGCAGGCTGAGCCTGTGGTTCATTCTTCTTCCTGATGGGAAAATAGAGTGACCTGTGCCTGTCCCAACACCAAGAGCTAGTCTCTCATTGGTTCCCCGTCTTCCCGTTCATCCTCAGGACAAATTGCAACCTGTACGGAACAGGAGGTTAAAGGTGCTGATGCTCCAAGTAGGGAGATTGCTAGTAAAGTGGCTGGAATGGCGAACCCGAGCACAAGGAGATGAGAAATGAGGTGCATTTTAGAAACCTTTCCCCATCACACGGTGTACCATCTTCTGGGTTTCTCATGCATGTTTTCGATGTAGGAAGATGCCCTTGAACCTGGAGATTTGGGACCCATGCGATGGGTAGCACGCAGTATTACTTTAAAGGGTCTGCGTTTGCTCACCCAACCTCACCAAACCTCTCAGCCCCAAGAGTGTCCACCCTTATGTCTCATCCAGCTGTGGGTCTAGATATGGTCAATCCAGGTTGCATCACAGCCCCTGAACGAATTGTGTAAGAATTTCTCTCTCTTTCCCTGTCTTTGTTTCATGGGTTTTTAAAAGTAATTTATTTTTATAATGGGGTTTAGCTGCTTTTCACGGCTGTGTTTAGGCCGCTTTACACCCACTTGACACACTAACAGAGAGATATCAATACATAGGTTTTAAGATTATTACTAGTCAGATATATTCTTGTGCGGTGAATCGGGCATGTTGAGTCCAGTTCTCTGAGCAAGGAGTAGGTCTTGTCTATTCCATATTGGGTTTATGGAACGGTATCTGAGCTAATTTGAAACTCTTGTTTTATGTATCACCCCACCTCACCTTTCCCGTTAAGCAGCCATAGTGTGTTTTCTGCATGTGTGACTCTGTTCTGTTTTGTAATTCAGTTCAAGTGTAACGGTTTTTACATTCCCTCTATAAGTGACACCTTATGAGAAGTGTCCTTTTCTGTGTGACTTATTTCACTTAGAATCGTCTTACCTAAATCCACTCATCATGCTGCTACTAGCTTTATGACATTGATTTCATGGCTGAGTGATATTCCATTGTACATAAGGACCACAACTTTTTTATCCATTTTTCGCTTTCCTGGGATATTTAAGGTGGAAGGAAGTGGAGGTCCTTGTCAACAGAGCAGCCCTAAACTTTGGGGTGCTTGTGTCTTGCTGATTTTCAATTTTCCCACTTTATCCCCCCATGAGTGGAAGTGCCCTATGCTCTCTAAGCTGTGTTTTTTAGATGTTTCAGGACACACCTTACCCTTCTCCAGAGTGGCTGTTGGCAATTTACATCCCGCCCATCAGTGTAGCAAGGCTCCCATTTCTCCTTGGCCTGTCCTGCATTTCTGGTTTTGACACTTTTTTCAGCATGGCCCTTTTGACCGATGGGAAGCGAGACTTCTTTGTAGCGCTGATTTGCCTTTCCAGGTTGCTTGGTTGGCCAAAAAGGGCGTATGCGTTTTTTCATGAATATATTCAGGAAAAAACGCATACGCCCTTTTTGGCCAAGGGCATCATTGTCAACGTTTTGCCGCTTTTCATGTGCTTTAAAGGCGATTCGAATCTACCTCCTGAAATCTGTTTCCTGCAATTCTGCCTTGATTTCTAATCCTCTTCTTTGCCTTCCCTCAATATATTTGTGGACGAGAGTTATCATTTATAACTCTGCAGGTTTGTGAATTGCAGTGCCCCGAAGCTCCATTTTACAAGTCGCTTTTTTGGGAGCCGGCCGCAAAAGCGCCGGATGGCTTCAGGCCCTGTTCTGGTTCCGGGGGGCAGGCTGAGCCTGTGGTTAATTCTTCTTCCTGATGGGAAACTAGAGTGACCTGTGCCTGTCCCAACACCAAGAGCTAGTCTCTCATTGGTTCCCCGTCTTCCCGTTCATCCTCAGGACAAATTGCAACCTGTACGGAACAGGAGGTTAAAGGTGCTGATGCTCCAAGTAGGGAGATTGCTAGTAAAGTGGCTGGAATGGCGAACCCGAGCACAAGGAGATGAGAAATGAGGTGCGTTTTAGAAACCTTTCCCCATCACACGGTGTACCATCTTCTGGGTTTCTCATGCATGTTTTCGATGTAGGAAGATGCCCTTGAACCTGGAGATTTGGGACCCATGCGATGGGTAGCACGCAGTATTACTTTAAAGGGTCTGCGTTTGCTCACCCAACCTCACCAAACCTCTCAGCCCCAAGAGTGTCCACCCTTATGTCTCATCCAGCTGTGGGTCTAGATATGGTCAATCCAGGTTGCATCACAGCCCCTGAACGAATTGTGTAAGAATTTCTCTCTCTTTCCCTGTCTTTGTTTCATGGGTTTTTAAAAGTAATTTATTTTTATAATGGGGTTTAGCTGCTTTTCACGGCTGTGTTTAGGCCGCTTTACACCCACTTGACACACTAACAGAGAGATATCAATACATAGGTTTTAAGATTATTACTAGTCAGATATATTCTTGTGCGGTGAATCGGGCGTGTTGAGTCCAGTTCTCTGAGCAAGGAGTAGGTCTTGTCTATTCCATATTGGGTTTATGGAACGGTATCTGAGCTAATTTGAAACTCTTGTTTTATGTATCACCCCACCTCACCTTTCCCGTTAAGCAGCCATAGTGTGTTTTCTGCATGTGTGACTCTGTTCTGTTTTGTAATTCAGTTCAAGTGTAACGGTTTTTACATTCCCTCTATAAGTGACACCTTATGAGAAGTGTCCTTTTCTGTGTGACTTATTTCACTTAGAATCGTCTTACCTAAATCCACTCATCATGCTGCTACTAGCTTTATGACATTGATTTCATGGCTGAGTGATATTCCATTGTACATAAGGACCACAACTTTTTTATCCATTTTTCGCTTTCCTGGGATATTTAAGGTGGAAGGAAGTGGAGGTCCTTGTCAACAGAGCAGCCCTAAACTTTGGGGTGCTTGTGTCTTGCTGATTTTCAATTTTCCCACTTTATCCCCCCATGAGTGGAAGTGCCCTATGCTCTCTAAGCTGTGTTTTTTAGATGTTTCAGGACACACCTTACCCTTCTCCAGAGTGGCTGTTGGCAATTTACATCCCGCCCATCAGTGTAGCAAGGCTCCCATTTCTCCTTGGCCTGTCCTGCATTTCTGGTTTTGACACTTTTTTCAGCATGGCCCTTTTGACCGATGGGAAGCGAGACTTCTTTGTAGCGCTGATTTGCCTTTCCAGGTTGCTTGGTTGGCCAAAAAGGGCGTATGCGTTTTTTCATGAATATATTCAGGAAAAAACGCATACGCCCTTTTTGGCCAAGGGCATCATTGTCAACGTTTTGCCGCTTTTCATGTGCTTTAAAGGCGATTCGAATCTACCTCCTGAAATCTGTTTCCTGCAATTCTGCCTTGATTTCTAATCCTCTTCTTTGCCTTCCCTCAATATATTTGTGGACGAGAGTTATCATTTATAACTCTGCAGGTTTGTGAATTGCAGTGCCCCGAAGCTCCATTTTACAAGTCGCTTTTTTGGGAGCCGGCCGCAAAAGCGCCGGATGGCTTCAGGCCCTGTTCTGGTTCCGGGGGGCAGGCTGAGCCTGTGGTTAATTCTTCTTCCTGATGGGAAACTAGAGTGACCTGTGCCTGTCCCAACACCAAGAGCTAGTCTCTCATTGGTTCCCCGTCTTCCCGTTCATCCTCAGGACAAATTGCAACCTGTACGGAACAGGAGGTTAAAGGTGCTGATGCTCCAAGTAGGGAGATTGCTAGTAAAGTGGCTGGAATGGCGAACCCGAGCACAAGGAGATGAGAAATGAGGTGCGTTTTAGAAACCTTTCCCCATCACACGGTGTACCATCTTCTGGGTTTCTCATGCATGTTTTCGATGTAGGAAGATGCCCTTGAACCTGGAGATTTGGGACCCATGCGATGGGTAGCACGCAGTATTACTTTAAAGGGTCTGCGTTTGCTCACCCAACCTCACCAAACCTCTCAGCCCCAAGAGTGTCCACCCTTATGTCTCATCCAGCTGTGGGTCTAGATATGGTCAATCCAGGTTGCATCACAGCCCCTGAACGAATTGTGTAAGAATTTCTCTCTCTTTCCCTGTCTTTGTTTCATGGGTTTTTAAAAGTAATTTATTTTTATAATGGGGTTTAGCTGCTTTTCACGGCTGTGTTTAGGCCGCTTTACACCCACTTGACACACTAACAGAGAGATATCAATACATAGGTTTTAAGATTATTACTAGTCAGATATATTCTTGTGCGGTGAATCGGGCGTGTTGAGTCCAGTTCTCTGAGCAAGGAGTAGGTCTTGTCTATTCCATATTGGGTTTATGGAACGGTATCTGAGCTAATTTGAAACTCTTGTTTTATGTATCACCCCACCTCACCTTTCCCGTTAAGCAGCCATAGTGTGTTTTCTGCATGTGTGACTCTGTTCTGTTTTGTAATTCAGTTCAAGTGTAACGGTTTTTACATTCCCTCTATAAGTGACACCTTATGAGAAGTGTCCTTTTCTGTGTGACTTATTTCACTTAAGATCGTCTTACCTAAATCCACTCATCATGCTGCTACTAGCTTTATGACATTGATTTCATGGCTGAGTGATATTCCATTGTACATAAGGACCACAACTTTTTTATCCATTTTTCGCTTTCCTGGGATATTTAAGGTGGAAGGAAGTGGAGGTCCTTGTCAACAGAGCAGCCCTAAACTTTGGGGTGCTTGTGTCTTGCTGATTTTCAATTTTCCCACTTTATCCCCCCATGCGTGGAAGTGCCCTATGCTCTCTAAGCTGTGTTTTTTAGATGTTTCAGGACACACCTTACACTTCTCCAGAGTGGCTGTTGGCAATTTACATCCCGCCCATCAGTGTAGCAAGGCTCCCATTTCTCCTTGGCCTGTCCTGCATTTCTGGTTTTGACACTTTTTTCAGCATGGCCCTTTTGACCGATGGGAAGCGAGACTTCTTTGTAGCGCTGATTTGCCTTTCCAGGTTGCTTGGTTGGCCAAAAAGGGCGTATGCGTTTTTTCCTGAATATATTCAGGAAAAAACGCATACGCCCTTTTTGGCCAAGGGCATCATTGTCAACGTTTTGCCGCTTTTCATGTGCTTTAAAGGCGATTCGAATCTACCTCCTGAAATCTGTTTCCTGCAATTCTGCCTTGATTTCAAATCCTCTTCTTTGCCTTCCCTCAATATATTTGTGGACGAGAGTTATCATTTATAACTCTGCAGGTTTGTGAATTGCAGTGCCCTGAAGCTCCATTTTACAAGTCGATTTTTCGGGAGCCGGCCGCAAAAGCGCCGGATGGCTTCAGGCCCTGTTTTGGTTCCGGGGGGCAGGCTGAGCCTGTGGTTCATTCTTCTTCCTGATGGGAAAATAGAGTGACCTGTGCCTGTCCCAACACCAAGAGCTAGTCTCTCATTGGTTCCCCGTCTTCCCGTTCATCCTCAGGACAAATTGCAACCTGTACGGAACAGGAGGTTAAAGGTGCTGATGCTCCAAGTAGGGAGATTGCTAGTAAAGTGGCTGGAATGGCGAACCCGAGCACAAGGAGATGAGAAATGAGGTGCATTTTAGAAACCTTTCCCCATCACACGGTGTACCATCTTCTGGGTTTCTCATGCATGTTTTCGATGTAGGAAGATGCCCTTGAACCTGGAGATTTGGGACCCATGCGATGGGTAGCACGCAGTATTACTTTAAAGGGTCTGCGTTTGCTCACCCAACCTCACCAAACCTCTCAGCCCCAAGAGTGTCCACCCTTATGTCTCATCCAGCTGTGGGTCTAGATATGGTCAATCCAGGTTGCATCACAGCCCCTGAACGAATTGTGTAAGAATTTCTCTCTCTTTCCCTGTCTTTGTTTCATGGGTTTTTAAAAGTAATTTATTTTTATAATGGGGTTTAGCTGCTTTTCACGGCTGTGTTTAGGCCGCTTTACACCCACTTGACACACTAACAGAGAGATATCAATACATAGGTTTTAAGATTATTACTAGTCAGATATATTCTTGTGCGGTGAATCGGGCATGTTGAGTCCAGTTCTCTGAGCAAGGAGTAGGTCTTGTCTATTCCATATTGGGTTTATGGAACGGTATCTGAGCTAATTTGAAACTCTTGTTTTATGTATCACCCCACCTCACCTTTCCCGTTAAGCAGCCATAGTGTGTTTTCTGCATGTGTGACTCTGTTCTGTTTTGTAATTCAGTTCAAGTGTAACGGTTTTTACATTCCCTCTATAAGTGACACCTTATGAGAAGTGTCCTTTTCTGTGTGACTTATTTCACTTAGAATCGTCTTACCTAAATCCACTCATCATGCTGCTACTAGCTTTATGACATTGATTTCATGGCTGAGTGATATTCCATTGTACATAAGGACCACAACTTTTTTATCCATTTTTCGCTTTCCTGGGATATTTAAGGTGGAAGGAAGTGGAGGTCCTTGTCAACAGAGCAGCCCTAAACTTTGGGGTGCTTGTGTCTTGCTGATTTTCAATTTTCCCACTTTATCCCCCCATGCGTGGATGTGCCCTATGCTCTCTAAGCTGTGTTTTTTAGATGTTTCAGGACACACCTTACACTTCTCCAGAGTGGCTGTTGGCAATTTACATCCCGCCCATCAGTGTAGCAAGGCTCCCATTTCTCCTTGGCCTGTCCTGCATTTCTGGTTTTGACACTTTTTTCAGCATGGCCCTTTTGACCGATGGGAAGCGAGACTTCTTTGTAGCGCTGATTTGCCTTTCCAGGTTGCTTGGTTGGCCAAAAAGGGCGTATGCGTTTTTTCCTGAATATATTCAGGAAAAAACGCATACGCCCTTTTTGGCCAAGGGCATCATTGTCAACGTTTTGCCGCTTTTCATGTGCTTTAAAGGCGATTCGAATCTACCTCCTGAAATCTGTTTCCTGCAATTCTGCCTTGATTTCTAATCCTCTTCTTTGCCTTCCCTCAATATATTTGTGGACGAGAGTTATCATTTATAACTCTGCAGGTTTGTGAATTGCAGTGCCCTGAAGCTCCATTTTACAAGTCGCTTTTTTGGGAGCCGGCCGCAGAAGCGCCGGATGGCTTCAGGCCCTGTTCTGGTTCCGGGGGGCAGGCTGAGCCTGTGGTTAATTCTTCTTCCTGATGGGAAACTAGAGTGACCTGTGCCTGTCCCAACACCAAGAGCTAGTCTCTCATTGGTTCCCCGTCTTCCCGTTCATCCTCAGGACAAATTGCAACCTGTACGGAACAGGAGGTTAAAGGTGCTGATGCTCCAAGTAGGGAGATTGCTAGTAAAGTGGCTGGAATGGCGAACCCGAGCACAAGGAGATGAGAAATGAGGTGCGTTTTAGAAACCTTTCCCCATCACACGGTGTACCATCTTCTGGGTTTCTCATGCATGTTTTCGATGTAGGAAGATGCCCTTGAACCTGGAGATTTGGGACCCATGCGATGGGTAGCACGCAGTATTACTTTAAAGGGTCTGCGTTTGCTCACCCAACCTCACCAAACCTCTCAGCCCCAAGAGTGTCCACCCTTATGTCTCATCCAGCTGTGGGTCTAGATATGGTCAATCCAGGTTGCATCACAGCCCCTGAACGAATTGTGTAAGAATTTCTCTCTCTTTCCCTGTCTTTGTTTCATGGGTTTTTAAAAGTAATTTATTTTTATAATGGGGTTTAGCTGCTTTTCACGGCTGTGTTTAGGCCGCTTTACACCCACTTGACACACTAACAGAGAGATATCAATACATAGGTTTTAAGATTATTACTAGTCAGATATATTCTTGTGCGGTGAATCGGGCGTGTTGAGTCCAGTTCTCTGAGCAAGGAGTAGGTCTTGTCTATTCCATATTGGGTTTATGGAACGGTATCTGAGCTAATTTGAAACTCTTGTTTTATGTATCACCCCACCTCACCTTTCCCGTTAAGCAGCCATAGTGTGTTTTCTGCATGTGTGACTCTGTTCTGTTTTGTAATTCAGTTCAAGTGTAACGGTTTTTACATTCCCTCTATAAGTGACACCTTATGAGAAGTGTCCTTTTCTGTGTGACTTATTTCACTTAGAATCGTCTTACCTAAATCCACTCATCATGCTGCTACTAGCTTTATGACATTGATTTCATGGCTGAGTGATATTCCATTGTACATAAGGACCACAACTTTTTTATCCATTTTTCGCTTTCCTGGGATATTTAAGGTGGAAGGAAGTGGAGGTCCTTGTCAACAGAGCAGCCCTAAACTTTGGGGTGCTTGTGTCTTGCTGATTTTCAATTTTCCCACTTTATCCCCCCATGCGTGGAAGTGCCCTATGCTCTCTAAGCTGTGTTTTTTAGATGTTTCAGGACACACCTTACCCTTCTCCAGAGTGGCTGTTGGCAATTTACATCCCGCCCATCAGTGTAGCAAGGCTCCCATTTCTCCTTGGCCTGTCCTGCATTTCTGGTTTTGACACTTTTTTCAGCATGGCCCTTTTGACCGATGGGAAGCGAGACTTCTTTGTAGCGCTGATTTGCCTTTCCAGGTTGCTTGGTTGGCCAAAAAGGGCGTATGCGTTTTTTCATGAATATATTCAGGAAAAAACGCATACGCCCTTTTTGGCCAAGGGCATCATTGTCAACGTTTTGCCGCTTTTCATGTGCTTTAAAGGCGATTCGAATCTACCTCCTGAAATCTGTTTCCTGCAATTCTGCCTTGATTTCTAATCCTCTTCTTTGCCTTCCCTCAATATATTTGTGGACGAGAGTTATCATTTATAACTCTGCAGGTTTGTGAATTGCAGTGCCCCGAAGCTCCATTTTACAAGTCGCTTTTTTGGGAGCCGGCCGCAAAAGCGCCAGATGGCTTCAGGCCCTGTTCTGGTTCCGGGGGGCAGGCTGAGCGTGTGGTTAATTCTTCTTCCTGATGGGAAAATAGAGTGACCTGTGCCTGTCCCAACACCAAGAGCTAGTCTCTCATTGGTTCCCCGTCTTCCCGTTCATCCTCAGGACAAATTGCAACCTGTACGGAACAGGAGGTTAAAGGTGCTGATGCTCCAAGTAGGGAGATTGCTAGTAAAGTGGCTGGAATGGCGAACCCGAGCACAAGGAGATGAGAAATGAGGTGCGTTTTAGAAACCTTTCCCCATCACACGGTGTACCATCTTCTGGGTTTCTCATGCATGTTTTCGATGTAGGAAGATGCCCTTGAACCTGGAGATTTGGGACCCATGCGATGGGTAGCACGCAGTATTACTTTAAAGGGTCTGCGTTTGCTCACCCAACCTCACCAAACCTCTCAGCCCCAAGAGTGTCCACCCTTATGTCTCATCCAGCTGTGGGTCTAGATATGGTCAATCCAGGTTGCATCACAGCCCCTGAACGAATTGTGTAAGAATTTCTCTCTCTTTCCCTGTCTTTGTTTCATGGGTTTTTAAAAGTAATTTATTTTTATAATGGGGTTTAGCTGCTTTTCACGGCTGTGTTTAGGCCGCTTTACACCCACTTGACACACTAACAGAGAGATATCAATACATAGGTTTTAAGATTATTACTAGTCAGATATATTCTTGTGCGGTGAATCGGGCATGTTGAGTCCAGTTCTCTGAGCAAGGAGTAGGTCTTGTCTATTCCATATTGGGTTTATGGAACGGTATCTGAGCTAATTTGAAACTCTTGTTTTATGTATCACCCCACCTCACCTTTCCCGTTAAGCAGCCATAGTGTGTTTTCTGCATGTGTGACTCTGTTCTGTTTTGTAATTCAGTTCAAGTGTAACGGTTTTTACATTCCCTCTATAAGTGACACCTTATGAGAAGTGTCCTTTTCTGTGTGACTTATTTCACTTAGAATCGTCTTACCTAAATCCACTCATCATGCTGCTACTAGCTTTATGACATTGATTTCATGGCTGAGTGATATTCCATTGTACATAAGGAACACAACTTTTTTATCCATTTTTCGCTTTCCTGGGATATTTAAGGTGGAAGGAAGTGGAGGTCCTTGTCAACAGAGCAGCCCTAAACTTTGGGGTGCTTGTGTCTTGCTGATTTTCAATTTTCCCACTTTATCCCCCCATGCGTGGAAGTGCCCTATGCTCTCTAAGCTGTGTTTTTTAGATGTTTCAGGACACACCTTACACTTCTCCAGAGTGGCTGTTGGCAATTTACATCCCGCCCATCAGTGTAGCAAGGCTCCCATTTCTCCTTGGCCTGTCCTGCATTTCTGGTTTTGACACTTTTTTCAGCATGGCCCTTTTGACCGATGGGAAGCGAGACTTCTTTGTAGCGCTGATTTGCCTTTCCAGGTTGCTTGGTTGGCCAAAAAGGGCGTATGCGTTTTTTCCTGAATATATTCAGGAAAAAACGCATACGCCCTTTTTGGCCAAGGGCATCATTGTCAACGTTTTGCCGCTTTTCATGTGCTTTAAAGGCGATTCGAATCTACCTCCTGAAATCTGTTTCCTGCAATTCTGCCTTGATTTCAAATCCTCTTCTTTGCCTTCCCTCAATATATTTGTGGACGAGAGTTATCATTTATAACTCTGCAGGTTTGTGAATTGCAGTGCCCTGAAGCTCCATTTTACAAGTCGCTTTTTTGGGAGCCGGCCGCAAAAGCGCCGGATGGCTTCAGGCCCTGTTCTGGTTCCGGGGGGCAGGCTGAGCCTGTGGTTAATTCTTCTTCCTGATGGGAAAATAGAGTGACCTGTGCCTGTCCCAACACCAAGAGCTAGTCTCTCATTGGTTCCCCGTCTTCCCGTTCATCCTCAGGACAAATTGCAACCTGTACGGAACAGGAGGTTAAAGGTGCTGATGCTCCAAGTAGGGAGATTGCTAGTAAAGTGGCTGGAATGGCGAACCCGAGCACAAGGAGATGAGAAATGAGGTGCGTTTTAGAAACCTTTCCCCATCACACGGTGTACCATCTTCTGGGTTTCTCATGCATGTTTTCGATGTAGGAAGATGCCCTTGAACCTGGAGATTTGGGACCCATGCGATGGGTAGCACGCAGTATTACTTTAAAGGGTCTGCGTTTGCTCACCCAACCTCACCAAACCTCTCAGCCCCAAGAGTGTCCACCCTTATGTCTCATCCAGCTGTGGGTCTAGATATGGTCAATCCAGGTTGCATCACAGCCCCTGAACGAATTGTGTAAGAATTTCTCTCTCTTTCCCTGTCTTTGTTTCATGGGTTTTTAAAAGTAATTTATTTTTATAATGGGGTTTAGCTGCTTTTCACGGCTGTGTTTAGGCCGCTTTACACCCACTTGACACACTAACAGAGAGATATCAATACATAGGTTTTAAGATTATTACTAGTCAGATATATTCTTGTGCGGTGAATCGGGCGTGTTGAGTCCAGTTCTCTGAGCAAGGAGTAGGTCTTGTCTATTCCATATTGGGTTTATGGAACGGTATCTGAGCTAATTTGAAACTCTTGTTTTATGTATCACCCCACCTCACCTTTCCCGTTAAGCAGCCATAGTGTGTTTTCTGCATGTGTGACTCTGTTCTGTTTTGTAATTCAGTTCAAGTGTAACGGTTTTTACATTCCCTCTATAAGTGACACCTTATGAGAAGTGTCCTTTTCTGTGTGACTTATTTCACTTAGGATCGTCTTACCTAAATCCACTCATCATGCTGCTACTAGCTTTATGACATTGATTTCATGGCTGAGTGATATTCCATTGTACATAAGGACCACAACTTTTTTATCCATTTTTCGCTTTCCTGGGATATTTAAGGTGGAAGGAAGTGGAGGTCCTTGTCAACAGAGCAGCCCTAAACTTTGGGGTGCTTGTGTCTTGCTGATTTTCAATTTTCCCACTTTATCCCCCCATGCGTGGAAGTGCCCTATGCTCTCTAAGCTGTGTTTTTTAGATGTTTCAGGACACACCTTACACTTCTCCAGAGTGGCTGTTGGCAATTTACATCCCGCCCATCAGTGTAGCAAGGCTCCCATTTCTCCTTGGCCTGTCCTGCATTTCTGGTTTTGACACTTTTTTCAGCATGGCCCTTTTGACCGATGGGAAGCGAGACTTCTTTGTAGCGCTGATTTGCCTTTCCAGGTTGCTTGGTTGGCCAAAAAGGGCGTATGCGTTTTTTCCTGAATATATTCAGGAAAAAACGCATACGCCCTTTTTGGCCAAGGGCATCATTGTCAACGTTTTGCCGCTTTTCATGTGCTTTAAAGGCGATTCGAATCTACCTCCTGAAATCTGTTTCCTGCAATTCTGCCTTGATTTCATATCCTCTTCTTTGCCTTCCCTCAATATATTTGTGGACGAGAGTTATCATTTATAACTCTGCAGGTTTGTGAATTGCAGTGCCCTGAAGCTCCATTTTACAAGTCGCTTTTTTGGGAGCCGGCCGCAGAAGCGCCGGATGGCTTCAGGCCCTGTTCTGGTTCCGGGGGGCAGGCTGAGACTGTGGTTAATTCTTCTTCCTGATGGGAAAATAGAGTGACCTGTGCCTGTCCCAACACCAAGAGCTAGTCTCTCATTGGTTCCCCGTCTTCCCGTTCATCCTCAGGACAAATTGCAACCTGTACGGAACAGGAGGTTAAAGGTGCTGATGCTCCAAGTAGGGAGATTGCTAGTAAAGTGGCTGGAATGGCGAACCCGAGCACAAGGAGATGAGAAATGAGGTGCGTTTTAGAAACCTTTCCCCATCACACGGTGTACCATCTTCTGGGTTTCTCATGCATGTTTTCGATGTAGGAAGATGCCCTTGAACCTGGAGATTTGGGACCCATGCGATGGGTAGCACGCAGTATTACTTTAAAGGGTCTGCGTTTGCTCACCCAACCTCACCAAACCTCTCAGCCCCAAGAGTGTCCACCCTTATGTCTCATCCAGCTGTGGGTCTAGATATGGTCAATCCAGGTTGCATCACAGCCCCTGAACGAATTGTGTAAGAATTTCTCTCTCTTTCCCTGTCTTTGTTTCATGGGTTTTTAAAAGTAATTTATTTTTATAATGGGGTTTAGCTGCTTTTCACGGCTGTGTTTAGGCCGCTTTACACCCACTTGACACACTAACAGAGAGATATCAATACATAGGTTTTAAGATTATTACTAGTCAGATATATTCTTGTGCGGTGAATCGGGCGTGTTGAGTCCAGTTCTCTGAGCAAGGAGTAGGTCTTGTCTATTCCATATTGGGTTTATGGAACGGTATCTGAGCTAATTTGAAACTCTTGTTTTATGTATCACCCCACCTCACCTTTCCCGTTAAGCAGCCATAGTGTGTTTTCTGCATGTGCGACTCTGTTCTGTTTTGTAATTCAGTTCAAGTGTAACGGTTTTTACATTCCCTCTATAAGTGACACCTTATGAGAAGTGTCCTTTTCTGTGTGACTTATTTCACTTAGGATCGTCTTACCTAAATCCACTCATCATGCTGCTACTAGCTTTATGACATTGATTTCATGGCTGAGTGATATTCCATTGTACATAAGGACCACAACTTTTTTATCCATTTTTCGCTTTCCTGGGATATTTAAGGTGGAAGGAAGTGGAGGTCCTTGTCAACAGAGCAGCCCTAAACTTTGGGGTGCTTGTGTCTTGCTGATTTTCAATTTTCCCACTTTATCCCCCCATGCGTGGAAGTGCCCTATGCTCTCTAAGCTGTGTTTTTTAGATGTTTCAAGACACACCTTACACTTCTCCAGAGTGGCTGTTGGCAATTTACATCCCGCCCATCAGTGTAGCAAGGCTCCCATTTCTCCTTGGCCTGTCCTGCATTTCTGGTTTTGACACTTTTTTCAGCATGGCCCTTTTGACCGATGGGAAGCGAGACTTCTTTGTAGCGCTGATTTGCCTTTCCAGGTTGCTTGGTTGGCCAAAAAGGGCGTATGCGTTTTTTCCTGAATATATTCAGGAAAAAACGCATACGCCCTTTTTGGCCAAGGGCATCATTGTCAACGTTTTGCCGCTTTTCATGTGCTTTAAAGGCGATTCGAATCTACCTCCTGAAATCTGTTTCCTGCAATTCTGCCTTGATTTCATATCCTCTTCTTTGCCTTCCCTCAATATATTTGTGGACGAGAGTTATCATTTATAACTCTGCAGGTTTGTGAATTGCAGTGCCCTGAAGCTCCATTTTACAAGTCGCTTTTTTGGGAGCCGGCCGCAGAAGCGCCGGATGGCTTCAGGCCCTGTTCTGGTTCCGGGGGGCAGGCTGAGCCTGTGGTTAATTCTTCTTCCTGATGGGAAAATAGAGTAACCTGTGCCTGTCCCAACACCAAGAGCTAGTCTCTCATTGGTTCCCCGTCTTCCCGTTCATCCTCAGGACAAATTGCAACCTGTACGGAACAGGAGGTTAAAGGTGCTGATGCTCCAAGTAGGGAGATTGCTAGTAAAGTGGCTGGAATGGCGAACCCGAGCACAAGGAGATGAGAAATGAGGTGCGTTTTAGAAACCTTTCCCCATCACACGGTGTACCATCTTCTGGGTTTCTCATGCATGTTTTCGATGTAGGAAGATGCCCTTGAACCTGGAGATTTGGGACCCATGCGATGGGTAGCACGCAGTATTACTTTAAAGGGTCTGCGTTTGCTCACCCAACCTCACCAAACCTCTCAGCCCCAAGAGTGTCCACCCTTATGTCTCATCCAGCTGTGGGTCTAGATATGGTCAATCCAGGTTGCATCACAGCCCCTGAACGAATTGTGTAAGAATTTCTCTCTCTTTCCCTGTCTTTGTTTCATGGGTTTTTAAAAGTAATTTATTTTTATAATGGGGTTTAGCTGCTTTTCACGGCTGTGTTTAGGCCGCTTTACACCCACTTGACACACTAACAGAGAGATATCAATACATAGGTTTTAAGATTATTACTAGTCAGATATATTCTTGTGCGGTGAATCGGGCGTGTTGAGTCCAGTTCTCTGAGCAAGGAGTTGGTCTTGTCTATTCCATATTGGGTTTATGGAACGGTATCTGAGCTAATTTGAAACTCTTGTTTTATGTATCACCCCACCTCACCTTTCCCGTTAAGCAGCCATAGTGTGTTTTCTGCATGTGCGACTCTGTTCTGTTTTGTAATTCAGTTCAAGTGTAACGGTTTTTACATTCCCTCTATAAGTGACACCTTATGAGAAGTGTCCTTTTCTGTGTGACTTATTTCACTTAGGATCGTCTTACCTAAATCCACTCATCATGCTGCTACTAGCTTTATGACATTGATTTCATGGCTGAGTGATATTCCATTGTACATAAGGACCACAACTTTTTTATCCATTTTTCGCTTTCCTGGGATATTTAAGGTGGAAGGAAGTGGAGGTCCTTGTCAACAGAGCAGCCCTAAACTTTGGGGTGCTTGTGTCTTGCTGATTTTCAATTTTCCCACTTTATCCCCCCATGCGTGGAAGTGCCCTATGCTCTCTAAGCTGTGTTTTTTAGATGTTTCAAGACACACCTTACACTTCTCCAGAGTGGCTGTTGGCAATTTACATCCCGCCCATCAGTGTAGCAAGGCTCCCATTTCTCCTTGGCCTGTCCTGCATTTCTGGTTTTGACACTTTTTTCAGCATGGCCCTTTTGACCGATGGGAAGCGAGACTTCTTTGTAGCGCTGATTTGCCTTTCCAGGTTGCTTGGTTGGCCAAAAAGGGCGTATGCGTTTTTTCCTGAATATATTCAGGAAAAAACGCATACGCCCTTTTTGGCCAAGGGCATCATTGTCAACGTTTTGCCGCTTTTCATGTGCTTTAAAGGCGATTCGAATCTACCTCCTGAAATCTGTTTCCTGCAATTCTGCCTTGATTTCATATCCTCTTCTTTGCCTTCCCTCAATATATTTGTGGACGAGAGTTATCATTTATAACTCTGCAGGTTTGTGAATTGCAGTGCCCTGAAGCTCCATTTTACAAGTCGCTTTTTCGGAAGCAGGCCGCAAAAGCGCAGGATGGCTTCAGGCCCTGTTCTGGTTCCGGGGGGCAGGCTGAGCCTGTGGTTAATTCTTCTTCCTGATGGGAAAATAGAGTGACCTGTGCCTGTCCCAACACCAAGAGCTAGTCTCTCATTGGTTCCCCATCTTCCCGTTCATCCTCAGGACAAATTGCAACCTGTACGGAACAGGAGGTTAAAGGTGCTGATGCTCCAAGTAGGGAGATTGCTAGTAAAGTGGCTGGAATGGCGAACTCGAGCACAAGGAGATGAGAAATGAGGTGCGTTTTAGAAACCTTTCCCCATCACACGCTGTACCATCTTCTGGGTTTCTCATGCATGTTTTCGATGTAGGAAGATGCCCTTGAACCTGGAGATTTGGGACCCATGCGATGGGTAGCACGCAGTATTACTTTAAAGGGTCTGCGTTTGCTCACCCAACCTCACCAAACCTCTCAGCCCCAAGAGTGTCCACCCTTATGTCTCATCCAGCTGTGGGTCTAGATATGGTCAATCCAGGTTGCATCACAGCCCGTGAACGAATTGTGTAAGAATTTCTCTCTCTTTCCCTGTCTTTGTTTCATGGGTTTTTAAAAGTAATTTATTTTTATAATGGGGTTTACCTGCTTTTCACGGCTGTGTTTATGCCGCTTTACACCCACTTGACACACTAACAGAGAGATATCAATACATAGGTTTTAAGATTATTACTAGTCAGATATATTCTTGTGCGGTTAATCGGGCGTGTTGAGTCCAGTTCTCTGAGCAAGGAGTAGGTCTTGTCTATTACATATTGGGTTTATGGAACGGTATCTGAGCTAATTTGAAACTCTTGTTTTATGTATCACCCCACCTCACCTTTCCCGTTAAGCAGCCATAGTGTGTTTTCTGCATGTGTGACTCTGTTCTGTTTTGTAATTCAGTTCAATTGTAACGGTTTTTACATTCCCTCTATAAGTGACACCTTATGAGAAGTGTCCTTTTCTGTGTGACTTATTTCACTTAGAGTCGTCTTACCTAAATCCACTCATCATGCTGCTACTAGCCTTATGACATTGATTTCATGGCTGAGTGATATTCCATTGTACATAAGGACCACAACTTTTTTATCCATTTTTCGCTTTCCTGGGATATTTAAGGTGGAATGAAGTGGAGGTCCTTGTCAACAGAGCAGCCCTAAACTTTGGGGTGCTTGTGTCTTGCTGATTTTCAATTTTCCCACTTTATTCCCCCATGCGTGGAAGTGCCCTATGCTCTCAAAGCTGTGTTTTTTAGATGTTTCAGGACACACCGTACACTTCTCCAGAGTGGCTGTTGGCAATTTACATCCCGCCCATCAGTGTAGCAAGGCTCCCATTTCTCCATGGCCTGTCCTGCATTTCTGGTTTTGACACTTTTTTCAGCATGGCCCTTTTGAACGATGGGAAGCGAGACTTCTTTGTAGCGCTGATTTGGCTTTCCAGGTTGCTTGGTTGGCCAAAAAGGGCGTATGCGTTTTTTCCTGAATATATTCAGGAAAAAACGCATACGCCCTTTTTGGCCAAGGGCATCATTGTCAACGTTTTGCCGCTTTTCATGTGCTTTAAAGGCGATTCGAATCTACCTCCTGAAATCTGTTTCCTGCAATTCTGCCTTGATTTCATATCCTCTTCTTTGCCTTCCCTCAATATATTTGTGGACGAGAGTTATCATTTATAACTCTGCAGGTTTGTGAATTGCAGTGCCCTGAAGCTCCATTTTACAAGTCGCTTTTTCGGAAGCAGGCCGCAAAAGCGCAGGATGGCTTCAGGCCCTGTTCTGGTTCCGGGGGGCAGGCTGAGCCTGTGGTTAATTCTTCTTCCTGATGGGAAAATAGAGTGACCTGTGCCTGTCCCAACACCAAGAGCTAGTCTCTCATTGGTTCCCCGTCTTCCCGTTCATCCTCAGGACAAATTGCAACCTGTACGGAACAGGAGGTTAAAGGTGCTGATGCTCCAAGTAGGGAGATTGCTAGTAAAGTGGCTGGAATGGCGAACTCGAGCACAAGGAGATGAGAAATGAGGTGCGTTTTAGAAACCTTTCCCCATCACACGCTGTACCATCTTCTGGGTTTCTCATGCATGTTTTCGATGTAGGAAGATGCCCTTGAACCTGGAGATTTGGGACCCATGCGATGGGTAGCACGCAGTATTACTTTAAAGGGTCTGCGTTTGCTCACCCAACCTCACCAAACCTCTCAGCCCCAAGAGTGTCCACCCTTATGTCTCATCCAGCTGTGGGTCTAGATATGGTCAATCCAGGTTGCATCACAGCCCCTGAACGAATTGTGTAAGAATTTCTCTCTCTTTCCCTGTCTTTGTTTCATGGGTTTTTAAAAGTAATTTATTTTTATAATGGGGTTTACCTGCTTTTCACGGCTGTGTTTATGCCGCTTTACACCCACTTGACACACTAACAGAGAGATATCAATACATAGGTTTTAAGATTATTACTAGTCAGATATATTCTTGTGCGGTGAATCGGGCGTGTTGAGTCCAGTTCTCTGAGCAAGGAGTAGGTCTTGTCTATTACATATTGGGATTATGGAACGGTATCTGAGCTAATTTGAAACTCTTGTTTTATGTATCACCCCACCTCACCTTTCCCGTTAAGCAGCCATAGTGTGTTTTCTGCATGTGTGACTCTGTTCTGTTTTGTAATTCTGTTCAAGTGTAACGGTTTTTACATTCCCTCTATAAGTGACACCTTATGAGAAGTGTCCTTTTCTGTGTGACTTATTTCACTTAGAGTCGTCTTACCTAAATCCACTCATCATGCTGCTACTAGCCTTATGACATTGATTTCATGGCTGAGTGATATTCCATTGTACATAAGGACCACAACTTTTTTATCCATTTTTCGCTTTCCTGGGCTATTTAAGGTGGAATGAAGTGGAGGTCCTTGTCAACAGAGCAGCCCTAAACTTTGGGGTGCTTGTGTCTTGCTGATTTTCAATTTTCCCACTTTATCCCCCCATGCGTGGAAGTGCCCTATGCTCTCTAAGCTGTGTTTTTTAGATGTTTCAGGACACACCGTACACTTCTCCAGAGTGGCTGTTGGCAATTTACATCCCACCCATCAGTGTAGCAAGGCTCCCATTTCTCCATGGCCTGTCCTGCATTTCTGGTTTTGACACTTTTTTCAGCATGGCCCTTTTGACCGATGGGAAGCGAGACTTCTTTGTAGCGCTGATTTGCCTTTCCAGGTTGCTTGGTTGGCCAAAAAGGGCGTATGCGTTTTTTCCTGAATATATTCAGGAAAAAACGCATACGCCCTTTTTGGCCAAGGGCATCATTGTCAACGTTTTGCCGCTTTTCATGTGCTTTAAAGGCGATTCGAATCTACCTCCTGAAATCTGTTTCCTGCAATTCTGCCTTGATTTCAAATCCTCTTCTTTGCCTTCCCTCAATATATTTGTGGACGAGAGTTATCATTTATAACTCTGCAGGTTTGTGAATTGCAGTGCCCTGAAGCTCCATTTTACAAGTCGCTTTTTTGGGAGCCGGCCGCAAAAGCGCAGGATGGCTTCAGGCCCTGTTCTGGTTCCGGGGGGCAGGCTGAGCCTGTGGTTAATTCTTCTTCCTGATGGGAAAATAGAGTGACCTGTGCCTGTCCCAACACCAAGAGCTAGTCTCTCATTGGTTCCCCGTCTTCCCGTTCATCCTCAGGACAAATTGCAACCTGTACGGAACAGGAGGTTAAAGGTGCTGATGCTCCAATTAGGGAGATTGCTAGTAAAGTGGCTGCAATGGCGAACCCGAGCACAAGGAGATGAGAAATGAGGTGCGTTTTAGAAACCTTTCCCCATCACACGGTGTACCATCTTCTGGGTTTCTCATGCATGTTTTCGATGTAGGAAGATGCCCTTGAACCTGGAGATTTGGGACCCATGCGATGGGTAGCACGCAGTATTACTTTAAAGGGTCTGCGTTTGCTCACCCAACCTCACCAAACCTCTCAGCCCCAAGAGTGTCCACCCTTATGTCTCATCCAGCTGTGGGTCTAGATATGGTCAATCCAGGCTGCATCACAGCCCCTGAACGAATTGTGTAAGAATTTCTCTCTCTTTCCCTGTCTTTGTTTCATGGGTTTTTAAAAGTAATTTATTTTTATAATGGGGTTTAGCTGCTTTTCACGGCTGTGTTTATGCCGCTTTACACCCACTTGACACACTAACAGAGAGATATCAATTCATAGGTTTTAAGATTATTACTAGTCAGATATATTCTTGTGTGGTGAATCGGGCGTGTTGAGTCCAGTTCTCTGAGCAAGGAGTAGGTCTTGTCTATTACATATTGGGTTTATGGAATGGTATCTGAGCTAATTTGAAACTCTTGTTTTATGTATCACCCCACCTCACCTTTCCCGTTAAGCAGCCATAGTGTGTTTTCTGCATGTGTGACTCTGTTCTGTTTTGTAATTCAGTTCAAGTGTAACGGTTTTTACATTCCCTCTATAAGTGACACCTTATGAGAAGTGTCCTTTTCTGTGTGACTTATTTCACTTAGAATCGTCTTACCTAAATCCACTCATCATGCTGCTACTAGCCTTATGACATTGATTTCATGGCTGAGTGATATTCCATTGTACATAAGGACCACAACTTTTTTATCCATTTTTCGCTTTCCTGGGATATTTAAGGTGGAATGAAGTGGAGGTCCTTGTCAACAGAGCAGCCCTAAACTTTGGGGTGCTTGTGTCTTGCTGATTTTCAATTTTCCCACTTTATTCCCCCATGCGTGGAAGTGCCCTATGCTCTCAAAGCTGTGTTTTTTAGATGTTTCAGGACACACCTTACACTTCTCCAGAGTGGCTGTTGGCAATTTACATCCCGCCCATCAGTGTAGCAAGGCTCCCATTTCTCCTTGGCCTGTCCTGCATTTCTGGTTTTGACACTTTTTTCAGCATGGCCCTTTTGACCGATGGGAAGCGAGACTTCTTTGTAGCGCTGATTTGCCTTTCCAGGTTGCTTGGTTGGCCAAAAAGGGCGTATGCGTTTTTTCCTGAATATATTCAGGAAAAAACGCATACGCCCTTTTTGGCCAAGGGCATCATTGTCAACGTTTTGCCGCTTTTCATGTGCTTTAAAGGCGATTCGAATCTACCTCCTGAAATCTGTTTCCTGCAATTCTGCCTTGATTTCATATCCTCTTCTTTGCCTTCCCTCAATATATTTGTGGACGAGAGTTATCATTTATAACTCTGCAGGTTTGTGAATTGCAGTGCCCTGAAGCTCCATTTTACAAGTCGCTTTTTTGGGAGCCGGCCGCAGAAGCGCCGGATGGCTTCAGGCCCTGTTCTGGTTCCGGGGGGCAGGCTGAGCCTGTGGTTAATTCTTCTTCCTGATGGGAAAATAGAGTGACCTGTGCCTGTCCCAACACCAAGAGCTAGTCTCTCATTGGTTCCCCGTCTTCCCGTTCATCCTCAGGACAAATTGCAACCTGTACGGAACAGGAGGTTAAAGGTGCTGATGCTCCAAGTAGGGAGATTGCTAGTAAAGTGGCTGGAATGGCGAACCCGAGCACAAGGAGATGAGAAATGAGGTGCGTTTTAGAAACCTTTCCCCATCACACGGTGTACCATCTTCTGGGTTTCTCATGCATGTTTTCGATGTAGGAAGATGCCCTTGAACCTGGAGATTTGGGACCCATGCGATGGGTAGCACGCAGTATTACTTTAAAGGGTCTGCGTTTGCTCACCCAACCTCACCAAACCTCTCAGCCCCAAGAGTGTCCACCCTTATGTCTCATCCAGCTGTGGGTCTAGATATGGTCAATCCAGGTTGCATCACAGCCCCTGAACGAATTGTGTAAGAATTTCTCTCTCTTTCCCTGTCTTTGTTTCATGGGTTTTTAAAAGTAATTTATTTTTATAATGGGGTTTAGCTGCTTTTCACGGCTGTGTTTAGGCCGCTTTACACCCACTTGACACACTAACAGAGAGATATCAATACATAGGTTTTAAGATTATTACTAGTCAGATATATTCTTGTGCGGTGAATCGGGCGTGTTGAGTCCAGTTCTCTGAGCAAGGAGTAGGTCTTGTCTATTCCATATTGGGTTTATGGAACGGTATCTGAGCTAATTTGAAACTCTTGTTTTATGTATCACCCCACCTCACCTTTCCCGTTAAGCAGCCATAGTGTGTTTTCTGCATGTGCGACTCTGTTCTGTTTTGTAATTCAGTTCAAGTGTAACGGTTTTTACATTCCCTCTATAAGTGACACCTTATGAGAAGTGTCCTTTTCTGTGTGACTTATTTCACTTAGGATCGTCTTACCTAAATCCACTCATCATGCTGCTACTAGCTTTATGACATTGATTTCATGGCTGAGTGATATTCCATTGTACATAAGGACCACAACTTTTTTATCCATTTTTCGCTTTCCTGGGATATTTAAGGTGGAATGAAGTGGAGGTCCTTGTCAACAGAGCAGCCCTAAACTTTGGGGTGCTTGTGTCTTGCTGATTTTCAATTTTCCCACTTTATTCCCCCATGCGTGGAAGTGCCCTATGCTCTCAAAGCTGTGTTTTTTAGATGTTTCAGGACACACCGTACACTTCTCCAGAGTGGCTGTTGGCAATTTACATCCCGCCCATCAGTGTAGCAAGGCTCCCATTTCTCCATGGCCTGTCCTGCATTTCTGGTTTTGACACTTTTTTCAGCATGGCCCTTTTGAACGATGGGAAGCGAGACTTCTTTGTAGCGCTGATTTGGCTTTCCAGGTTGCTTGGTTGGCCAAAAAGGGCGTATGCGTTTTTTCCTGAATATATTCAGGAAAAAACGCATACGCCCTTTTTGGCCAAGGGCATCATTGTCAACGTTTTGCCGCTTTTCATGTGCTTTAAAGGCGATTCGAATCTACCTCCTGAAATCTGTTTCCTGCAATTCTGCCTTGATTTCATATCCTCTTCTTTGCCTTCCCTCAATATATTTGTGGACGAGAGTTATCATTTATAACTCTGCAGGTTTGTGAATTGCAGTGCCCTGAAGCTCCATTTTACAAGTCGCTTTTTCGGAAGCAGGCCGCAAAAGCGCAGGATGGCTTCAGGCCCTGTTCTGGTTCCGGGGGGCAGGCTGAGCCTGTGGTTAATTCTTCTTCCTGATGGGAAAATAGAGTGACCTGTGCCTGTCCCAACACCAAGAGCTAGTCTCTCATTGGTTCCCCGTCTTCCCGTTCATCCTCAGGACAAATTGCAACCTGTACGGAACAGGAGGTTAAAGGTGCTGATGCTCCAAGTAGGGAGATTGCTAGTAAAGTGGCTGGAATGGCGAACTCGAGCACAAGGAGATGAGAAATGAGGTGCGTTTTAGAAACCTTTCCCCATCACACGCTGTACCATCTTCTGGGTTTCTCATGCATGTTTTCGATGTAGGAAGATGCCCTTGAACCTGGAGATTTGGGACCCATGCGATGGGTAGCACGCAGTATTACTTTAAAGGGTCTGCGTTTGCTCACCCAACCTCACCAAACCTCTCAGCCCCAAGAGTGTCCACCCTTATGTCTCATCCAGCTGTGGGTCTAGATATGGTCAATCCAGGTTGCATCACAGCCCCTGAACGAATTGTGTAAGAATTTCTCTCTCTTTCCCTGTCTTTGTTTCATGGGTTTTTAAAAGTAATTTATTTTTATAATGGGGTTTACCTGCTTTTCACGGCTGTGTTTATGCCGCTTTACACCCACTTGACACACTAACAGAGAGATATCAATACATAGGTTTTAAGATTATTACTAGTCAGATATATTCTTGTGCGGTGAATCGGGCGTGTTGAGTCCAGTTCTCTGAGCAAGGAGTAGGTCTTGTCTATTACATATTGGGATTATGGAACGGTATCTGAGCTAATTTGAAACTCTTGTTTTATGTATCACCCCACCTCACCTTTCCCGTTAAGCAGCCATAGTGTGTTTTCTGCATGTGTGACTCTGTTCTGTTTTGTAATTCTGTTCAAGTGTAACGGTTTTTACATTCCCTCTATAAGTGACACCTTATGAGAAGTGTCCTTTTCTGTGTGACTTATTTCACTTAGAGTCGTCTTACCTAAATCCACTCATCATGCTGCTACTAGCCTTATGACATTGATTTCATGGCTGAGTGATATTCCATTGTACATAAGGACCACAACTTTTTTATCCATTTTTCGCTTTCCTGGGCTATTTAAGGTGGAATGAAGTGGAGGTCCTTGTCAACAGAGCAGCCCTAAACTTTGGGGTGCTTGTGTCTTGCTGATTTTAAATTTTCCCGCTTTATCCCCCCATGCGTGGAAGTGCCCTATGCTCTCTAAGCTGTGTTTTTTAGATGTTTCAGGACACACCGTACACTTCTCCAGAGTGGCTGTTGGCAATTTACATCCCACCCATCAGTGTAGCAAGGCTCCCATTTCTCCATGGCCTGTCCTGCATTTCTGGTTTTGACACTTTTTTCAGCATGGCCCTTTTGACCGATGGGAAGCGAGACTTCTTTGTAGCGCTGATTTGCCTTTCCAGGTTGCTTGGTTGGCCAAAAAGGGCGTATGCGTTTTTTCCTGAATATATTCAGGAAAAAACGCATACGCCCTTTTTGGCCAAGGGCATCATTGTCAACGTTTTGCCGCTTTTCATGTGCTTTAAAGGCGATTCGAATCTACCTCCTGAAATCTGTTTCCTGCAATTCTGCCTTGATTTCAAATCCTCTTCTTTGCCTTCCCTCAATATATTTGTGGACGAGAGTTATCATTTATAACTCTGCAGGTTTGTGAATTGCAGTGCCCTGAAGCTCCATTTTACAAGTCGCTTTTTTGGGAGCCGGCCGCAAAAGCGCAGGATGGCTTCAGGCCCTGTTCTGGTTCCGGGGGGCAGGCTGAGCCTGTGGTTAATTCTTCTTCCTGATGGGAAAATAGAGTGACCTGTGCCTGTCCCAACACCAAGAGCTAGTCTCTCATTGGTTCCCCGTCTTCCCGTTCATCCTCAGGACAAATTGCAACCTGTACGGAACAGGAGGTTAAAGGTGCTGATGCTCCAATTAGGGAGATTGCTAGTAAAGTGGCTGCAATGGCGAACCCGAGCACAAGGAGATGAGAAATGAGGTGCGTTTTAGAAACCTTTCCCCATCACACGGTGTACCATCTTCTGGGTTTCTCATGCATGTTTTCGATGTAGGAAGATGCCCTTGAACCTGGAGATTTGGGACCCATGCGATGGGTAGCACGCAGTATTACTTTAAAGGGTCTGCGTTTGCTCACCCAACCTCACCAAACCTCTCAGCCCCAAGAGTGTCCACCCTTATGTCTCATCCAGCTGTGGGTCTAGATATGGTCAATCCAGGCTGCATCACAGCCCCTGAACGAATTGTGTAAGAATTTCTCTCTCTTTCCCTGTCTTTGTTTCATGGGTTTTTAAAAGTAATTTATTTTTATAATGGGGTTTAGCTGCTTTTCACGGCTGTGTTTATGCCGCTTTACACCCACTTGACACACTAACAGAGAGATATCAATTCATAGGTTTTAAGATTATTACTAGTCAGATATATTCTTGTGTGGTGAATCGGGCGTGTTGAGTCCAGTTCTCTGAGCAAGGAGTAGGTCTTGTCTATTACATATTGGGTTTATGGAATGGTATCTGAGCTAATTTGAAACTCTTGTTTTATGTATCACCCCACCTCACCTTTCCCGTTAAGCAGCCATAGTGTGTTTTCTGCATGTGTGACTCTGTTCTGTTTTGTAATTCAGTTCAAGTGTAACGGTTTTTACATTCCCTCTATAAGTGACACCTTATGAGAAGTGTCCTTTTCTGTGTGACTTATTTCACTTAGAATCGTCTTACCTAAATCCACTCATCATGCTGCTACTAGCCTTATGACATTGATTTCATGGCTGAGTGATATTCCATTGTACATAAGGACCACAACTTTTTTATCCATTTTTCGCTTTCCTGGGATATTTAAGGTGGAATGAAGTGGAGGTCCTTGTCAACAGAGCAGCCCTAAACTTTGGGGTGCTTGTGTCTTGCTGATTTTCAATTTTCCCACTTTATTCCCCCATGCGTGGAAGTGCCCTATGCTCTCAAAGCTGTGTTTTTTAGATGTTTCAGGACACACCGTACACTTCTCCAGAGTGGCTGTTGGCAATTTACATCCCGCCCATCAGTGTAGCAAGGCTCCCATTTCTCCATGGCCTGTCCTGCATTTCTGGTTTTGACACTTTTTTCAGCATGGCCCTTTTGAACGATGGGAAGCGAGACTTCTTTGTAGCGCTGATTTGCCTTTCCAGGTTGCTTGGTTGGCCAAAAAGGGCGTATGCGTTTTTTCCTGAATATATTCAGGAAAAAACGCATACGCCCTTTTTGGCCAAGGGCATCATTGTCAACGTTTTGCCGCTTTTCATGTGCTTTAAAGGCGATTCGAATCTACCTCCTGAAATCTGTTTCCTGCAATTCTGCCTTGATTTCAAATCCTCTTCTTTGCCTTCCCTCAATATATTTGTGGACGAGAGTTATCATTTATAACTCTGCAGGTTTGTAAATTGCAGTGCCCTGAAGCTCCATTTTACAAGTCGCTTTTTCGGGAGCAGGCCGCAAAAGCGCAGGATGGCCTCAGGCCCTGTTCTTGTTCCAGGTGGCAGGCTGAGCCTGTGGTTAATTCTTCTTCCTGATGGGAAAATAGAGTGACCTGTGCCTGTCCCAACACCAAGAGCTAGTCTCTCATTGGTTCCCCGTCTTCCCGTTCATCCTCAGGACAAATTGCAACCTGTACGGAACAGGAGGTTAAAGGTGCTGATGCTCCAAGTAGGGAGATTGCTAGTAAAGTGGCTGGAATGGCGAACCCGAGCACAAGGAGATGAGAAATGAGGTGCGTTTTAGAAACCTTTCCCCATCACACGGTGTACCATCTTCTGGGTTTCTCATGCATGTTTTTGATGTAGGAAGAGGCCCTTGAACCTGGAGATTTGGGACCCATGCGATGGGTAGCACGCAGTATTACTTTAAAGGGTCTGCGTTTGCTCACCCAACCTCACCAAACCTCTCAGCCCCAAGAGTGTCCACCCTTATGTCTCATCCAGCTGTGGGTCTAGATATGGTCAATCCAGGTTGCATCACAGCCCCTGAACGAATTGTGTAAGAATTTCTCTCTCTTTCCCTGTCTTAGTTTCATGGGTTTTTAAAAGTAATTTATTTTTATAATGGGGTTTAGCTGCTTTTCATGGCTGTGTTTATGCCGCTTTACACCCACTTGACACACTAACAGAGAGATATCAATACATAGGTTTTAAGATTATTACTAGTCAGATATATTCTTGTGCGGTGAATCGGGCGTGTTGAGTCCAGTTCTCTGAGCAAGGAGTAGGTCTTGTCTATTACATATTGGGTTTATGGAACGGTATCTGAGCTAATTTGAAACTCTTGTTTTGTGTATCACCCCACCTCACCTTTCCCGTTAAGCAGCCATAGTGTGTTTTCTGCATGTGTGACTCTGTTCTGTTTTGTAATTCAGTTCAATTGTAACGGTTTTTACATTCCCTCTATAAGTGACACCTTATGAGAAGTGTCCTTTTCTGTGTGACTTATTTCACTTAGAATCGTCTTACCTAAATCCACTCATCATGCTGCTACTAGCCTTATGACATTGATTTCATGGCTGAGTGATATTCCATTGTACATAAGGACCACAACTTTTTTATCCATTTTTCGCTTTCCTGGGATATTTAAGGTGGAATGAAGTGGAGGTCCTTGTCAACAGAGCAGCCCTAAACTTTGGGGTGCTTGTGTCTTGCTGATTTTCAATTTTCCCACTTTATTCCCCCATGCGTGGAAGTGCCCTATGCTCTCAAAGCTGTGTTTTTTAGATGTTTCAGGACACACCGTACACTTCTCCAGAGTGGCTGTTGGCAATTTACATCCCGCCCATCAATGTAGCAAGGCTCCCATTTCTCCATGGCCTGTCCTGCATTTCTGGTTTTGACACTTTTTTCAGCATGGCCCTTTTGAACGATGGGAAGCGAGACTTCTTTGTAGCACTGATTTGGCTTTCCAGGTTGCTTGGTTGGCCAAAAAGGGCGTATGCGTTTTTTCCTGAATATATTCAGGAAAAAACGCATACGCCCTTTTTGGCCAAGGGCATCATTGTCAACGTTTTGCCGCTTTTCATGTGCTTTAAAGGCGATTCGAATCTACCTCCTGAAATCTGTTTCCTGCAATTCTGCCTTGATTTCATATCCTCTTCTTTGCCTTCCCTCAATATATTTGTGGACGAGAGTTATCATTTATAACTCTGCAGGTTTGTGAATTGCAGTGCCCTGAAGCTCCATTTTACAAGTCGCTTTTTCGGGAGCAGGCCGCAAAAGCGCAGGATGGCTTCAGGCCCTGTTCTGGTTCCGGGGGGCAGGCTGAGCCTGTGGTTAATTCTTCTTCCTGATGGGAAAATAGACTGACCTGTGCCTGTCCCAACACCAAGAGCTAGTCTCTCATTGGTTCCCCATCTTCCCGTTCATCCTCAGGACAAATTGCAACCTGTACGGAACAGGAGGTTAAAGGTGCTGATGCTCCAAGTAGGGAGATTGCTAGTAAAGTGGCTGGAATGGCGAACTCGAGCACAAGGAGATGAGAAATGAGGTGCGTTTTAGAAACCTTTCCCCATCACACGCTGTACCATCTTCTGGGTTTCTCATGCATGTTTTCGATGTAGGAAGATGCCCTTGAACTGGAGATTTGGGACCCATGCGATGGGTAGCACGCAGTATTACTTTAAAGGGTCTGCGTTTGCTCACCCAACCTCACCAAACCTCTCAGCCCCAAGAGTGTCCACCCTTATGTCTCATCCAGCTGTGGGTCTAGATATGGTCAATCCAGGTTGCATCACAGCCCCTGAACGAATTGTGTAAGAATTTCTCTCTCTTTCCCTGTCTTTGTTTCATGGGTTTTTAAAAGTAATTTATTTTTATAATGGGGTTTAGCTGCTTTTCACGGCTGTGTTTAGGCCGCTTTACACCCACTTGACACACTAACAGAGAGATATCAATACATAGGTTTTAAGATTATTACTAGTCAGATATATTCTTGTGCGGTGAATCGGGCGTGTTGAGTCCAGTTCTCTGAGCAAGGAGTAGGTCTTGTCTATTACATATTGGGTTTATGGAACGGTATCTGAGCTAATTTGAAACTCTTGTTTTATGTATCACCCCACCTCACCTTTCCCGTTAAGCAGCCATAGTGTGTTTTCTGCATGTGTGACTCTGTTCCGTTTTGTAATTCAGTTCAAGTGTAACGGTTTTTACATTCCCTCTATAAGTGACACCTTATGAGAAGTGTCCTTTTCTGTGTGACTTATTTCACTTAGAGTCGTCTTACCTAAATCCACTCATCATGCTGCTACTAGCCTTATGACATTGATTTCATGGCTGAGTGATATTCCATTGTACATAAGGACCACAACTTTTTTATCCATTTTTCGCTTTCCTGGGTTATTTAAGGTGGAATGAAGTGGAGGTCCTTGTCAACAGAGCAGCCCTAAACTTTGGGGTGCTTGTGTCTTGCTGATTTTCAATTTTCCCGCTTTATCCCCCCATGCGTGGAAGTGCCCTATGCTCTCTAAGCTGTGTTTTTTTGATGTTTCAGGACACACCGTACACTTTTCCAGAGTGGCTGTTGGCAGTGTACATCCCGCCCATCAGTGTAGCAAGGCTCCCATTTCTCCATGGCCTGTCCTGCATTTCTGGTTTTGACACTTTTTTCAGCATGGCCCTTTTGACCGATGGGAAGCGAGACTTCTTTGTAGCGCTGATTTGCATTTCCAGGTTGCTTGGTTGGCCAAAAAGGGCGTATGCGTTTTTTCCTGAATATATTCAGGAAAAAACGCATACGCCCTTTTTCGCCAAGGGCATCATTGTCAACATTTTGCCGCTTTTCATGTGCTTTAAAGGCGCTTCGAATCTACCTCCTGAAATCTGTTTCCTGCAATTCTGCCTTGATTTCAAATCCTCTTCTTTGCCTTCCCTCAATATATTTGTGGACGAGAGTTATCATTTATAACTCTGCAGGTTTGTGAATTGCAGTGCCCTGAAGCTCCATTTTACAAGTCGCTTTTTTGGGAGCCAGCCGCAAAAGCGCAGGGTGGCTTCAGGCCCTGTTCTGGTTCCGGGGGGCAGGCTGAGCCTGTGGTTAATTCTTCTTCCTGATGGGAAAATAGAGTGACCTGTGCCTGTCCCAACACCAAGAGCTAGTCTCTCATTGGTTCCCCGTCTTCCCGTTCATCCTCAGGACAAATTGCAACCTGTACGGAACAGGAGGTTAAAGGTGCTGATGCTCCAAGTAGGGAGATTGCTAGTAAAGTGGCTGGAATGGTGAACCCGAGCACAAGGAGATGAGAAATGAGGTGCGTTTTAGAAACCTTTCCCCATCACACGGTGTACCATCTTCTGGGTTTCTCATGCATGTTTTCGATGTAGGAAGATGCCCTTGAACCTGGAGATTTGGGACCCATGCGATGGGTAGCACGCAGTATTACTTTAAAGGGTCTGCGTTTGCTCACCCAACCTCACCAAACCTCTCAGCCCCAAGAGTGTCCACCCTTATGTCTCATCCAGCTGTGGGTCTAGATATGGTCAATCCAGGTTGCATCACAGCCCCTGAACGAATTGTGTAAGAATTTCTCTCTCTTTCCCTGTCTTTGTTTCATGGGTTTTTAAAAGTAATTTATTTTTATAATGGGGTTTAGCTGCTTTTCACGGCTGTGTTTAGGCCGCTTTACACCCACTTGACACACTAACAGAGAGATATCAATACATAGGTTTTAAGATTATTACTAGTCAGATATATTCTTGTGTGGTGAATCGGGCGTGTTGAGTCCAGTTCTCTGAGCAAGGAGTATGTCTTGTCTATTACATATTGGGTTTATGGAATGGTATCTGAGCTAATTTGAAACTCTTGTTTTATGTATCACCCCACCTCACCTTTCCCGTTAAGCCGCCATAGTGTGTTTTCTGCATGTGTGACTCTGTTCTGTTTTGTAATTCAGTTCAAGTGTAACGGTTTTTACATTCCCTCTATAAGTGACACCTTATGAGAAGTGTCCTTTTCTGTGTGACTTATTTCACTTAGAATCGTCTTACCTAAATCCACTCATCATGCTGCTACTAGCCTTATGACATTGATTTCATGGCTGAGTGATATTCCATTGTACATAAGGACCACAACTTTTTTATCCATTTTTCGCTTTCCTGGGATATTTAAGGTGGAATGAAGTGGAGGTCCTTGTCAACAGAGCAGCCCTAAACTTTGGGGTGCTTGTGTCTTGCTGATTTTAAATTTTCCCGCTTTATCCCCCCATGCGTGGAAGTGCCCTATGCTCTCTAAGCTGTGTTTTTTAGATGTTTCAGGACACACCGTACACTTCTCCAGAGTGGCTGTTGGCAATTTACATCCCACCCATCAGTGTAGCAAGGCTACCATTTCTCCATGGCCTGTCCTGCATTTCTGGTTTTGACACTTTTTTCAGCATGGCCCTTTTGACCGATGGGAAGCGAGATTTCTTTGTAGCGCTGATTTGCCTTTCCAGGTTGCTTGGTTGGCCAAAAAGGGCGTATGCGTTTTTTCCTGAATATATTCAGGAAAAAACGCATACGCCCTTTTTGGCCAAGGGCATCATTGTCAACGTTTTGCCGCTTTTCATGTGCTTTAAAGGCGATTCGAATCTACCTCCTGAAATCTGTTTCCTGCAATTCTGCCTTGATTTCAAATCCTCTTCTTTGCCTTCCCTCAATATATTTGTGGACGAGAGTTATCATTTATAACACTGCAGGTTTGTGAATTGCAGTGCCCTGAAGCTCCATTTTACAAGTCGCTTTTTTGGGAGCCGGCCGCAAAAGCGCAGGATGGCTTCAGGCCCTGTTCTGGTTCCGGGGGGCAGGCTGAGCCTGTGGTTAATTCTTCTTCCTGATGGGAAAATAGAGTGACCTGTGCCTGTCCCAACACCAAGAGCTAGTCTCTCATTGGTTCCCCGTCTTCCCGTTCATCCTCAGGACAAATTGCAACCTGTACGGAACAGGAGGTTAAAGGTGCTGATGCTCCAAGTAGGGAGATTGCTAGTAAAGTGGCTGGAATGGCGAACTCGAGCACAAGGAGATGAGAAATGAGGTGCGTTTTAGAAACCTTTCCCCATCACACGCTGTACCATCTTCTGGGTTTCTCATGCATGTTTTCGATGTAGGAAGATGCCCTTGAACCTGGAGATTTGGGACCCATGCGATGGGTAGCACGCAGTATTACTTTAAAGGGTCTGCGTTTGCTCACCCAACCTCACCAAACCTCTCAGCCCCAAGAGTGTCCACCCTTATGTCTCATCCAGCTGTGGGTCTAGATATGGTCAATCCAGGTTGCATCACAGCCCCTGAACGAATTGTGTAAGAATTTCTCTCTCTTTCCCTGTCTTTGTTTCATGGGTTTTTAAAAGTAATTTATTTTTATAATGGGGTTTACCTGCTTTTCACGGCTGTGTTTATGCCGCTTTACACCCACTTGACACACTAACAGAGAGATATCAATACATAGGTTTTAAGATTATTACTAGTCAGATATATTCTTGTGCGGTGAATCGGGCGTGTTGAGTCCAGTTCTCTGAGCAAGGAGTAGGTCTTGTCTATTACATATTGGGATTATGGAACGGTATCTGAGCTAATTTGAAACTCTTGTTTTATGTATCACCCCACCTCACCTTTCCCGTTAAGCAGCCATAATGTGTTTTCTGCATGTGTGACTCTGTTCTGTTTTGTAATTCTGTTCAAGTGTAACGGTTTTTACATTCCCTCTATAAGTGACACCTTATGAGAAGTGTCCTTTTCTGTGTGACTTATTTCACTTAGAGTCGTCTTACCTAAATCCACTCATCATGCTGCTACTAGCCTTATGACATTGATTTCATGGCTGAGTGATATTCCATTGTACATAAGGACCACAACTTTTTTATCCATTTTTCGCTTTCCTGGGCTATTTAAGGTGGAATGAAGTGGAGGTCCTTGTCAACAGAGCAGCCCTAAACTTTGGGGTGCTTGTGTCTTGCTGATTTTAAATTTTCCCGCTTTATCCCCCCATGCGTGGAAGTGCCCTATGCTCTCTAAGCTGTGTTTTTTAGATGTTTCAGGACACACCGTACACTTCTCCAGAGTGGCTGTTGGCAATTTACATCCCACCCATCAGTGTAGCAAGGCTCCCATTTCTCCATGGCCTGTCCTGCATTTCTGGTTTTGACACTTTTTTCAGCATGGCCCTTTTGACCGATGGGAAGCGAGACTTCTTTGTAGCGCTGATTTGCCTTTCCAGGTTGCTTGGTTGGCCAAAAAGGGCGTATGCGTTTTTTCCTGAATATATTCAGGAAAAAACGCATACGCCCTTTTTGGCCAAGGGCATCATTGTCAACGTTTTGCCGCTTTTCATGTGCTTTAAAGGCGATTCGAATCTACCTCCTGAAATCTGTTTCCTGCAATTCTGCCTTGATTTCAAATCCTCTTCTTTGCCTTCCCTCAATATATTTGTGGACGAGAGTTATCATTTATAACTCTGCAGGTTTGTGAATTGCAGTGCCCTGAAGCTCCATTTTACAAGTCGCTTTTTTGGGAGCCGGCCGCAAAAGCGCAGGATGGCTTCAGGCCCTGTTCTGGTTCCGGGGGGCAGGCTGAGCCTGTGGTTAATTCTTCTTCCTGATGGGAAAATAGAGTGACCTGTGCCTGTCCCAACACCAAGAGCTAGTCTCTCATTGGTTCCCCGTCTTCCCGTTCATCCTCAGGACAAATTGCAACCTGTACGGAACAGGAGGTTAAAGGTGCTGATGCTCCAAGTAGGGAGATTGCTAGTAAAGTGGCTGCAATGGCGAACCCGAGCACAAGGAGATGAGAAATGAGGTGCGTTTTAGAAACCTTTCCCCATCACACGGTGTACCATCTTCTGGGTTTCTCATGCATGTTTTCGATGTAGGAAGATGCCCTTGAACCTGGAGATTTGGGACCCATGCGATGGGTAGCACGCAGTATTACTTTAAAGGGTCTGCGTTTGCTCACCCAACCTCACCAAACCTCTCAGCCCCAAGAGTGTCCACCCTTATGTCTCATCCAGCTGTGGGTCTAGATATGGTCAATCCAGGTTGCATCACAGCCCCTGAACGAATTGTGTAAGAATTTCTCTCTCTTTCCCTGTCTTTGTTTCATGGGTTTTTAAAAGTAATTTATTTTTATAATGGGGTTTAGCTGCTTTTCACGGCTGTGTTTATGCCGCTTTACACCCACTTGACACACTAACAGAGAGATATCAATTCATAGGTTTTAAGATTATTACTAGTCAGATATATTCTTGTGTGGTGAATCGGGCGTGTTGAGTCCAGTTCTCTGAGCAAGGAGTAGGTCTTGTCTATTACATATTGGGTTTATGGAATGGTATCTGAGCTAATTTGAAACTCTTGTTTTATGTATCACCCCACCTCACCTTTCCCGTTAAGCAGCCATAGTGTGTTTTCTGCATGTGTGACTCTGTTCTGTTTTGTAATTCAGTTCAAGTGTAACGGTTTTTACATTCCCTCTATAAGTGACACCTTATGAGAAGTGTCCTTTTCTGTGTGACTTATTTCACTTAGAATCGTCTTACCTAAATCCACTCATCATGCTGCTACTAGCCTTATGACATTGATTTCATGGCTGAGTGATATTCCATTGTACATAAGGACCACAAGTTTTTAATCCATTTTTCGCTTTCCTGGGATATTTAAGGTGGAATGAAGTGGAGGTCCTTGTCAACAGAGCAGCCCTAAACTTTGGGGTGCTTGTGTCTTGCTGATTTTCAATTTTCCCACTTTATTCCCCCATGCGTGGAAGTGCCCTATGCTCTCAAAGCTGTGTTTTTTAGATGTTTCAGGACACACCGTACACTTCTCCAGAGTGGCTGTTGGCAATTTACATCCCGCCCATCAGTGTAGCAAGGCTCCCATTTTTCCATGGCCTGTCCTGCATTTCTGGTTTTGACACTTTTTTCAGCATGGCCCTTTTGAACGATGGGAAGCGAGACTTCTTTGTAGCGCTGATTTGCCTTTCCAGGTTGCTTGGTTGGCCAAAAAGGGCGTATGCGTTTTTTCCTGAATATATTCAGGAAAAAACGCATACGCCCTTTTTGGCCAAGGGCATCATTGTCAACGTTTTGCCGCTTTTCATGTGCTTTAAAGGCGATTCGAATCTACCTCCTGAAATCTGTTTCCTGCAATTCTGCCTTGATTTCAAATCCTCTTCTTTGCCTTCCCTCAATATATTTGTGGACGAGAGTTATCATTTATAACTCTGCAGGTTTGTGAATTGCAGTGCCCTGAAGCTCCATTTTACAAGTCGCTTTTTCGGGAGCAGGCCGCAAAAGCGCAGGATGGCCTCAGGCCCTGTTCTTGTTCCAGGTGGCAGGCTGAGCCTGTGGTTAATTCTTCTTCCAGATGGGAAAATAGAGTGACCTGTGCCTGTCCCAACACCAAGAGCTAGTCTCTCATTGGTTCCCCATCTTCCCGTTCATCCTCAGGACAAATTGCAACCTGTACGGAACAGGAGGTTAAAGGTGCTGATGCTCCAAGTAGGGAGATTGCTAGTAAAGTGGCTGGAATGGCGAACTCGAGCACAAGGAGATGAGAAATGAGGTGCGTTTTAGAAACCTTTCCCCATCACACGCTGTACCATCTTCTGGGTTTCTCATGCATGTTTTCGATGTAGGAAGATGCCCTTGAACTGGAGATTTGGGACCCATGCGATGGGTAGCACGCAGTATTACTTTAAAGGGTCTGCGTTTGCTCACCCAACCTCACCAAACCTCTCAGCCCCAAGAGTGTCCACCCTTATGTCTCATCCAGCTGTGGGTCTAGATATGGTCAATCCAGGTTGCATCACAGCCCCTGAACGAATTGTGTAAGAATTTCTCTCTCTTTCCCTGTCTTTGTTTCATGGGTTTTTAAAAGTAATTTATTTTTATAATGGGGTTTAGCTGCTTTTCACGGCTGTGTTTAGGCCGCTTTACACCCACTTGACACACTAACAGAGAGATATCAATACATAGGTTTTAAGATTATTACTAGTCAGATATATTCTTGTGCGGTGAATCGGGCGTGTTGAGTCCAGTTCTCTGAGCAAGGAGTAGGTCTTGTCTATTACATATTGGGTTTATGGAACGGTATCTGAGCTAATTTGAAACTCTTGTTTTATGTATCACCCCACCTCACCTTTCCCGTTAAGCAGCCATAGTGTGTTTTCTGCATGTGTGACTCTGTTCCGTTTTGTAATTCAGTTCAAGTGTAACGGTTTTTACATTCCCTCTATAAGTGACACCTTATGAGAAGTGTCTTTTTCTGTGTGACTTATTTCACTTAGAGTCGTCTTACCTAAATCCACTCATCATGCTGCTACTAGCCTTATGACATTGATTTCATGGCTGAGTGATATTCCATTGTACATAAGGACCACAACTTTTTTATCCATTTTTCGCTTTCCTGGGTTATTTAAGGTGGAATGAAGTGGAGGTCCTTGTCAACAGAGCAGCCCTAAACTTTGGGGTGCTTGTGTCTTGCTGATTTTCAATTTTCCCGCTTTATCCCCCCATGCGTGGAAGTGCCCTATGCTCTCTAAGCTGTGTTTTTTTGATGTTTCAGGACACACCGTACACTTTTCCAGAGTGGCTGTTGGCAGTGTACATCCCGCCCATCAGTGTAGCAAGGCTCCCATTTCTCCATGGCCTGTCCTGCATTTCTGGTTTTGACACTTTTTTCAGCATGGCCCTTTTGACCGATGGGAAGCGAGACTTCTTTGTAGCGCTGATTTGCATTTCCAGGTTGCTTGGTTGGCCAAAAAGGGCGTATGCGTTTTTTCCTGAATATATTCAGGAAAAAACGCATACGCCCTTTTTCGCCAAGGGCATCATTGTCAACATTTTGCCGCTTTTCATGTGCTTTAAAGGCGCTTCGAATCTACCTCCTGAAATCTGTTTCCTGCAATTCTGCCTTGATTTCAAATCCTCTTCTTTGCCTTCCCTCAATATATTTGTGGACGAGAGTTATCATTTATAACTCTGCAGGTTTGTGAATTGCAGTGCCCTGAAGCTCCATTTTACAAGTCGCTTTTTTGGGAGCCAGCCGCAAAAGCGCAGGGTGGCTTCAGGCCCTGTTCTGGTTCCGGGGGGCAGGCTGAGCCTGTGGTTAATTCTTCTTCCTGATGGAAAATAGAGTGACCTGTGCCTGTCCCAACACCAAGAGCTAGTCTCTCATTGGTTCCCCGTCTTCCCGTTCATCCTCAGGACAAATTGCAACCTGTACGGAACAGGAGGTTAAAGGTGCTGATGCTCCAAGTAGGGAGATTGCTAGTAAAGTGGCTGGAATGGTGAACCCGAGCACAAGGAGATGAGAAATGAGGTGCGTTTTAGAAACCTTTCCCCATCACACGGTGTACCATCTTCTGGGTTTCTCATGCATGTTTTCGATGTAGGAAGATGCCCTTGAACCTGGAGATTTGGGACCCATGCGATGGGTAGCACGCAGTATTACTTTAAAGGGTCTGCGTTTGCTCACCCAACCTCACCAAACCTCTCAGCCCCAAGAGTGTCCACCCTTATGTCTCATCCAGCTGTGGGTCTAGATATGGTCAATCCAGGTTGCATCACAGCCCCTGAACGAATTGTGTAAGAATTTCTCTCTCTTTCCCTGTCTTTGTTTCATGGGTTTTTAAAAGTAATTTATTTTTATAATGGGGTTTAGCTGCTTTTCACGGCTGTGTTTAGGCCGCTTTACACCCACTTGACACACTAACAGAGAGATATCAATACATAGGTTTTAAGATTATTACTAGTCAGATATATTCTTGTGTGGTGAATCGGGCGTGTTGAGTCCAGTTCTCTGAGCAAGGAGTATGTCTTGTCTATTACATATTGGGTTTATGGAACGGTATCTGAGCTAATTTGAAACTCTTGTTTTATGTATCACCCCACCTCACCTTTCCCGTTAAGCCGCCATAGTGTGTTTTCTGCATGTGTGACTCTGTTCTGTTTTGTAATTCAGTTCAAGTGTAACGGTTTTTACATTCCCTCTATAAGTGACACCTTATGAGAAGTGTCCTTTTCTGTGTGACTTATTTCACTTAGAATCGTCTTACCTAAATCCACTCATCATGCTGCTACTAGCCTTATGACATTGATTTCATGGCTGAGTGATATTCCATTGTACATAAGGACCACAACTTTTTTATCCATTTTTCGCTTTCCTGGGATATTTAAGGTGGAATGAAGTGGAGGTCCTTGTCAACAGAGCAGCCCTAAACTTTGGGGTGCTTGTGTCTTGCTGATTTTAAATTTTCCCGCTTTATCCCCCCATGCGTGGAAGTGCCCTATGCTCTCTAAGCTGTGTTTTTTAGATGTTTCAGGACACACCGTACACTTCTCCAGAGTGGCTGTTGGCAATTTACATCCCACCCATCAGTGTAGCAAGGCTACCATTTCTCCATGGCCTGTCCTGCATTTCTGGTTTTGACACTTTTTTCAGCATGGCCCTTTTGACCGATGGGAAGCGAGATTTCTTTGTAGCGCTGATTTGCCTTTCCAGGTTGCTTGGTTGGCCAAAAAGGGCGTATGCGTTTTTTCCTGAATATATTCAGGAAAAAACGCATACGCCCTTTTTGGCCAAGGGCATCATTGTCAACGTTTTGCCGCTTTTCATGTGCTTTAAAGGCGATTCGAATCTACCTCCTGAAATCTGTTTCCTGCAATTCTGCCTTGATTTCAAATCCTCTTCTTTGCCTTCCCTCAATATATTTGTGGACGAGAGTTATCATTTATAACTCTGCAGGTTTGTGAATTGCAGTGCCCTGAAGCTCCATTTTACAAGTCGCTTTTTTGGGAGCCGGCCGCAAAAGCGCAGGATGGCTTCAGGCCCTGTTCTGGTTCCGGGGGGCAGGCTGAGCCTGTGGTTAATTCTTCTTCCTGATGGGAAAATAGAGTGACCTGTGCCTGTCCCAACACCAAGAGCTAGTCTCTCATTGGTTCCCCGTCTTCCCGTTCATCCTCAGGACAAATTGCAACCTGTACGGAACAGGAGGTTAAAGGTGCTGATGCTCCAAGTAGGGAGATTGCTAGTAAAGTGGCTGGAATGGCGAACTCGAGCACAAGGAGATGAGAAATGAGGTGCGTTTTAGAAAC